>NC_139351.1:87152873-87752873 GCF_055883805.1 Amblyomma maculatum | reverse complement strand
AAGAAGGATGTTGAGTAGATGAGTACGTTGGAAACTATCGCTCCAATCAGGCGAGCCCTACTGCTCGTAGAGTTTACATCTACTTTTACCTAACATTTGGCACCCGAATATAACAATATTAGGCGATGATAACAGCTTTTAACCGTGGCTACCTTCTAGTGCGGGTTTCTTGTTTGCTTATGGAACCACCAATTTTGTTCAGTATGGCGAGACCAGTCCTTAACACAAAGTCAATGAAAAGTGAGCTTCCCCGAATATTAACTGTCATTGCAAGCCCGCGCTAAAAATTTCTAGGGTTCAAGTCGCGGAAGTTTATTCTTTCTTCTGTGCTGAGCTGGTTGCTATCCAAGAAGCACTTCGTTCTTGCTTCCTATGGCTCACATTACCTTCCGCACTGAAGCTCCTGCAGAACAAACCGACCCCGACGCATCAGTAGTAACCCAGAATTACGCCAGAGAATACGTCGACTTACCGCTCTCATCCCACAACTGTTCGAATTGAGTGTGTCCCACGTGACCTCCTCAGTTAGCAAAGCTCAGCAGATTCGACAACCCGCCTGGTGACTCTACCCAATCCAATATCTTGCTTCCTCAGCATGAATGATGCTACCCTCTTCTCGCAAGAAAGGAACACCTTCAGCGTCGCACACATGCTCTCGTCCCTTCGTGTGCGGTAGCCCTCGTCCACTGACGTACCCACCAAATATACTAACTGGGCACACGGGTCCCACCACTGCTCGCTGCTCAACTTTACCGATCGGCTGACTTTTCCTGATCTATATAACAACCCCCTTTTTTTTAGCTCCCTTTATGTCTCGGGATAATAAGCAATGGTATTAAAAATCATTACGTGGTTCCAGAAAACGGAGTGTACGCTTTATAATTATGTCGCAGCAATATAGGCTTCATTTTGTAATGTAATATTGAGGCATATAAGGAACAATTTATATCACAGTCATATATCAATTGCCACAACTTGCACATGCTGCGCTACCTTTATTCTTGTAGATTTGATTAAATGGCAAGTTTACTTTCGCGCTCGGCACAATATAATAGCAGTAATGGGCAAAACTCTCTTCGAACACCGGAACTTCCCGGATGCGACTACACAGGAAACTAATGCACTCAAATTAATGCTTCAGAAAGTGAAGGCCGCTAAACGCCTCAGTTATTTCCGTCTCCACTGATAAAGACGTGGCATTTGACCTCTGTGCGGGATATCTCTTGTTTGGAATTTTATTAATTCCTAGCACACTAAAGTCGCATCTATGGTTGACACTTTTTTGTGCATCAACATGACAAGCATTGTTTTATTGGTGTGTATTTATTTTGACGTTTGATGCATCAACATTCGTAGCTCGAATGTTGGATTCTTGTTCCTTTGCAATTTCGGCGAGCTTTTATTTTCGGGCTCCTCAATTCTGTTCATACACCATCTCGACCCAAAGTCAACTACTCTTTCCATACTCCGCATTTACAATGGTGGATTATGTTCCGTTATATTAGCGAGGTGCAAAGTTTTCTGGGATTACAAACCAACACACTCATCCTACCACAGCTTCCAAAAGTGCGGCTCGCTAAATTCTGTAAAGCCCATAAAGCGACCACGTCTAGTCGATGTTTTACCACTTGATGAGGGTAGCCTGGCCAGCAGCTACTTCTGTTTGGGATGTGTCCGATGATGTCTGTGCACAACTGCGCCTGGCTATCGCAGCTTAAAATCTGTTTGAGTGGCTTGTGGGATACAGTGCTGCATTATTACACCACTATTTTAGACCTTCACGGTATTTGGCCGAATAGGTTCCATAGCTTAGTTTAGTGAATCGGCACTGACATCAATATTGGTATTTGTTCGGAAAAGGATAAACGCAAGCGTCCTGTGTATAGTCATTACATCTAACGGAATATTTACTGATTTTGTGATTCCCCGAATTGCGGCTGCACAGTTTATTTCCTTCTGCTCACCGCCGGTTGAACCGGTAGTGTTGTCACCCTCCCAATCACGTGACTACCAACTACGCCGTGCACTCATCGTCCGCCTCGCATTGGTTTAAACCGGAGCTCTCGCCACCACATGTAGGCTACTTAGAGACGGTATATAGGCTGCTTAACTACGGATCGCATCCACATTCTAGACATGTAGATGCGCTGTCTGGGCCGTCTCTACACATGCTTCGCAAACCTCAGGCAGAATAGGACTATCTTGCTGATAAGGCCCAGCGCGAGGCGTAGACAACTTATGATCATTAATTACGGTCGGCCGGGTTGAACCCCGCCACTAATTTTCTCATATATTATAAACGATTATTCGACTATCTCCATGTTAACACTATTACGTCAGAATGATCCGCCCGAAAAAGCTCCCGCTGTGTGTTCGTTTACCTCAGTGACTATTGGCCACCTTCCCATTTGCCGCACAACGAGCACCCTCAATATTCCTTCATTTGTTTTCTGTCTGGCTTTATGGGGACTTCGAATCTGGTTTTCTAAAAATCATTCGTAGCGATAGAGGGCTATTCAAAGCGACGAATTGTGGTGTACGGCAGGGGTAAATTTTTGCCCCAACTTTGTTTAATATTGCATTTATTCCTCTCATACATGCATTTTCCTCACTTCCTAATGTTAAAGTGTTAGCATATGCACATGGATAACTATATGGCCACAAGTCAGCTCCGTCCAGGTGCAGCATAAACCTCTTACAAAATGCCATCAATCCCCTTCAAAAATCTCTTAACAACATTGGCCCGTCCCTCAACCTCTCCAGAATATGCTATGTCCATGTGGGTAATAAAGACGGCCGCCGAACTTTTAAATCCACTCCATTCGCACTCATTTTTGAAAATACAGCACTCCCAGAAGTGAAAAATACCAAGGTTTTGCACCGGCATGTTCATTCTCCAGGAGAAATCTGAGTCTGGTAGGCAGATGTACTCAAGAGTGTTATGAACACACTGGGACTCATCCGACGAATAGCAAATCGATCTGGCGGTGCCCGCTGAGATACCACTCGCCGACCTGGTCGTGCTCTCTTTAAACCTCGGCTCCTATATAAGGCATAGTTTCAAAAAACGCAAAAAAAGAAACGACAACGGCCCACACTTGAGGCACTCAACCACGAAGTCATGCGATATACGTCACTGGAATTCCTCAAACAACTCCTACCGTCCGCTCCAGGAGTATGCCCAAATCAACACGTTGGCCGAATTAACTTCCCAACCTCAGACAAGCAGAGCAAGAGAAGCTTCCCTTCTTCCCGGATTCAAACATTATCCGCCTCCTTGGGATTACTGCCATCTGGCGACACATCTGTAGTGAGGCGCAGATGAAAGTGGCGACCTTGAGGATGGCATCACTAGGTATTACCATCTAATATATCTTCAGGTCGCCCGTGGCAACTGAACACAGGACCGTTGAATTTCAAATCCGGTCGTCTAAGTACTAAGCTATGGTGACGGTTGTCCATTATTTTTACTTTGAACCTATTTTTTACAGTGTTCGCTAGCGCCATCCTTCGACCTAGCATTGGACAATGAATTAGGATGAATCAAAAATTATCTTGGTTTCTAATTTATTTTTGAGCAAGGCTTTCAGTTGCAAATGAAATTCAGTGCAATGTACAATGCGCGATGTAACGATTTTGCGAGCACAGGTTTTGTGTGCAGAACCAGGAAATTTCTGCTCGAAACTTTATATGCAATGCACTGCTTTAATGCGTTCAGAATAAAAAGCCTGGTTGAACGGAATTATAGTAACTATTTTGTAAGAACGGTGGAAGTTTCCTATCGGAGTTTATATACGTCGTACACATAGTCATAAACCTGCGCAAATTGAGCCCATGTCGTTTCAGTCCTTGATATGGAAACATTTGAGCGGTCAGTTCGGACGCCTAAAGTGCGGTGAGACAAAAACCTTTATTACCCGGTGGTTGTCGATTTCCGGTGGAGACGTGGTTCATTTATTCATTTTTAGCTATCTCCCTCGAA
Organism: Amblyomma maculatum; assembly: GCF_055883805.1. Classification (NCBI taxonomy): domain Eukaryota; kingdom Metazoa; phylum Arthropoda; class Arachnida; order Ixodida; family Ixodidae; genus Amblyomma; species Amblyomma maculatum. Next base: position 87,748,891 of record NC_139351.1, on the reverse strand, counting down.
AATGTGACAACCTCTGGCGAAGCCTCTGCCGACAGCTCCTGCTAACAACGATGAGGCATTAAAGGCTTTCGGCCTGTCGCCTTAATAAGCAGTGTCTGAAAAGGCGCCAGAAAGTCGAAGCAACAGCATAGTGCAGGTGTCTCTGAAACAGGGTTTGAGTGAGCTAGCGTTTAGCGGAACGTCGAAGGATCCCACTTCAACTTTCAACACTTACCGCACCTTATGACGAAAGCTTATCAAATTAGTGCCTGCACACTAGCGCGGCGGACAGTGCTCTGGCCGGGCCCTGCGCTGCTCCCTACTCGTGGCTATTCTTATTTTGTTTCCCACCGATTGATTTATGGCAAGGGAAAGGCGCGGTAACTGTCTCACTTTTTTTGTGTGACTGATTTATTTATAGGAAGGGAAAGGCGTGGTAACTGTCTCACTTGTTTTCTGTGGACACCGCAACCACGCTGTAAGGGAGGGGAGGAAGGTGGGAGTGAAAGTGGAAAGAGAGAGAAATAGGAGCCGTAGTGGAGGCTACGGAGCAATTTCGACCACCTGGGCATCGTTACCGTGCGCTGACATCGCTCAGCACACGACGCCTCTTCGTTTCGCCTCCATCGAAACGCAGCCGCCGAGGTCGGGTTAGAACACGGGCACTCCGGCACAGTAGTCTGGCGTCTTAACACTGCACCACCCCGGCGTGGCCTTCCACTGATGGCTCATAAAACGGCGCTATCAAGTTCAAGAGAGAAAGATAGGAAGATGGAGAGGTCGGCCGGCGGTAAAGAGGCCCCGGCCTGCTACAACACTCTGGGGAAGGGGGAAGAGGAAGTAGAAGGATAGTTAGGGTGTGAATGAAGGGTGATGATGTCATAGCACTGTGAGGTTTCACTTGTAACTCGTGAAACGCAAAATACCGCACATGTCTTGAACGCACGCCACTTGTCTGTGAAGAAACACCACCACAATTTCAAAGAACTCCGCACTCTCTGATGCCAGCACAATCGCAGGAACACGCACCAGAAAATCTAAAAGTACCAAGTGGGCGAGTATCACATGTGTATTGGTAAAAAGTAATAATTGTTATTATTTACCAATACGCGTGTGATACTCTACCACTTGAGGAGAACACGCACACTCGTTGAACTCAATGTGACTCATATGTCTTGGACACGCACCACTTTTCACTGAACACACATGCCGTCACACACGCGGAAGAATGCACACGAGGCACTTCAGCAGAAAAAGCTCGAAGTGCACTGACACGTGTTTCAGCACAAGCGCCAATGCAGGTGTCACACGCACACGCAATTGTCACAGGCGGGAATCTAGGCCCGTTTCACTTGAAACATCGAACCGGGCCTTCATCATGTGCCAGTTATCCGTAAATGGTCTACTCTTTCAACTGCCAAACCCTCAATCCGATTCTCCAATAATGAAAGCAAAATATGATTAATTTCGCCTGCACTTTTTAACGGAGGTGGGGTGCAAGCGGACCGGAGCAGTCGCGCTGCAGCAGAGGCAGCTGGCCGTGAGCAGAAACTTGCTAGCATCGACGCTGTCGCTTCTACACCAGTGACCCGATACGGCTCAGCGATCCCCAAGAAGGATTCTGTTTTGACACTCGGCTAATTGAAGCGATAGCTTCACTACGCCAGGTTTCAAGCCGTCCGCGTGGCTTTGCATCAGCCCTGTCAGTTCCGGAGAGCATAGCTGTTGTCATGGCAGCCGCCGCAGCCGGGATGGGGCCTCGCCTTGTCTGGCACTTCGTGTGGTCAGCGTGGCTGCGGCGACCGTGTCGGTGACAGCACTCTGCCTGCTGCGCATGTGCGTGACGCCACGACACACCACTGGGCTGGATTCCTTATAAAAAAATGTGTCCGCAGGCAATCGAACCTCCATCCCTCGGATCCCCAGCCGAGCGCTTTACCAACCGCGCCACGCCCGGAATGTTTTTCTTTATTGCCTGGAAATACTTGGAGCCAATTTTGACAAGGTTGCATCCCGCAACCGGTCATAACGTGATCAGCGCATCTTAATTCTTGTTTAGCGTGAAGATGATAGTAGGGATGATAGGCTAGTTAGCGGCGCATTGCGGGTGAGCGTGTACTCAGCATCGGACAGGATTGTGTTGGACTAGAATAATTGAACTGGTTTGGATTGCATTGGGACTAACTAGTCACTAACTTGTACTAATTACACATTAGTCACTACTTAATAGTCATGCGTAATGACAGACTATAGCTATGACGTCATCATATGGCGACATCTCGACTTTGACGCCATGACCGGATTAGACGTCATACGACGTCACACCTGGTCGTGTTTAATTAACAAAAGTGACACAGTGAAGTCGTAAGCAAAAAGGAGGAATGTGTGCCATTACATACGGTCATGTTTAATAAACAAAATTGACGTCATAATGAAGTCGTAAGGAAAAGGAGGAATGTGCGCCGTTACATCTGGTCATGTTTAATAAACAAAACTGACGTCATAATGAAGTCGTAAGGAAAAGGAGGAATGTGTGCCGTTACATCCGGTCATGTTTAATAAACAAAAGTGACGTCATAATGAAGTCGTAAGGAAAAGGAGGAATATACGCCGTTAAATCCGGTCATGTTTAATAAACAAAAGTGACGTCTAATGAAGTCGTAAGGAAAAGGAGGAATGTGTGCCGTTACATGCGGTCATGTTTAATAAACAAAAGTGACGTCATATTGAAATCGTAAGGAAAAGGAGGAATGTGCGCCGTTATAACGGGTCATGTTTAATAAACAAAAGTGACGTCATAATGAAGTCGTAAGGAAAAGGAGGAATGTGTGCCGTTACATCCGGTCATGTTTATTAAACAAAAGTGACGTCATAATGAAGTCGTAAGGAAAAGGAGGAATGTGTGCCGTTACATCCGGTCATGTTTAATAAACAAAAGTGACGTCATAATGAAGTCGTAAGGAAAAGGAGGAAGGTGGGGTGAAAATATAGAGAAAGATGTGGCGTAGTGGAGGGCATTAAGCTATCACTACACACTAGGTTTAACATTAGTGAAATTAGCAGCACTTTTTCATTCAAGGCAACAAAATTTAGCATTAATATCGTCGGCAAGCAGGACTCGGAGATGCAACCGACACGAAGCGGCAGTTAGTGCTGTCATCGCACGGTGGTCCCGGCTGCCGGCGAAATTATCTGGCCCGGTTTGATCGGCGGCGCGCCACGCCGTCGGGTGGCACTTCGCGAGATTTGCCAAATCGCTCCATGTGAATCGCCTTTTAATATAATAACAATTGATTCGCAGGAAATGAAAGGCGCAGTATCTGTCACACTTGTTCTGTGGAGACTTGAACCACTCGAATCCCGGCCTCGGCGGCTGCGTTTCGATGGAGGCGAAACGAAGTGGCGTCCGTGTGCTGTGCGATGTCAGCGCACGTTAAAGATCCCCAGGTGGTCGAAATTACTCCGTAGCCCTCCACTACGGCCCCCCCTTTCTCTCTATCCACTTTCACTCCCACCTTCATCCCTTCCCTTACGGCGCGGTTCAGGTGTCCACAGAGCAAGTGTGACAGATACTGCGCCTTTCCCTTCCTATGAACCAACCAACCAACCAACCAACCGTAAAGAAAGGTAGGAATGTAGGAGTGAAAGAGGAAAGAGAGGACGGGGTCGACTTTCGCATTTGTGCAGTGTGGGTTCCAGAGTGCTCTCGGACAACTTTGGTGCCCGCTCCTGCGTTTCGCGGCGTGAGCGTCGCCATTGCCCATCCGCAGCTGTAATGCGTAAGCATTGTATGGCTATAGAGGAAGATTTCACGTGCGCATGACTTTGTCGGTGCTTTATTTCTCTGTCACACGAACACTTCAGATGCTCACTGAACTCGATCTGCATCGAGGTTTTCAAGAAAGATTGAAGCATCCGATGCTACGCGGGCGTTTTCAATTTGCAGAAAATAAAAATTAAATTTACAACTTTAGTGTATATATAGAACACTACTTCTGCGAGCCATGTGTGAGAACTTACGCCTTCAATAGGAACAAACTGACAGAAGATATAATATAAGAACTACCTTTGTGGTTATGCCTTGGCCTAAAACGTTCAAAAAAAGATAAACATATTTTTTTAAAGAAGGACGTTGAGTGCATGAGTACATTGGAAGCTATCGCTCCAATCAGGCGAGCCCTACAGCTCGTAGTGTTTGCATCGACTTTTACCTAACCTTTGTCACCCGAGTATAACAACATTACGTGTTGTTAACAGCTTTTACTCGTGGCTACCTTCTATTGCGGGTTTCCTGTTTGCTTATGGAACCACTATTCGTGTTCAGTATGGCCAGACCAGTCCTTAACACAAATTCAATGAAAAATGAGCTTCCCCGAATATTAACTCTCCCTGCAAGCCAACGCTTAGTAAAATGTTTAGGGTTAAAGTCGCGTCAGTCCATTCTTCTGTACTGAGCTGGTTGCTATCCAAGAAGCACTTACTTCGTGCTTCCCATGGCCCACATTACTTTCCGCACTGAAGCCCCTGCAGAACAAGCCGACCCCGGCGCATCAGTAGTCACCCAGAATTACGCCAGAGAATACGTCGTCTTACCGCTGTCATCCTACAGCCTATTCGAATTGAGTGTGTCCCACGTGACCTCCTCAGTTAAGAAAGCACAGTAAATTCGGCAACCCGCCTGGAGACTCTACCCAATCCAATATCTTGCTTCCTCAGCATGAATGATGCTACCCTCTTCTCGCAAGAAAGGAACACCTTCGCCGCCGCCGCACACGTGCTCTCGTTCCTTCATGTTCGATAGCCCTCGCCCCCTCACTATACCCACCAAATATACTGACTGAGTACACGGGTCCCATGACTGCTCGCTGCTTAACTTTATCTATCGGCTGACTTTACCTGATCTATATAACAACCCCTTTTTTTTTATCTCCCTTAATTTCTCGAGGCAATAAGCAATGATATTAAAAATCATTACGTGGTTCCAGAAAACGCAGTGCGCGCTTTATAATTCTTTCGTCGTAATATAGGCTTCATTTTTTTAATGTAATATTGAGGCATATAATGCACAATTTATATCACAGTCTTATATCAGTTGCCACAACACTCACATGCTTGCTCCTTTAACCTTGTAGATTTGAATAAAAGGTACATTTAAGTTTGGCGCACGGCACGATATAATAGCAGTAACGGGCAAAACTCTCTTCGAACACCGGAAATTCCCGGATGCGGGATGCCCCTAAAAATTGATTTTCTTATTTCGCCCCGAATTCTGCTGTCCTTTAACCTTTGCAAGTTGCTCTACTTGGTATAGTTTTCACTCCTCAAGACTTATGTCAGGTCAGGTTATAGGTATGAATGTTAAAAGCAAGGGATTTGCTTGCCAACACACCGGAAACTAATGCACTCAAAGGAACAGCCTCAGAAAGTGGAGGTCGCTACTCGGCTGCTTCTCAGCCGAGAGAATTCAGTTATTTCCGTCCGTACTGATAAAGACGTGACATCTGACCTCTCTGCGGGATATCTCTTGTTTCGAATTTTATTCATTCCTAGCACACTAAAGTCGCATCTATAGTTGACACTTTTTGGTGCATCAACATGACAAGCATTGTTTTATTAGTGCGCATGTAGTTTCGTTCGCAGCTCGAATGTTGGATTGTTGTGCCTTTGCCAATTTCGGCGAGTTCTTTTTTCGGGCTCCTCAATTCCGTTCATGAACCATCTGCACCCAAATTCTACTGCTCTTTTCATACTCCGCCTTTACAATGGTAGATTACGTTCCACTATATTACCGAGTTGCAAAGTTTTTTAAGATTACAAATCAGCACACTCATCCTACCACAGCTTCCAAACGTGCGGCTCGCTCAATTCACTCAAGCCCATAAGCGACCACGTCCAGTCGCTGTTTGACCACGTGATGAGGGTAGCCCGGGCAAGCAGCTACCTCCGTTTGGGATGAGTAAATGACATAGTCTGTGCATAACTGCACCTGGCGTTTGAAGCTTGAAATTTGTTTCAGTGGCTTGTGGGATACAGTGCAGCATTATTAAATCTCTATTTTAAGCCTTCACGGTATTTGGCCAAATAGGTTCCATAGCTTAGTGAAGTGAATCGGCACTGCCATCAATAATGGTATTTGTTCGGAAATGGCTAAATGCAAGTGTTCTGTATGTATTCATTACGTCTATCGGAATATTTTACTGATATTGTGATTCCTCGAATTCTGGCCGCACAGTTTATTTCCGTTTGCTCGCCCCGGTCGAACCGCGAGTGTTGTCACCCTACCAATCACGTGACTACCAACTACGCCGTGCACTCATCGTCCGCCTCGCATTGGTTTAAACCGGAGCTCTCGCCACCACATGAAGGCTACTTCGAGACGGTATATAGGCTGCTTAACTACGGATCGCATCCACAGTCTAGACATGTAGATGCGGTGTCTGTGCCGTGTCCACACTGCTTCGCAAACCTCAGGCAGAATAGGACTATCCTGCTGATAAGGCCCAGCGCGAGGCGTAGACAACTTATGATCATTAATTACGGTCGGCCGGGTTGAGCCCCGCCACTCATTTTCTTATATATTATAAACGATTATTCGACTATCTCCATGTTAACACTATTACGTCAGGATTATCAGCACGAAAAAGCTCCCGCTGTGTGTTCGCTTACCTCAGTGACTATTGGCCCCCTTCCCATGTGCCGCACAACGAGCACCCTCAATATTCCTTCAGTTCTTTTCTGTCTGGCTTTATGGGGACTTCGGATCTGGTTTCCTACAAATAATTCGTAGCGAAAGAGGGCTATTCCACAACACGAATTGTGGAGTACTGCAGGGGTAATTTTAGCTCCAACTTTGTTTAATATTGCATTTATTCCTGTCATACATGCATTTTCCTCACTTCTTAATGATAAAGTTTTAGCATATATTGATGATATCACTACATAGCTTCCAAACAGCTCCGTCCAGGGGCAGAAAAACCTGTTGCAAAATGCAATCAATCCCCTTCAAAAATTCCTTAAGGCGCAGATGAAACTGGCGACCGTGGAGGATGGTATCAGTAGGTATTACGCTCTAATACAGATTCAGGTCGCCCGTGGCAGCTGAACACAGGACCTTCGAATTTCACGTTCGGTCGTCAACATACTAAGCTATGGTGACGATTGTTTATTATTTTTACTTTGAACCTACTTTTTGTGTGTCCGCTAGCGCCATCCTTCCACATAGCGTTGGACAATGAATTATGATGAATCAAAAATTGTTTTGGTTTCGAAGTTATTTTTGAGAAAGGCTTTCAGTTGCAAATAAAATTCAGTGTAATGTACAAAGCGCTATGTAACGATTTTGCGAGCACATTCTTTATCTGCAGAGCCAGGATATTTCTCCTCGAAATATTATATGCAATGCAATGCGTTAATGCGTTCAGAATAAAAAGCCTGGTTGAAATGAATTATAGTAACGGTTTCGTAAGAACGGTGCTTCTCTCTCTCTGAGTTTATCTTAGTGTGCGATGTATACGTCATTTCGTTTCATGTGCTACGTCGTACACATAGTGATAAACCAGCGCAAGTTGAGCCCATGTCGTTTCGGTCCTTGATATGGAAACATTTGAGAGGTCACTTTGAACCCCTGAAGTGCGGTGAGGCAAAAACCTTTATTACCCGGTGGTTGTCGATTTCCGGTGGAGGCATGATTCATTTATTCACTTTTAACTATCTCCCTCGAAAGTGTGACAACCTCTGGCGAAGCCCCAGCCGACAGCTCCTGCTAAAAACGATGAGGCAATAAATGCTTTCGACCTATCGGCTAAATAAGCAGCGTCTGAAAACGCGCCAGAAAGTCGAAGCAACAGCTTAGTGCAGGTGAGTCTCTGAAACAGGGTTTGAGTGAGCTAGCGTTGTTTAGCGGAACGTCGAAAGGTCCCAGTTCAACTGCATCATCAAAGTAGGCGAACCTGCAACGCTTACAGCCACTTATAACGAAACCTTATCAAATTAGTGCCTGCCGACTAGCGCGGTAGACAGTGCTCTGGCCCGGCCGCGTATTTGGGTTTGCTCGGTACGGTGGCTCCGCAAGGGACAAAACGACAGAAGAGGCGAAGAAAGCGGGCTGTTCCGACTAGCATCTACCGCCCCCAGGAGCCGAGCAGCCTAGCGATTAGCGGCGCATGCTTTTTCAATGGGCGTCATTTTGGACGCGGCACTAGCTTGAGAAAGCCTATACTACTACTACTACTGTTACTACTACTACTACTACTACTACTACTACTACTACTACTACTACTACTACTGCTACTACTATTATTATTATTATTATTATTATTAGTAGTAGTAGTAGTAGTATAGAGGAAAACTGGTTTCACTAAGTTGGCACTGAATTGTCTGTAGGTAACGGCCACCAAATTAACTGGCTAAATATTATCTTCCCAGTTTTAATTATTAATGATAATAATTATTGGCTCACAGGAAGGGAAAGACGCAGTATCTGTCGCACTTGTGTCTGTGGACACCAAGGGAGGAAGGTGTCCACAGACACAAGGGAGAAAGAAAGAGGAGCCGTAGCGGAGGCCTACAGAGTAGTTCAGGTGTCCACAGACACACGTGTGACAGATACTGCGCCTTTCCCTTCCTTTAAACCAATCATTATTATTATTAATAATTAAAACTGTGAAGATAATATTTAGCCACTTAATTCGGCCGTCAACTAGACAATTCAGTGCCAACTTCGTGAAACGAGTCTTCCTCTATACTACTACTACTACTAATGATAATAATAATATTAATAATAATAATAATTAGCAGAGAAATATTACTGTGCATATTATTATTATTATTATTATTATTATTATTATTTAGTAGTAGTAGTTGTAGTAGTAGTAGTAGTAGTATTATAGGCTCTCCAATCTAGTGCCGCGTCCAACGCGACGCCCACTGAAAAAGCATGCGCCGCTAATCGCTAGGCTGCTCGGCTCCTGGGGGCGGTAGATGCTAGTCGGAACAGCCCGCTTTCTTCGTCTCTTCTGTCGTTTTGTCCCTTGCGGAGCCACCGTACCGAGCAAACCCAAATACGCGGCCCGGCCGTGCGCTGCTCCCTACTCGTCGCTATTCCTATTTTGTTTCCCACCGATTTATTTATGGCAAAGGAGAGGCGCGGTAGCTGTCTCACTTGTTTCTGTGGACACCTCAACCGCGCCGTAAGGGAAGGAAGGAAGGTGGGAGTGAAAGTGGAAAGAGTGAAAGAGGAGCCGTAGTGGAGGACTACGGAGTAATTTCGACCACATGGGGATCTTTAACGTGCGCTGACGTCGCACAGCACAGGAACGCCTGTTCGTTTCGCCTCCATCGAAACGCAGCCGCCGAGGTCGGGTTCGAACCCGGACACTCCGGCCCTGTAGCCGGGCGTCTTACCACTGCACAACCCCGCGGGGCCTCTCACCGATGACTCACGAAACGGCGCTATGAGGTTCAAGAGAGAAAGAGAGAGAAACAATAATTTAAATCTAAGAGAGGGAGGTGGAGAGTTCGGCCGGCGGTAAAGAGACCCTGTCCTGCTACAACACTCCGGGGAAGGGAGGAGAGGAAGTTAAAGGAGAGTTAAGGCCGGCCCACATGGAGCGAATTTCCCGCGGCAAACCTTGCAAACTGCCGCCCGGCGGCCGTTCGCCGGCTATCAAGTCGGGCCAGATATTTTCGCCGGCGGCCAGGCGAACGGCCACTCCTGGGCGCGACCACCGTGAGATGGCAGCACTTGCTGCTGCTCCGCACCGGCTGCAGCTCCGAGTCGTGCGCACTGACGATACGCAAAACTTTAGAAAAGTGTGCTAAATTTCGTTGTTCCCGTACATAATAAGCAAAATATCAATACTGAATGCTTCCTGAGGATCGCTGAGCCGTATCGAGTGGCTGATATAGAAGCGACAGCTGAGATTCAAGCAAGGTTCTGCTCACAACTAGCTGCCGCCGTTGCGGCACGGCTGCTCCAGTCCGCTTGCACGCCGCCTCCGCTAAAAAGTGGAGCCGAAGTTGATCATATTTTGCTCTTATTGCTAGAGAATGGGATTGAGCGTTAGGCAGTTCTATGAGTAAACAATTTACTATAGCACGAAGGAATTTCATAGCGTCGTTTCATGTAGTACTGTACCATCGATGCGAAACAAAATAGGCCTAGCGACGACTAGGGAGCAGCGCACGGCAGAGCACTGTCGTCCGCGGCGCCAGCGGGCGGCACTGCTTTGGTAAGGTCCTGCCATAAGCTGCTGTAAGCGTTGCGATTTTGCCTACTCTGATGACGCAGCTGAAGCGGGAGCTTTTCAACGTTCCGTCCAACACTGGCCAAACCCTGCTTCAGGGAGACGTGCCTGCAGTACGCTGTTGCTACTTCGTCGGACGTACACTCGGAGGCAGTATAAAAGCGCTGTCGGGTGCAATTTGAGACGCTGCCTAGTTTATGCGTTGCTCTTGAAATGTCATTTAATGTGAAAAGTCTGTTGTTGAATCGATCCCAGGTCGTGCGTTTTCTCACTCGGCCGCCGACGCTGCCGACGCTGTCAGTTTTTCGCTGCATGTGGTTCGGCACGGCGACTGTGCGTCGGCGTTCCTTCGCGCCGCATGAAGTTCGCAGAGAAAGTTCGCTCCATGTGGTTGGCCCTTTAGGGTGTGAATGAAGGGTGATGATGTCATAGCACAGTGAGGTTTTGCTTGTAACTCATGAAACGCAACATGCCGCACATGTCTTGAACACACACCAATTGCCAGTGAAGAAACACCACCACAGTTCCAAAGAACTCCGCACTCTCACATGCCAGCACAATCGCAGGAACACGCACCAGAAATTCTAAATGTACCAAGTGTGCGAGTATCACACGTGTATTGGTAAATAGTAATATTTATTAATACTTACCAATACACGAGTGATACTCTCCCACTTGAGGTGAACATCCTCACTCGTTGAACTCAACGTGCCGCATACGTCTTAGACACGCACCACTTGTCTTTGAACACACATGATGTCACACACGCGGAAGCACGCACACGAGGCACTTCAGCAGAAAAAGCTCAAAGTGCACTGACACACGTTTCATCACAAGCTCTTACATGCAGGTGTCACACGCGAACGCAATTATCAAAGCCGGGAATCTAGGCCCGTTTCACTTGAAAAATCGAACCGGGCCTTCATCATGTGCCAGTCATCCGTAAATGGTGTACTCATTGAACCGCCTATCTCTCAGTCCCATTTTCTAATAATTAAACCAAAATATGAATAATTTCGGATGAACTTTTTAGTAAAGGTGGGGTGTAGCGTACCGGAGCAGTCGCGCCGCAACAGAGGCAGCTGGCCGTGAGCAGAAACTTGCTAGCATCGGCGCTGTCACTTCAATAGCAGCGACCCGATACGGCTCAGCGATCCCCAAGAAGGATTCTGTTTTGACACTCGGCTTACTGAAGCGATAGTTTCACTACGCCAGGTTTCAAGCCGTCCGCGTGGCTTTTCTCAGCCGCGTCAGTGCCGGAGAGCATAGCCGTTCTCATGGCAACCGCCGCAGCTGGGATGGATCCTCCCCTTGCCTGGCACTTCGTGGGGTTAGCGTGGCTGCGGCGGCCGTATCGGTGACGGCGCCTCGCCTGCTTCGCATGTGCGTGAGGCCACGATACACCACTGGGCCGGACTCCTCATTAAAAAAATATGTCCGCAGGCAATAGAACCTCCATCCCTCGGATCCCCAGCCGAGCTCTTTGCCAACCGCGCCACGCCCGAGATTTTTTTCTTTATTGCATGGAAGTACTTCGAGCCAATTTTGACCAGGTCGCATCCATCAACCTGTCAGCGCATCTTAATTCTTCTCTAGCGTGAAGATGATAGCAGGGATGATAGGCTAGTTAGCGGCGCATTTCGGGCGAGCGTGTACTCAGCATCGGACCGGATTGTGTTGGACTAGAATAATTTAACTGGTTTGGATTGCATTGGGACTAACTAGTCACTACCTTGTACTAATTAGACATTAGTCACAACTAAATAGTCATGCGTAATGACAAAGACTAGCTATGACGTCATCACATGGCGACATCTCGACTTTGGCGCCATGACTGGCTGTGACGTCATCGGACGTCACATCTGGCCGTGTTTAATTAACAAAAGTGACACAATGAAGTCGTAACGAAAAGTAGCAATGTGCGACGTCACATCCGGTCATGTTTAGTAAAAATGTGACGTCATAATGAAGTCGTAAGGAAAAGATGGAAGGTGGGAGTGAAAATAAAGAGAAAGATGTGGCGTAGTGGAGGGCATTAAGCTATCGCTACACACTAGGTTTAACATTAGTGAAAGAGCAGCAATTTTTCATTCAAGGCAACAAAATTTAGCCCACTAAAGTTTTTCATATCGTCGGCGCGTGGACTCGGCAGAAGATATAATATATCAGAACAGAAGATATAATATAACAACACTGACAGAAGATATAATATAACAACAACTTTTGTGGTTATGCCTCGGCCTACAAGGTTCAAAAAAATTAGCGACGATTACGTTACTTCCTAATTCGAAATTTGAGCGCAGCAAATAAGCTGTTTCACCTTTTCGATAGATTGAGGCAAAGAAATCGAGCAACACATGTATGCGCTATCACAGAATTTTTTCGTCTCGCTCATGGCTCAGAAAGAACTGGCAGATAACTTCGCAGTGGCGAACGGCAGCGGCAATTTCGGCTCGGGCGGTGCACATATACAGATCCGCCGCCACCGATCTGGCTTTCTGATTGCCACCGCACAGGGGTTGCATTGGAGGAGGAGCGAAGAAAGGAATTAAGTTCGAGCCGGCGCTTTGACAACCGGAGACTCGCAGGAAGAGGGGGGAGGGGGGCGGCGTGTACACCCAGGGGCAAACGATGCAGGCAGAAGCGCGCGCAGCAAGCGGACAACGCGATAAAGGGAGGAGGGAAGAGATAGCAGCGACTGACTGATGCTGCTGACACCAATAGTGAGTCAACCCCAGCTGCGGAGTTGGTTTCAGGGACAACGCCGCCGATGCCGACGCAAAAAATATGATACCCTCGCTTCCGCAGCACCAAGAACCAGGTCTAGCCGTGGGAAGGTGGTCACGTATTCGTCGACATGCCGGGGCCTACGTGAAATAACTGGCGCGTCGGCAACTGAAGAGCACCCTATCCCCACACAAGAACAGGGGGGGGACCCTCCCCTCCTCTTTCTGCATGGCGGCGACGGTGTTCTATGCAGTCACGTTATCTCGACTCTCTAGCGGCGTCACCGGCATCCAGCGGTATCAGTCGGTCGCATCTAGCGCTGGGGGGATGAAAGGGGGGCGGAGCTGGTTACGAGGCCGACGACGACGCCGACGCGAAACCCAGGAACGGACGCAAAAGTGCTGCGCTCTAAAAGATAAACACGTGGCTTAAAGAAGGATGTTGAGTACATGAGTACGTTGTAACCTATCGCTCCAATCAGCCGAGCCCAACTGCTCGTAGTGTTTGCATCTACTTTTACCTAACCTTTGTCACCCGATTATAACAGTATTACCTGATGTTAACTGCTTTTACCCGTGGCTACCTTCTAGTGCGGGTTTCCTGTTTGCTTATGGAACCACTATTCGTGTTCAGTATGGCGAGACCAGTCCTTAACACAAATTCAATGAAAAATGAGCTTCCCCGAATATTAACTCTCCCTGCAAGCCAACGCTTAGTAAAATGTTTAGGGTTAAAGTCGAGTCAGTCCATTCTTCTGTGCTGAGCTGGTTGCTATCCAAGAAGCACTTGGTTCTTGCTTTCTATGGCCCACATTACTTTCCACACTGAAGTTCCTGCAGAACAAGCCTACCCCGATAAATCTGTAGTAACCCAGAATTACGCCAGAAAATACGTCGACTTACCGCTCTCATCCCACAACTATTCGAATTGAGTGTGTCCCACGTGACCTCCTCACTTAAAAAAGCTCCGTAGATTCGGCAACCTGCCTGAAGACTCTACGCAATCCAATATCTTGTTTCCTCAGCATGAATGATGCTACCTTGTTCTCGCAAGAAAGGAACACCTTCTGCGCCGCCGCACATGTGCTCTCGTTCCTTCGTGTGCGTTAGCTCTCGCTCACTCACTATACCCACCAATATACTGACGGCGCACACGGGTCTCATCACTGCTCGCTGCTCCACTTTATCGATCGGCTGACTTTTCCTGATCTATATAACAATCCCCCTTTTTTTAGCTCCCTTTATGTCTCGGGAAAATAAGCAATGATATTAAAAATCATTACGTGGTTCCAGAAAACGCAGTATACGCTTTATAATTATTTCGCAGCAATATAGGCTGCATTTTGTAATGTAATATTGAGGCATATAAGGCACAATTTATATCACAGTCTTATATCAATTGCCACACTTGCACATGCTGCGCTACCTTTATTCTTATAGATTTGAATAAAAGGTACAGTTAACTTTGGCGCACGGCACGATATAATAGCAGCAACGGGCAAAACACCCTTCGAACACCGGAAGTTCCCGGGTGCGTGGCGCCCCAAAAAATCGATTTTCTTATTTTGCCCCGAATTCTGCTGTCCTTTAACTTTTGCAAGTTACTCTACTTGGTATAGTTTTAACTCCTGAAAACTTATGTCAGGTCAGGTTATAGTTTTCCTTGGTAAAAGCAAGGGATTTGCTTGCCAACACACCGGAAAATAATGCACTCAAGGGAACTGCCTCAGAAAGTGTAGGCCCCTACTCGGCTGTGTCTCAGCCGAGATAATTCACTTATTTCCGTCTGCACTGGTAAAGACGTGACATTTGACCTCTCTGCGGGATATCTCTTGTTTCAAATTGTATTCATTCCTAGCACACTAAAGTCGCATCTATGGTTGACACTTTTTTGTGCATTAACATGACATGCATTGCTTTATTGGTGCGCATGTAGTTTCGTTCGCAGCTCGAATGTTCGATTGTTGTGCCTTTGCCAATTTCGGCGAGCTTTTATTTTTGGACTCCTCAATTCCGTTCATGGACCATCTGCACCCAAATTCTACTGCTCTTTACATACTCCGCATTTACAATGGTAGATTATGTTCCTCTATATTAGCGCGGTGCAAAGTTTTTTGAGATTACAAATCAGCACACTCATCCTACCACAGCTTCCAAACGTGCGGCTCGCTCAATTCACTCAAGCCCATAAGCGACCACGTCTAGTCGCTGTTTGACCACGTGATGAGGGTAGCCCGGGCAAGCAGCTACCTCCGTTTGGGATGAGTCCAATGACAACGTCTGTGCATAACTGCATCTGGCGTTCGAAACTTGAAATTTGTTTCAGTGGCTTGTGGGATACAGTGCAGCATTATTACATCGCTATTTTAAGCATTCACGGTATTGGGCCGAATAGGTTCCATAGCGTATTTATGTGAATCAGCAGTGCCATCAATATTGGTATTTGTTTAGAAACGGTAAACTCAAGCACCCTTTATGTATTCCTTATTCTAGCAGAATATTTTACTGATATTTTGATTACCCGAATTATGGCCGCACAGTTTATTTCCTTTTGCTTGCCGCCGGTCGAACCGCGAGTGTTGTCACCCTCCCAATCACGTGACTACCAACTACGCCGTGCACTCATCGTCCGTCTCGAGCTGGTTTAATCCGGGGCTCTCGCTACCACATGAAAGCTACTTAGTAATGGTATATAGGCTGCTTAACTGCTGATAGGATCCACAGTCTAGATATGTAGATGCGGTGTCTGGGCCGTTTATACAATGCTTCGCAAACCTCAGGCAGAATGGGCCTATCTTGCTGATAAGGCCCAGCGCGAGGCGTACACAACTTATGATCGTTAATTACTTTCGACCGGGTTGAGCCCCGCCACTAATTTTCTGATATATTATAAACGATTATTCGACTCTGTCCATGTTAACATTATTACGTCAGGATGATCAGCACGAAAAAAGCTCCCGCTATGTGTTAGTTTATGTCAGTGACTATCGGCCCCCTTGTTATGTGCCGCACAGCGAGCACCCTCAAGTTCCCTTCAATTGTATTCAGTGTGGATTTATGGGGACTTCTAATCTGGTTTCCTAAAAATCATTCCTAGCGAAAGAAGGCTATTCCACAACACGAATTGTGGAGTACTGCAGGGGTACATTTTAGCGCCGACTTTGTTTAATATTACATTTAGTCCTCTCATACATGCACTTTCCTCACTTCTTAATGATAAAGTGTTAGCATATGTTGATAATATCAGTACATGGCCTCCAAACAGCTCCGTCCAGGGGCAGAAAAACCTCTTGCAAAATGCAATCAATCCCTTTAAAAATTCCATAAGGCGCAGATGGAACTGGCGACCGTAGAGGATGGTATCAGTAGGTATTACGCTCTAATATAGCTTCAGGTCGGCCGTGGCAACTGAACACAGGACCTTCGAATTTCACGTCCGGTCATCTACATATGAAGCTATGGTGACGGTTGTTTATTATTTTTACTTGGAACCTATTCTTGAGAGTGTTCGCTAGCGCCACCCTTTGACATTGCGTTGGACAATCAACTATGATGAATCAAAAATTATATTGGTGTCTTATTTATTTTTGAGCAAGGCTTTCAGTTGCAAATGAAATTCAGTGCAATGTACAAAGCGCGGTGTAACGATTTTCGAGCACAGTTTTTTGTCTGCAGTGCCTAGGATATTTCCGCTGGAAATTGTATATGCAATGCACTGCCTTAATGCGTTCAGAATAAAAAGCCTGGTTGATCTGAATTATAGTAACGATTTAGTAGCAATGGTATACGCCTTTTTCGAATTTATCGTATTGCGATGTATACCTATTTCGTTTAATGTGCTGTGTCGTGCACATAGTCATGCACCTGCGCAAATTATGCCCATGTCATTTCAGTCCTTGATATGGAAACATTTGAGAGGTCAGTTTGGAACCCTAAAATGCGGTGATGCAAAAACCTTTATTACCCGGTGGCTGTTGATTTCAGGTGGAGACATGGTTTATTTATTCATATTTAACTATCTCCCTCGAATGTTTAAATATCTCCCTCGAATTATTAAGGCCTATCGCCTTAATAAGCATCGTCTGTAAAGGCGCCCGAAAGTTGAAGAAACAGCGTAGTGCAGGTGCGTCTCTGAAACAGGGTTTGAGTGAGCTAGCGTTGTTGAGCGGAACGCCGAAATATCCCGCTTAGTCTGCATCCTCAAAGTAGGCGAAATTGCAACGCCTACAGTACATTATGACTAAACCTTACCAAAGCAGTGTCTTCCCGCTAGCGCGGCGGACAGTGCTCTGGCCATGCGCTGCTCCCTACTCGTCGCTAGGTCTATTTTGTTTCCCACCGGTGGCTCCTGAAACGGCGCTATGAAGTTCTAAAGAGTAAGAGTAATAGCAAACAGAGGAAGGTGGATAGGTCGGCCTGCGGTAAAGAGACCCTGGAAGGCTACAACAATCTGGGGACGAGGGAAGAGGAAGTTAAAGAAAAGTTAGGGTGTGAATGAAGGGTGATGATGTCCTAGCACAGTGAGGTTTTTACTCCTAACTCGTGAAACGCAAAATGCCGCACATGTCTTGAACACACAAATTGTCACTGAAGAAACACCACCACAACATTAAAGAACTCCTCACTCTCACATGCCAGAACAATCGCAGGAACACGCACCAGAAAATCTAAAAGTACGAAGTGGGCGAGTATCACACGTGTATTGGTAAATAGTAATATAATATTTACCAATACACGCGTGATACTCGCCCGCTTGAGGAGAACATGCACACTCGTTGAAATCAACGCACCGCGTATGTCTTGGACACGCAGCACTTGTCTTTGAACACACATGCCGTCACACACGCGGAAGCACGCACACGAGGCACATCAGCAGAAAAAGCTCAAAGTGCACTGACACATGTTTCGGTGCAAGCGCCTATGCAAGTGTCATACGCACACGAAATTGTCGCAGGCGGGAATCTAGGCCCCTTTCACTTGAAAAATCGAATCGGGCCTTCATCATGCGCCAGGTATCCGTAAATGGTCTACTCTTTCAACTGCGTATCCCTCAATCTCATTCTATAATCTTGAAAGCAAAATATGAATAATTTTGGATGCACTTTCTAGCGGAGGTGGGTTGCAAGCGGACCGGCACAGTCGCGCCGCAACGGAGGCAGCTGGCCGTGAGCAGAAACTTGCTAGCGCTGTCGCTTCTACACAGCGACCTGATACGGCTCAGCGATCCCCATGAAGGATTCTGTTTTGACACTCGGCTTATTACCACCGGGCTGTTCTACCGCTGCCCGGTGGTAGAGATCTCGGGCCAGCATTTGCGGAGCTTCGTTGCCAGGGACTGATTCGTGTGCTGGTATCCATATGATGGATATGGTTCTAGTAATGGGATTTGTAAGAAGAATCTTTTTGGCCTCCTCTGAGATCCGTC
Source organism: Amblyomma maculatum (assembly GCF_055883805.1). Lineage (NCBI taxonomy): Eukaryota > Metazoa > Arthropoda > Arachnida > Ixodida > Ixodidae > Amblyomma > Amblyomma maculatum. The sequence goes on along the minus strand of NC_139351.1, from coordinate 87,730,517 downwards.
CTTTTGCAAAATTCCAGACAGCCGTTTTGCTGTCGCTGGTTATAGTTTTGGCCTGTGTACCAGTGCATGCGAGCGCTATTGCGACCTCTTCAGCTGTACTAATGTCACGGGTGCGTGTTGAGGCCGCAATTTTAGGTGCACCTTCTCCATTTACTACTGCCGAGACAGCTGCTCCGTGTCGTCCGCATGATGCGTCTACATAAGCAACTTCATCGGTTGCTTTGCGTTTCATTCTTTTAGCGATGGCTTTGGTTCTGTGTTCGGTGGACACCTCAACCGCGCCGTAAAGAAAGGTAGGAATGTCGTAGTCAAAGAGAAAATAGAGGAAGGGGTAGGCTTTCGCATTTCTGCAGTGTGGGTTCCAGAATGCTCTCGGACCACTTTGGTGCTCGCTCCTGCATTTCGCGGCAGGTACTCGCCTTATGGGGCTGGGACTGGTTGGTCACCGCCGCTTGCGGCGGAGGCTAGCCTGCCACCGAATTTCTATCGCTTGTCGGCCGTCATTGCACCCGCCACCGCTTGGTGGTGGACGACGGCTGTTGTTGCGGCGCGCGTCTTTGTCTCCCTCTTCCTTTTTCTTCTCTATTTCGGAGGCGAAACGAAGGGGCGTCCGTGTGCTGTGCGATGTCAGCGCACGTTAAAGATCCCCAGGTGGTCGAGTTCGGCTCCCTTTCTCTCTTTCCACTTTCACTCCCACCTTCCTCCCTTCCATTATGGCGCGGTTGATATGTCCACAGAGCCCCGCCGGGGTGGTGCAGTGGTAAGACGCCCGACTACTGTGCCGGAGTTCCCGGGTTCGAACCCGACCACGGCGGCTGCGTTTCGATGGAGGCGAAACGAAGAGGCGTCGTGTGCTGTGCGATGTCAGCGCACGTTAAAGATCCCCAGGTGGTCGAAATTACTCCGTAGCCCTCCACTACGGCTCCTCTTTCTCTCTTTCCACTTTCATTCCCACCTTCCTCCCTTCCCTTACGGCGCGGTTCGGGTGTCCACAGAGCAAGTGTGACAGTTACTGCGCCTTTCCCTTCCTATAAATAAATCACTCTTTCTTTTTTTCTTTTGATATGTCCACAGAAAACAAGTGAGACAGTTACCGCGCCTGTCCCTTCCTATAATTCATTCATTAAATCAATCAATCTCTTCTGTCCGCACGAGGCAGCGGAGGTGGCTCAGCTACAGAGCCAGTAGCAAGCCCGTGCATTTTCTTTTCCTTCTTCCTACAGCCACAACAACAACAAAGTTTCGCGGCGTGAGCGTCGCCATTGCCCATCTGCAGCAGGAGGTGTCTGCAGCCGGAGCAGCGCGCTGCGCTAGCTGCGCGCGCTAATGCGTAAGCATTGTATGGCTATGCAGGAAGATTTCGCGTGCGCATGACTGTGCCGGTGCTTTATACCTCTGTCACACGATCAATTCTGATGCTCATTGAACTCGATCTGCATCGGGGCTTTCAAGAAAGATTGAAGCATCCGGTGCTATGCAAGCGTTTTCAATTTGCAGAAAATAAAAATTCAATTTACAACCTTAGCGTATATATAGAACACTACTTCTACGAGCCATGTGTGAGAACTTACGCCTTAAACAGAAAAAAAACTGACAGAAGATATAATATGAGAACAACTTTTGTGGTTATGCCTCGGCCTAAAACTTTCAAAAAAGATAAACATATGGCTTGAAGAAGGATGTTGAGTACAGGAGTCCGTTGGAACCTAACGCTCCAATCAGGCCAGCCCTACTGCTCGTAGTGTTTGCATCTACTTTTACGTAACCTTTAATTGTTTTGAAACCCAGGTTTCATTAGCATTATTGAGTTGCTCACGCAGCAGAATCCAGGGACCTCCTCTGCGCTGAGCATCAACGTAGAGGACCTCTTCTACTCGCTTCCACATGACAGCCTGTTGAGGGCAGTGAAACAATGCATAACCGAGGACAGCGACGAGGTTGCGTTTGTGAATGCCAGTGGTGTCGCTTTTGGCAGTTTTCTTTTTTCTTGAACTGCTTTCCTTTTATCTGGCTTCGACCTTCGTGAGGTGGGACGATCGGTGTTTCGTACAACGGTCCGGGGTGTGTATAGGTTCCAGAGTTGCCCCTATCTTCAACGAAATTTCCTTTGGATGGTAGACAGGGCGCTCAAAGACGATATCAAGCTTCTAGCAACCAGTGTTCCGGTATGTGGACGACTACCTGGTGTTCACTACAGAATGGATGACATGAGATCCTCAGTAGACCTGTTGAAACTTTTTAAGGAAAAGGGATAGGGCTTGAAATTTACCTTTGAGTTGCCAGATAGTCAGCATATCAAGTTTCTGGACATTATTCAGTTCTTTACCGAAGATCACGTGTGTTGGAAATATCTGTCCTTCTACGCACAGGTCTCAAGGCTCAAAGAGGCTGGCGTTCCGGTACAGAGCCTCGCGCATCCGGCGGAGAGGCTCTTCGTGGAAGGGGTTTGACGAAAAGCCCAGAAATGTGCAGGTGACAAATAGAAGATTTCTCCAGTTCCATATCTACATTGCGTCTCCCATCGCCCCAAAAAAGTTGCAGGCAGGTTCGGCATACAGTTGTTTTTTACTGCTGAGAATAAGGTTGGGGGGGGGGGGGGGGGGCAAGATTTTTGTCGCGGTCAAAAAAAAAAATGGACGAGTCAAGGCCCATTGCAGGAGCGCGCGCTGTCAGACACGCCAACAGATACGTGCCGTGCAATACGGGCGTTGTGTACAAGATACTCGTATCGTGTGGGAATTTTATTATGGACAGTCTGGAAGGTGCCTCAACGTCCGCCTGAGAGAGCATGAGTGGTTGCTGGGGACATCTGTGGCTTCATCAAATCTCGTTCTACATTGCCTTGGATGCAGCAAAGAAAATGATAGCGCATGTGTTCCTGATTTGGGGCGTGCCGACGTTGTCTTCAGGCACAGGAATCAGTTGCGCCGGGAGATAGCAGAGGCGAATCTGATCGCCATATCGCGCATTCGTCGTTGCGAAACCTTCGGTGGCGTTACACCAGGTAGAACTGGACTATCTTGAGACTACTGCTGCAGTGTAATGAGGTTAATGCGCACATGTGGTTTAGTTTGCTGCTTTTGTTTATGATGTTTTTCATTCTTTGCACGCCTGTGCATGCTGGGTTTTGAAGCCTTTATAAGCACGAGTATTTTCTAACAAAATTTCAGCTGATAGTCAGCGCTTGTTTGTTTGCGTATTTCTACCCCTGTCTTGGTTTTTTTTGTGCTGTACATAATGTTGCTCTTTCAACCTCGGCGCCTATACAAAGCACAGTTTCAAAAAATGGCAGAACGGAAATGGTCCACTCTTGAGGCACTCAACTACGAAGCCATGCGAGGCGTTACCGGAATGCCTCTAGCAACTCCTATCCGTCTGCTTCAGGAGTACGCCCAACTCAACACGCTTTTCAAAATTAACTGCTCAATGACAGACAAACAGAGCAACAAAAGCATTCTTTCCTGAATTCGAACATAATCTGCCTCCTAGGGTGCCTCGATGCAGCGCAATGGCTGCGCTGAGATCGAGGCACACTAGCCATCTCCATGGGACTACTGCCAGGGGTCACCTGATGGGGCTGTGACAGGTAGGTCACCGCCGCTTGCGGCGGCGGCTAGCCTGCCACCGAAATTTTATCTGTTGTAGGCCGTCATTGCACCCGCCACCGCTTCGGTGGTGGACGACCGCTGTTGTTGCGGCGCGTGTATTTCTTTCCCTCTTCCTTTTCTTTCTTCTCTATTTCCTCTTCTGTCTCTATTTCCTTCCTCTTGTTCTCTATTTCCTTTCCCTTCCTCTAAATAAATAAAAAAAAAACTGTCTGTGCCGGAGTACGGTGTCCACAGAAATCAAGTGAGACAGTTACCGCGCCTTTCCCTTCCTATAAATAAATCAGTTTTTAATCTTCTGTCTGCACTAGGCAGCGGAGGTGGCTCAGCTACAGAGCTAGTAGCGGGCCCGTGCATTTTCTTTTCCTTCTTCCTACAGCCACAACAACAACTACTGCCACCTCGGGGCGCAGCTGCGGCGATCGAGGCACAGATGCAAATGCCGCATACGCAGTATCTATCTTGTGCAGATGAATGACCGTTGAGGATGGTATCAGTAGGTATTACGCTCCAATATAGCTTCATGCTGCCTGTGGCAGCTGAACCCATGGCCTTCGAATTTCGCCTCCGGTCCTCTACAGACTTAGCTATGGTGGCGGTTGCTCAATCTTGCGCTTTAACCCTACCTATCCTTGAGAGTGTTCGCTAGCGCCACCCTTCGGTATAGCGTTGTACAATGAATTATGATAAATCAAAAATTATCTTGGCTTCTAATTTATGTTTGAGCAATGCTTTCGGTTCCAAAAGAAATTGAGTGCAATGTAAAAAGTGTGGTGTAACGATTTGACGAGCACAGTGTTTATCTGAAGTGACCAGAATATTCCCGCTCGAAATTGTACATGCAGTGCGACATCTTACTGCGTTCAGAATAAAAAGCTGGGTTAATCTGAAATGTAACAACGGTTTCGTAAAAACCGTACGGTGCCTGAGTTTGGCCAGACTAACCGTCCCCCCCCCCCCTTCCTTTGTTACGTACCTCGAATCATGAGAAAGTGTATTGCCATATAAGATTTAGTCATCTGTCATTAAATTTCTCATTGTAATTCCTTTTGAGCTTGCGTTCTGTATGTATTGATGAACACGGAATAACTATTAATATGTGATATTTGCTAGTATCGCACCTTTCGTTGTCCTTCCATGTATGTATTACAGTGCGTGTGTGTGTATATACAAGTACCTATGTGTGTGGAAGACAATAAATTCCCTCTACTATTCTTGGAGCTATGATAAACTTTTCTTAGTGTGTAATATATACGTCATTTCGTTTATTGTGTTGCGTCTTAGCCCTTGATATTCAAAACGATTGGCTGGGGCTTAGCTCGGTTAAGCCCGATTATCAGAAGCGAAAAGCTTCGGCGATGCCATGTTACGCGCATGGCATTACTTATCGGTCTTAAATCTCGTAGATGCCACAGTCTTTCGCAGACTTCACATATATGACCGAACGCATTGTCCTCAAACTCAGTCGTAAACATCGTTGTAGCACTAGCGCTTTCACACACTTTCAATGTGATGTGTAGTCTCTACACCGGCGACTGTTCAGTTCGTCGTCGATGGCCTCGTCCCTTTCACTCTGGTCGCTGTTAAAACTGGTGGTAGTTGAAAACCCTCTTTGAGCCTCTTGTCGTCGTTTCGCTAGACACTCCAATCTTTGCTTAGGGGTCTCCACTGCTCATTTGTCTCGACGCTTCTCATTATATTGTTTTTTCTGCGTTCAGAATCTTCGTTAGTTGCGCTCGCCGCACTCAAGCGACGCTCAGCTTCTCTTTGTCGCCGTGTAACAAGGCGAGCCTCCCACTCTTCCGGCGTTTCAGCAGCTTGTTGAGCCTTACGTCTGGCATTTCTCCGCTCCTTCTCGGCAAATTTCCACGCCACCACTTCAGCATCGTCTTCTTCTATGGCCGCCTGCGCTCCCCTTAGATAACTCCTACATATATACCGACCGCTCCGACCACAGCAGCGTATCTGCAGCAGCGCGTGACAGCAGCTAAAGGTTAACCGACAGAACCAGCATGCACTTCTCATCTGATGTCACGCGGTTCTCGCAGAGCTGTGGCAGCGGCAGCGGTGGCTCGACCACGTGCGCCTCTCCACTGACGTCACGCAGTTTCGCGCATGCGCAGCTGTGGCTTTTTCTGACGACGATGCCACTCTCACCCCGGTGTTGACTAGCCTAGTGAAGCTTTTGCTTCAAAATAGAGGTCTGTTTGGGCCACTAAAATGAGGCGAGGCGAAAACCTTTATTACGCGGGGGTTATTGAGGCTTTTGCACGGTCTTGACTGGAATATGGATGATTGCTTACTGACTTATTAGCGCCTGTTAAATGATTTGACAAAGTCTGCCATTTCAGATTTGTAAGGCTTTTCATGTATGTGACACTTTCTCCGGACGGACGCATGCAAGAACGCACACTCATGAGCTTTGGCGTTCCTTGGCGCGCGTTCGTTGCAGTGTTCATTCAAGTGTGCGATTGGACTGACGGCGAAGCTCCTTCCAGCGTTACTAGGACTTAGTTCTAGTAACGTTGGCTCCTATGGCGCGGTGTTCTCATAGCCATGTGACGGTCTGACGTAAGCCGGAAGAGCCTGAAGTGAATCGACGCGCAACAACTTTTTCTTGTTGTGGTTGCGACTGCAGGAAGAAAGAAAAGAAAATGCAAGGGCCTGCTACTGGCTCCATAAATGCAGTGCCCTAGAACCGTAGCTGAGCCACATCCGCTGCCTCGTGCGAAAAGAGGAGAAAATAGAGAAAAAAAAATTAAGAAAAGATGGTCATGATCAAAAGTACAGGTAATGCTTTGCAGCTGAGCTAGTACAAGTATTGAAAAATAAACGCTGCTCCAATGTTGGCAGCCGATTTTCCTTTTATGCACCCCTTTGTTTAAAGTTTGAGTATTGTGTCTGTGGCTGTAGGAAGAAGGAGAAGAAAATGCACGGGCCTGCTACTGGCTCTGTAGCTGAGCCACCTCCGCTGCCTCGTGCAGACAGAAGAGAAAATAGAGAAGAAAGAAAAGGAAGAGTGAGAGAAAGACGGCCGCCGCAACAACAGCCGTCGCCCACCACCGAAACAGTGGCGGGTGCAATGACAGCCTGCCACAGATAAAAATTCGGTGGCAGGCTAGCCCCTGCCGCCGAGGTACAGCCCCGGGACAAGACAAAATTACGGTCGGACTTCTAACCAACCTCGGCACGGAGGCACTGCAGCAACATACGGATTACGTTAACGAATGCTGGCGCATCGGCACCATTCCACAGGCATGGAAAACAGCCAATGTACACTTTATCCCCAAACCCGGCAAGAAAATCAGCATTGAAAACCTACGCCCCATATCCCTCACGTCGTGCGCAGGCAAACTCATGGAAAAGGCAGTCCACGCACGTCTCTCCAACTATCTAGAGAACAACGAGCTACTGCCACACACGATGTTTGGATTCAGAGCACATCTGTCCACCCATGATGTGCTTCTGCAACTCAAACGCGAAGTCATTGATCCAGCACGCAGAAACAGTGACCGAGCACTTCTATCCCTCGACCTCAAAGGAGCGTTTGACAATGTCAAACATTCCACAATCCTCCAAAATCTCCAGACCACCAACTGTGGCCAGCGAGTCTACTCATACATCTATGATTTCCTTAAAGACAGAACAGTCAACATCAGCATCGGCACTAAACAAACAACGCAAGTGAAGATGGGCACGAGAGGCACTCCGCAAGGGGCAGTATTATCCCCACTTCTGTTCAATATTGCACTCCGCAATCTTCCACCTCTTCTAAATCAGATACAGGGCATACGACACGCCCTGTACGCTGACGATATAACCATCTGGACAACTAGGGGTAGTATGGGAATGATGGAAGAACAACTACAAACAGCGGCAACAACAGTTCAGAATTATGCACGAGCGTGTGGACTAACCTGCTCTCCCGAAAAATGTGAACTCCTAGTCTTCCGCCAGCACAAAAATCAGGCCACGATCGACATCCACGTTGACAACTCACCCATAAAGGAAGTTCAGACCGTTAAGATACTGGGTCTATGCATCAATAACAAGGGCAACAACCACCTCGCCATCCAGAAACTCCGCCTCGTGAGCGAGCAAGTCGGCAGGATGATCGCCAGAATAACGACGCGGAAATCAGGGATGCGCGAAGAAGATACTCTCCGACTGGTGCAGGCCTTCGTCGTGAGCCGCATCGTCTATGCGGCACCCTACCTTCGTCTCAAGAAGTTTGACATCAAGAACCTCGACGTCATAATCAGAACAGCCTACAAGAAGGCCCTGGGCCTCCCTCTTACGACATCGACGGACCGGCTTTTACGACTGGGCGTCCACAACACGGTAGACGAGCTGATTGAGGCACACCTCACGGCGCAGGTGGTACGACTCTCCACGACTCTGACTGGCCGACAAGTCTTGAACGATTTGAACATCAATTGCCCCGAACAGCTAGACCCTAAAAGCGACATCCCAGCCTCATGGAGAGGACAATTCAAGGGAACTCCATTACCGAGGAATATGCACCCCGACTTTCACCAGCCAAGAAGACAAGCACGAGCGGAAGCTATAAAAAGGCACTACGGCGGGCGCGAGGGCGTGTTCTATGTCGATGCTGCGGGTCCTGAACAGGGAATGGCGGCCGTTGCGGTAGTACACCAAGATAAAACAGTGGATGGACTAATATTACACAGCCATGACACACTGGCTGCGGAGGAAGTGGCAATTGCCCTAGCTGCGACACACACTACCTCAGAATACATTCTTACAGATTCACAGACAGCATATCGCAATTACCTCAGGGGCAGGATTGCACCGCTAGCAGCTAAAATCCTGCAAGATAGTTACACCCGTGGCTACCAACCCATGGATAAACACTTAGTATGGGTACCAGGTCACCAGGGCATCCCAGGGAACGAGAGCGCACACGCCTCAGCCCGAGCATTTCTCCCCCGGGCACCCAATACGGATCTCGTGGAACCTCCTATCCCATTGCTAACTTACACCGAAATACTTCAGCACTTAAGATTATCTCGCCGGGTCTACCCTCCACCGGCAAAGACACTAGACAAAGGGGAGGAGATACACCTCCGCAAGCTACAGACCAACACTTTTAACAATCCACGCAGACTACACGCAATAGATCCAGAGTCATTTGACTCACAATGCAAATTCTGCGGGGAGAAGGCGGACCTATACCATATGGTGTGGGCATGCCAGCGAAATCAGACTGTCACTATTAATAACCAGCCAACGCAGGAGGGGTGGGAGGCAGCTCTGACCAGCTCGGACGCAAGGGTTCAAAAAGAACTCATCGGAAGAGCGCGGACAGCAGCCTACGCCAATGGGGTTCCGGACTGAGGACTCCAACCGCCGCTACAACCTCCTAATCATTTTCATTAAAATATTTTTACCACCACCGCAAGCGGCGGTGACCTAACTGCCCCATGCCCCATCAGGGGAGAACAACCCATCATCATGTGAACAGTCAAGAGAAAGGAACTGTAGTCCTCACTATAATGCCTTCCTCACTTCCCTGGTGTCCCATGGTATGCGGAGGAAACTAATTCCTGGCTTCTTTTGCGTTCTGAGTAATTTATTTATTGATTGATTGATTAAAACTTTAATTTCCACTGATTTAGGAGGCCCCCTACTCCCCGCTCCTGGCACGCAGGCCTAAGGAACGGGGGCTGGAACCTCCGCGACTAATGACTGGCGAATATACATTGGTTATTCTCGGCCTCAGCCGCCAGGCAGTTATGGCTTCACGGCACAGAGCAGTAGCCGCCGTGGGAAGGGCCGCCGGACGGCATAGCAGAATGGTCTGCAAAAAGTCAATATATGCACGTGTTATTCTGAACTACCATTTCCATTCTTCTCGGAACTACACATCATTGCAAACAATTCAAAAACAAGCAAAGTTGATGCAGAACGTTGTCCTATTAGGCCTGCGCAAAAATGATGGTTTCGAGGGCATACTACGCTTCTTATTCAAAGCATCTCAGAGCAGACTGTCTCTTTTAGGTCTAATGACACTCGATTCAGTACTGCGCACGAAATTCTTATCGTCCGTCATTCAACGCACGACGTCTGCTACTTCTGTGCCCTGCCCTAGTAGTGCAGTAGTTAAGATGCCCGACTACAGAGCCGGAGTTCAATCCCAACCGCCCCCGGCTGTGTTTTGATAGAGGCTAATTTCATTAGCTGAAATTTCCCTGCTGACCGACTGTAAGGTTTCAGCACTAACTCCCGACCCTCCCTCTGCAGCCCGCACAGCCCCTGCCGCTCCCATCTCGTCTCCTTTCCACCTGCTACTGGCTCTGTAGCTCAGCCCCCTCCACTGCCTCGTGCGGATAGAGGAAGAAAAAAAATTACCGACGATTACGTTACTTCCTAATGCGAAATTTGAGCGCAGCAAATAAGCTGTTTCACCTTTCGATAGATTGATGCAAATCCGCCGCCACCGATCTGGCTCTCTGATTGCCACCGCACAGGGGTTGCATTGGAGGAGGAGCGAAGAAAGGAATTAAGTTCGAGCCGGCGCTTTGACAACCGGAGACTCGCAGGAAGAGGGGGGAGGGGGGCGGCGTGTACACCCAGCGGCAAACGATGGGGGCAGAAGCGCGCGCAGCAAGCGGACAACGCGATTAAGGGAGGAGGGAAGAGATAGCAGCGACTGACTGATGCTGCTGACGCCGATAGTGAGTCAACCCCAGCTGCGGAGTTGGTTTCAGGGACAACGCCGCCGATGCCGACGCAAACAATATGATACCCTCGCTTCCGCAGAGCCAAGAACCAGGTCTAGCCGTGGGAAGGTGGTCACGTATTCGTCGACGTGCCGGGGCCTACGTGAAATAACCGGCGCGTCGGCAACTGAAGAGCACCCTATCCGCCACACAGGAACAGGGGGGGGGGACCCCCCTCCCTCTTTCTGCATGGCGGGGACGGTGTTCTATGCAGTCACGTTATCTTGACTCTCTATCGGCGTCAGCGGCATCCAGCGGTATCAGTCGGTCGCTGCTAGCGCTGTGGGGATGAAAGGGGGGCGGAGCTGGTTACGAGGCCGACGACGACGCCGACGCGAAACCCAGGAACGGACGCCAAAGAGCTGCGCTCTAAAAAGAAACAATAAGTAGAGGAAAGAGAAAGACGCGCCTCCCAAGAGCCGTCGTCCGCCACCAAGGCTAGCCCCAGCGTCAAACAGCAGGGACCTACCAGTCGCAGCAACGTGGTGTCAGGAGCACTTACCTTCCCCTCCCCGACCACTCTAACGTTTTAGGCGATAGCCTTTTTACGCTCATGGAACAAAATTCCGCGCGCGAGAGTTGTGCTCGAGACCTGTAATATTTCGCGAGATTCCTTGAGATGTATTCTTGTCTAACATTCCTGCCATCTTCAGTTCTAGGTTTTTAAGGTGAAGGACTATCTAGCCTCATGGAATGAAAGCCCGTGCGCGAGTTTTGTGCGCGAGATCTCTAATAATGCGCGAGATGTGTTCTTTAGCGTTTCTGCTATATGCAGTCCCACGCTTGCACGCAGGCCAAGGGGCGCAACGCGACAGGAGCGGTGGTGTGCCGCCCAAACTCACACTTGCCGGAGATGATCTGACAGATATTGCGCCTTTCCATTCCTGTAAACCACTTATATTTATATTGCACCAACCGACAATGATGGGGAAACTATGAGAAGCAAATGATAGTACAGGAAGGGCAGACTTTCTCCATTCTCCTCTTTAGAGATCTCTAAGAGCGTCTATTTTTTTCGCATTGCAGCACCGCTCTGTCCCCAAGGCTCATCGTGCCACTGCCTTCTCGCATGACGTCACTTGCGGCTAGGATGCCCTACAATGTCAACATGACAACCGCGTTGGCATGACTCTTGACAAAGAGAACTCAGATACATTCCTCTTGTAGTCAACGCGCGCAGCTGGTGAACGGAGGGGTGGAGGGTAGATTCGATTACCGCTGGAGCAGTTTTAGAGCGCAGCTGTTTGGCGCCCGTCCCTGCGTTTAGCGCGGCATCGCCGGTGTCTCTCGTAACCAGTTCCATAAATAAATAAATCCTGTCTTCACCCGTAATCGAACCTACATCCCTTGAATCGCCAGTCCAGTGCTTTAATCAACTGCGCCACGCCCGGGATCGTGAACTGCGTTTCGATGGAGGTGAAACGAAGTGGCGTCCGTGTGTTGTGCGATGTCAGCGCACGTTAAAGATCCCCAGGTGGTCGAAATTACTCCGTAGCCCTCCACTACGGCTCCCCTTTCTCTCCTTCCACTTTCACTCCCACCTTCCTCCCTTCCCTTACGGCGCGGTTCAGGTGTCCACAGAGCAAGTGTGACAGATACGGCGCCTTTCCCTTCCCATGAACCAACCAACCAACCGGGATCGTGAAACGCACATCATAATTCTCCTTGTCTACCATGAGAATGATTGTAACGATGACAATGACGCTACAGTTAGTGATAATGACAATAATGACGTTAACAATGATAATAATTGTTAATTTAGTTGATAAAGATAATGAGAGTGAACATAAGCACCGTGTGCACTATGCAACGCATAGGCTTTTGCATTTCTGCAGCGTAGATTCCACAGTGCTCTCGGAGCTCTTTAGCGCCAGCTTCCTGCGTTTCGCGGCGTCGGCGTCGCCGTTGTCCCACGTAACCAGCGTGCACATGACTGTGTCGGTGCCGTAAGAGGAACTAGTTGGTATATCGTATGGTACTATGGCCTTGCACTCACTGTTCGTCGGGTTTTGGACGTAACAAGACCCCTTCACTTGTGCCAGTCGACAAGAACAGCCAACCCGAGTTTAGACTTTGACGATGGGAAGGTAAGATTGGAATTCAGCCTTTTAGAATGCATGGTTCCTAGGTGCGCGCGCTTCCCTTGAACCACGCAGACAAGTTTGTGTGGCGTGAATAAAGCGGGCAGGTGGGCTTTCGTACATCGCGGTAGCTTATGAGTGTATGCTCGTAAGGACGCGTAGGGTAATGGAAGAATACATTGAAAGCTCGTTGGGCTTTCGTATATCGCGGTAAATTGCGACTGTATGCTTATAATGAGATCGAGTGGATTAATCGAAGAGCAACAGAAAACCCGATTCACACAAAATACTATAGGATCAAATAAAGAAACAAATTCAACCTTACACATGCAAAAAGTAACACAAATCAATAGCGAAGATTACAATATTCCCCCTTGAATAACCATATTTAATGTAACTTTTTCCACTTTACAACCCCAAACTGCTTTTAAAATTGGTAGTCATGCTAGCAGCGATGTGTAACAAATGTAATAAATAATTGAGAAATGTTTTTAGAAAAATGTAACTAGGTCTATTATTATCCATGCAATGAATCATGACATTTGTAGTTTGATGATTATCGGTAAACTGACGTAAAAGCTGAACAAAATGAACATAATACCTGCTTTTATCACATTTATCTATAAAAACATCTAAAAAGACAACGGCATCGATGTTTTGTCTTGGTTTATTCTGCACCAACATATAAAAAACGAGCTAAAAACTAAGACTTCAAAATATTCATTTTAAAAAAACGTTACCACAGTTTGTGTAAAGAAGTTCTAGGAGAAAGCCTTTCTACGACCATGGTGAAAACCTCGCGTCGGCGAGAGTTGTCCACGAGATGTTTCAGCGAGATTCCGCGGTTGCCAGATACAGCGCATTTCTTTTCCTGTAAATCAGTTATCATCATTATTATTATCGCTATCGGATTTTTTTCTTTTGCTTTCAATAAAACGACACTTTACACATTTTCTGATCAATTTTGCACTTTTTCTGGTTTCTTTTTCAAACTCCCAACTTCCGATCACATGACTATTATGCAGGCACGCCACACTTCCAGCCGCATGACTTGCCTTACCACACTTCACGTGATCCTACCAAACATCACGTTACCGGAAATGTTACTCTGCCGGTCTATTTTGACGTCCGAGTGATTTTTGGGCTGTGATATATTACTTCATTACTCAATTTTATACGTACAATTTCCAAGACAAGAATTTTTCTTGCTATATCTAGTGCAGTAATTTGTTTTTTTTGTAACTTGTTTGGTTACGACGAAATTGTGTAAATAACTTCTGGGGTCTCGAAACCTCCAGCGAAGACACATGATGCTTATGCATTAATAAAGCCCTCAAGGGCGTTCGGCCTCAGCAAGTGGCGACCATTACTTGGCTGCTTCTGAGCTGATGAGCAACCAAGACGTTTTGGATATATCCGTCTGCCCTGCAAAACACGGGATCCTAGAGATCCCGGTGTCGATTTTTATTCAGTCATAGCACCCTAAATTCGCACCTGTGGTTATCATTTCTTTATGTAACAACTTCGTAGGCATTTTTGTATTGGCGCATTTTCATTCTTGTTCGCAGCTGGAATCTCGAATCGTTCTGCCTTTGCGAAATACCGCGAGTTTTAATTTCGGGCTCTTCCATTCCGTTCATGGTCCATCTGCACCCAAAGGCAACTATACTGTTTCTCTACTACGCATATACTGTCGTGGTTGTGTTTCGATATTTTAGTAAGGCGCAACTTTTTCTAAGACATTTTCCAAATAAGCGGCTCGGTCAATTCACTTGAACCCGTAGTTGATCATGGCATGTTGCTGTTCACGATAAGGGCCCTCGCAAAACCGCTCCCTCCATTTAGAATCTGTCCAATGCAACGGCTATGCATAACAGAGTGCTAGTGATTAGGTTTTTTTATTTATCCTTCTTTTTAAGCTGTCGTCTTGCGTTCGAAGCTTCAACTTCGTTTCAGAGGCTCGTGGCGTATAATGCAGCGTTCTAGCGATTTTAGGCCATCATGGTATTTGACCAATATGTTTCTTAGCTTCGTTAAGGGAATCAGCATTGCCATCAGTATTTTTATTTGTTTGAAGAGCGCTAATGGTAAACGTCATGAAATATTTTTACCGATATTGTTAGCTCCCGCATTCGTCCCACAGACTTGTTTCCGGAAAGAAATAATGCCGCAGTCAGCTCGGCTATTAACAATTTAGTCGCAGGAAAGGTTTTTTCTCCCTGAATGTAGACACATTTCATTCTTCCCCTGTACTCTAAACCTTCAGCACATACAGTTAGACACTTTAACAGCTTGCGTTCACATATCCTGACCAAGTCAGTATGATGATGTTCGCCCCAGCCGATATTGCATTTTATTTTTCTTGGTTTGGGGGGGGGGGGGGTCCTACCAGCTTTTAATGACAAGAAATTAGGATTACGAAGCGGCTTCGCAAAGCCATCCAGCCGATTGTAGTTCAACCTCTGGTGCACACCTCCCCCCCCCCCCCCCCCGCCCCTGCTTTTTTTATCATAAATATTATGAGAACACTAAATGTTTGCCCTTAAGGCTGTATTGCGCCCCACCAAGGTGCGCAATATCTTGGTCGGCACGGCATCTTATTTTTCGACTGTGAGAAAGCTCGCAGGCATTATGCTTTTTTTATAATAAACATTAGAGGAACACTAAATGTTGGCCCTTAAGGCTGTTACGCGATAGCGTTTCAAACACAGACGATGTCTCACTTTTTATTTCTGTATTTACTTTTCATTTTTCTTTTTAATTGTTCGTACACCAATACTTGGCATCAGCAAACATTAGTTTTCTATTCTCAGCAGTTTAATAGCTTTGAACATATTTTTCCATTCTAAACTCTGAATAAATTGATTTATTGCCTACTCCAAATTTTCAAATTGGTCTCATTAAGCATTGGTTTTTCTTTCCGAGCATTTTCAAACCTTTGAACCCCTTTTGTTCACTATTTTAATTTTTTTCACATCTTTCAGTTTGAAATATTATTCAATTACATAACTTACGTCTTCTTTATTAGGATCATCAAGCATTGACTTATCTTTCTGGTCATTTTTGGCACCTTTAGACGCTTCCGTATCATCATATCCTGGATCCTTGACTTTACACTTGCCACCAAAAATAATTTCATTTAGATTCGCAAAATGAGCACTTATATTTCTTAAACATCCTTCGCCTCTAAGAAAATAAACCATAACTCTGAGCTTGTAGGCTTTCAAACAATTTCAAGCTCTATCCCGACTTGTTTTCTTGACCATCGCCTCCTGCCGCTAGTTGCTTCCTACAAAGCGTAAATGCCTTTGAACCATTTTTATTCTTTTTGCTTATCTTTTATCGCCTTCTTGCAAGCATATACCCCTTCGCTCGGTCACATAAGCTCTCAAACTCGCGTACAATACGTCTTGTCTGAGTCCCTTAATTATTTCCCCAGGATCGCGCGAAGGAAAGTCGTTAGGGGTAGCCGCAGCAACTGTTGGGCCTCCAGGCCTGTTCTTGGAGTACACGGGCTGAGTTGTATAGCCTTGTGTACGTGTTAGTGCGTGGGCTGAGGAAGAGGAGTGTGCTAAACGAGGGTGAGGCAAAATTGCGAAATTGAGTTTGCCTCCATGCTATGATATAATCCATCCGGCGAATCTACCGCTGGCCTGGTGCCTCTACCTGCAACCGTTTGTTCCCGCATCGCTTTGTGGACGTGGGATCGTCAGTCGCTTTTATGCCTGTGGCGGGAGGCGTGCGAGAAAGGACGTGCTCTAGAAACGCGCTACCTCTTTGTTGACATTATTTGTGCCAATTTGAGAATTTTCGAAGAAATATTTGCATGCGACTTTGCTGAAATTGCCTCTGCGTGGCGTGATGCAACTGAATGTCTTCAGTTTATGCTAAGCGTTATTATCATAGACCGTGCAGAGATTTTGGAGGCGCCCTTACAAAACGGGCCGGAGATTAAAGAGAATAAGGATACGAATCTGCTCAATTTCTATTCGCCTGGTACACATGAAATGGGGAATATTGTTGCAAGAGGTACTGGGATCGACACCCCGCACCTCCACCAAATGTCACGTGGTGGCATGACAAAGGATGGAACACGGCGACACAACAGAAACAGAACGACGTGATGACATGACGATTAAATATGCTTTAATGGCCAGCGGGCCCCGCGCGAGCGCTCCGCCCCGCGCCACTGCTTGCTTCGTCGTCTTCGTAGCACTATAAAGCCGGCGCTTACATGTGAAGGCTTTTGAAGGATCTGCGGGGAGACCGAACTCGGGAACTGTGGTGAGGTCCGCAGCGTCCTTCGAGCAAGTGGAATTGATGATGAAGTTGCCGTTAGAGAAGAGCTTAGGGAAGCATTTTAAAAATAGCAGTGCGTTTTGCGCTAATGTATAACTTCTGAAAAAAAGTACCCAGATTCTTTCGTCAATATGCATTGTTAGCAAGAATTGCGTAGTGCTAGTATGGGTCTATTCCAAAAAGAGGGCACCGAGAAATCCTTTTTAAGCTACGCTGTACTGTACTTCATTAACAGTAAGTATAACGGAAAAAGTAATCCAAATTCGTTTTAATACCTCCATTCTGGGAATATACGTAAGACGCCAGTAGCATAACTGAAACAAATTACGCTACAAGTTATATAAAACACGAAAAGTATACTTATGTTTGCTTTTGAATATTGTGATATAAAGTATAAAGTTTTATAAGGGCAGATGATTGCAGTATTGTATATGTAATGCCGATCCAATCTTCGGCTTAGAGGAAGGAATGATATGGCTAACGTTATAATAGAGAGTTTTAGTACTGCGTATTGAGCGCTACGTACACACAGCTCACGTACCTTGCGGAACGCTACGGCATGGTCGCGTATATGCCACAGAAAGACTTTTAGTAGCGCGGAAGCCCGTACGTACGCATGAGTCCGGAAGCTAACGCGTCAAGCGCAGTGGCTTGTGTAGTGACACCTCGCGGCCATCGAAACAATTTTTCAGCGCAGTAACGCTTGCTTCATTGCTTTTCCGACAGGTGAGAGATAAAGCACATGCTGCGGTGGTGCTGCTTTTGTTGCTTGTTGCTTTTGTTGCTTGTTGTTTGGTGCTGCTTTTGGTAGGTTGTTGTTGCAGAAGATAAGGATATAATGAATAACTTTGACGGAATCGGGATACTACTCCTTGCAAACGTAGTAGAAAGTGAAAATTAATAATACAACCCCGTGCAAAATTTAAATGCGGATAAGCAAACCGTTGGGCATACAGAAATGATGTCAAAGCAGTTTTCTGAGTTCACAGTGCGCCTATGATGTCATCAATCGGTGCAAATTACCTATGTACCTCGGAGAATACGTTGTCAGACTATGCAGTCTTATTAGACAGGCGGAGTATATATTTAAAACACTGCAAAACATATGGCGGTACAAGTGGGGAGCATGGCCTATGGAAACACATGCAAAGAAAACTTACCAAATAAATTTGCCGCTTTAGGAGAGCACCAGTAATCACGGCAGATTTTTAAAAGTTGGCGAATGTTTTGAAGAAACAAACTATGACAAAATATGCTGCATCATTTTAAAGCCAATCAATCTTTAACGTGCGTCGATAAACCTGTGTCGTAACGACCTACATACCCATGAAAACTAGCTGTCCTTTGGGTGCTTTTCGCAATCGCGAGAACTTTTCTTCTTTTCCTGCATGTCGTCGCACAGGCTACGTTCCCTCTTAAATACGGCCACTCAAATGATACAAGCTTTTAAGCTGAATGCAGTCTTTACTCGACACGATAAACAAACCACGCACAGCAGCAGACGACCAACAATCCGTCTGCTCACACGAATGTCGTTTGCGGTCGCCGGCGTCGTCTGCGATCGAATAGAGCATTAGCTGCGCTGCCGTCCGCTATAATGGGGCGTTCTCTTTCGCTTTCGTTTTGAAGTTTAAAAGTGCTTTTTGAACTTAGTTTTGTCTATGGGCTGCTGACTTCGAATGATCGGTATTATAGCAATTTTTTTACGGCAGCATATCAGGCTATACGAGAAGCCTACGAGATAGGGAGAAGCACCCAGTACATTGGGAGCCTGTAGGCGGTGTGGGCGACTTCACAGCACATATTTTAGCCATATTTATTTTCAGTCTCTTCTAGGATGTTTGTGGTTGCTTTGTACCAAAAAAAAAAAAATCATATGTGCCGCGTGAAGACATAAAACGGCTTTGAAACCTTGCGCTTCCACGTATTCTCATTGATGGTAAAGCCCACTTTTCACCCCTAGTCTGTGGCAGCGTCACGAACGCCACCTTTGTAAACACGGCGCTGGACTATAGATGTAAAGACTACGGGAAACTTGGTACGTACTGCTTCAGGTTTTAGCAATCCTGGCGATGAAGTACACCAGCGCTTTCTCATGCACAACGAGATCAACACGCAGACGGTTTAGCGAACGCACGCAGAGGCAAGGATATCTGCGTACGCGAACAACATATACGCAGTACGCAAGAACCGTGCTGCGTATGACGCATGCGCAGTAAACAGTACGCAGGCCGTCTACGTACGCAAGGGTTCTGCGTATGCTTACGTACGCAGTACTAAAACTCTCTATTAGTTCTGCTTACGTACGCAGTACTAAAACTCTCTATTAGTTCACGCAGCCAGGGATACTCATATCAAGCCACGTTTCATCCCTGACGATGGAATCAAGTTGATTACGTCCCAATAGCAAACGATAAGTTACGATAAGTTACGATAGACGCTTTTTGCCGAGCAGCATTCGAATGTGCCTTATAGGCGACTCTAGCGACATAATCTTCAAGACATACGTGGTCGTCAACTAACTCCCCTGAATACGTTGTTCGACAGGCTGGTGTCTTATAGGTCTCTAGCTGCTTCGAGCTTAGTCATATGAGCCATACCCATTTCTAACGCAAACATTTTTATGCGATCACGCAGATAGATCTTTTACGGATGAGTTACAGAGCGTATTTCACAGCTGATATCGTCATAGACCATAAATTGCAACTATGAAAGAAGCGAGTGCTTAAACATGTTTCATTTCATATTACAGATTGAATTCTCGCCACACCAGACCCAGCGGTGAAGCGCTTCTGATCACAAAACAGAGGCTGTCTTCGCCGGAGAGCTTCAATTCTTGCTAGGAAGCCAAGCTGATCGACCAACTTCACGGAAATTTCTCTGAGGGCTACAGTTACCTAGTCACCAGGACACTGTAAAAGTGCGACTTTTTTCAGACACTCTCTGAGTGCTGTGTCTTCGGGTGTGAGTGCAGGATGCATTCGCTGATTTTGTCGAGCCGCTTTTGATGAGTAAGTGAACCTGTGACTGTCAGGAGCACCAACAGTTTGTATTCGTCGGAGAGGAGTTCAAAATTGTGAAAGCCGCCAGAAGGATTACCTTAACCCATAAGGGAACACCGAATCACCGGAGTTTCTTCTCTGCAGAAGGTGAGTCAGTTCTTTTTATTACTCTCGAGAGTTGATTCCAGGTGCACCCACTGGTACCAGTTGTAACGACCTGTCGTTCACATGTTATATGGTGGTGTTTCAGAACATAAAGTGTGCAAAGTGTTTAAGTTCCTTCCGGTATGTGGGCAAAACTATTCGTGGTTATGAGTGGATGAATTGTTTGGTTTGCACTCGAGGTAAATCACGTGATGGCATACAATGAAATTTTACGGGCCAGTCCACCTCGAACGCGGTGGGGCGAAAAACCAACGACGTAATTTTCCCTAGGAGCAATATGACGGAATTTGGAAGAGAGTAAAATTTTCAGGCACATAAACCGACATCCTCTCCTTCTTTCCGAGTGGGTAATTGCCGTTTCGGATGGTGAGCGCCGCATCACAACATCCACAACACCAGTTGCGACATGATGGTACATTTAGTTCTCGATAACAATGGTGTAGAAATAATTTCTTGTTGTTCTGTACAATGTACCCTATTTCAAGGTTCTTTTTAATTCCTGGTTTTTTGTTTCAATATAGCTTTCAAGCATTTCCGTTTGTGGATCGGTTCACGCGACTTTGCACTAAAGATCTCTTAGCCCTCTCATCTTGTTAAGATTTTTTTTTCCGAGCGTGTTGTTTTGTTATAGCGTTCAGATAACATTTATTTTTCGAAGATAATATCTTTGGTTCGAGTGATCATAAATAAGGCGTGTTGACTGTTTCTTCTGAATGCTTTGAGGTAAAAATGAAAACTTTTCTCAACCGTAGTCATTGGCCTATTATTTAGCCGATCCTGTGCGATTTATTTGGGGGGTACAGTGGCAAAATCAAGGACAGCATAATTTAACCGTTCGCAGTAAATAGCACAAGGAAGCTGCGAATGAACCGGTTATAGAAGCTGATTGGTATGTAAAAAAAAAGCGTTTTCAAAAGAATGAGAGCGATACTGATTGAGAATTATCAGAGGAATGAATATAGTGTCCGGAAAGTACTGCTCACAAAATTACCATATTGAAAGTTGAAAGACGGCTTGAGGGCGATCAAGAACGGTAAACAAAAATAATACAAGTAGTTATTCGGAAAAAGCTGCCAACAGAGACAGCTGAGGAGCAGAAACTGAAGCCCTGACTGTAATAAGCTACTGCTCATACACCGTAGGAATAAGCCAACGGGTAATACAGGGAAGATCGGGAACGCAGCAATGAAGAAAAGCGAGTGAACCATTGTTTGGAAATAAAGAAAAACCATTGATCAATAATCTTTTCTTCACAGTTCCTTCACCATGGCACGACGTGCAGCAGTTGATCATGACCGTTTGCTCGCAATATACTCATTAAATAATAGTCGAATGCAATATGTCTAATGTTATAGCGCTAGCCTCACTGTGTTTGTGATATACCCAGTTCTTGCTGCTTCTGTTCGCGCTTATTCAAGTCAGCAAAGAAGAAACACTGGCGGGAGGACAAATATTGGTTCTTCCTTCCTCGTTTCTTGTTATTTCTCATTAGCGAGCAGCCGTCGTGTCTGGTGATTACAAGCAGTAGCAGCAACCACCTGACGTTTTCGATATTTAACCGGCGCGTGTGGTCCATGTTACTGCATGGCCTTTTGTCAGCGAGTGGAGAGAAGTCATCTCAGCGGCGAAGAAGTGAATTGAGTATGGTGCAAGGCGCTTGAATATTGCTACATCTATCCGCGCTTCCCGAAGCTTGCGTGCCTTACCCAGGAATAGTTGAAATGTTCCTCATAGGAGCCTGTAATCCTATCATGTGTGACGACGAAAGCGTAACGTGTTTGCTACACACTAGTATTACGGTTTGTCGTCATCAACAAGTGGGATGCCCAAAGAGGCATCCATGCGGCCATTGTGACTTTAACTAGATCTCAGTAAACGCTTGGTTATACTACATTTAAAATGTTACGAGAGACTTTAGCGACTAAAGTAGTGAAAGGCAAAAGCCTGAGTGCCGCATTCCGCTACGCAACTTGCACTGATTAGTAAATAATTAGGCATTAGTTAATTTTTATTATTCATCAAGAAAGTAAATTATTCTTCATTATTAGTAAATACGAATTACGTAATCAGTCATCAATTAATAATTAATTTAAAATATAGTGATCCTTGTAGAGTTAAGAGACAGGAAACAAGCAGAAAATGCCACAAAACTACTGCGAAATAATATCGTAACTAACTTCGGGGACAAGAAATGAGCGCGGGCTGTTAGCCAAATAGTGCAATAAGGGAAACTTGATAATCTATTATTTCTAAACCTTACGTCCAAAGTACTCACACGATGTATGCTGTGGCTACAGTTTTCAGTAACAAATTAGGAAGAAGGCCTTTGTAGTAACACTTGTAATACAGATTTTTTACTTCAGATTTACAACGCGAACCGACCTCACATTGGGTTATGACATTCAATGCGTGCATGTCATGTGTGTATGCACAGTATCTCTGCATGAAGAATTTCACATTCATAGCCGCTGCTTGAGCTTCGAGCCTATGCACTAGAGACAAAATCGTCACGTCTTACAAAAGTAAATTACATGGGTGGTAGGAGGGCACAGTTCTAGCGACACTTGATGCAAATTCCTGATGGTGTGGTGGTGAAAAGCAAGTCGGAAGGTCGAAAGATCCCCAGGTGGTAGAAATTACTTCGCAGCCCTCCACTAATGGACCTCTTTCTCTCTGTTTACTTTCAATCCCATCTTCTTCCTTCCCATTACGGCACGCGTGCTCAGGTGTCCACACAGAAAGGTGCGTCAGATACGTCTCCTCCTCCTTCCTGTGACGTAAATATTTATTATTAAAAGAAGGAGAATTGAAATTTGACTTCTCATGAATATATTCGTTGCTACCCGGCAGAAAATCGATTATATATATATATATATATATATATATATATATATATATATATATATATATATATATATATATATATATATATATATATATATATATTGCTGTTTACTTCTTTTGCTGCTGTGGTTTCATGTGTGTAACAATCGTTTTGCGGCATATGCGTTTATTATTTGTGTTAGGTTGTATATGCCTAGATTGATAATGTATTATTTCACTGGTCCGTCAAACTTTGCTTGGATGCCGAGGCCTCTTCAGGTTTTTCAACCTTTTGCCTCGGCTGCCCCTTTCTGTAGAAAGAAAAGAAATAAAGAAAGAAATATATATATATATAGCCCCCCCCCCCCCACCCCCTCCCCGGGGTGGTGCAGTGGTAAGACGCCTGACTACCATGCCGGCGTACCCGGGCTAGAACCCGACCGCGGCGGCTGTGTTTCGATGGAGGCGAAACTAAGAGGCGTCCGTTGGCTGTGCGATGTCAGCGCGCGTTAAAGATCCCCAGGGGGTCGAAATTACTCCGCAGCCCTCCACTACGGCTTCCCTTTCTCTCTTTCCACTTTCACTTCCACCTTCCTGCCTTCCCTTACGGCAGTGTTGAGGAATTTGATGAGGTCGCGCATGAACTGCAGCGTCTGCGGTGTTGCCGGCGCCGCCATCACCTCGCCGATGAGCTGCGACAGGTGCGAGGGCGTCAGCTGGCGCACGTTCCCCACCGGGTTATAGTGTGGAGGCTTCGAACTGGGCTTGAGGCCGCTTCGGATGCTCATCAGAGAAGCCACAATCAGAAGAGGCATCACCACCTCCTAGAACGTCTTTGCCTTTTCCGTCTTCTTGACTAACTAGTTGCGCCATATCAGGGCCGACAATTGGGTCCAGAACATGTTCTGTCGTGGCACCGTCATGTTAGGTTTTCTCGCAGGTTGCACGTGTCTGGAAGCAGCGCAGAGTGTGATAGGCCTGACGGTGAGAGGGAGTCCTTGCCCGGACATGGACGGGCTCGTCGTCGACGGTTGCGCGGCACCTCCTCCCGGAAAGCCTCTCAGAGGACGGCCATGGCGGCGGCGGTAGACGCAACGTGCTCGTCGCTTACACCTCTCTCAGGGTGCGGATGGGGCACTCAGCTGGAGCCCGAGCTCATGCAGTTCGGAACCTGCCCAGTCTGATTCTGCTGCACCACCACAGGGCCAGTCCTACGCTTGTCACTGCTCCCCTGTGCAGCACTGGACGACGCCTAGGCTGCTCTGTTGGCGGGTAGGAACAGTTGGCCACGCTTAGGCGGCTCTGCGGTGGCCGCACTATTGCGGTAGACCAGTGACATCGCCGTGCCGAGGACGACTGTGCACCCGAGTTGCGAGTTTGCCCAATGTTGCGCCGGCAAAACTCCGAACCCGAACATGAGCTTGACGCGTAGCCTACGGCGACCACCCTCTACGCCGGTCCGAGCCTGTTGTGCCCTTCCGCTGTTGGCGTTGATCACCTCGTCTGGATAGTCCACTGACAACAGGAAGAGGCCGTACCTGCTCGTGCAGCACTAAGTCTACGAAGAGCACCAGCAGATGCTCTCCAAGGACCCCTCGAACCACAGCATTAGCGAGGAGCACAAGGATGAGGACGAGCTCTTCGACTTCATCAAGTACTACCTCTCCAATCGCGGCGTCGCGAACAAGCTATGCAGCCGCAGCAGCAATGGCCGGGCATAGTTCATAGGCGTCAACACTGGCAACAGGGGTGGCGCAAACGCGGTCGAGGACAAGCACGATGAGAAGTCTGCCTCTGCCACTCTAAAGAAGAAAAGCTGACTTGCAAAGGTCATCCGGTATATTACGATACGTGGTAAACACCATCACATCTGAAAATCTGCCGAGCTTCTTCCATGTGGTCACCTGATGGGCTTTTGCAGGTACTTTCACTACAAGTCCCATGGATACCGGCTCCTTCTTGAAAGCCCAGTACGTCATCTTGAAAATTTCTAAGAAAATCTTTTGTGGCAGCAAAGTGTCTGGGAACATGGCAATGCCCTGAATCTTCTCCTAAGAAATCCAACGTTTTGTGGCTTTTATGAACAAGTTGGTGAAAACAAATCGTGCCTCCGGTCTCTTCAGCCAAGGAAAATTGCTCATGGCAGCCAGCTTCCAAGTTCCAAAGTTCCTTGGAAGCCGCTGGAACATTCTGAAGCGGGCTTTGTTGAGAACAGTGATTTCATCCGAGGCCAGAGAATACTCAACGGACTGGTCGCAAGGGGAATCCTCTGTTTGTTCGGCTGACTGAAAGAATGCACACCGCAAGGAAGAGTGCTTCGTCGCCGGTTTCTTTTTGTTCTCGTCCTCATGATTCTCGCCCGCAACTCGCCCGCAAAAATATTCTACTGCAATTGTATAGTGTAACCGTTGTCATACCGTCACATTCTGGCTGCGTTCGTGGCAGTTTTTTCTGCTGTTAAGAACAAAAACATATTATTCAACCTAAAGGGGAACATACCCAAGGAAATATAGTCGTAATTTATTTGAATGTTGGGAAAACAAAACTCTTACCTACAGGTATCGAACACATGTCTTACAATCAGGTACGTGGTCTTAAATATTGCGCCACAACAGCGACGGTTAGTGCGGTCTTTAAATGCGCTCTTATTCGTTTTGAGTCTGCTGTGATGGAATAAGCTACGTTCGGCTACCAACCCACCGGGCCTTCGTCTGCTGTTCCCCGACGAAACACGGCATTGGCGACGAGTATGGGATCCTGACCAGTTTTTCGGCAAGTCGACATGGCAACGGATGATCCGGCAGCGGCGGGTTCAGTGACGCAAATCTTCGGTCAACTGGGACATATCGAGCCTTTGGACGAGTCTACGAGCGACTGGCCTTCGTACGAAGAACGATTGGCGTCGTTTCTTCTGGTCAACCGTAACTCGCTTTTTTGAGTCTCGTCTCCTAAAGTCGTTCACCGCACCAGAATTGCCGTCAGCTAAAAGTTTCGACGTGTTAAAGAAGCTTCTAGGTGACCACTCGTCACCAAAGCAGTCAGTAATTAGCGAACGCGCAAAGTTTCACAGTAGAGCGAAACTCCAGACTGAGTCCATTTCAGAATATGTAGCTCAGTTGCGCAAGTTGGCGCAGACATGCGAATTTGAGGCGGCCCTAGATCAGTCTTTGCGGGACGGCTTAGTCCGCGGTTTGCGCAGAGAAGACATACAGCGTGTGTTATTCACGAATGATAACATGCTAACTTTCCAGAAAGCTGTGGAACAAGCGCTAGCCATGGAAGCGGCGAAAAGGAGCGTGGCAGAAGTGCACGCCTCTGAAATGAGCGTACCGGACGATCACAAGGTCAAAACGGGTGGGGAAAGTAGTATGACGCAGCGGAATTGCTATCGCTGCGGGTCTGCGAAGCATGCAAGCCATTCGTGCCCGCACACCGCAGAAACCTGTTTCAAATGTGATAAGAAAGGACACATTCAAAGGGTGTGCCAAGCTAGTAAGCAGCGAAAGCCAAAGGGAGAGTGGCGGAGCTCGGTAAAGGTGTTAATTCCCGGTCAAGTGCCGGTTAATATGAAGGAAGTTGTTTCGCCTGGCCTGGACCCGATAAAAGGTTTGATGCACGGGCAAGGTGTACAGTCGAGCGCGATTTGAAGGTTATCGCGCGAGCGTCGACCAGCCTAGCACTCCAGGCACCTGGCGGCCAGGTTTGGAATAGAAAAAAATCATGATTTCTTATTCTTCTCTCCCTCGTTCGCTGTTCCATACAACAGCCATGACCCCCGTGACAAACTCACCACCCTTTCTCTCTGTTCTAAGCTTTCCATTTGTTGCGATAAATTGTCCGATTTCAGATAATACCGAAAAATACGTCATGTGCACAACGATCACTGCCTGTTCGCAGAACCAAAAGAAAAAAAAAAGGAAGTGATGTCCAAACAGGGAGTGACGGCTGCTGAAGGAACAGCAAAAAGAGTGAGGGAAGCTGGCTTTACACCTCCCTCGCCTCGGCAGAGAATTCTGGGCCATGGCGCTGTTCATGTTCCCGGTCGATGCTCGCGTGATAACCTTCAAATCGCGCTCGACTGTACCTTTGGAAATGGAGCTGGATACTGGGGCTACTGTGTCCGTCATGTCTTTGCATCAGTTTCGTCAGCTGTTTCCCTCGATTAAGGTCATGTCAACGACGCTCAAGCTAAATACGTTCCAGGGAGCCATCGTTCAGCCTGTCGGAGTTGCTCACGTTGCCGTGCAGTGCGGAGAACACAGAGACCAGCTTCCTCTTTACATCAGGAGAGAAAAGGGACTTCCTCTGCTTGGTCGACAATGGTTGCAAGCCATCCGACTAGACTGGAGCCATATTTTGGAGCTCAACCCCATTTCCAGGTCAGATGTTTCTGGATGTTCAAGTCAAAGCGGCAGATTGCGCACGCTTTTAGACAGGTACTAGAGTTTGTTTAAGGACGAACTGGGGACAATTGCAGTAGAAACAGCGGAATTGGCACTAAAGGAATATAGCGTGCCGAAATTTCTAAAGGCAAGAAGTGTGCCCTTTGCATTGCAACCTGAAGTCGAGGAGGAGCTTAAGAAGTTGGAAGGCATGGAAGTAATTTCCCCACTCGCGACGAGTAACAGTGCCACACCGGTGGTAGCAGTAGTAAAGAAGGACGGTAGCATAAGGCTATGCGGAGATTACAAGTCTACCATAAATCCTTGTCTTGAAACTGACCGGTACCCACTCCCGAGAGTCGACGAGTTGTTTGCAGCGCTCGCAGGGGGCCAACAGGTTTTTAAGATTGACCTCAACTGAGCGTATCAGTAGGTAGTAATGTCAGAGTCCTCAAAAACATACTTGACTCAAAATTCCCATAGAGGACTTTTTGTCGCAAACAGGCTGCCGTTCGGGGTTTCTTCAGCGCCTTCTATTTTTCAAAGAATTGTAGACACAATGTTGAAAGACTTTAAAGGTGTCAGCTGCTATTTGGATGATGTTCTCATCACAGGCAGGACGCCGGATGAGCATTTTACCAATCTCGAAGCGGTCCTAAAGTGGTTGATGAAGCGCGGGATTCGAGTAAAGAAAGAAAAATGTTCGTTATTTCAAAAAGAACTGCGGTATCTGGTCATGTTATCAGCGCAGCAGGGGTCAGCACAACGTCAGAGAAGAAAGAAGCGCTAGTAAAAGCTTCTGCGCCCACTTTCAAGCAGCGGCTGCAGTGGTTTCTGGGCATCGTGAATTACTACGGGAAGTTTGTTCCACGATTGTCCGCTCTTGCTGGCTCTCTTTACAAACTACTGCGTAGCGGCCAGCCATGGCATTGGGATGAATCGTGTCAAGTGGCGTTCGACGAAAGCAAAAACGAGCTGACGTCATCTTCTGTGCTGACGCATTACGACCCAGATAAACCTTTTCAAGTGGCATGTGACGCTTTCCAGTGCGGAGGGGGGGGGGGGGGGGGGGCAGTATTCTCTCATGTTGCAGAAAATGGAAGCTCCCGCCCGGTCGCTTATGCGTCGCGTACATTAACTAACGCCGAGAAAAAGTAGTCAGCAAAAAAGGAAGCGCTTGATATTTTTGCCATCAAAAAATTTTCCTTTCTACATCTATCGAAGATGTTTCACGTTGATTACGGATCCCAAGCCGTTACAAACGATACTGGGACAAAAGGCAGGCATTTCACCGATTGCGGCAGCACGTTTACAGCAATGGGCTGTGACGTTGTCTGCTTACAAATACTGGCTCGGGCACAAAAATTCCAGTGACAACGCAATTCAGATTTTTTGTCAAGGTTCCCTCTTCACATTATTAATTTAAACAGCGCGAACAAGAAGACACAGGACAAGATAAAAGGAAGCCACAGTACAAGCGCTGTACTGTGGCTTCCTTTTATCTTGTCTTGTGTATTCTTGTTCGCGCTGTTTAAATTAATAATGGATGTTTACCAACTCGCCCCACAAAGTATGTTGGTAATCCCTCTTCACCCGAAGACGAGAAATCGTTCTATGCGTTGCGCCTGGAGTCGATGCCTGTATCTGCCAAAGAGATCGCGCGGGCTACATCACGTAATCCGGTGCTTCGCAAAGTGCTCCAGTATACAAGTATAGGCTGGCCATTGCACCTACGAGATGCGAGTCTAAAGCAATTGTTTGACAGACAGTTGCAGCTCAGTGTGCATCAAGGGTGCCTCATGCATGGAATGAGGGTTGTGATCCTGTCTTCCCTACGAGATTCAGTGCTGAACAGACAGTTGCAGCTCATTGTGCATCAAGGGTGCCTCATGCATGGAATGAGGGTTGTGATCCCGTCTTCCCTACGAGATTCAGAGCTGGACACACGTCATGGGCACACGGCTGTTAGCGAGTTAGAATTCGTGTGCTCTCCGTAAAATTTATTAGCAGTCTTCAACATCCGCCGACTTCGGTTAGTTATATTATTCATATGCAATCAGTAATGTCCTACAAACTATAAGTGAGCAGCATTTTCTGCTTACGAAAGCCTTTTAATTCCTGAATCATGCTTTAAATATTCCTATGTTTTCATTGTTACTTCCTCAAATAGTTCAGCAATGTTAACAGCTTAAGTTGAGGACAACCCAGAGGGGTAACATTAAGAGACAGAAAGCATGCAGAGTGGGTCAGAGAAATAACTCAAGTTACCGACATTCTAGTGGAAATTAAGAAGAAGAAATGGGCATGGGTAGGACATGTAATACGAAGACAGGATAACCGATGGTCGCTGAGGGTAACAAACTGGATTCCAAGAGAAGGAAAGCGTAGCAGGGGGCGGCAGAAAGTTAGGTGGGCGGATGAGGTTAAGAGGTTCGCGGGGGTCAAGTGGATGCAGGTAGCACAGAACCGGATTATTTGGAGAAATATGGGAGAGGCCTTCGCCCTGCAGTGGGTATAGTCAGGCTGCTGCTGATGATGATGATGAACAGCTTCTCTTGAAAATTTATCCATGAAAACCGGTAAGTGCTGTAAACAAGAACCTCAGTATACCGGAAGTTTAAAAACATATATTTAGACCTAGTGGCCTCTACGGCTCGCGACATCGAGCGATGCTATAGGGCCGTTCGTCGCTTGTCCTAACAGGCGAATTTCGCGCTCATTAGTAATATCTCATTTCCGCGGTGGCAACGTCCGCAGGAAACGTTTGAGAGCCACAAGAAACAAATTTACAGCAGCATTTTCTGTCATGGAACCGGTTTTAAAGACAATTCAAAGCTGTTCATAGTGGTCTGTTTACTGCTTTCGGTTAGAAAAAAAAATTGGTAAGAAAAAGTGTTTGTTACCAAGTCAGAACTGGGTGGCAAGTGTATGATTGATTTTGTACCACGCTCGAGACATGCAAATAATGGACGGAGCTGCAATGAAGGCATTGTTTGTTTACGTACGCAAAACACGGCTTTCGGTATCGATCGTGTGTCGCAATATTCATAACGCGATTTCATTACGCCTAGCGGCAATAACGTAACATGGAGGGCCTTATACGGGACGACGAAATTAAAATTATCCATTACTGATGGGCAAGGTAGGCGCACAATCTGGCTCGTTGATAATTAACGTGTCGGCAATATATTTAATCACTGCATCTGCTGAATTTTTGCGCGCTCTTAGCGGAGAGGAAACAATAAATATATTACATCGGAATTTTGGAGAGAAGTAAGCTCATTGCCATAGCCATTAGTTTACTAAATATGAACAATACTAATTGAAAAGTTATCGCCAGTAGAGTTAGTGTGTCTTTGGAGTCATCGTTCGTTGCAGGCCTAAGAGTGGTGGGTACTTCTACATTGTCCATTTCGGCCTTATATACAGTGTACGCCGTTTTTTAATCAAGCCCAAGAATACACCCTAAACATGCTGTCGCAAGTGTTCTGTGGCGCTTTTTTAGACCAAAACAGGCTGCACATTGGCTGAAGCCTGTTTAATACAGGAATAACATGGCCCCAACCAGATACCAGTTATAGCATAAACAAATTTATAATGTAGACTTCATAACTGCAGACTTGATATAACTGGAGCTGATTATGGGCAGCTTTCAAACGGGTTTGCGACATAATTGCTGATAGCTGCGACATCTAATGGTGCGGATTGAAGTATAGGTGCTATTGCTCCCTTCCCAGAATGTTGAACGTTTGTTATCGTCGCGTTAATAGCATACGCATTCCAATAGTAGCTATAACAATTCTCGAGTGTAATAATGCGAACATAGTTCAATCGGTTACTCAATTACCAAATTCCATGTGTTCCTGCGACGATAACAGATTAAGCTTGTTTTAAATACGTATAACTGCTTATTTCAGAAAATGCCTTCTCTTTAGCTCTCTAAAATATTCAGTCTGTGTTTCTGAAATGTTTGACTAGCTTTTTTGCAGGCTTATGATTAGTTTAGTTTTCTACATGTTTTAGTTTCAGATGCACTGGTATATATATATATATATATATATATATATATATATATATATATATATATATATATATATATATATATATATATATATATATAGCATATAAAGGAGCGAACAGTCTCAGAGTGCAAGGCAAACTTCTTTTTTTTTTTCATACTGTTGACATTTACGGGAATGTTGTCGTGTGTTGATTATTGAAAATAAAGAGCATTAACTGCAAAGCGGAAGGAAAAACAACGCGGTAGGTCTTTTTACAAATTGAAGAGTTTAACTATGCTTTCCTGTCGCCCTTCGCCAGCAAATGCCTTCCCTTAGCTTTGGTCGAGCGTTTTGCCACTTTTTTTTATTTCATAATGAACCAAACACAACCTTCACTGCAAAAAAAAAAAAAAAATAAGTGTGTTAGCACCCAAATCATAATAAATGAGGCGATAGCAGAAGAGCGCTCTAGGCTCACACTTTTTTTTTGTCGTCTCCAGTAGGGTTCGGTAAGCGGTAGTTGAGCCCTCAGAGCGACACAGATCACCGACGATACCCATATTGTTAGAGGAACATAAGATATACATAAAACAAATAAGAGACGACATTTGCTAAGGAACACAAAAGAAGCAGAGAGCGAAACATACTGCGCTTGATTTACCTTCTGTTTACGTGTCTGCTGATTTTTAGGAAGCACATATTTGCTACTACTATTTTGGCAGTTAGGTCTATTATAGCCTTTAAGTCAATAAAAGTATAAGTCGCTAGATATTAGGAAGCTATTAAAATTCTTCTGGTTCTTTCTTCAGGTTAGAGTGTTCTAAATAATTAACTTGCTAAATTGCTGGTAAGGTGTTTAAGTGCCTTGACATCAAGGCTTACACGTACTGCGCTTATGTTTTATAATAAACTTATTAAGTCTACATATTGGATTGCCATACCTTCTCTAACCTAACTGTTTAAAACAGAATGAGTAAAGAGCGAACGAGCACAACCATGAACATAAGACACCGAACAAACGTTTTAGCACGATAGCTTTGAGATGCCAAACGCATAATTAATTAGACGCAGAATTATATACAAACAGATACGCAAAAATAACTTCTCTTGAGAAATACACAAGATTTAGTTTGTTTTTCAAAACTACTTGTCCGGTTAATCGACAAAAGCTGGCTTCTCTGAACGAAAAGGAAACGCAGTGAGGCTTCCTCTTGCAATGAAACCAGAAATCCAAAAGGTTCGCTAATTTTCATAACAACCTCATTCTGCTAAAAGGGCAGCTCGCAATCAAAAAGACAGGGTTTATTTTAGATCGTTCCGTCCTTCGACTCTATTTGGCTGGGATCGCGCTCGTTTCAAGAGTCCCTCAAGCAAGGATAGCAAGGGGAACTGCTCATTCGATAATGGCTGGAAGCAATCAAACGGTCGTCCCATTGTGCTTTTGAAAGAAAGACAATGAACTTCATTCATTATGAAAGGAAAAGGCTGGAGTGCACGCACTAACATAGTAAGGCCATTGTTTGGCTGGAAACTGTTTCTTTAAGAACCGGGAAAGGACAAGGGTGAAGAAAACGGACAGGTTACAACAGGGCTGTAGGAGAAAAATAATGGAACTCGCTTTGAATGTGGTCTGCAATATAATTAAGAGCTCGAAACGAAACGGGAACACAATAAACAGCCAATATAGATCGCTTGCAAGGTGTGAAATTAGGGCGACCGGGAAAGCAGCGCCGCTTTGATATTTTGTATCAAAATCGCTTAAGCACGATAATCGATTTGCGTGTTGTACACATGAAGATACTCTCTCTGTTGCGTTACACAAGGGGGACCCAGGGTACCTCTAGACTTTGTTGTTTGCTTAAAAATAGCAGTGATTTGATATTGTGCATCAAAACAGCTTAAGCACTATGATCGACGTGCCCGTGGTAAACATGTACGCGCCCTCTCCATTGCGTTAGGCAAGGGGAACCATGGTACGTCGGGGCTTTCCTGTTTGCTTTGGTTTACTTTTCTGATTGTGGTTTCAGTCTCCTAATGCCATTCATCTGTCTTCCATTCTGTTTTCATTCTATTCTTTTTCTGTTTGTTTTTTCATTGACAATGGTTAGGCACCGACTATTAATAGTATAAGTTTGAGGAATTCTCGGTAACGCAAACGCGTTGTTACTTTTAATTGGTTGCTGGTCACGCTCTTGCTCATTGTCTGTGCCACCGTCTTTCTATGATTGCTCCGGAGTATAAAGTGGCGTTACCCGTGTTTGAAATATATGTAAGGAGTGTTTCCTGTCAATGTTTCTTAATTTTTTAATAAATGAACCGTACTTCAGTAGTAGAATGAGAAGAAGGTAATAAAGGGATGACTGTTTTTTATCTTGCTGATGAAATTTCACAAACATACGAATACACATGGGCTAAATGGAGGTCCGAAATAAAATACTAACACCAGTGAACAAAAATAGCATCCCGCATAGTTTGTTTCAAACATAATTTTTTTTTTCGTTTTTGGCGCCTGCATTCGTTCACGGCCGTCACTGCTCGAATGCACTGCTCGCCGTAATCTATTCGCCCTCGCTTGAAAAAGAATGCACAAGTTTCCGAATACTCGGGCTTCTCAAAGAGTTCATTACATTTAGATCCTTCGCGAGAAGCGCTAAGGGCACCGATATTTTATTTGGCGCGACGGGTTGCAGAAATTACATGTTCCGTTTTGGCCTCAGGATCGCGGCGTTTCAATGCTAAAACAAAGCTCGAAAAATTCGAAGAAAGAAGAAAGATAAATGTGAACTCATGTTTCCTACACCGTGAGAGTTCAGGTGCAAGCGTTTACAACACGTTTTTAGAAGTTTATACGAACAACGTATAAAGGAGGTAGACACAAGAAGGCATGCAGTCCTTGGGCAGGTTTTATTTTAAGTTCAAGCTGTTTTTAACCATGGGTATTATAAGCTGTTTTTCCAGTGTGAACAGCTAGGCTCCCTCGTCATAACCATGCGCCCCAATACGAAAAACTGCGCTCATCTTACGATATATTAGAATGTCCATCCTCAAGTGTGGCAGATCCACTCAAATAGATGCACTTATAGTCGCGCGTTCTTAATGCGTGTGCGACAAAGGACACGTACGAACGCAGCTGATGCAAACCGGGAAATGAAGCTTGTTTCTAAAAGTAAACTTCGACTCAAAACACCTCATTGGACGGCAGGAGTCAGGGCTCAAATATTTCTGTTGTATTTATGTAGGTTATGGGTGCATTCTCTAGTAGGCGTCTACTTAGACGGCTAGCCGGGCAGCCGCCATTTTGGGGCGCGTTCCTGTTCTAACGAAGCAGATTCATGAATATGTCTTCGGCGAATTCAACATAGACGCAGGCTACTTTGCTGTCTAAACATGGCGGACAGTGCACGGATCGCGCTGAGCGAGTCGTGCTTGTGGTGGGTGAGGTAGCTGTACGCAGTAGCTTTACGTTGGTGGTAGTGAAAGACATTTATTGGCTCAAAAGAGCATCCACAGGGAGGTATGATTGGACCAGTCCTTAAGAGGCTAGTTTTCACAAGCACTAGGCGGGGTCTTTGGTACGGGACTAAAGTGGCGTCGCCCGCTGCCCGTGCGCGCTCAACCAAGGCCTTTTGGGCCTGTAGGTCAGAGCATCCGAGCAGGGTCGCCACCTAGTCCTCCCGGGTGGGGTTGAGATGAAAGGGGATAGCAGGGTTGGAGGGGCAGACCCACACAATGTGGTAAATGTGCGAAGACTTCTCTGCACAGTGCGGACAGCTGCCCGAGAACGAGTGGTCGAAGTGTTTGAGAGCTGCCGGGCAGAGTAAATTATTTGTTCAAAGGCGGAGCAGAAGCCGCTCTTCCGCCTTTGAGAGGCCTTTACACGGGCGTGGATAAATACCGTGGCCAGATTGATACAGTAAAACAATATCTTTGAAAGAATAAACTGGAGTGAATTCGAGTTCCTGATCATCGGGGTCGGAGCGGAATGCCCGGTGAGAGAGCGCGCGGGCAGCGGCGTCAGCTGCCTCATTTCCCTCAAGGCCCATGTGAGCAGGAGCCCAAATGATATTCCTGTGAGCTGGGTCCCCGGTGTAGACGCTGTTTTCGAGAAAGTGATAGGCTAGGTACGGTACACAGCCCGGCTCGAATTTCCGACGAACCCCCCGCGAGTCGGAAATAATTGCCGTGCTCTTTGCGAGCGCCGGAGTATGCATATGCACGATCTTTCAAATGTGAGTGGTTACGTCAACGTACGCGCTACCATAGTCAAATTCAGCTGCCTTAATGGTCGTCAGATTGATAGCAGTGCAGATTCTTGAATTGCACTCTTAGAGGAAAGCGCGCGGTTGAGATTTGTGATTGAGATTTGGAGCTGTTGGTCTTCTTCCTTTTTTTTAACTTGACGATGAGCTTCTGTCATCTTGGTATTATCTACGAACTCGTAGCTTTCTGGGCCCCTCGCCGGGAGTCAGGACGGCTGCTGTACGGCACGTGTGTGTTTCTCTTTTGCTGTAGTAGCTGTGGCAAACGTTACTGTTCATTTTCTGTAATCTAGGAAGAACGAACTCGCCTGACGATGCCGGCTTGTAGCGCTATAATTTTAGCGCGCCTGTATATTATTAAAACGAGTTGCTGTGTTTGGTTTCATTGCCTAGTGACTGCAGACGACAGGTGTAACGGCACAGAGTTTTTCTTTTGCTGCAGCCGGTTGCCACGTTTCGTCCGTAATCCTATCACGTTTACAGCCTTTTGCGTTTTTTTATGCTTACAGCGGTATGCATGAGCCCCTCCGAGAATTATGTACACTTGAGCATCAGTGATAAAAAAGTAAAAACGGATGAACATTATCTTCCACCAAGCCGCGAGTGGGCCCATTGCTTGAGGAGTCGCTACGGTCTGCTACAAGTTGACCGAACAATAGTCGATCTGCGTTTTGGCGATTAAGCACGTATTATTATTGCTGCAAAAAATCGTCGAACCGTTAAAAACGTGGCTATCACCTGTAATATTGTAAAGTTTTAAAGAACTCAGCGTTATAATAGTTATTCAAACGATTTAGTTCAACTTTTATGTTGCTAGGTGACGTCAGGCGTAGACAGGTAGACACGTTCTATTACGCGAAAGTGTAGATGTCTATGATGACGTCTACGAAGCTGTCTTTTCTAGGCGTCTAAGAATTGGAACGCACTCTATGCATACCACTCACTGCACACATCACGCCTGTCGCTGGATGCATCTACGCGATCTTGCCTCCAGTTTAGAGGAAGGGAGGTGGTGAAGGGTGGCAGATCCTGGCCCTACGGGGCTGGGACGGTAGGTCAACGTCGATTGCGGTGTGGGCTAGCCAGCCACCGAATTTTATCTGTTGTAGGCCGTCATTGCTCCCGCCACCGATTCGGTGGTGGACGACGGCTGTTGTTGTGGCACGCGTCTTTCTTTTCCTCTTCTTTTTTCTTTCTTCTCTATTTTCGCTTGTGTCCACACGAGGCAGCGGAGCGCCGCGGTGGTGCAGTGGTAAGACGCCCGACTACTGTGCCGATTATTCCTCCCTCCCCCTCACAAGTCCCTATCTAAAATCGAACAGAATATGTGGCGCCATTTACAGGCCCACACTTTTCTCTCCCCTGCACGCCTTGCCCTTATTCACCCCGGTGCCTTCTCGCCCCAATGCACGCTTTGCAGCTCTCCCCGAGCAGACTATGTTCACATTTTTTACTCTTGTCCGGTGCACTTTCCCCCCGTCTCCTGGCAAATAAACAGCGCGCAGCTGTGGGAGGCTGCTTTGGCCAGCTCGGAGCCGCATATTCAACAGCGGCCTACGACCTGGGCAGCGGAAG
This sequence comes from Amblyomma maculatum, assembly GCF_055883805.1. Classification (NCBI taxonomy): domain Eukaryota; kingdom Metazoa; phylum Arthropoda; class Arachnida; order Ixodida; family Ixodidae; genus Amblyomma; species Amblyomma maculatum. The sequence goes on along the minus strand of NC_139351.1, from coordinate 87,693,582 downwards.
GCGCCGCCAGGCGTGACCTGGAGGCCACGACCAGCAGGTGGAAGGCCGCCCACGGAGCGGCGGCAACATAATTTTACTTTTTTTTAATTTTTTTGGCCTTCACTGAATAAAGTTTGTACCACCACCAGTACCCGGGTTCGAACCCGACCTCGGCGGCCGCGTTTCGATGGAGGCGAAACGAAGAGGCGTCCGTGTGCTGTGCGATGTCAGCGCACGTTAAAGATCCCCAGGTGGTCGAAGTACTCTATAGCCCTCCACTACGGCTCCTCTTTCTCTTTGTTCCATTTCACTCCCACCTTCCTCCGTTCCCTTCCTACAAATTAATCACTCGGGCAGCGGAGGTGGCTCAGCTACAGAGCCAGTAGCAGGCCCGAGCATTTTCTTTTATTTCTTTCTACAGCCACACCAACTCCCGTTTAGATGAGTGTATCGAAAGATAAGACTGGATCTTTGGGATATATCATAAGTGTAAATATTTCGGCGGAAAATGAAAGAAAACTTCGTTGGTTCATTTCGTCAACCGTAAAGTATACTCAAGGTTAAGTCGGTTGCAGCACCACCTGTTTTATCACTCGCTGCTTTTCTGAAAAGCGCGTGTAACTGAATGGTACCCTGAGAATTTATTATTTTTTTCTGCGTGCAAAAACTTGTGGCTTTGTATACCGCGTATTGCTTTCAAATGGTACGATCATTGGTTGCTCACTTTTCTTGAATGTTTTGCATTCATTCGTGTATTCCGTATTCCTTCATTCAGCAGCGTTTCATAAATAACACAGCACATAAATAATTTTAAACTTGCGCAACAAATACAGATCGGTGTACTGTTGCTGGAACTGCTGCTTGATGAACGGTTTGTGTTTTTGTCTCGTGCATCTTGACTCACTTCTCAATGAAACCGATGCTGTATATTAAAGAATGCAGCGTTTTCGTGTGTGTACTATTTCACATCAGGCGAGAGTTTTTTTTTTTTTTTGTTACTTCCTGTGTAATTACACCAAACATGGACAATCACCACAATTTTATGGGGAAAACACTTTTTGAGAGTTCTGAGCTAAGCGGATCTAAAGTAATTATGACTGTAGCGGGTACCAGGCCATGCAGGCAAACCTGGTAACGAGGCAGCCCACTCAAATGCTCGAGCGCACGTCAACCGAACGGGGCATACCAAAGACTGGCGAAGCACGCAGGACAGACTTGTCACCTATCATGACATAACACTTCACTAACGAGAACAACGACTCTTATATCTCCCACCTCACACCTCTCTCTCAAAATCCCATCAAATAATCAGGCGACAGCTACAAACCAAATTCTTTCCCTCCCCGGCTTGGTTGGCCTTGGCACACCCGGGACGGTACGATTCCAGATGCTCTCTACGTGGCGTACCTAGTGCTACTTTCAATCACATAATATTTTTATGCGAAACTTTCAAGCCACCGCCCCACTGGGGCCTCACGAACCAAGAGGGTAGAGATCGCGGTCTACAGCTTGGACGGCCTCACAGACGCCAGCTGGTATCTGGAACCACCGCAATCCTTGTAATGTACCCTGGCTCCCACAATATTTGTTTTACCACCCCCACACAATTACAATTGTGGTATTTTCTGCAAAGGTTTCTGAACGGAAGACGTTTGCAATGTTTTTCTTTCTCCTACTAACTGGAGAAAGTTGTCTGTTTCCTTTGCAGTCAGTACACTGTATAGTGAACTCTAGTACGCTCATTGCGACTACCACAGGTTGTCGAATGAGAACAGGAGCCAGCTTTCGGGTCTGGCATACGCTGTAATACCACTACTTCGACTAGAATCAGTAGCTAATAAGGAGGGGTAAGTATTCAGAACATGAAAAGATATGTAAAATTATTCGTGTGCATTGAATTTATTTTGCTGCTTAAGAAACTATAAAACAACATAAAGTGACATAAATTACCCCTAAGCGTTTTTTGTGTCATATCTGACACAGGAGTAAATACCCTTATCATAATGCAGCCTAATGAAATTTGCGCAGATGATGTAAACGAACAAAAGCAATCCCAATGCCATCCTAATAATTTCCTTGAAGTGCTGCTTCCAGTCAGAGTGAAGAAAATATTGCCTCCGCCTATCTAATTTCTGCAAAGAATAAAAATACTACATTCTAGCACATTTGGAATTAAAATAACTGAATAATTCATTCTGAAGATTCAGTTATTGCACACATGCATTTCGTACAGCACGCACTGTGGTATTCAATAATCAAAAATTCTTTTCTTGCTATTCAGATCAATTCAGCACGAACGGATTTTACCGCATCATGGTAAAGGATTAAATCGTCTGTATTTTTTTTGTACCTGATTTACGAAACAGCTAATCAGGGAAGGGTCTGGGACAACAGTCACGCGAAGGTGGCTATCTTTTGCAAATATGTAATAATTATTACAAACTAGAGCGACAATCGACAAGCTTATTGACGTCCGATATGCCAAACGAGGACTGAAAGTCACATTAACCTGCTTACATTCCCAAGCCTCCAATCGTCTTTCCCATTTTGGTTTTCTGCCCTTTCATCTAAGTGAGCGTCTACGAACAAGGGTTACGAAGGCAAATACACACTTCAAACGGGCGTTTGCTGTAATGTCTCATTTATTATAACCATAGAGTTAAACTCTATAATTATAACGGCAACGACGTGCTTGTCGAAAGGTCAAAGTGCAGCGGCGGTTCTTGCATAGATTCTGCATGCGACGTAGCTCCCCCATAAATCGGCAGCCATCTGCCACCGAGGCTGTTAAGCCTCCCTCTGAATGGAGCACTAATCACGCCATTACCCGGATGCCCCAAGTTTCGCAGACCGCTCTATTAATCCCCTCCACCACCCACGGTGCAGTTGCAGTCTTGGCTCCCAGCTTGCTCAATGACCAGCTTCTCTATGAGCCTTCTTTCATCTAGGCAACGCTTACTACTCCATAAATTCAAGGTTAAAGTCTTACCCTGAACGATTTCGCAATATTTGGCAATTCTTTCGCGACATTTCCAAGGTTTTGTCCATTACATTTTATAATCTTGTGAACACTAAACTTAACAAACCGTTCCCGAGTAGGATCAGGATAATCGATGTATTCGCCGCGACGATTTAGTTTCTAAACAGCTATATTAATGATTTGTTAGGATTAGCAATATATTGTTACGAAGCGGCAGGCCGATGACAACAGGAGACAGAACATGACCGATGGCGATGGTAGATGATGAATGATGGCGGACCTAGTGGGAGCGCTGCCTGCCCACGACATTGCCCGCTTCTTCTTCTCCCGTAACACTACCCGGGGCCACCGAGCGATCGTTCCGATCGATGGACGAAGAAGAATTCAAAGTTGATCAGATTTATGAGATGACGGTGATCTTGTGCGGACCGGTGAAGATAGAAGAGAAAGAAGGTAACGGCTTGCCGCCATGATGACCAATGCAGCCTGGCCCAGGAAGCTTTCGTTGAACCGGTCGCCAGGATTTGATGGCTGGGTACTAGGCACGCATCAAACAGCACAAGCGGGGGCGATCTCTTCAAGTGTAGTGTTGTATCGGGTCAATGGGTTCGTCTGGTCGGCGTCTCGGGTTGCTCTTGTCCTTAAGTCCGGTCTTTTATGCGCTTGTCTTGTGTTGTGTCCTTGCGCGTGTTCGTGACGTCTCGGGTCGGTGGGATCTTAAAGTTGGGCTACTTATGTTTCTTCGTATCTTTTGGTCAGGGCTGCGGACTGGGCGGGGGTAGAGAACGTCGATGTGGCGTCGGCTCCGGCAGGCTGGGGAACAGGCAGGTGATGAGTAGTCCCAGGAAACCACTGCCGACGACGCAAGATGACACAGGGTGACGAAGCTCCTGGCCAGGATGGCGAATGATGATGTACCCAGCACCTCCAGCCAAATGTTACGAAGCGGCAAGCCGATGAACAAAGGAGACAGAACATGACCGGTGGCGATGGTAGATGATGAATCAGGGCGGACCTAGTGGGAGCGCTGCCTGCCCACGACATTGCCTGCTTCTTCCTCGCCTGTAACAACATGAATCATAGTATTTTTTCAATTGCACCAAATGTGAATATGCCAAATTTACTGTCTCAGCAAGCGAAGGACGGTGAATGAAAATAGGAAGAGCTCCGGTTCATATATTTTGACAGCCCTCTCAAAAAAGCAGTTCATGAGATCGAGGTTTCCCAATAAATCCGGATTTCTGTTCGAATCATTGTAAAAGAAATTGTTGCCCAGGGAAGTATTCTATGAGTACATGACAAAGTTTCTCACAGTTCGTTCGAGTTGTAGCACACTTTTATTTCAAAGAAGGAAACGACTGAGGCGTAAAAAATTTTCCGACGATTATGTTACTTCATAATGCGAAGTTTTAGCGCAGCTCATCAGCTGTTACACACAGCCGGGGTGGAGCAGTGGTTACGGAGCTCGACCTCTGTTCCCAAGGGCACGGAATCGAATCCCGGCCTCGGCGGCCGCTTTTTGATGGAGGCGAAAAGCAAGGCGTCCACGTGCTGTGCGATGTCAGTGCACGTTAAAGAACCCCAGGTGGTCGAAATTTCCGGAATCCTCCACTACGGCGTCTCTCATAGCCTGAGTCGCTTTTGGACGTTAAATCCCACTAACCAAACCAAACCATCATCAGCTGTTACAGCTTTTCGATAGAATTAGGCAAGGGATTTGAGCAAGATATGTATGTACAAATAAAAACTTTTATTTTTCACTGATTTTTCATACCAACTAGTCCCTTTTCAGCGAATTAAATACTGGGCCATTCTATTACTATAAATCATTTAACTGGCTCTAATTAAGTTTCAATGGAGGCGAAATGAAGATGTGGCTGTGTGCTGTGCGATGTCAGTGCACATGAAATATCTCCACGGAGTCGAAACTACTACGGAGCCATTACTACGGCACCCTTTTCATTCTTTCTGCTTTCATTCCCATCTTCCTCCCTTCCTTTACGGCGCTATTAAGGCGTCCACAGAACAGGTGTGACAGGCAGTGCGTTGTTGTGGCTGTAGGAAGAAGGAAAAGAAAATGAACGGGCCTGCTACTGACTCTGAGCTGAGCCACGTCCGCTGCCTTGTGCGGACAAAAGAGAAAATACAGGAGAAAGAAAAAGAAGAGGGAGAGAAAGACACGTCTTTCCTTTTACGTAAACCAACAATTATTGTTATTAGCTCTAATTATTTCCTTATTAAACGACATCAACTATTTTGTCCCTTGCGCACCTTTCCTTGGCGCTCTATCCTATGGTACCATTTTTTTTTTTTGCTTGCGCAGCTGGTTAAGCGGAACAATGGCGACGCCGACGATTACCTTACTAGTTGCTAGTTACTAGTTCTTCTTTTACAGCGCCGACGAGGTCATGCACTCCTCTACTTAACGCTCTATCCTAGGGTACCATTGTTTTTGGTGGTGAAGCTGGTTACGAGGGAAAACAGCAACGCTGCGAAACGCAGGAATGGGCGCCAAGTATCTGCGCTCTAAACTTTCTAGAGAACTATGGAATCTACACTGCAGAAAAATGAGAGGCTGGGGGTGGCTGTTCCTGGTCCTGGTGCTGGGAATAATAGGCCTCCGTTGTTTGCGGCCGATGTTCGCTTGCCGCTGGCGGCTGTACTTGTTGTAGGCCGTCATTGCACCTGCCACCGCTTTGGAGGTGTACGAAGACTGTTTGGAGCGCGTCTTTCTCTTCGTATTCTTTTTCTTTCTTCTCTATTTTCTCCTCTGTTCGCACGAGGCAGCGGAAGTGGCTCAGCTACAGAGCCAGTAGCAGGCCCGTGAATTTTCTTTTCCTTCTTCCTACAGCCACAACAACTACAGAAATGCGAAAGCCTAAGCGTTGGTGGGTCACACGGTGTATCCCGTTTTCTCTCATTGTCCCTCTCAACTAAACGCACTGTCATAATGCTTTATATATTACACATGATAAGGTGTCACGTCTATAGTTGGGCTCACGTATATGCCGTGCCTTCTTCGTCAGTCATTGTTAAAAGCAGAGCTCTAGAAGCGAATAATTTATTTTTATCTTATCGCACTGCTGACAGCAAAGAGGCTCGAAACATATGCATTATTTAACTTTCCTTTTCTCCTATTATATTTCCTCAGCAATTTCTTTTCCATCCCACACGCTAGAAAAGTCAAAATTATTATTAAAAATTATTTATTTGAAGCATTTGTGCTTCTTTTTTTACAAGGTGGGCTCGTCGTTTGCCAAGGTTGATGGAAGGTGAGCGGGAAAGCGTCTTGTATATATGAATAGGCGGTGACTTCCTTGCTACCTAATATTATTGCCAAAGGGCAAACTTAAGCCTCTACAGTTGAAAGAAAACTTTTGTACATAGAAGTTACCAAAATTTCGCACAATTTGATGGCCGGTGACATGGTCCTGGAAACGTTGAAAACGTTTTTGCGCCTCTGCAGTTTCAATTCCAGACATGTAGAAAGACTATAAAGAAATTGTAATTTGCTAAGTGGTAACAGGAGAGGCTCTAAGGTTACGCAAAAATTCGAGTATGTAACGTACAGGTATCATATAGTTATTTAAAGAAGTGACGGCAGACGCCATCTCGAATATAGTGCAGAAAGTGATGTGGTTTTGGTTATTTGCCTCTGGGTATTCTGCAGCTTACTTACCACAGCCCTTGACTTGCGACATCGAGTGTGTCTTCGTCCACAAAAGGACTGCATGGGAGACAGTGATACAGTGAATTCAGTGAGAAAGGCGCACCATCTGCACAGATTGTGATTTAGTAAGGTTTTTTGTCCCTAAGCGAGTTAATGAGGTATGCAGGGCCATTTATCGTGCCATAGGTATCAGCACAATGAGAGAACACAAAGGCTGTTCTGCTTGTAATGATACACACTTGGATCACGCATTGATAGGCCGCCAACTGCGTTGGACGAAAGGCTTCCTCTAGGTGCCGTTCGCGGTCATCTGATCTGAGGACCACATTTCCTGTCGTATTAAGTAAGAGATGAATGACACCTATTTGTACCAGTAAAGGAAGCTGCAGCGGATCTTACTTTTTGCCAAATGAACATGATGTGTTGCGAAAGGAAGTCGAATTATGACGCATAGAAATGGTCTCTGCGTACTCTCAGACGGAATGAAGACAGAATATAAATAGAGACGATTGCAGCCGATGGACTTCGCTGAATATTGTAATTTTCTGATGATTGCTACAGAGTGGCGGATTGCAGAATAGGGTGCAGAAAGGCACAAAAAATGCTGGCGAGTGAAGAATGGGCATTTACTGACGTAATTCTTTATCTGCTGTAACAGTTCATGTTTCAGTAACACGGTTTATTGAGAGGAACATTTGATCTGTTGTAATATCCGGTATGTGTGTGGTTCCTTATAAATGCGTAATTCTGACATCACATCGACTTGTATACATGACGTACACAAACTCCCACTAAGTACAATGTACACAATTTGGACTGACAGTTTATTTCGTAAAAAACGGACAACGCGTTTGGTAGGGGTGACGGGGAAATGAGGCGAGACATCGAAGGAGCTTTGCCTTGTGCGATCACAATTGGAGTCGGCGAGATATGTCAATTAATTCTCACATGAAAAAATAGCTACATCGAGCTCAATAACTCTAGGAACTTTATTGGGCGGTTACACATTCCTTCTAAGGTGAAGGCTGAGCGCTAGCTATTGTCCCCTTTGCGTTTTTCCCATTGTCATTTTTCGATGTGTACACCCGTATCAATTTGAAAAACAACGTGCTATTTCCTGCTTGCACGCTTCTAGTTTTATTTTCTCATGGTGTAATTTCGTGTAAAAAAGAAAAACTTGATCATGCTCTAATCGTGGCCGCCATTAGCCTGGCTGGCCGAACCCTGAAAATCCTGACGTCTTACATGGGAGGCTTCTGCTTGCCGGGCCTATACTTGAGGATCTTGCCGTCATTTATTTATGGCTTAGAACTCGAGCGGCCAACATCGGCCAGCGTTTATGAATACAAAGAAAGCCTCTAAACTGGGGCATAAATGCGAATCGCGCACAAAGCATTAAACACTCTATGAAAGCGCCGAGTGAAAAATGTGCCCCTGCCGTTAATGATCCTAAAGTATTATATTTTAGGGTCTCGAAATAGGTTACAGGGTCTTCCTATTGAAAATCTGAAACCACAGTGAATAAAAGCCGGAGTATAGAGAATTGCTCCGCGGTCTATAATGTAACGTGCGCTATACTTACGTGCACAAATTCGTGACACAGTAGACGCGGTGGAAACGACTGTGATGCGCCATTATATTTTGTAGGTGTGGATGGTGTCTTTCCGTACCACTCTTAGTACTCTTAAAATATTCCTGGATCTCAGAGAAACAATGTAACGAATCGCCGCTATACCACAGGCAATTCAGCCTTCCGAATAGGTGGGTTATAGGCAGCCTGGAAGATCACTGTAGTTAGTCGGCGATCTGCTAATCGCCATAATAATTTGCGTGAAATGTCCAACTTTTTTTTTTGTAACTATTGTCACATGCATCAGCACGTGTACTTCATAAGCGTTAAGACAAAAATAGCCCGCCTATAAGGACGTTATTTTGAAACAAAGTGGAATTGAGACGTGTGTGACAGGTTACATGCCAGTGCAGAGAGTCTCATTTCTATTCCAGAGGGTACACAATCGCCCATTTACTCGCAACAAAGGCTGTACTCTAAAGGCATACATATTACAAGCCATAACGATGAACTCAGTGTCTTTGCGCTCTGAGCTGTGCGGGACGAATAAAATGGTCTGGCAAGTCGCGTCCTGCAATTTTCCAACTCGGCCGTCAAAGGTCCAAGGGGACCGTTTGTCTCCGCTCACAGCGTGGGTCCCTAAAGCTTCCCGGGCTCGTAAATCTGCCGTGACCATGCCGCGAGGATAAACGCTACGCCATTCCGGGCGGCCTGTCGTCATGTCGTTCGGCGTATGGCTCTCCCGGGAGCGTATTTGGGTTTGCTCGGTACGGTGGCTCCGCAAGGGACAAAACGACAGAAGAGACGGAGAAAGCGGGCTGTTCCGACTAGCATATATCCGCCCTCAGGAGCCGAGCGGCCTAGCGATTAGCGGCGCATGCTTTTTCAATGGGCGTCATGTTGGACGCGGCACTAGCTTGAGAAAGCCTATACTACTACTACTACTACTACTACTACTACTACTACTACTACTATACTACTACTATTGTTACTACTACTACTATTATTATTATTATTATTATTATTATTATTATTATTATTATTATTATTATTATTATTATTATTATTATTATCAGTAGTAGTAGTAGTAGTAGTAGTAGTATAGAGCAAGACTCGTTTCACTAAGTTGGCACTGAATTTTCTCTAGATAACGGCCTAATTAACTGGCTAAATATTATTTTCCCAGTTTTAATTAACAGGAATTTTTAACAGGAAGGGAAAGGCGCAGTATCTGTCACACACGTGTCTGTGGACACCAAGGAATGAAGGTGTCCACAGACACAAGTGTGACAGATACTCCGCCTTTCCCTTCCTGTGAACCAATCATTATTATTATTAATTATTAAAACTGTGAAGATAATATTTAGCCAGTTAATTCGGCTGTTAACTAGACAATTCAGTGCCAGCTTCGTGAAACGAGTCTTCCTCTATACTACTACTACTACTAATGATAATAATAATAATAATATGAATAATACTGATTAGCAGAGAAATATTACTGTGTATTATTATTATTATTATTATTATTATTATTATTATTATTATTATTATTATTTAGTAGTAGTAGTAGTAGTAGTAGTAGTAGTAGTAGTAGTAGTAGTAGTAGTAGTAGTAGTAGTAAAGACTCTCTCAAGCTAGTGCCGCGTCCAACATGACGCCCATTGAAAAAGCATGCGCCGCTAAACGCTAGGCTGCTCGGCTCCTGGGGGTGGTAGATGCTAGTCGGAACAGCCCGTTTTCTTCGTCTCTTCTGTTGCTTTGTCCCTTGCGGAGCCACCGTACCGAGCAAACCCAAATACGCCTCCCGGGAGGTGCGGCGTACGCTTTAGAACTGGAAAGAAACAAAAGAAAAAAAGCACTCGTAGCAGAGCATGTGTCAGAATCAGAACTTTCTGCGAGAGTCCCACTGCGAGCCATATTGCGTAAGGGATGAGGCAAGTAAGAGAAAGGGCGATCTGAAGCTCTTAGAAACGAGGTGCAATATGTTCCAAAAGCAAGCGAAAAGATTATTGGAGTCAATTTCTTCTGGGCATTTAATGTGCTACCATAACGTTAGTTCTTAACAGAATAAATGTAACATTACCAGTAATAAACATATTTTCCGAAGATCAAGCGCTGCGGTTACTCTTTTTTTGTCCGTTTAGGCATTCAAACAGAGAATTCATTTTCTAGAAGTGTTCTAAAGCGACAGAGGAGACACGGATTACTCTCCGTAAAAATAGAAGCTGCGTTAATTGGCAGGCGTCTACAAAGATAAGTAGTTTGTGAGAAGGCCAACATATGGCGACATTATATATCCAGTGAATTCCTACTATGTAGGCCTGGGCAATCGTGATTACAGAAAAAAACTGAACAAACGCAGTATTAGATTGCCCAAATACTCCCCTCTGGCGACAACACATGCTGTGTCGTACTTTAAATTTCCCTGGAACGTAAGCCTGAGTCAGAAACCTCCATTACATTTTGTGGCCAAAAAATAGCTTCCTATTCTTTTCCTAACGCAGATTGAACGCCACCAAAGTTCTAATTTTACTTCGCTTACAGGCATAGCGCATGTAGGTTATTTGGTATCTATTATTTGCGTCGAAACTCTAAACTAGAACTACCAGAAACAGCCACAACAAAAAAAAGGATAAAATTTGCCGACGAATATGTTGCTTCCTAATGCGAAATTTAAGCGCAGCTCATCAGCTGTTTCCCTGTTTCCCCTTTTTCGATAGGTTGAGGTAAAGATTTCGAGCAAGGCATGCATGTACAATTACAGTCAACTATTTTATTGTTCACACATTTTCCTCCAAGAAACACTACACTAACAGCTCTTGACTGTCATGGAGGAAGCTTTGTGGTCGGAGAAATGAAGAGAGCCATTAAGTTATCGGGAGACTGAGGGAGGCAGTGCTTGGGCCTATAGGAACGTCCCGCGGCAAAGGGTCTACTGCCACAAGCCGCAGACGAGAAGAAAGAACCTTCGAAGATATCTTAAAATGTCTTGATAACGCCGTTTTGAAGTTGGCAAGCATCTCATCGATTTTCTAGCCGTTTGTTTTACAAGACAATGAGGTTGGGCTATATCCGAGCCAGGCTTTCCTCGAAAGCCAAGGGATGCTCGGCTAGAGACCCGGACTATCAAACTAGCAGTATTGCGCAAACTACATCAAAATATGATGCTTTTCTTCGTGAGTGCGCGAATTCTGGGTTACTGCACATGTTACCATGCAGTTCGATGTGGGCGCTCGCATTATTCATGAATTATCTTTGCAGTGTGTACCATGTGTAGTCACGTCTTCCACTCGAGCTCCGAAGCGTGTCTTTCATAATTGGTTCACAGGAATGGAAAGGCGCAGTATCTTTCACACTTGATTCTGTGGACATCTGAACAGCGCCGTAAGGAAAGGAAGTTTGGAGTGAACGTGGAGCTGGTTTCGAGTGACAACGCCGACGGCGACGATAACGCGAAACCCAGGCACGGGCGCCAAAGAGCTGCTCTCTAAAACAGGAAATCTAGACCAGGTTCTGAGTCTCCGTAAACATTTTGAAATCATCTGCTGAATTCAGCATAACCGATCAAAATACGGCGACTGTCCGGGGGCGTGTTCTGCCACGCCTCTGCATCAGGTAACAACAAAACTGACCAGAACAAAATTTCAAACAAACGACTAGTTTCGAGCGATGAATGTTTTGAATTCGTCAGTTACACTGATCATTACGTGAGTGAGCATTTCTGATTACCTCTTCCTAATTCAATGAACGATGTTTCAGTAAGATTGTGAATAAGCATTACTATAACAAACGTGCCGGGAGTCATCGATCAGAAGCTGCCATGTTCCAGACTATCATGAGAACCATTTCCACACATGGAATCTCTCGTTTCTTTTCTTACCTTGTAAAATTGGTTTGCCAGCAATTCTGCTTCAGAAAAGCATTTTATGTTGAGGTGCTAAAAATATCAAAAGCTTCTGCGCTGCTTTCAAAGAGATGGTAATTCAATGCACTGAACGGAACAGTTCGTAAAGAGTTTGCAATGAACGTACAGCAGCATTAAAACCATTAGTACTTTCTATTCTGCAAATATATATAGGTTGATTGCTTCACGCTTTCTTCCCGCCCAACTGTCATTCAGTTCAGTTCAGTCGTTCAGTCGTGTCCGACTCTTCGTGACCCTATGGACCATGTCACGCCACGCTTTCCGGTCTCTCACTGTCTTCCTAACATCACATAACTTCATCTGCAGTGCCTCGAGGATGCCACCTAACCATCGCGTTCGCTGCCTACCCCTTCTCCGGAGACCCTCAACCTTTCCCAACATCAAATCTTTCTCCAGCGACTCCTCTCTTCTCATCATATGACCAAAGTAGCTGAGCTTTAACTTTCATTACCTTACGCTAACTTCCAACTTCTGTTCGATAGTGGTTTAAGGGTGAATATTCTAGACTTCACTTTCGGCGCAAAAGAAATAAAAAAACATCCCGGAAATAAATGTATCAGCTCTTGTTTACCCATTCGTGAGTTTTCGGTGGGGAAGCAGGATCTGCTCGTTGTAGTAATATTTTAAGGATTAGTTTATCACAAACACGGAGCACTCCCTCGAAACACTTCTGCTTAATGCAAAGACGTTTTCACACAATCTTATGTCTGCATGTTCGCAGCAGCCAGCACATTTCTGAGAATGCTTGTTATCACTGTGAATAAGTAGGGTGAGGAAACAAAGAGGTATAGATTTGTGGTTTTCGGAATGTTACGAGAAAAATGGGAAAACGCTCGCTGCGTAATAATAATTTACTGCCTTTGGACCTTGACCTTCGGATCTGCTTTTGGTACAACTGGTTTGGCATAACTATGAGCACAGACCTGTTCACACGTTGAAAAACGCTGGTATTTCATTTGTAATATTTCAGCGGCACGAGCGAAATTTCAGTTTTAGCTTTTCAAAATGCTTACATATGGAGAGCTTGCATGAAGCGATGCATGCTGGGTAATCCGCTATGATGTCGCTGGCAGCAGATGACGCAGCACGTCACTTACACTAGCCTCGTCTGCATGGTCGCGTAGTGCGCGCAGACGATGCTGGCGCTATCAGACAGGCTGACTACGGGTTCTTGACAATTCCAAAAATACGTATGCACGAGTGTGGGAAGCCAAAGAATCCCTCTAGCGTCGCCGACGCGAATGGCTCGCAAGGGCCAGCACACGGAGATCAACGCCAACCCGGGAAAGTATCAAATTACTCGCCAGAACTGTAAGTCATGAATGCCGGCGATGTCGACGGGCGGCCACAGGTCCAGACGCATAGTACAGCCAGTCGTCTGCGCCAAGCGTGAACAGGTCCGCGCCGAACTGCTTTGCCTTTCTTCGTAGTGCGCCCGATATTTCGGGCACAGCGTCGACGCGTATGTTCCTCACTGATATCTTGCAAGATCTTGCACACACGTGAGGACAGTGCACGAAAAGCCGCTTGTTTGCTCGGTTCACCGTCGAATATGACAAAGCACTCGCTCCATTCAGCCTGGCTGCGCTTCCCACCGTCTGCTGCCAGCGACATCATGGCGGATTACCCAGCATACATCGCTTCATGCAAGCTCCCTATTGTAGCGTACTATTGCGTTAGCAATTTCGTTCTTCTTTAGGGCGATGCGAGCGTTTAATGGTTATATTAAGTTCCTCAGAACATGCATATTGTAAACAAATTATTGTTGTTTTGTAGAGACCGGTGCTCAGTTTCTTAAGCAGGGCTCACTCACTCTGCTTAGCGTAGATGTTAACTAAAAGCAAAATCTAATTACGTGTAGAAAGTACACACAAGTATTAATTCCTTTAGTGACGCGGGGTTGCGGCAGCATACGCTGTGAACACCAGGTAGTAACACTATGTACTCATGCTGTTAACCAATGGGTTATACGTTCATCGGTCACAGATGTAGTTTTTGCATTAAAATAACACCGCAAGTACAACTGCTTGAAGCGAGGGCTTGTAATAAAAGAACAAAAGTGGAAGTCACAATATAAAATAATAAACAGGAGATATTATCATCCACTTGTCGGAAACCTAGTCCTTTAGTTTTTTATCAGAAGATACGCATGTTTTGGCAAAATTAAGTTTCATTAAAAAGAGCCCTTAACATTCTAAGTCTTAACATAGCAAAAAGTCTAAATCGTACCTTCCACGGCATTAGATATTCAAAGATTACATCTGGTAGCTTCAAGTTTATATTAATGATCAGTTGACTGGTTTCGAAGCCGTGACGCAATTTTGTATGTATGTGCTGCTCTTCTCTGCAAAAGTACCTGACGCTGAGTACTTGTATAGGTGCAAGGACAAAAGTCTCCTATATGCGGTTCTTCCAGTTATCAAATCTCATTCCATCCCGTGTTAGAATGCTTTTATACCTTGTAAAAAATTACACCAAATTTCGCCCGAAAACCCCGGCTGCTTGTTATTTCTGTCAGATTGCACCTCTTTGATTAGGCTTGGAAAAGGAACAGCATTCACAGAAAACTAAAGCATTATGCGCTAGCAACGCGATAGCATTAGCAGCTCTGTATGCTTTTGTATTGAAATTTGTGCTTTTTTGTGGTTATGTTTGCAGACCGCAACACATCTGTTAAAATACAGTTAGATATCACTTCGGGTCACTCTGCTGGTGTTTAGATATTTCTTCGCAGGCGTCCTTATGTGATGATACGGGCACACTGAAGGGTCATAAAAACCTAGCTTTCATTCACCGTCAAGACATCAACCGATGTGTAATGTAACTTCCGATCAATTGACATCAATTCCTTGTAGTCAACAACTAAATTTTTCTTTCAACGCCACATATATGTCGCGAGGAGGCATCAGTGATATGGCACGTTCGCCTGCCATCCCAAAGTGTTCTCGAAAACAGCGTAAGAAAAACAATTGCAGACGGTAATTAGGCCAAATTATCGTCCCCTTTTCTTTGCTTCTTTTGACACGCGAACGAGTCACGTAGAAATAAGTTGGCACGAGTCTCACCTTTTTGATGGCCAGATGACGGTACACCGAAGGACTATACAGTTTGGGTCCTATTTTTCTCATTTTCCGAATCAGCATTTTTGCAGATGTACTAGAAGAGTGAACGTTTTGGTTGATTGAAGGCCCAGATTGTTCTAGCTGAGACGTCCCCAGAGTTCAGGCTCATTGCTCAGCAGTATTACTGAGCTGTTTTTGGATATAATCGAGCAGTGCAGTGAGCTGTTATGAAACAATGTTTCCATCAACAACTCCGGCAAAAAAAAAAAATCGTTATAAACTCACTCCACTGTACTCAGTTGTGCCCTCCATAAATTACTTGCCTTTCTGCTTTCGTTTGTCCGTCATCACGTCTTAATAATTTTGTTTTTCGGTGGGGGCGCTAGTTTTTGCAGTCAAACAAGCTGGAAGAAATTATTGGGGCAATTATGATCCGCCTTAAGGGTAGGGTACAATAGCGCTACTCGTTTGAGCGGGTCTTCTTCCCATACTGCACCTATTGTTTGTCTACCTTAGGCTTCTGAGCTTCAATTGAATTTACACCACGCGCACATCCCCCCCCCCCCTCACTTCCTCACCACCCATGGTACCTGATCAATGAGAACGTGCCTGCGCGCGTGAGTTACTAGCGTGTGTGGCTAGCGATCTAACAAAGGGTCATGGGCTCAAATACCAACTAAACCATAAAATTTACCTTTTGTCTGAAACTCATTACTTCTTCAAGTCAAGTTGATTGACACATGCGTTGTATTAGGAACCCTTTTTCCAAATATGCCCCGCTGTGCTGCTTCAGTGGATAAGCAGCTCCACTGTTGCACCCAAGGATGCGGGGTCGAACCCCGGCTGCGGCGGTGCTTTTCGATCGAGGCTAAAAGTGAGGCTGTTGGGATGTGCGATGTTATCCAACGTTAAAAAGCGAAGGTGGTCGAAATTTCTGGCCCACTCCGACGTATGTCTCTCATAGCCTGAGTCGCTTTGGAACGTTCAACGTAGAATACCAAACCGGAATTGAACCAATCTTTTAGCTATGTTCATTCCAGACATGCACGCGTGGCGTCAGTTTTCTTACAGAGCGAAACCTCTTAGATGACGCCCGGCTTTCCTGCTGTACAAAATCCTCAACGCTATAGCTTTGAAGTCGTGTGACTATGCAATCGCTTAGAATTAAAAGCTTGGGGACAGGCTAAGATACGATTCGCTTATTTCTAACAATGATCCAGTTGAGCGTAGAGGCATTGTGAGCACAGGTGGACATTAATAATAATTATTCCTGATTTAAAGTTCCGTCGGAAAAGCAGTACGACAGGGGCTCCTGCCACTTAGAAATTTTAACGCACAAGGTGAAGTACCCAAAGCTACGTCACTAAGTCCATTTGAAGTGGATTACAACTCATGCAGTCTCGGGCTAGAAAGGATATGCAGCCTAGTCAAATGTTTCAGCACCTATTCGGAGAGTGGGTGTTTCAATCATTCTGCTTAAAGACGCCTTTTCATTCGTTTCGCCTTTATTCATGGCATCATCCCTTCATTTCTAGATCAAGTGCGTGTTGTTACCTTCCTGACTATGCTTCTTATATTTTATGTAAAGAGATACATGAATGAAGGTGAGCGTGGCTAATATAATCTGCATCTACTTCACATTGCAAAGTAGTTTTTGTTTTCAGAATCAGTTTCATTGTAGCTACATTGCAGGACAGCGCACCAAAATCAGTATCGGAGTATTCACCGGGCGTCAGGCGCATACCCGAGGCACACTTTGCACCCCACCAGGCAGTGGTAAAAACACAATGACCTAGCTGTAAGCTTGCAGAGCATGCTGGAGCGCTTGAAGCGCCTCTTAATTCGTGCTGGCAGAGAGAATGCTGAAAAACTTGATACTAATATTCCAGTTGATCACGTTTCACGCATAAAGCCTTTTATTCGTCGCAATACTGCGGACTGATTGCGGCCAGGCTGGCCGCATCAACTGCGCGGGCGAAATAGTGTGAACACTGTGTGGCGCTTCTTCTTCTTCTTCTTCGTTATAATGGCACATACCCACAGCGGAGGATTGGCCAGAATTATTTGTAGGTGACATAATATAATTGATAATGTCGATTTGACTGTATGATAGATAACATAATAAATAGAAATTAGTGTTGCTGGAATAATGTGAAATTTTGAGGCGATAGTAATAGAAAGCAACGAGAAAAGGAATAAAATTGTAAAATAATAAAAATAACAATAAAAAAGCACAATTCAGGCAGATCAGCGCTAACACACAAATCTTCTAGTAGCAATATTATAATTATGAAGTAAGTCACACACCGGTTTTAGGGCATGCCCTTTGACGGTTGCACCAAAGGAGAGGAGGACAGGAGCTGTAAATGGCAATCCTAGGCGAGCAAGAGGTATTTCTAAATAATTTCTTCTCTGATTAGCATACCTGCGGCAGGAGAGGATGTAATGTTCAATTGTTTAAAAGTCATTACATGACGCAAAAAGATTCGACGGCGTGAATGCAGAGCGACATAATTAAAGATTGAGAGAAGGAATTCTACAACGCATGAGCGTCATAGAGACCTCACATTGCCTCGAGGAATAACATCGGACTTTCCAATAGAAATTTAAATGGTTAAAATCCGTAGTCGCAAGGAGTGGCTCATTGCTCAAGCAGCACGGGTGAACGTGCTGCTTCATCTTCATCCTGCTCTCTCTTGTAGATGCCCATCGTCATCGCGGAGTGTGGTTCGCTACAGTGTGCGGCTGGGCTTCAGGTCTCCAATAAAACCTGATCCGCCAAGCTCGACCTTCGCGTCAGCTTACAATATCTCTAACCTTGCCCAGTCGGAAAAAACTACGGAAAATGTTCTGATGTTACGACAGAATTTCTGTGCGGTTTTTGACAGGAAACCTGCTGTGACAACAGAACCTTCTGTAGTAACATCAGAAATTTATGTTGTTACAACAGAAAGGTACTACAGAACTGCAGACAAGAGAAATATAGCACAGAAAAACTACAGAACTACAGAAAAGTACTACAGAACGACAGAAAAATCAGATGGTTACGACAGAACTACAAGATATTTTGTCGTATTTTTGACGCAGTTCTGTAGTTTCCATGGAATGGGAGAGATTATCCCAGCACACTCAATAATTTCCTTCAATATGCCAATTATTATTGAACTTCATGTCACCATTTTGCTAATGCGATAAAAAGCTCTGAATACTGCAAAACGTCGCTATAGCCGTAATTCCCGAAATCGCAGAACGAAGGCAAGAGCTCATTTGAGTAGATTTCAAGCACGTATAAATTAAATACAAAGCAAGAATGAAACATACTAATGCAAAGTCAAGCTCGGGCCTAATCTTCACGCTCAGATATAGCATTCACTCCACTAAGAGGATTTAAATTGCACTTGGCAGCTTCAGGTAATTCCTCCGCCATTGCAGTCTCTATGCATCATTTTCGAATTTGCGATGGAGGTGGTATAATAAAGCAGATATATAAATTTTACTACCAGGCTCGGACGTTAGTGTTGCCGTCCGGAATTTTGTACATGGACCTAAGTTACTGCTGCTATACTCGTATTAAAACGAAGTGATTCGCTTCAAGGGAAGCCCACTTCGTCTTTTCGTCGAACTTACTGCGATAATAATAACCAAATTACTTGTCTTATTTCATTCATACGTACTGAGCACGTCCTCTCGAGGTGAGGCGGCATTAGAATTAAAGCTCACTGTACGGTTATAAGCTTCTGCAGACAGCTTTTGAAAAACTGCTTGACCACCTTTATATACTGCCTTGCTGATGTTTCGTACCGAGCTCACTCCTCTTATCCCATTTGGCGAGCAAGCGTGAAAATGGAAACTGCTTATAGGAAATTCTCGCGTATGAAACCCGTACTTGAATTTATTCCGGTCATTCCGGAAAGAGGCTGTGGTACGGTGTGTTCATAGGAGCTTTACTAATGGCTAAATGTTCTTATAAATGACGTTTCATTGAAACGTTGTGGAATAAATTTTTTTATCAGTGGATCTGGAATCTCTGGGCCAGCAAGATAGTTCCTTTATCCGTTTTTTAAAAATACAGCTGTATTTCCTTGCAACATACGATGAACTAAAATATTGAACGATCCCAAGCCCCAAAGTACAAAACGGGAGCCTTCTAAAGCGAGGAGCTTAATTCAAGTAATTTGAAACGCCTGGGGCACTGGTGTTGAAATTTCCACGGCGGCTCTAATTAATACTACTAATGAATAGACCGTCGCTTATTCACTTCTTAACGGAGCTCTTACGTGTGCATTTTGTTCTTGGGCAATGCACAAAACCTTTATTTAATCCGTTTATTATTACTGATGTTTCTGAAACTACATGTTTGCTTGGAATCTGTGCAGACGAGAATATACTAGGCTCTTGAATGAGACCTTCAAGCTTTTATGTAGGTCAGCATTCAAGTCCTTAAGGGCTTCATCGAAGGCAAATAAAAATCCGGAAATACGTCACACGCAAATTATATCATCGCTGCAAGAGTGAGCAATCCGTGTTGTCTTTATGTTTCTTCTTTTCTTGAGGTCCTTGATATTCGTGACAGCAGGTCATGGTGGAAATATTCACAAGCATCATTTTCCCACCCACCACTTTGTTGGGTGGTGTAAAAATAAAAATTCAATGTGTTTCGGGAACGTTAGAGCAATTCTTCACTAGTTGAGGTATTTGTGAGAAATTCTGCTAAGATTACGTAGGAATCGTTAAGTAGGCTTGTGTTGTTCTCGGCTTGTTTTGCGACGGAACGGCAGTTAAAGGGAGAACAAAGTAATGGCATCGAACAGTTCTGTATACATAATTAAAAGAAGTCAGAATTTAACAGTTTATGCCACGTTCTGCGCTAGTCGCATTGTCCGGCCTTACTGAGGCGTCTATTACTCTGTGTAGAAAGTCATTGTATTCATGTTCGTTGTGCGAAAAACAACATATAATTGCTCTTCTGTGAATCTGTTTTATGATTCTGACAAAGACACTTCGTCCCACCTCTGCAATGTCTCAGTGAATTCAAGAACCCTTCAATAAACTGTAGCACTTGAAGGCTATTTAATCTTCTATTTCGATGGCATAATCTAGTATTGCCCCCCTCCTCTCGGCGTTCATAGACATTTCTCGTTCGAAATTGAAAAATATTCAGCTTTTATTAACAAGAACATCACTGAGACTGTCAGAGCGCTTTTCGATTCCTAATGATTCAGAGAGGTCTGCCCTCTTATGTTATAGAAATAGCAATTCTGCTAATGAAGGAGACGTCAAATGCGATCAGAGACGTTGATCCGTGAAACAGAAAACACCGCCGAGGGTTACAATTTACTTTTCCTTAAGACGAGTTCCCGGTCACCAGCAAAACATGAAAAGACACGTGTTCGAAAGTATGCAGCGCTATGAAATGTTTTCTTTGTCGTTGCCTCAAAACAAAAGGGAGAATTCCCTATTAAAGAGCCAACTGGAAATCTGGATGAGAAGCTTGGCGGGTTCCACTGCAGGCTGCTGTTTGAGTGAAACTAGGTTTCTGTACATCTTTAAGGAATACGACATATTTTGCCTGCCGTGTACTGCATTTTACAGTGTGAGTACGCATTCGACTCAGTGTAGCTGACCCCTCCACTTAGACAACTGAGAGAACAGTAGTGTCAACCAGACATACGGATGCATTCATTTAGAACACCTGAAAAACCAAAAGTTCTATGGGGCAATAACCTCATAAAATCTCATGTAATCGCATAGACTCTCATACGGTGCACACAATTATCATAAAATATCGCAAATAATTTATGATAATGTCCAAGAAACTATGAGACCTTATGCAATTATATGTGACTTGTGATTCTTATGTGACTTGAGTGAGATTGCGTGAGAAAATGTGAGGTTATTGCCTCACACAATTGTTTTAGTAGGGTTACAATGCTCTGCCTGATTGTTTCTTTGCTAAAAAAAAGCTCAACTTCGTATTGAATTTACGGTGCAAGTTTGAAATGTGGGTTGGCCTGGAATTCACCGTCTTTCTATAAACAGACTACTTCGTTTGCCTGTCTCTCTTGTTTTTTCTCCTAAAAAAGTAGCAGTTCTCTATGAACAGTAAAGCTGAAACAGAAATTATTCGAATACATGAAGTGGTATTTATTCCATGTGGTTTCGCTTGCAGTATATACATGAAAGACAGCAAATGAAATTCGGCTTCCTTTTCAGTCTCAAGTTGATGCCCGCTTGCTCCACGAACATATATTTTCGAATTGCCATGAGTCGTGTATTAAAGCACTTTGAGGTCATTCGTATACTGTAGAGAGTTTTGTATCGTGTTTCCAGCCAATCGTCAAGAAAGAAATTTGCTCTCTGAAAACAACTTATATAAAAGATCTAAATGGGTATCAATGCAACATTTTTGCGAACCCTGTTGAGACGGTGACAAGGACCATTGGCGAAGAGGAGTTTCATTAAGCATTCAGAAAGATACAAGGTTCTCAATGCGGATTTTCAGAAAATAGCAAGGAGAGATAAGAATGCCTTCCTGAACATACAGTGTCAAGCAGTTGAGGACAACAGCCAATTAAGGAACACAAGAGCTCTGTATAAGACAATCAAAGATATCAAAGGAAGCTTCTGTGCTAAGCTGGGCGTGATAAAGGACAAACGAGGCAAGGACCTCACTGAAGCCTCAGAGATAAAGAAGAGGTGGCAGGAATACACAGAAGAACTGTACAAGAAGGACCCGGATGTGCAAACCCAACATAGGACGGTTGTGATTACTGATCTCGAGCCGGGCATCCTGAAGAGTGAAGTTGAACGGGCCTAAGCCAGCCTTGCTAAGAACATAGTTAGCGGAATTGATGGCATTCCAGCTGAGTTGCTTCAAAACCTCAACCATGACCCTGTTAACATTCTGCATACATTATGTCAGAAGATTTGGACAACCCTGCAGTGGCCACAGGATTGGGGGAGGTCAGTTTACATCCCTATTCCAAAGAAAGGCAGTGCCAAAGATTGTTCCAACTACCGCACGATCGCGCTTATTTCGAATGCTAGCAAGGTGATGTTGAAAATCCTCCAAGGTAGGCTGCAGCAGTATGTGGATCGGGAGCTTCCGGACGTGCAAGCTGGGTTTCGCAAGGGCAGAGGAACTAGAGACCAAATTGCTAACCTTCGCTGGATCATGGAAAAAGCAAGAGAGTTCCAGAAACCCATCTACTTCTGCTTTATTGATTATGCGAAAGCGTTTGACTGCGTAGATCACAGCAGATTGTGGCAAGCTCTTGAAGAGATGGGAGTTCCAATTCACCTCATCTGTCTCCTCAGGAACCTGTATGAAGGGCAAGAGGCCACAGTCAGAACTGGGCATGGTCTTACTGATTGGTTTCCGATCGAGAAAGGAGTGAGACAAGGCTGCATACTGTCGCCCTGCCTATTTAACCTATATGCTGAGTGCATCATGAGGAAAGCCGGTCTGGACGAGTCTTCAGCTGGAGTGAAGATTGCTGGAAAACGTATCAACAACCTTAGATATGCGGATGATACCACTTTAATGGCAGAAAGTGAAGTGGAACTCAAGAGACTTCTGATGCGCGTACAAGAAGAGAGTGAGAAGTTTGGGCTTAAACTGAACATTAAAAAGACGAAGATCATGGCGTCTTGCCCTATCAAGTCCTGGAGCATCAATGGACAAGAAGTGGAAGCTGTGACAGATTTTCTGTTCTTGGGCGCCAAGATTACTTCGGAAGGAGACTGCAGCCATGAAATTAGGAGACGCCTGCTTCTGGGAAAGAGAGCAATGGTTAGCCTTGACCGCCTAGTAAAGAGCAGAGATATTAGTCTACCAACCGAGACCCGTATAACCCGTGCTATGGTCTTTCCAGTTGTGATGTATGGATGCGAGAGTTGGACTGTGAAAAAGCTGACCGCCGAAGAATTGACGCGTTTGAATTGTGGTGCTGGCGAAGACTCTTAAGAGTTCCTTGAACTGCCAGAAGATCAAATCAGTCGATATTGTTGACCATAAACCCTGACTGCTCATTGGAGGGTCAAATTCTAAAGTTAAAGCTCAGCTACTTTGGTCATCTGATGAGACGAGAGGAGTCGCTGGAGAAAGATTTGATGTTGGGAAAGGTTGAGGGTCGCCGGAGTAGGGGTAGGCAGCGAACGCGATGGTTAGATGGCATTCTCGAGGCATTGCAGATGAAGCTATGTGATGTTAAGAAGATAGTGAGAGACCGGAAAGCGTGGCGTGACATGGTCCATAGGGTCACGAAGAGTCGGACACGACTGAACGCCTGAACTGAACGGAACTGCAACCAGCAAAAGTGTAAGCAAGGCTAATCGATGATGAAAGTTCGAACAAAATGCGTGAATGACAGGCGATCATAGGCCAATGAAAAACAAAATATGCATATAAGTACAGTAGCATCAATATTGACCATAAAACAATGAAACATGACTGCACCAGCAACCAAGAACGTTGCATCATAGGTCGTCATGTCGTGATTTAAGGTTAAATTCTTTCTGGGCACAAAAAAATTGAAGCATAACAGCAGGCGACGGGATCGATAACACTGTCTGATAGGAAATTTAAAGCTCCCAGAAGCGGACGTGGTAGTAAAATAACTTAGGGTAAGCTTTTTTTCATTATGCGTCCAGACCCAATAGGGAAGCTTAGGAATAGTATGGATATTCGACCGGCCGTAGTCGGGAACTGAAGGAGTCACTGATGTTCATAACATCCCGGTCGCCTTACCGCAGCTAGAGCCTCATTCGTCAAGAAGGCAAGTCACTTCAGAGTTTTTGAGTCGTAGAAAAAATAAAGAAGGCTTCTATAAAGTCATGAGAAAAAGTTCGGATGAGGTTTGGCAAAGGCGCAAGAATGCAAGAATGATTTCCGGCGGGGTGGCCGCGTTTCGATCATAAAAAAAACCCGCTATATTCGCTTGTTTACTGCGATATGAGCGGACAAAAATTGTTCTTGAAAGCGAAAGTTAATACGGTGCACATTTTCTGGCATACGCACCCATAAATTCTGGACAGGCTTATTTTTAAACAGCAAGTTATTTATGAATGCACATTTCTAACATACCCTAAGGCTACACAGTAACTATCAATCGATATGAAGATCTTCGTTTGGTGCGGTTGTGGTTGTCTGCTATGTCTTATCAAAAACATTCCCCATTGGTTTTATAAAGCTGTCTTAACTGCTCGGGGCTAGAGCAGAACAAACTTTAAATGCAAGATGTTGCTACGCTTCGCAATCAAATACAGTATGTTCATAACTGTGCCTTACAATATTTCGCAATTTGTCCACTGTCAAAATAGCACCCTTTTGGTCTTCTATATGACAGTCTTACCTGCTGTATGCGAGAGCTGGACAAATTTTAAAATTTAAATTTTGCTACACATGTATGGTTAAATGGTTATAGACCATTCTCTTCAAAATGCTCATAACAGTGTGTTTCAATATTCCTCATTTCAACTTGAAAATAAAAGTAGCTTTTATGAAAGTCAGGTTTCCTAATGTAATATTGACTTCGCCTATACATGGAACAAGCGTGCTTTATTTAGAAGAACATAATTTATTCAGCCTGTGTAAACGCAATTAGTTCTGTAAGCTAGCTGTCGGCTCAGGAAAACGAAAAAAGCGCAGACTTTGCTATAGTTCCTCAGGGATACGCGATAAAAACGAAGAGTTTATGCTGTACCTTTATCCCTCTCTGAGCGGGTAAAAATTAAGCATCGTATACTTGTTTTTCCTACTCTGCGAGGAGGTCATTTGATGTATTAAACTGAAGCTTTCAATACAACTGAAGCTTTCAGTTGCACTAATCATGTAATATGTATCTGCGCCGGCATAATATAAGCATTCGTGTATATTTTCTGGATCGCCTTTCAAATAATTATATCGCAAGTTTTCTTTTTGCATGCAGAAAAAAAAAAGAAACGAACCTACAGATCACAGCGTTATCTATAGAAGTACCTCAAGTCAACTTATCACTTAAGATCCAAAAATATCTGTGTTTCAAAAGCCACTTTAACGGGCTTCAATAGTCACCCGATAGGAAGGAATGAATTATAATATGTTGGAAAGCATTCGGTCGAGTGTATTGTCACAGAAATTAGCGCGAAGCGTATTTAGAAATGCTAATTCCGAGGCATGAATTTAGATCTGAGCGACAGTATTGTAAACAGCGTTCGCGTTGTAATGCTCACAAATTTTAACGAACGGTTTAATTACTGCTTATCTAAGAGAAACAAAGAAACGAATAATAAAGCACAGTCGCGGCATTGACTGAGCACATGATGACTTAGTTACGTCATATCCCAAGCGCCTTTCGCCAGCAAGCGACGATTGCCCTGTCAAGCCAGGGAGGAGGATGGAAAAACAGAGAATGCTTACACACTAGAATATAGAGCATGGGAAGGGAAGAGCCGACACAAACGGAAATGAGGTCAATAAGTTATCGGCGGTGACAACAGAAATGCTGCGTGCGTGACGTCAACGTTGCAGTACAAGCACGTATATATTTTATTGCACTGTTTCTGTTGGACGCTAGGGTGTATCTGTCTGCGTAGTCTAATCAATGGAACAATTGTCGGCGTTTGATTGACTCTAAGCGGTACGCTGCATCTCCTTCCAAACTGTATTTGGGCTTACTATCTTTCGTATAAAAAAAAAATTATAATTCCAGCTGTATATATGTAGCTCGTTACGTATGGAAAAATATTTCGTATAAACCCATAGTACGAGTTTTTAAGTTATACACTGCGAGAATTCTAGCTGTAGTGCGCAAAGGAATGCTTGCACCGTATAACTCGGGTTGATTTTGCGAGACACTTGATTTTAGAATAAAATGCGAAGATGTTTCAAAATGTCCCCTTTGGTTTGTTCCAGGTCCGGTTCCCTTAGACGAGCTACAGAGGAGCCTTGGAATCCATTACGAGGGGTAAGTGTGCTGACAAAACCCGTGATATTAGAGTGGATTATGTAAAATGCGACGCTGATAATGTTTTCGGCAGTTCGTTTTGTAATGTACAGACCCGACATTTACTTCAATGATTCCATTAAAAGGCAGCATGAAAGAATGATGACGGTAAAATGGGCCGAGAAAACGAGCTTTGTCATTAAAATAAGTAATTTCTTTTTTTTTTTTTTGTGGCAACGGAACCTGTCTTGTGGAGAGCGCCTGCAAGTCATGGTGTTGCTTAAGGAGTAACGCAACGAAATCATCGAGCAGAACACAGCTTCTCACTGCCTGGCGGAGCACTGATCTATACAAGGAACCAAGTGTACCCACACTGTTGTGAAAAAAAAAAAAAAAAGCACTCAACAGTTGTTGAACTGGTGTTGAGCTGAGATGAGAGCTCCTCGATACTTGGACGAATAAACCATCGTGCTCTATGCTTCTTTTAAGCGTGCCTTGCAAATCCGGCCGAAATGCTGAAAGCACGGCGTCCCGTAAAGCCACTGCGTAACACCCAGATTACTCTGTCATCTCCAAAAGCTAATGCTATCATGTGCATCGACACTTGCGCTGAATTCCAGTCGCCGAGTTCTCTCATTGAAAGAGCTGTATCAATGGGTGATTTAGATTCGGACACGAGTACTGATTGGACGCGGGGCTAGAGTTTATAGGCTCCGTAGACATTTCGCTCATGCGGTAATATATCGACTGCTCAAAGCCTATACTGCTCGTTCGTGCGCTTACCGGTTGCGTTCAGGGGTCTACAGGCGTTCGCTTCCCCGCCTGCGTTGCATAAAGGTCTACTTAAAGCTTCGGATCACACTATTTTCGCTCTCAGCATCTTTCATTCGCTCTATTCATTGTATTAAGCTGAATAAATCAGAGGCGTGACTCCCTGTAGGCTTGATCGTCCTAGTCTTGTCATGCCAGATGCACCTTGCAAGGAGAGCAGCTTCGGCAAAGTGTAGCTTGGTGACCGCATCTGCTGCGCATGTCTAGGAATGCTGTTCGAATCTTCAGACTTGAAACGTTGCCAGCGGTGATGAAAAAATCTGCTGCCGTTCACTTTCACATGGTTCCCTCAGAAAACTTTGTAAGCTTATGCACTCGCTTTTACGTGTCCAGAGGCGATGTCCTCATTTCTAGCTGACCTATTTCCCCAGTTGTTTTGTCCGTATCAATCCGCACTGCCCGTTATTTCGTGAAACGTTTTGTTTTTATTTCCGCGGTCATGCACTTGCATTACTGAAGAAAAGTCACGCGCTCACCCTTGCGCTTCTTTTTCGTGGGATGGAGCAAGTCCGGAAATAAGCCATTTTTTAGTTATGTTTTACTGAACGGTCCGCCATACACTGAAACAGGACAAAGAGTGCAATTATTGACGGCAGTTGTGTTTGTGAACTAAATATGGGCGTGAATATAGTTTTTTTTTTAATTATTACTCCACATTCATCTCGCAATCTTTTACTAACTGCATTTGTTTTGTGACAACGCATAATTATGCATTGATATGAGCTGCATTCGTGTGAGAAAGGGGGGCTCTACGATTATGATGTGTTATGTAGGCTTTTCACATTTTCACTTGCGACTTGCTCCCTGTGAAGCGCTTTTACTTGGGCGCCGTATGCATCAACATTTATAGCAAAAATCTACTCAAAAATAATCTTCGCTCTTTAGGGGCTCAACGGCATGGGAACTGAGAAGTGCGGCGAGTTATACCATTTTCAAAAAAGAGGACATCTGAGCATTGCATGTGTTCTGTGTGAAATCAGAAATGTCGAAGAGAACGGAAAGGTTGAACGCCCTCTATGTTTCAGTTGAATGGCAATATGTTATGTTTTGAACTGCCGGTAAGAGCAGTAGTTAATTTCTTTGTTTCTGAAGAATCATAATTTACCGGTAGGAGCAGCTGCCGCGCGATCGGCTTCTACCTATGTACTGGCCAGTGCGTTTTTTTATGGCAACGCAGCTATTTTATTAATGGTTGCAAACATTTACGCCGGCAATATGTCGACATAAATATTCGCCGCATAAACTTCATTAGAATCTTTCATGATGAAATGAAGATTAGTTAGCAGTACAACATTGGCCGTTTTCAAAAAGCGTGGTGAAATGCTTGCTAGCGCATTGAAAGTACGTTTTTGCACGTCATGACGTAATTTTTTCCTTAATGTCTCATAGTAACCAGCTGATCCAGTATATTATAATCTTAAACAACTAATAAATGATTTGGGCCTTGGTTTTTCTTACAGAACAAAAATCATGGCGCCTTCATTCCGCAGTGTCGTTAAGAGAATTAAAAACTGGAATAGCTGCTTTAAATGTGCATCACATGCGAATGCAAAAATATAATTTGCTAATAGTGCTGCCCATCATTTCCCGCATCCTCAAGCCCTGCTTCATATTAAGTACCATGTTTTCCGTATACTCATCAAGCCCACATACTGCGACCGCACACAATGTGCGTTTCATGTTAAAGTTATTTGTTCTAAGTGGTCGACAGTGCTAAGGTTTGCTTTTCTGTTGATGCTTCTGTTCAATGCTCCCTGTGCAAGGTCATCATCCGCCGAAGAGGTCCATAACACAAGGTACATTTTTTTCTCAAGTCCCACGAGGGATCAAATACATCTTTGAAGCAATTCTTTTCAGTTAAGCCGGAGAGTACCCACTGGTGGATGGTTGTTGTCACTGAGAATCGAGCCGCGGACTTCCTGCATGGGAGGGAGATCCTAATCCGTTCTGATGTCGTAAGGATAAATACACTCATAATCAGATGTACTTAGCTAAACGAGAGTCTTGTTAGAATTGCATCATTTTATAATAACAAAATCATAAAGTTCAACCTCGTCCTCACTGCATTCCAAGAGGAGTTCCTACTTTCCTTAGCATTGACGTTGCAGACACCTTTGTGAAGTCCATTCATAGACGTAAGTGATGTTCTACCTACAACAACCCTAAATGCACACTGAGTGATGCACCGATTTGTCCTGCCTTTCATTGTGGTAATAGAAATTTGCAAGACGTTAATTTTACCTACCTTACTATTCATTGTCGGTACCCGCGCACCCTGTAATTTCGCTACGTTTTTATTGGTTCTTCAACGCACGTCATGTTTAAAAAGTCCTCGTAGAGACTAGAGACCCAGTTTTAAAAAACCTGTCGGCAACTATGTTTTGCTTACGAAGCTGTGTGAAAACCCATATATCCAATTCATTAAACTAGCGATCCCCCTTTTGATATAGGAAGAAAATTACGCGGGAAGACCATGCTCAGGGCGAAACACATTTACGCAGAACGGCAAGTTATTCGTAGCTGGAGCCCCATAATCACTTCCGGAAAAATGACTCAGTCCTGTCACTGCCCCACACTGGTAATACAAATTCTCTTTCAGGAAACTGAAAACTTCGGCATCAGGCGAAACCAGCCCCTCCCCCCCCCCCCCCCACCCCCTTCCTTTTTATTTTCAAAAGATTGGGCTTTTTGTTTTGCCAGCCATCTCAATAATCATGTCTCGAATTCGTCTCTATGCAAGTTCTTTGTAATGCAAGCCTCCGCTCGTCGAAGTGTCCAATCCCTGCTTGGTAGTTGCTATTAATTATGCCTGGCCAGGTAAAAGTTGTACATTAGCACTGTGGGGCTTCGACCGAAACCTGGAAGGCCGAAGGTAAATGCGTTGAAATTTATCGCCCCTCATACTAGTGCTTTGTGATTTATATTCTAAGGTTGTCCACGGACAGCGTACTTTTATCTAAACTTTGGACTTGTCGCCTGATAACACACTAATGGCGAATACGTGATGAAAAGCAGTGATTACATCGAAAAATCCTTGTCCACGAAACCGTGCTTAACGTAAAAGTCTCACAATTAAGCATATCGGAGGTCCAAAGAACGAGGAAACCACGAAAAAAAAAACAGTTATCTCGCTCATGAAAAAAATAAAAATACTTGTACCCTTTTGTTTCTGCCTATGCTTTCCGGTGTATTCATGGTCGAATCAACATCTTGTAATCTTCATATTTTCATAGGAAATGTGTGACCATGAAGAACTGAGCGTGAAAAAGAAAGTAATAAAAATGTGTAAGCTCTCTTTCCCAATATTATACAATATAGCCAACCTTTCCGCTTGCATACACATAAAACTGAAGTAAGGATCACCTTTGCTAACGCATCCTCTCCGTGCAAGCAGTTGGAAGTAACTCTCAGACATGTTTTATTCGGATTTCTGCATTTCTTGATTTGCTCCATACCGCAAGTTCTTCTTCGTATCTGTTTTTAGTTTCGATGCAATTTTCTGGAGTCTACATGACCCAACTCTTGTCTTGCTTTTGGAGCAGAAGGGATTGATCAATAGCTGCATAACAACAATGCCGTATACCAGCTGGCTGGCTAGTACGCACAACAAATGCGTAAAAAAGCAGCTTAGCATCGCGTTGCCGTGGATACGAAAAGTGTCACGGTATGGCGCTGCAGTCACGCCGATAATCGGTAGGAAGTTTACTTAGTGAGAAATGCGTGTGTCATTCAAGCCAGCTACAATATGCTAGGCGACAGAAGATTAGAATCTGCGAAAACAGCACTTTGGCAGGAATCGGAATCTTCAAAATTACGGCATTTTTTCTCCCTCCCAAATCTGAATGCTGGTACGCATGATACCTGCGCAGCCTTCATAAACCATTCAATGCCCTTAATATCTCTTCACTCAAAACTTCTTGCTCTATACAATATTTTTTTTCACTGAGGCTCCACATCAGACAGTGCGTATTTGTCTAAATGTTAAGTACAGCACAGTCTGCGCCTTTTCGCGTTCCCTTCAACATTTAAATAAAGCACTGTAAGAGATAAGAGGCTGGATATCTGGACAACGTGGACAACATACACTTTCCACACAGCTGTTGGTTGAAGAAATGCTTTTCTTTTTGTTGTGACACATCATGAACCAGGAAAGCTCTGTGTTCCTGTTTTTCATCTTCAACGGTTGGTACAACCGGGAACAATGCAAGTTGGCATTGGCGCGTTGGCTGAGCGTGAACCCGATGAAGTGTACAGCTTACCAATCACAGAACGAATAAAGCATCATGCATTTGTCAACTAATGCAACCAGTTAGCTGCATTACACTGTTTTCCTCTCCTTTGATAGATGTCATAATATCGTTCAGGTGCTTAATAACAGACGGGGAGTACTTGTTATTTTGGTGACTAAAGGAAGTGGAAGAAAAAAATATTCATGTACCTGCAAACCTACTGAGTTACCACCGCTGTCATGGGGTGCATATATAAGTGTAGTAGGGGATGAGCTAATCAGAGGAAGGGATGAGAGAAAAGAAATATTGAAAGAGAAGATTCACGTTTCAACAGCTATCGTCTGCCACCGAAGTGTCGAGCTTAACGGTGGCACGTCCAACAAACACGCATCTCTTAAGGAGCCACCACGGCAACCAGAGCATGCTTCAGGATTCCCAATCTCTGGGGGACAGGAGCCCACTAAGTACATCGACGGAGTGCAAAAAAAAAAAAAAAAAAAAAATGAAACGTGTCAATAGCCCGACCGGTCACGTGGTGCAAGTGGCGCATGCTTTGACTGCAGCGCCGCCACCCGGCCAGGGTGATAAAAGTTGTCAGCAGCGGAAACAAAGCTTACCAAAAGTACAGCAAATGGCAGGACGGTGGCAGAAGCATAACCAGCGTAACTTCTAGTTTGATGAGCTTTCAGGGAGCCAGTTGTGTGGTAATAGGCAGGTCGGTGCGTGCCTGCGCTCACAGACACACGAGAGACGCAGTTGGCGACAACGTTTCGGGAGCGGCGCGTTGCATCATTCACATAAGCGCTTCTGTGCTGGAGTGCACACATGAATGACGCCAGACAAATTACTAACCGCGCCAGCGAAACAGGACCACGGTGCTATGAACTGGCTCACTGTGTGCTGCGGTTTCGAGGCAGGGGAGGGCGGTGATTAGCTTCTTCCTCTCTCTTCCTGCTGTCCCAGATTGTGTTGTACAAGCAGTGCATGCCACGCCTGCGATTGAACACCGAGAGGAACAGTTCAGCCTGTGTTGCTCAACACTAAGCCAGCCCAGAAAGCGTGAAAAGAAAGTGCTAGTAGTGGTTAAAGTTGCTAAAACCATCCCTTTGTGAACACTCGCGGCTCAATGCCAACCTTAAAGTACTGCCATCGTCAGCGCAACATTTGTCGTGGATATTTCATTTATGGTAGTCGCATGCGATGGACTTTTGTGCATCTTTCAATGCAATCATGTTTCTAAAATTATTTCGAGCCCATTCATTCGCCCGCCGCGGTGGTAGAGTGGTTAGACGCCCGACTATTGTGCTGGAGTTACCGGGTTTGGTCCCAACCGCCGGCGGCTCCGTTTCGACGGAGGCATCCGTAAGCTGTGCTATGTCAATACACTTAAAAGATCCCCAGGTAGTAATTACTCCGCAGCCCTCCACTTGGCACCCCTTTCTCTATTTCCTCTTTCACACCCAACTTCCTCCCTTCCCCTACGGTGCGGGTCAGGTGTCCACAGAGCAAGCGTGACAGATACTGCGCCCTTTCTTTCTTGTGAACCAATAATAATAATAACAATAATTATTATTATTATTATTATTATTATCATATAATTGGTCCCACCAGAATTGAGAACACCAATATAAAATAATTTAAATTTATGAGCACGCTCATATCCTTTTTCGGCTTCAGACTGTTGGCTTCTAATGTATCCATGCCTTTGGCAGGTATTTCACAGCAGCATAATTCCTGTGTTGACAGCTTTGAACTTTCCATGAGGCAAGGGTGAATTCTTGGGAAAAAAATTAAAGGTTGGTTGGTTTGTGGGGTTTAACGTCCCAAAGCGGCTCGGGCTATGAGAGACGGCGTAGTGGAGGACTCCGGAAATTTCGACCACCTGGGGTTCTTTAACGTGCACTGACATCGCACAGCACACGGGCGCCTTGCTTTTCGCCTCCAACGAAAAGCTGCCGCCGAGGCCGGGATTCGATCCCGCGTCCTTGGGAACAGAAACATTTTACCCCGGCGGGGTAAAAAAGGGTTCAATTCTGCTTAACAGAACGTGGAGCGAATGCTTTGACTGCGGGCGACATAGCGTTTCATCGAACACAATCAGCGTGCCGCAATCCACTTTCATGGCCTACACATGGCG
This sequence comes from Amblyomma maculatum, assembly GCF_055883805.1. Classification (NCBI taxonomy): domain Eukaryota; kingdom Metazoa; phylum Arthropoda; class Arachnida; order Ixodida; family Ixodidae; genus Amblyomma; species Amblyomma maculatum. The sequence goes on along the minus strand of NC_139351.1, from coordinate 87,660,274 downwards.
ATATACCGGTAGACGCTTTTTTCCTGCTCCATTCGATCAGCTCTCCGCGGCGGCGCGCGCACGCGCAGTACGGAGACCACCCTTCTTTTCCTGTCCGCGCAGGCGCGTGCATCTGCTGGGGTGCAAGGCGTTGTGGGATGCCCCTACCCTCGTCCTCCTCCTTGTAGCGAGAGCAGCGGCGGAACTTATCAAGGTACTTTGTTGGGCGAGTCAGTAAAGATCCATTATTATTTTTAACAGCGCAAACAAGAAGACAGAGGACAAGATAAAAGGAAGCCGCAGAACAAGCGCTTGTACTGTGGCTTCCTTTTATCTTGTCCTGTGCCTTCTTGTTCGCGCTGTTTAAATTAATAATGGCGGAACGTATGTTGAACGGCGCAGCTGGTTGCCATGGGTTCCGCGAGATGCGCTTCTACTTAGTCTAGTGCAGTCTTCCTACAAAAAATTGCGGACGTTTATCCGGGTTAAATATAGTTATTCGAGCGTAAGCTTTGTTTAGCATGCCCGCGCCGAAGAACTGACGCACTCAGACAGGAACACACCTCAAAACTAGCGCCGGTGAAGCAGTTATTCAACCACTCGCCTAGTGATAGTGCACGATAAAGTACCCCAGTTGGTCAATATTTATGGAGCCCTCTACCACCGCTTATCGCAGGTCACGCTACAACGCGCAGGAGAATAACGACCTTGAACGTCCTACTGGCTTCGAAGGGAGGCAGTTCCTGGCCCTGCGGGGCTGGGACGGTAGGTCAGCGCCGCTTGAGGCGGGGGCTAGCCAGCCACCGAATTTTATCTGTTGTAGGCCGTCATTGCACCCGCCACCGCTTAGGTGGTGGACGGCGGTCGTTGTTGCGGCGCGCGTCTCTCTCCCTCTTCTTTTTCTTTCTTCTCTATTTTCTCTTCTGTCTGCACACGAGGCAGTTACCTGCCCCGCCGGGGTGGTGCAGTGGTAAGACGCCCGACTACTGTGCTGGAGAACCCGGGTTCGAACCCGACCTCGGCGGCTGCGTTTCGATGGAGGCGAAACGAAGAGGCGTCCGTGTGCTGTGCGATGTCAGCGCACGTTAAAGATCCCCAGGTGGTCTAAATTACTCCGTAGCCCTCCACTACGGCTCCTCTTTCTCTCTTTCCACTTTCACTCCCACCTTCCTCCCTTCCCTTACGGCGCGGTTGCGGTGTCCACAGAAAACAAGTGAGACAGTTACCACGCCTTTCTCTTCCTTTAAATAAAGAAATCAGAGACAGTTACCTTTCCCTTCCTATAAATAAATCAGAGGCAGCGGGTAGGAGTAAGACGCCCGACTACTGTGCCGGAGTACCCGGGTTCGAACCCGACCTCGGCGGCTGCGTTTCGATGGAGGCGAAACGAAGAGGCGTCCGTGTGCTGTGCGATGTCAGCGCACGTTAAAGATCCCCAGGTGGTCGAAATTACTCCGTAGTCCTCCATTACGCCTCGCTTTTCTCTCTTTCCATTTTCACTCCCACCTTCCCCTTCCCTAATGGCGCGGTTCAGGTATCCACAGTGCAAGTTTGACGCTCCTGCGCCTTTCCCTTCCTGTGAACCAATAATTATTAGGCAGTGTAGGTGGCTAAGCTACAAAGCCAGTAGCAGGCCCGTGCATTTTCTTTCCTTTCTTCCTACAGCCACAACAACAACAACCTTGAACGCAGGCGGTCGGTATTTCCGCAACCCTGCATTACGGCGACTGTCAGATCGTGATCAAACGCGCGAAAGAATGATTTACCTTGGAAGCTGCTATGCGAAGAGAAGAGCTTCCGCTGTAAACGCTGCGGTGGCGGTCTTATGATTATATAGTAAAGGCGAAAGCCGGACGTGTCTGCAAAACTTCCCCACAAGATTTGTCACCGAATGTGACGCCATCAACTAAATTTAACCTTTAGGGAAAATCTTATTCAACTGGAAATCGACCTCCTACCCCTCCTCTGGTTCGACGCGCCCACAACTACGTGCGAGACTGCAACGAGCTGTGTCATCAACATCGATGTAGTTACGACGTCAAGGTTTATTTTTAGCGGCAGAAAAGTGTGCAGTGATAGCGTTTACGGGAAAATGTGTCAGCCGCTACCCGATTACACTTCACGGAGTCGTAATACCATACGTCTCCAGGCACAGATTCCTGGGAGTAATTATTGACCACCGACTATCTTGGTCGAAACATATTGCTATGGTGAAGAAGAGGCTAATTAATTTTTGCCATTTACTTCGTTGCATAGCTGGCATGAAATGGGGTCCAACTGAGCGCTCCTTAATACGGCTTTACGAGGCTCTGTTTGTTGGCTACATCCGGTACAGTCTCCCAGTACTTTCTAGTATGAGCATTTCCTGCTTGCGGACTTTAGAGATCGTGCAAGCGCAGGCACTGAAAATATGCCTTGGACTGCCCAGATGCACCTCTAACAAAGGCACAATTGAAGAGGCACACGCTCGCCCAATGTCCATATACTTGTCACACGAACCGCTTCGTGTATATTTACGAGCACTTACAAGACACCGTTTTCACCCACTCAGCAAGATTCTGGATGAGAGGCCGGACTGCAGTTTTACAACTGCACTCCGCTGCCATCAGTCGCAAGTACCGACAGGATATGCCCTCCCATATCGTCCCACCCAACCACCATGGACGATGGATAAACCTTTGGTGCACCTTCGTGTTCCCGGAATACTAAAAAAATCTATGGTACCAATTAGTGGACTCAAACAACTTACTCTGGCACACATCTGGTCAGAATATCCCAGTTATATTCACGTATACACCGATGGATCTGTGTCAGCACAGGCATCCGCTGCAGCTGTGGTCATACCAGCTCAGAAAACGACTCTGCATTTCCTTTTGGGACATACCTCTACATCAACCGCTGCCGAACTTGTAGCCATTCGGGAATCTATTCGCTATATATGTTGGGAACCACCTCAAAAATGGTGTATATTCACGGACTCGAAGACTGCATTACAAATTTTGGAAAACTTCTTACGCCACACTGCCTATCAGTCCCTGGCACTAAACATTACGGAGCTCATCACATCTGCCCAGCTGCAAGGCCACATGATAATGTTTCAATGGATTCCTGCCCACTGCGGCCTCCATGGGAATGAGCAGGCCGATGTTGAAGCGAAAAGCGCACTCATCAATGGCTTCCAAACAGCTGTGCCTTTTTCAAGAGCGGATACGACGTGTCTTCTAAAGAGTTATATGAATATTGCTACAGCGACTTACTGGGCTCAACCAGACGCCCGACACATGCGTCTACGAAAGCTTGATCGAACATTTAAATTTACTGTTCCGCGTGATATTCCGCGTCATCAGACATGCTTGATACATCGACTTCGTTTAAACGTGGCTTTCACGCGCAAGTACTTACATTTAATTGGACAGATGGACTCACCGGAATGTTTAACTTGTGGCATCCCAGAGACTGTGGACCATGTATTATTGGTGTGCCCAGAGTATGCGAACGAAAGAAATGTGCTAGCTGCTTCCTTGAAGCGTTCAGACAAGAGGCCTCTGTCGGAGGAATTGCTGCTGGGCGCTTGGCAGGACAAGGGGAAGGGCATCCAGGCAGTGCGCGCTCTTTGCCGTTATTTGAGCGCCAGTGGACTTGATTCACGTTTGTAAAGCAAGCTGCTGTGTCTGTATATATATTTCATATGCCTTCTCCCACATCGTCACCCATCATGACCTTCTTTCTTCTCTCCTTCCCCTTCCCCAGTGCAGAGTAGCAGGCCAGATTTGAATTATTCGGGTCAACCTCTCTGCCTTTTCCTATCAATAAATCCATCTATCTCTATCCTACCCCTCCGACCTCCTGCTGGGCGCGCTAATCAAGATGGGTACGTGATGCAGGTATTGCACTGTTCACAACCTCATGTGCAGGAACTGCACCGGATTTTCCTTAACTTTTATCTGGCCTCCTGGCTGGGTACGGCGCCGCATGACAAACATTTTTAGAAAGCAAACGGACAAATGACGTCTGCATGGCCATCTTTCCTGTGACAAATCGTTAACAGGCTTTCATTCTTTCGCAACAGAAGTGACACATTCTTGCGCACAATCTCAATTAATCGTTGGGAATGCGTTACCAGAATGGGTTGTCAGAATCAAGCACAGTCAGAAGTGCTTATAAGTGTTCCTTTTCTATGTTGCGATTTTCACAGTAGTACATGCCTACAGTAAAGCGCAAGAAAACTCTATGGTGATTTATGTGACGTTCTAACGGAACCTGTGTACAGGCTAATGTTCCGGGGAGGCGAAGGAGGGATGTATTGAGAAGGGTAAAACAAATGCAGGTACCAACAGTTCGCAAACACTATTTTAAATTACACACTGAAACTTTGGCCGTGATGGTATTTTTGAAACAAAAGGACTGTTCATTCCTTGTGGTGCAGATTGATTTGCAAGCAGTTAGAGACAATTGGTCAGGCATTCTTGAATTGTTAGGTAGGTGTGTACTTCTGGCACGTCTTGCAAGGAACGATTGGGAAATACTTTTTACAGGACTCTGATGGAATATGATTTCTTTCTAGAAATCTGCTTTCTGATGCAGTGCCTTATGATACAGTAATTCTTATTGGCCTGCACAGTATTTGGCGCTCGAGAATGAACCAGATGCAAGCCAGCCCGAATTTCCGCGAAAGCATGCACTGGTTTATGGAAATATAAAAAAGATGGTTTGGTTTTTTGAGGTAACGTCCCAAAGCGACTCAGGCTATGAGACGCCGTAGTGAAGGACTCCGGAAATTTCGACCTTCTAGGTTTCGTGCACTGACAACGCAATGAACACGGGTGCCTTGCTTTTCGCCTCCATCGAAAAGCGGCCGCCGATAGAAAAGAGCTGACCCATTTCCTTAATGGCTCTTGAAGCCAAGAGCCTCTGTTGTGCCTAATATTTTATTTTGACGAAGCAAGTTGTGACTGATTATGAAATCTCTACATACAAGGAGGTCATAGTAGATGTTAATTATGCTGCGTTTATTGCGTCAAAGACACGCGATAAGCGCGCGGCTACCAAGCAGCGATTAAGCGAAACGTAATGTCACGCGTCCAGAGACAGTGACCGAACTACAATACATAAGGAGAATTGAAAGACGGTGCCTCGTTATTTAACCCTATGCAGCATTTCCGTGTAAAGAAATAGTCTGACAATTTTATTGAGTCCTCATTGGAACCACGACTCGGATTGCGGAGCTATATCTGCTGCTCTAGGCTAGCACTGTGTAATAAGCAGGGGTGTAATAAGAAGGCACACCGCCGACAAATTGACGCGTTTGAGTTGTGGTGCTGGCGGAGACTCTTGAGAGCTTCTTTGACTGCCAGTAGATCAAATCAGTCAATATTGTTGACCATAAACCCTGACTGCTCATTGGAGGGTCAAAATCTAAAGTTAAAGCTCAGCTACTTTGGTCATCTGATGCGAAGAGAGGAGTGGCTGGAGAAAGATTTGATGTTGGGAAAGGTTGAGGGTCGCCGGATAAGGGGTAGGCAGCGAACGCGATGGTTAGATGGCATCTTCGAGGCGCTGCAGATGAAGTTATGTGATGTTAGGAAGATAGAGACCAGAAAGCGTGGCGTGACATAGTCCATAGGGTCACGAAGAGTCGGACACGACTGAACGACTGAACTGAACTGTATTACTGCACAGGTTTTATTTACTTCGTTCTTCATGCTTTATGTTTTTAGAAATAATTAGCCGCGATTTCAAGAATTTTACTTGTGCAAATATCAGCTTGATAACCAGCTAAGTAAGTTATGTTTGGGCCAAGCTACTTACCTAACGGATATTTCTTGAAGGTGTGAAACCATTCACTACCGTTAGTTCACCACCACGAAAGGCTGGACAACTAAAATGGTTGGTTGGTTTATGTTGTTTAACGTCCCAAAGCAACTCAGGCTATGAAAGACGCCGTAGTGGAGGACTCCGAAAATTTCGACCACCTGGGGTTCATTAACGTGCACTGACATCGCACAGCACACGGGCGCCTTGCTTTTCGCCGGCACCGAAAAGCTGCCGCCGAGGCCGGGATTCGATCACGCGTCCTTGGAAACAGTAGTCGAGCACCGTAACCACTGTGCCACTCAGGCGGGGTCGGACAACTAAAATAAATAAACTCCCAAAATAATTCCATAAGACACGTGATGTAATTTGAAATCGAGTCTATTAAACACTTTATTATCGCCAAACATATTGCGTTTTTAATTTTTGCATCGCATTGGCCGTTACTATTTGTACGCCAAGTTCGAATCGCGCATTCATGCCGTCGTCGCCGTCGCAGGCGCCGTCTCTGCCACCGGACCCGCCAGGCAGGCCTCGTCCACATGCAGCCATCGCGATGGCGTCCGGCGCAGTAATCTGGGGACCACCGCTCGTTGCCTTGGTCCCTCGCGCTGTGCAGGTGAAAGGCTCACGCTGCAGCCTTTAGCCACAGGGAGCTTGCTCTCTCCCATAGTCGTCTTTAGGTTCTGCATAAGAGAAAATATTATTAGCTTTGCACATAATTCGGAAACGCTGAATGTCTGTTCGCCATGCTGATCTTTAGTCTAGAGCACTCTGGTGGTATTTCTGGGATTCTGTCTGACATATAATTGATGTTCAGAAAACTAAGTCGTGTATACCTAAATTTATTTATGTGTCGGAGGGAGTGACGAATTTAAAGCAGTTAAAATGACAAGTGTTCCATGTAAACTGGGTCACATTTGATATTCGGATATGTATGCATGTATGTATGCATGTATGTATGCATGTATGTATGCATGTATGTATGCATGTATGTATGCATGTATGTATGCATGTATGTATGCATGTATGTATGCATGTATGTATGTATGCATGTATGTATGCATGTATGCATGTATGCATGTATGCATGTATGTATGCATGTATGCATGTATGCATGTATGCATGCATGTATGTATGTATGCATGTATGCATGCATGTATGTATGTATGTATGTATGTATGTATGTATGTATGTATGTATGTATGTATGTATGTATGTATGTATGTATGTATGTATGTATGTATGTATGTATGTATGTATGTATGTATGTATGTATGTATGTATGTATGTATGTATGTATGTATGTATGTATGTATGTATGTATGTATGTATGTATGTATGTATGTATGTATGTATGTATGTATGTATGTATGTATGTATGTATGTATGTATGTATGTATGTATGTATGTATGTATGTATGTATGTATGTATGTATGTATGTATGTATGTATGTATGTATGTATGTATGTATGTATGTATGTATGTATGTATGTATGCATGCATGCATGCATGCATGCATGCATGCATGCATGCATGCATGCATGCATGCATGCATGCATGCATGCATGCATGTATGTATGTATGTATGTATGTATGTATGTATGTATGTATGTATGTATGTATGTATGTATGTATGTATGTATGCATGCATGCATGCATGTATGTATGTATGTATGTATGTATGTATGTATGCATGCATGCATGCATGCATGCATGCATGCATGCATGCATGCATGCATGTATGCATGTATGCATGTATGCATGTATGCATGTATGCATGTATGTATGTATGTATGTATGTATGTATGTATGTATGTATGTATGTATGTATGTATGTATGTATGTATGTATGTATGTATGTATGTATGTATGCATGCATGCATGCATGTATGTATGTATGTATGTATGTATGTATGTATGTATGTATGTAAGCATGCACCCACGAACGTACGTACGTATGCATAATGTAGGCACGCACGCACAGACGTACGTATGTATGTGTGTATGTCCGCGCGTGTGTGTGTGTGTGTTGTGTGTGCGCGTGCGTGCAGAATTAAAACTGCATCTACTTCTACGCCTTAGTACATATGAACATTTTTCTAACGTCAGCTGGTCAACGTGGTATAAAGCAGCACGAGATGAGGAAAGCGTAGGCTGTACCAGGTCCCAGCGAAATGATGAAAATGATGAAAACATTTATTGACATTTGCTTAAACCAAGATTGAAAAAAAAACATGGAGGGACCTAGAATTGGAAAACAAACTCAGAGTATACAGCCAGGGCTGTCGTTTTCTTCGTCCTCTACGCTTTATTATTTGATGAGATCTAGTAGGTATTTTTTCGTAATTTTGCTTCAGAAACACCACATAGACAAACAGCTAAGGAAATGATGTTTTGCGCCCAGCTACTGCTTACGTAAAGTATTTTTCTTAACTATTTGACATCATTCCCGAAACTAAAGTTCACACAGTGTACTGCTATAAATGGAAACCGCGTTAAATAAACTCGCGCAATAAAATGTTTCAGCTCTAAGGTTCCCAGACACGGCTCAGAGAAAAAAAAATCCGCTTACTTGTCTAGAGAACGTTTTCCCTTATTAGGATTTCAGTGATCACTGAGACAAAGCTGTGACGCTGTTACTCGGCACGTGACGGCTTCTTAGAAGATCAAAAATGGAAGCTACGTAGATTCTACCTTGGTGAAAACATCGCAGCTCTTTCCTTTCTGTGTTGGTGATTACTCCTCGAGCAAGACTGGCTAGTCATGTATTTCCGAACTGATACACTTTGGGGAGAAAAACATTCTACAGATTAGGCCAGTCAGCTCTCAAAAATATCCAGGGTGCTTGTGCAGCCCGATATTCTTAAACACTCGCATACATTTAGTTGGGACAATTTCGCTAAATCGACGTTTCTTGTTACACTAGTTCTTGCTAATTGTATAGCGATTATTATAATTGTATCACCCTCCCCTGTATTAAGCACCCTCCTTTAAAGGCCTTTAGGTGTAAATTGAATAAGTAAATAATCTGTGTCACATGTTTTCATAGCACGGCAGGCCTCTGAGAAGTGTTTTGCATCCTCATAACATGACCGTCCGACATCTGCTGTAGTCTGCAATCTAATTACCATAGTGTAAAATATCTCCTAGCATATACATTCTCCCTTTTTGCAAAAACAGCTGCTGTTAATGCTTTTACGGGATTTTTGAATCAATGTTAAGCCTATTTTCTCGTACTGTATGACTCGCATACAGGCAACTCGGACAGAAAAAATACGGAAACGCAGCCTGACATTCATATGAACCCGCCAGAAGGACTGTACTCTAATTGGTCTCTAACAACTAGCCTTCATCTATACACTGTAAGAAATGTGAATTAGAAATAAGGGCGTTTTTTGGGTAATTTTCAAGGCATTCTACAGCAAGACCTATGATAGCTGCTCTGAAGCCATTCTTCCCTAAAGTTACCTTATCATAATAGTGTGGCCCCTGTCTGCATTATTCCAATCTGGACAGTCGAAATGCGCGCCAAGGTGCTCGAGGTTGCTAACTCTGTGTTCCAAGGAAGGTAAGAGCATACGGAAAGACTTGGTAACTGTTTGCTTGAGGTTCTCTGTCCATCCTCAAAAGGTGACTCACGCACTGACCACTTTAAAACCCTTTTAGAGCGCAGCGCTTTGGGGCCCGTTCCTGCGTATCGCGTAGCCGTCGGCGTTGTCCCTAGTAACCAGCTCCGCAGCCAGGGCAGCGCGCGCTCCTCCCCATCCCCCTTCCTTCGGCGACAGCGCGTGTTCCCCGATTGCTGCGGGCGCTCCTGCCACCCCCCCCCCCCTCTTTCTCTCTCTCTCCCTCTCTCTGCGTAGCGGCGACGGTATTCTCAGGTTGCCGAAGCGCCGGCTCGCTATCAGGGGATCACGGTGCGTGCATTCCAAGCGGAAACGCAGAGCCACGTTTTATTGACTCGCTAGTGGCGTCAGCAGCATCAGTCAGTCGCTGCTATCTCTTCGCCGCGCAAAGTTCCTATGGGCTCACGCGCTGCCTCTCGCAATCTCCCGATAACTTAATTGCTCTCTTTATTTCTCCGACCGCAAAGCTTTCTTCATGACAGTGAAGAACAGTTAGTGGAATGTTCCTTGAAAGAATATGTGTGAAAAATTTAGAAACGTCTGTAATTGTACATATATGTCTTGCTCGAAATATTTGCCTCAATTTATCGAAAAGGTGAAACAGCTGATGAGCTGCGCTCAAATTTCGCATCGAGAAGCAACGTATTCGTTCGGCAAATTTAATTTTTTGTTCTTTTCAACTGACTCACTCTTTACAAATTCAGGAAGAGTAGAATACCTGAACATTTTTTGTTATTATGATGATGGAAGGGCTCTCACCTGCCAATGGAGGACCTTCCCTGGCCGCTAAGTTCTCCTCTTCTATGACCTCGAGAAAACAAGGCACGAGGCTTAGGTGGTGAGCTACTGCGTCCAGGTAGTAAGCCTCGGCTATGATGCGTAGCTTTTGCTCGTTTGCGAACACTGCGGGCGGAAACAATCGTACAATTAGCGCAGTTATCCCAGGAGAAAAAAAAACCGCTTGCGGCATTGTGGTTGGCACAGTTGAATATGAGTCCTGGTTACAAGAATTGTTTTATGTTATCCCACAGTGCGACTGACAGCCGCACTTGGTGCTACAGCCCGTTCTTCACAAGAATGGCAGGTCTCAAATCTGTTCTGTTTATCATAACATAGAATCTTTTCGTAGAATTCTTTTATCAAACAATAAGCAGGCGAAATACTTTTCTTTTCATCACCTGAATGCGTAGAGTTTGCGTAACAAGGATGAAGAAGTTAGCAGTTTTTGTCTTAGAGCACGAGTTTGATGTTTTGGGCTTTTCAGGTACCTGGTTCAGGAATTCTGATGATATCGTACATTTTGAAGGTTATGAATGTAAGCTTTATGCAGAAAAGATAAAATAGGCGGTGGTGTTGCAGTATATATCAAGCAAAACCTTTCCTATGAAGTCCTATCTGACTATACTGTTTTGAACTAGAACATTGAATCGCTTTTTGTCAAAACCAGAGCAATCATTTACAGACCACCACCAAGCTCTAGCGAATAATCCTTTCAGATTCTTGAATTTATGTTAGACAAACTCTCCGTATTCGGAATTTCTATTATCATTATGGGTGATTTTAATATCAATCTGCTTCGACGCTCCCATGTATATCTAACACTTTCGTAGACATTTTGTCTATGGCTTCTGCAATGTTATCAGTACCCCTACCTGCGTCGCTGATAATACTGAATGCTAAATAGACCTTTGTTTATTAAGCTGCGTTCCCGGTAACACGATGTCTAGTGTCCTTGCTAGCGACGTCAGTGATCATTTGTCCCTTTTTTGTTTATACCAAGAGGGTGGTCTAAAGATTTTCGTTGCACAGAAAGAATTCACACTACACGAATGATAACAAATCTCAACATTGAACAATTCCAAACTCTTGTAGCCGCTGTGAACTGCCACGAACTGCTATCAGTCCTAAACTCCAGGGACTTATGCGAACGATTCCTCGAAAAAATAATTGAATTGTATAATATTGCTTTTTTTTGTCAGAATAAAAATAAGCAATAGGGCTAGGAAACCTTGGGCTACTTAGTGATAAGAATAAAAGCACGAAATACTCTTTTCCATAACTTTCTATCATGCAGAGAGAAGTTATTTCAGGAATACAAAAAGATTCGTAACAAGTTAGGTAATGATATAATGAAAGCACGTGTCCACTACTATGCCAACAAATTTTCTGACATTTATTACGCTCCTCAAAAACATGGCGCATTGTAAAAAGCTTAATTGGTAAACACCATTTTTAACTTTTGGATCTTTTACTACTTCTGGTGCTTATGATTTCGATAAGTATATTCAGTGTAAAGTAAGTCCATGTTCATTTAGCCACAGAAACTGAAATTGCTCCCCTAGTTAATGACCTTAAAAATAACAGTTCATGTGGTTTCGATGGTATTATGACGGCGCCAATAAAAGTGGTTTCTGATATTCTATCTGAAGTGTTATGCCACCTAACTAATCAGGTGTTATTTGCAGGAATATTTCCAGATGAAATGAAAATTGCTAAAGTCATAGTTCTACACAAAGGGGGTGCCGTCGATTGTATCGGTAACTATCGCCCAATATCAGTCCTCCCATTATTTTCCAAGATAGTTGAAAAAGTAATTAATCTAAGGCTAACTAAGCAGTTGACTGAAAATGCTTTGCTCTCTGCAGCCCTGTATGGTTTCCAGAGAGGTAAGTCAACTGAATCTCCTCGATTATTCATTAAAGATAAGGTAGCACATAATAGAGACATGCAGTTGTGTACTATAGGAATTTTTCTGGATTTCAACAAAGCTTTCGACTCAATTAAGCATGAAGTACTTTTTGAAAAACTGCTACACAGCGGAATAAGAGGCGTCGCACTTCAACTGCTCCAAAGCTACTTGTCAAACCGTTCTAAGTTTGTCGTTACAAAGGATTTTGCCTCGGATCCTGAATTCATAAAATACGGTGCTCTCAAGGTTCCATCCTAGGCCCTTTATTATTTCTTATATACATAAATGATATCATTGCTATCCCTAGAATTTCCTATAGAGAGTTTTAGAATAGGGGAGCTCAAGGCTTGGGGCCCCCAAGAAAATCGCGTGCCCCGGCGCAACGTTCGAGCCGACCGGCGAGTTTTAGAATAGAAGTTTTCCGACGCAGCGGAGCGGGGCTTGCGTTTTGTCGATTGCAGCGCTCAGACGGTAAACCGTGAAAAGCATATAATTATATAAAAGCCAACAACGCTTTTTTTAATAAACAGAAACTGCTGTCATTGTACAAAGCTATGTTAAAGATACCAGTTCTATAAACTGGTTTTCTTCAGACAACACGAAATCGGCCAATCTTAACCAATCCAGGCTTAGCCGGGAAACCTCATTTGAACCTTCCGCGCTTTCCGACACCTAGTCCTCATGGCATTCAAACGAGGCGAACTCGCTAAGCCTAGCAGCTCAGTAAATCCGGAAGCAATCAGAAAATATGGGGCTCTTTATCGCTTAAATTTGGTGGTGCGGGCATCATGAGAAATAACGCAAGCTTCGCTGGCCTTTCGTTTGCCTTGAACGCGTGACACCATGGAGCGGTAAGGACGAATGTGTGCCGAGGCGAGCGGCCGCCGCTTAGCCGGACGCCGCCATTTTCCCCGACACTATCCGGCGATAGGCCCACGCTATTTCGCCGAGATAGGGTGACCGCCGTCCGCTGACCCAAAACCCAAGGCCGACTTGGGTTTTGCGCATGCGCACTCGCGCCCCGGTATCTCCCTATCCCCCTAACCGACAGGGTCCCCCTATTCTAAAACTCCCTAATGTCTTGCTCTATGCCGATGACACGAGCGCTTTTTTTCCTCGCCAAGCTTACCCTCTCTAGTGTCTGCAGCTAACAAATGGCTTGAAGATCTGTCGAGATGGCTTTGTGCAAACTAGCTGATGTTAAATAATAAAACGATATATATAATTTTTTCAGCTGTAAATAAACCAATAAATAAAAATATCACAGCTTCGTTCCAATATATCTCCTTAGAACGTGTTTCAGTGCATAAGTATTTAGGTGTTCTATTTCACGATAACCTCGGGTGGTCTTAGCATGTAAAATTTGTATCCTGCAAAACAGCCCGATACATAGGTATACTGAATTAATTTCGCCCACTTCTGTCAATGCACTTGAGGAAGCAACTATATTTTTCCACTGTCCAGTCTCGTGTTCAGTACTGCCTGTTGGTATGGGGAATGAGTACAAAGACCAACATGGAAAAAAAAATTATAATTTGCGCGAGGTGGTCAGTTCGAAACCCGCCGCCGGACACCCACCGGAAAAATTGGGTACAAGCGTCCCCCAGCCCAGCGCCCGGCTCTTTCAGGGGTGTGCGGTTGGAAGAGGCTCTGCTAACCCTACTGTGCTCCCTCGAGGGCTTAAAGTTTCGAACAACTAATGGCCTGCAAAGGGCGGGCTGACAGAAAAAAAAAGCAGAAAAAAAAAGAGGCACATAATGGGCTTCTGCTGCACAAGGCCGACTTATTGTTGTCCGATGGCGGAGCTGATCACTGCCACATTGGAGCAGCTATTTGAATCTTATGACCCATTCCAAAACTAAAGAGCCAAGCACCAGGCCGAGGGAAAGCTTGTACCCATTGAAAAGCCAGTGGGTACCCGGCGGCACCACGGATCGAACCTGGTACATCTCGAACACGAGGCGGATGCTCTACCACAAGGCCAAGACCATGCTTCGGCCTTGTGGCCTTGTGTATATAAAACTGTTCGAGATTTTCCAGCGCGGTCATTTTTGGCTGTCTTGTGTCGTATCATCACCGCTAAAAAAAAATGTAACAATGCTGTTGCGTGACCTTTTCTGTATGCCGCAAACCTCAGTTCAGTGCATGAGCGATAAAGGGAAAGCAAATGAAACTGCGCTCACGGCTTGCCTAAAGGGGCGAGGGGAGACCACGTGACGCGACTCGCCTCTGCGCTCGCAGCTTCTTTTGCTGGGAAATAATCGCCCCATCTACAGTCGTGGTGGTGACGTCATTAATATGTTTTATACATATGACCTTCTGGCATTGGTCACTGTAGCTGCAGTGACGCCGCAGTGATTTTCAAGAGTAATTTACTCAAGCGATCAGATAAGTAGATCACTGCGAACAAAGCCTCGTCAGTTGTCAAATATCACAGCTGGTGAACGCAGCTATAGTGAAGGCTATTGTCAACGTGTGGATCCGCTACATTATGATTTCCCTGACTGTCCGCTTACTATTTACATATGTTGCCTAAGTAACGCAGATGTTATTTCAAAAAAATGAATACATATTTTATATATATATATATATATATATATTTCGAGCAGCAGTCAGCGATGATGATGATGGTGATGATGGATCTATACAGATGAAACAGGTGAAAGTTCACGCGCTGCGCTCACAATATGCATTTGAAATCGCAGGCAGAATATGACTCGTGGTTCGTCAGAGTGCACATGCTCCATTTATACTGCTGCCGAATCGCGCAGTGCTCTTGAGTATGAACAACTCCTTCCCCGTATGTGCTCTATTCTGGCCAGACTTGGGCATTGTATGGCTAACATAAATCACTCTTCCTTGATAGCATCCACTCTCTACTAGAGCAGCAAGCGTCCAGATTCTGTGTGTTTGTACTTCCAAATGTGGTAGAAATTATACCATAAAAGACGAACTAGACACTTTTTCAGAGTAAAGACTAGAACAAAGCGGGGAAAAATTACCAGAACTTTCGACCTTAAAATACGCTCTTCGTCCGTTGCTTGCCCTGTTCTATATTGTAATGCTATTTTTTGGTGCACATTAATAAATATCAGCATTTCAAAGGTATTACCTCTGTCGAAACGCGGCCGCCGCGTCAGGGAAGGGCAGACAGAAAGACGAAGGTTTACTTACCGCGATTCGCTGCAATAAAAAATAAACACATAATTAAGATGAAGTTATAATTTGTTAAAAGTGTTTTTTGTTTTGTCTTTTGAGTAGCAAGCATAATTATATGTTAGACTAAGCTTGGTTATTTCTAAATTAAACCTCGTAACCTTAATGCGACCGGGAAAGCCACATCTCAGGTTGTCTCGAAATGATAAGGCGTCGCATACGCAATTCTCACTATTTTATTAAATAATATTATTAAAGCACGCTAAGCCTCAGAACATTAACGCCATCCACTGCGCGCTGGGGCTCTTGAGGTCGGCTACGCTTCTTGTTCAGAGTAAGGCAAGCGCATAAAGAAAAATTTAGTGACCGCATGTTTCAGGCCTTCGTCCGTCCTCAAAAGATGCCTCGCATACTCAGCGCTTTCGTTACTACAGTTCCTGCTGTTTTGAGGTGACTCGCCCTTTGGTATATTCAGGAGGAGTAGGCTATGCGAAAATTATTACAGTAACAATGAAGGGAAGGCTCTCACCGGCTATTCCAGAGTCGTCTCCAGCCTCGAAGTGCTTGTAATCCATGTCTTCGAAGCAGCTTGGAACAAGACCCTGGTGACGAGCTACTTCTCGCTTGTAGTGGACCTTGTCAGCGGCTCGTAGCTCTTTCTCGTTGCCAACGACTGCGCCTAGAAAACGAAAAAGACGTACCGTGGGTGCAGTTATCCCCAGAAAAAGCAAAACTACTTGCCGCATTCTGGTTAACACTTAAAATTGCCTGTTCGTTGTTTTTTGTTTCTTTTCTGCATTACAGAAATTTTTTTGCCCACCTTTATTTTTATAGTTGTTTAAACCAGTCGATCTTTTCGCGGTGCGAGCTGAGCAATGCTTTTTTGATTTGTTTTTAATTTGCCCTTGCTAACTTCAGCTAAATTTGACTCCTGGTTACAAAGCCTATTTAACGTGACTACACAGTGCGACTGGTCGTCTCCCTGGAATTACGACGATACACTTCAGCTCTTAAGATGCTGGATAGAAGAAACTGGCACTTTCGCATCGCAGGTTTTAGTGTAAAAGCGCACATACGGACGCCAGGCTCGAGAAACTATTTTAACTGTGGCTCGGCAGGTTAAGGCGCGCCAGGCCATTCATATAGCACGTTGCCTGCTCCCTTGAATTCAGACAATGCTTAAACATAGCTTCATTTAACCATTGCTCAGACCATGACTGAATCGTGCATAATTGTTTTAAGGCATGCAATGAAGCGGTACATAAGTGTAAATGTCACAGCTCGTAATGTTAAAGAAATTAATTTTTGTTAGGGATTTTCGCGATTTCCAGGCGCGGTATAGCCTTTCTGTACTATGTTTTATCATCGTCACTAAGAATCTGACAAGGCGTTTGTTGCATGGGCTTTTCTCCCTGCAGCAATCATCACTTCAAAGACAAAGCAAATAGACAGCAAATTAATCTGGGCGCACGGACTCGGGTAAAGTGGGGAAGGGACACCACATGATTCCGATTTGCGGTGGCAGCTTCGGTTGCTGGAATATATTGCCTGTCCTCAATCGTGACGTAGACGCTGACATTGTTATCATGCTGCTGACGATCAAATTGTTTATAGAGCGCTTATGCATTCTCCCTTCCTTATCCATTTGGCCATATAAAATTGTTCACTATAATTTCGGTGATGCCACTAATTTTCAAGCGTTCGCCTCAAGTGGCGGATGACGGGCTCACTGCCAACAACACCTCGAAATTTGTTGAATGCCGCAGCCAACCGTTGGCCGGTGGGAGCAGCAAGAGAAGGGTTTCGTGGACGTGGGGAACCCTAACTTTCGATTTCCGGGATTGGCCGCTTGCTACTTTCATATAATTCTGTAGCTATGCTAACACGACAAAAAACGAAAGAAAAAATGCACTTAAAGCCGCTGCCTTGCAGAATATGACATGCGGTTAATTACTAATCACTTCGTTAAAGTTATTCATTGCGCATTTTTGTACTGGTCTTGGGTATCACCAACTGTTCTGCAAAATACCAGCGGACGTGATGAGCGACACTCCTCTGCCGTTAGAGCGCTTTTCTGGCCAGGCCTGGGCATCAGATCGCTAACTTAGATCGCTCTTCCTTGACTCAATCCACTTCCTAATCGCGTATCTCCCAATTCCCTGCGTTTGTACTTCCATATGCATCATAGAAATTATACCATCAAAGGCGAACAAGGCGGATTTCTGGAGAACAGACCATAAGAAAACGGGCAAAAACTAACGGTGCTTTCGTACCTAAATTGTAGTGTTCGCAGTTTCGCATCATAACAGTATTGTTTGGTACATTTGATTTATAATGATCAGTTTTGTGAGCGCATTGTCTCCGTGGAAACGCGGATTACGCGGCAGGGGAGGGCAGACATAAAGGCTATGATTTGATTGCTATGATTCGCTGAGGGAAAGGGACCACATAAATTTAGAAAGCTATAGTTTCATGAGATTGTTTCTTATACGGCAGCCAATACAATCACATATTAAACTGAGGCCGTTGATTCAATAACTTAAGCATGGTAACCGTAACGCGACCGAGAAAGCCGCATACAAGATGATCCTAAAGGGAGCAGCGTCGCATACTCAGTTCTCTCTTGTTAAGGCGATAGGCTTTAATGGCTTATGCTCTCGGATCGTGTCCATCCGTCCGTAACGCTTTCGTTAAGTGGGAGACGGCAGCTTGCAGTTGACATGGCCAAACACAAACTGGACGTAGGGCTTTCTGACATTACGTTTTGCAGAAGCTGCCACTGTGGCCTCTCCTTTCATGTGGGAGGCTGGTATCAGAATCAGCCTGCCAAGGCACTTGCATTCACATTATCCCTAGGTTATTCAGACAAGTTAATACGGCTCGGTTAAAGCAGGGTTTTACATATTGGCTGGTAGCTTGCGCTCGCGCGCAATCGCGAAGGTGGGAGTGAAAACACAGAAATGGAAGGCTAAGGACCACCGCGCGATAGGGGCTTTCTCCTCATCACTGTTTAGTGATCCAAAGTGCCTCCTAGAATTATTTCTATGCCACATGTGCAAAACGCATACCAAGCCTCAGAAGTTGGACGGCATCGTTGCGCGCAAAGGACATTGAAGCGCGTAGGAGCAGCCGAGAGGACTCAGAGAAGTGTCATACATCCGTCAATTTTCGCCACGAGAGCTGGTATTGATAACGGGGTATTTCTCGGCCATGTAATGTTTCGAGCGTTGGTTGCGAGACTGTTCACCATCTTTACCGTAACATCAAACCAGGAGCCTCTACAGCGTAAAGGCACCAAGCCGAATAGGAGCCTCAACACACAAATAATCCAGCGGCCCGAGCACAGGATAATTTTGTTCACACCCTTCACCCAATACGTGTTCGAAAGAAATTAAAGCCGTTGAAAGACAAAGAGCCTTGTTGCTTGCAACAAAAACACAATGGAACTACGCAGCACGCAGTGTGGCAGCTGTAAACAGCAAGCGCTCTGGCCTCTTTCGTGTCTGCCAAGCTGCCATTTCAGTAAAGCGTTTTTCTTAACGAGCCCAAACCTTTTTTTACCCTGAGCTAATCACCTGACACAGCTATTAATGAACACCTCAAACAATAAACTCGCAAAATAAAAACGTTTACACTCCAACGTCCCTATACGTGTCTCAGAAAGCCAAGTCCGCTTTCAATTTGTACAGTGATCTCTATAATTGGGATCAGCGTGGCTACTGGACAGAGCAGCCAGCCTGTAGCTTAGCACGTGATGGATTTCTGTGGGAGGCAATAAGAAAAGCTACGTAAATTGTACAGTGATGAAAACATCACAGCTACATTTCCTACATGCTGTCTAGTTTCTGTACTGGTGTTTTGCCCTTTGCGTAAATAAAATAGAATACGAGTGCGCTTGCAAAAATATACACAGTGAATATTAAACAGTAACTGCGGATTAGACCAGGCAACTCTAACAGGTCTAAAATGGTTGCACAGTGCTAGGGCACGCCGCGTTCACTAAAGGGTTGTATACGTTTAGCTGGGAAAATAGGTTATGTTTCATAAGTGTAATATACTTTGATACCATAGCACACCACTAACACAGTTTTTCTTTTTTAATCAGTACATGAGATATCTGCTATACCTATCAGCAGAGACATCTGCTGTAGCTTTTAACCACCTTTTTACGAAAACATTCTCCGTTATTTGTACACCAACATCGAACCGAAGAAACCTATTCTCTATCGCGATAAAATTAAGACGCAGGCAACTCAGGGCATTAATATTATGGAACAAATTATAATTTGTTCGCAGGAAAGTTAGTTATATGGAGTTTTATGGCGTATAAGCAACTGCGGCTATCATGCGCCAACCGCAAGGTTAGACGATCAAGTGGCTACAGTAATGTTCATTTTTGGTTGAAAACATTGGCTTCCTTTAAAAATCTGTAAACAAGTGAAAAATCAACAAGTGCTTCTTGACCTAAAAGCAGTGCGGGATGTAATAGATAGTGTTCTTTGTAAAATACAGTAAAATATTTTTTCCTGTGCTCCTGAGGTTTTAGCATGAGATTAAAATATGATTTACTGTTAGCTCATGTCCACACATTTCACATACAGGTTTCTTTTTTCATTAGCAAGATGTTATGGGTTATGTGTGTATGACCTTTGCGCAGATGACATAAAATTACCTCAATGAATCGTTTCTGAGGTTGACATGATTTCCATTCTCCTAATATGGGCTTTATGGGGTGAAGCTTGCTCCCTGCTTCACGTTTCCAAGCAGCCTGTCATTTATCCAGGTAAGGAAAGACGAATTATGTGCCACACTTGTTTTGTGGACACCTCGACTGCGCCATGAGTAAAGAGATGAAGGTGGGAGTCAGAGCGGAAAGTCAAATGGGTGCGGTAGTGGAGGGCTTTCGTCGGGGTATTTCCGTCCACTTGGGGATCTTTAAACGTGCAATGACATCGCACAGAACGCGGACGCCTCATCATTTTGCCTTCACCGAAACGCAGCCGCCGGGGGCGATATTACAGAACTGCGTTCAATTCACGTTCAGTTGGGAACGCTCTGTGATTGGTGGGAAGCACTTCCGCTCAAAGCCTCTCAGAACCTGCCGTGACGTAAAAGCGTTCAGTTCAGCGGAAGTGCTTCCAACCAATCACAGAGCGTTCCAAAACTGAACGCTAACTGAACGCAGTTCTGTAATTCCGCCCCGGTGGTCGGGTTCGAACCCTTGTACTCCGGCACAGTAGTCAGGCTTTTTAACTACTGCACCACCACGGCTGGGTTGAATGCAACATAAAAAATATATGTATTCGTGAGAAGGGCATCATTATAAAGTATAGGTTCAACAAAACTATCCTTGATTTGTGTATTACTAGAAACGTGAAATAAAGAGACATTCCTGGTGTGATACACGAGGCGATCTAATACCACAGCAATGATAGCTGCTCCCAAGAAGTCCTCTCCTAATAATACTTGACCATGATAGTGCGGAGCCTAACTACAATTATTTCAATCTAGGTAGCTCGAACGCGCGCTGGGGCACTCGAGATCGGCCAAGCTTTCCGTTCCAAGGAAGGCAAGGGCATAGGGAAATATTAAGTAACCGCTTGCTTGAGACCCTTCGTCCATCCTCAAAGGGTGCCTCGCGCAGTGACCGCATTTGTTACTACAGTTCCTGCTGTTTTCAGGTGACCCGCCCTTCACTCAATTTAGGAACAGTACGCTATGCGAAATTCACTTAGTAACGATAAAATGAAGGCTCTCACCGGCTACTCCAGAGTCGTCTCCAGCTGCAAAGCGCTCGTAATCCATGTTTTCAAAATGGCGTGGAACAAGGCTTAGGTGACGAGCTACTGCATACTTGTAGTGGACCTTTTCAGCGGCTCGTAGCTCTGTCTTGTTGGCAACGACTGCGCCTAGAAAAAAGGAAAAGGTACCATGGTTGCAGTTATCCCCAGAAAAAGCAAAACCGCTCTCGGCTTTCTGGCTATCACTGTTAAAATTGGCTGTTTGGTGGTTTTGTTTCTTTTCTGCAGTACAGAATTTTCTTTTTTGCCTACCTTTATTTTATAGCGGTTTAAGCAGTTGTACCTATGGCGGTGCGGGCTGGGCTGCGTTATTTTTATTTGTTTTTTATTTGCCCACGCTAACTTCAGTTAAACTTGGCTACTAGTTACAAAGCCTATTTTACGTGAAATGACACTGCGACTGGTCGCCTTTCTAGAATGACTACGATACACCACAACTCTTACAAGGCTGGACAGAGGAGACTGGCACTAGCTCATCACAGGTTTTAGTGTTAAAGCACTCATACGGACGCCAAGACCGATCAACTATCTTGCTCGTACTTGGCTAAAGAAATGCGCTCTAGGCCATTCATAGAGCACGTGGCCTGGTCCCTCTAAGACAATGCGTAGACTTTGGTTGAATTAACTGTCTCTCAAATCAGACTTACTCACGCATAATTGTTTTATTGCATTTGAGAGATTGTAATGAAGCGGTACATAAGAGTAAATGTCCCAGTAAATAATTTCTGCTAGAGCACTTCGCGTTTTTCTGGCGTGGTCCTGCCTTTCTGTACTTGTCCTATCATCGTCGCTAAGATTCTGAACGGGCGGTAGTTGCAGCAACCTTTCTCCCTGGAGAAATTTTCACTTGACAGGGCGGGCGATAAGGAGACAGCCAATGAACCTGCTCGCACAGGCTTGAGTAAAGTGGGGAGGGCTGATCACATGACTAAGATCTGCGGTCGCAGCTTCGTTTGCTGGAATATATTCCCTGTCCACAATCGTGATGCTGTAGTAGTAAGCTGGCATTGCTATCTTGCTTTCGACGGTCATATTGGCCACGGAACTCTTATTCAATCTCCCTTTCTTATCCATTTGGCCATATGGAATTGTTCCCTGTAACTTCGGTGACGCCACTGTGATTGTCAAGCGTTCGCCTCAAGCAGCGATTGAGAGGCTCATTGCCAAGAACACCTCGAAATTGGTTGAATATCGCAGGCTACTGCTGGATGGTGGGAGGGGTGAGTGAAAGCTGTCGTTTACGTGTGGACCCCTGAACATTGTAATTTCCGTGATTGGCCGCTTGCTACTTTCTTATTATATTGTACCTACGCTGATGCGACATGCAATGAAAGAAAAAACAGAAACATTTAAAACCGCTGCCTTACATAATATGACATGTGGTTAATCACTCTCCACTTCGTTGCAGTTATTCGTTGCGCAATGGCGCACTGGTCTTGGGTATGACCAACTGTTCAGCACAATACCAGCGGACTGGATGCGCGACACTCTTCTGTCGTTAGTGCGCTATTCTGTCCTGACCTGCGCATCAGATTGCTAACTTAGATCGCTCTTTCTTGACTGCATTCACTGCCTAATCGTGTATCTCCCGATTCCCTGCGTTTGTACTTCTATATGCATCATAGAACTTATACCATCAAAGGCGAACAAGAGGGTTTTTTGAAGAACACACTATAAGGAAACGGGCAAAACTGTCAGAACTTTCCAACCTAAAATATAGTGTTCGCTGTTGCGCATCACTATGATATTGTTTGGTGCACTTGATCTATAAATATCAGTTTTGGGAATGCATTGATTCCGTGAAAACGCGGCCGCCGCGCCAGGGGCGGGCAGACCATAAAGGCTAGCATTCGGGTGATATGATTCGCTGCAGGAAAGTGACCACATAAATAAAGAAATCTATAGTTTACTACACTTTATTATTCTAGGGCAGCCAATACATTCACATGTTAGAACGATATCGTTGATGCAATAAGCGCGGTAACCGTAACGCGACATATAAGATTATCTTAACGGGACCCCATGTCGCATAGTCAGTTCTCTCCTATTAGGTCGATAGCTTTCAACGGCTCATGCTCTCGGATCGTGTCCATCCGTCCATAACTCTTTCGGTACATAGGAGGCGGCAGCTGGCAGCTGACTTTGCGCAGCACCAACTGGACATAGGACTTCCAGAATGTAATTTGGGCAGAAGCTGCCACTCTGGCTTCTCCTTTCATGTGGGAGGGTGGTATCAGAATCAGCCCGCCAAGGCCTTTGCATTCACATTATTCCTAGGCCACGCAGATACTTTCATACGGCTTGGTTAAAGCAGGGTTTTATATATTGGCTGGTAGCTTGCGCTCGCGCGCAATCGCGAAGGTGGGAGTGAAAACACAGAAATGGAAGGCTAAGGACCACCGCGCGATAGGGGCTTTCTCCTCATCACTGTTTAGTGATCCAAAGTGCCTCCTAGAATTATTTCTATGCCACATGTGCAAAACGCATACCAAGCCTCAGAAGTTGGACGGCATCGTTGCGCGCAAAGGACATTGAAGCGCGTAGGAGCAGCCGAGAGGACTCAGAGAAGTGTCATACATCCGTCAATTTTCGCCACGAGAGCTGGTATTGATAACGGGGTATTTCTCGGCCATGTAATGTTTCGAGCGTTGGTTGCGAGACTGTTCACCATCTTTACCGTAAAATCAAACCAGGAGCCTCTACAGCGTAAAGGCACCAAGCCGAATAGGAGCCTCAACACACAAATAATCCAGCGGGCCGAGCACAGGATAATAATTTTGTTCACACCCTTCACCCAATACGTGTTCGAAAGAAATTAAAGCCGTTGAAAGACAAAGAGCCTTGTTGCTTGCAACAAAAACACAATGGAACTACGCAGCACGCAGTGTGGCAGCTGTAAACAGCAAGCGCTCTGGCCTCTTTCGTGTCTGCCAAGCTGCCATTTCAGTAAAGCGTTTTTCTTAACGAGCCCAAACCATAACGAGCCCAAACGGAGAAACAGTTGCCGTAGTGGAGGGCTGCGGACAGCTTCCGCTACGCGCAACTGACAATGAAGCGCGCCAAGAGCAGCTGAGAGGACCTAAAGAAGTGTCAGAAACATATCAGTCTTCCCCACAAGAGCTGCTAATGATAATGGGTCATTTTTCAGCCATGTGTTTTTCTGGCGCTGGTTAAGACACTGTTCCCCATCTTCACCGTAAAGTCAACCCTGGAGGCACTACAGCCTCAACTCAAAAGCCAAATAGCAGCCTCAACTCACAAATGATCCAGCAGCCCGAGCATTGAATAATAATAATAATAATAATAATAATAATAATAATAATAATAATAATAATAATAATAATAATAATAATAATAATAATAATAATAATAATAATAATAATAATAATAATAGTTTCAGACGTCAACCCTAGATTCACAGCAGTATAAACGCAGAAAGCCGAATAGGAGCCTCAATCAACAAATGATCCAGCGGCCCGAGCATAGGATAATAACAATTTTGTTCACACCCTTCACCCAATGCGTGCTCGAAAGAGTTGATCCCATGAAGAATAGCAAAGCCTAAAATAATGTTGATGAAAGACAAGAGTCATGTTGCTTGCAACAAAAACAGAATGGAACTACGCAGCATGGAGTGTGGCAGCTGTAAACAGCAAGCGCTCTGGCCTCTTTCGTGTCCGCTAAGCTACCATTTGAGTATAGCGTTTTTCTCAACGGCTTCAAACCATTAACTACCCTGAGCTTATCACCTTGAAAAGCTGATAATGGACACCTCAATAAATAAACTCGCTTAATAAAAACGTTTCCACTCGAACGTCCCTATACGTGTCTCAAAGAGCAAAGTGCGTTTTCAGTTTGTACAGTGATCTCTATAATTGGGATTAGCATGGCTACTTAGACAGAGCGGCCAGCCTGTAGCTTAGCACGCGATGGATATTTGTGGCGGCGAATAAGGACAGCTACGTAAAGTGTACAAAGATGAAAACATCAATACTGATTTTTCTACATGCTGTCTATTTTTTGCACGGGTGTTTTGTCCTTTGTGCAGGTAACCTTGAATACAAGTGCGCTTACAAAAATATACACAGTGGTTATCAAACAATTACTGCAGCCTAGACCAGGTGACTCTAAACAGGTCTCAAATGGTTCCGCGGCGCTAGGGCACCCAGCGTTTTTTAAATGGCTATAAACGTTGAGCTGGGACAATATGTTTCATACCCTGGCATGCCTCTGAAACAGTTTTTTTTTAATCATACATGACCAGCAGAGACATCTGCTGTAGATTGTAAAAGGCTTTTCTTGAAAACATTCGCCGTTTTTTCTACAACTCAGAGCATTAAAATTTCGGAAAAAATAATTTCTTCAGAGGAAAGGAGAGGTGAATTATGTGCCACACTTGTTTTGTTAACACATCGACCGCACCGTGAGGGAAGGCAGGAAAGTGGTATTGAAAGCGGAAAGGAAGGGCTGCTATAGTGGAGGGCTACGGAGGAATTTCTTCCACCTGGGAATCTTTATACGTGCAGTGACATTGCACAGAACACGGACGCCTCATCAATTCGCCGTCACCGAAACGCAACAGCTTGCGGTTGGCATCGAACCCGGTTCCTCCGGCGCAGTAGTCGAGCATCGTAACTGCGCCACCGCGGCGGGGTTAAATGCAACATAACAAACATTTTCTACAGGCTGTCTAGTTTTTGTACGTGTTTTCGTAAAAAGGTCCTATTAGGAAGTATTGGTTCAACACAACTAGCACCGATTTGTGCATTGCAAAAAACGTGAAATAAAAAGAGACATTACTGGTGTGATACTCGACGCAATCTACTGCCTCACTATGCCAGCTGCTCCCAAGTAGTTCTCACCTAATGAGAAATGACCATGATAGTGCGGAGCCCAACTGCGTCAGTTAAGTCTAGATAGCTCGAATGCGCTCTGGGACGCTCGAGATCAGCCAAGATTTGTGTTTCAAGAAAGGTAAGGGCATAACGAAAGGCTTTTTAACCGCTTGCTTGAGGCCCTTCGTCCATCCTCAAAGGGTGTCTTGCGCAGTGACCGCTTTCGTTACTACAGTTCCTGCTGGTTTCAGGTGACTCGCCCTTCATTAAATTTAGGAAGAGTAGACTATACTAGAATTCTCATAGCAACGATGAATTGAAGGCTCTCACCGGCTATTTCAGAGCTGTCTCCTGCCTCAAAGCGCTTGTAGTCCACATCTTGGAAGCGGCGTGGAAGAAGGCTTAGGTGACGAGTTACTGCATGCTTGTAGTACACTTCCACAGCTGTTCGTAGTTCTGTCTCGTTGGCAACGACTGCGCCTAGAAAAATAAAAACTATGATGGGCGCAGTGATCCCCAGTAAGAGAAAAACCACTTGCGGCAATCTGGTTATCATTGTTAAAATTCCCCGCTTGTTGTTTTCGTTTGTTGGCTGCAATGCAGAATTTTCTATTATATCGATATTTTTTTTATATTGGGTGTGCTTTTGGCGGAGAATGTTTAATTTCTTTTTTAATTAAACACGCTAATTTATGTTAAATTTGGTTCCTGGTTACAAATCCTGTTTTACGTGACACGAATGTGCAACTGGTCGCCTCTCTGAAATGAGAATACACCACAGCTATTACGTAGCTTTTACGATGCTGGGCAGAGAAGACTTGGCACTTGCGCATCACAGGTTTTCGTGTTAAAGCACTCAAACGGAAGCCAGGGCCGAGCAACTTGCTCGTACTTGACTAAAGACAGGCGCGCTAGGCAATTCATAAAGCACGTGGCCTTGTCCCTTTGTTAAGACAATGCTCAGACACTTCTTTAACCATCGCACAAACTATACTGAAATATGAATAATTGTTTTAATGCATTTGATAGAGTGCAATGAAGCGGCACATAAGAGTAAATGTCACAGCCCGTAACGTTAAATTATTTCTGCTAGCGCACTTCGCGACTCTCTGATGCGGTCCTGCCTTTCTGACGCTTCCTATCACCGTCGCTAAGAATCTGATAAGGCGGTTTTTGCATGAACTTTTGTCCCTGCGGCAATCGTAAGTTCACAGGATGAGCGATGAAGAGACAGCAAATGAATCTGCGCGCACGGGTGGGGAGGGGACAACACATGACTCTGATCTACGGTAGCAGCTTTATTTGCTGGGATATATTGTCTGTCCACAATCGTGATGTAGGCTGCAGTTTGTACGCTAACATTGTTATCTTGCTGTTGATGGTCATATTGTTTACGGAGCGCTTATTTATTCTCCCTTTCGTATCGATTTGGTCCGATGAAATGTTCACCCTAGCCTCGGTGACACCACTGATTTTCAAGCGTTCGCCTCAAGCGGCAGATGGCAGGCTCATTGACAACATGACCTCAAAATTGGTTGACTACCGCAGGCTACTGTTGACCGGTGGTAGCAGTGAGTGAAGGCGGTCGTTGACGTGGGGACAATTTACCTTGTGATTTCCGTGATTGGCCGCTTGCTGCTTTCATGTAATTCTGTAGCTATGCTGACGCGATATAAAATGAAAGAAAAAACATTTAAAACCTCTGCCTTACAGAATATGACACTTGGTCCACTTCGTTGCAGTTATTCCTTGAGCAATTGCGCACTGGTCTTGGGTGTGACCATCTGTTCAGCAAAATAGTAGCGGACGTGATGTGCGGCACACCTCTACCGTAGAGCGCTATTCTGGCCAGACCTGGGCATCAGATCGCTAACTTAGATCGTTCTTTCTTGACTGCATCCACTGCCTAATCGTGTATCTCTTGATTTCCTGCATTTGTACTTCTATATGCATCATAGTAATTATACCATCAAAGGCGAACGAGACGGTTTTTCGAAGAAGAGACTATGAGAAAACTGGCAAAATGTATCAAAACATTCGTACCTAAAGTATAGTGTTCGCAGTTTCGCGTAATAATAGTATTGCTTGGTGTACTTCATTTATGAAGATCAATTTTGGGAACGCATTGCCTGCGTGGAAGCGCGGCCGCCGCGCCAGGAGAGGGCAGATAAAGGCTACAATTTGGTCGCTATGATTAGCTACAAGAAAAGGAACACATAATTGGAGAAAGCTACAGTTTAAATATTTTTTTCTAACACGGCAGCCAATACGTTCACGTATTAGAATGAGCTCGTTGATTCAATAAACTAACCTTAACGCCACCGAAAAACCTCACATTTAGCACGGGTTGCATACTCAGTTCTCTCTTATTAAGGCGATAGGCTTTATTGGTTCATGCTCGCGGATCGTGCCCATCCGTTCGTAACGCTTTCGTTATGTGGGAGGCAGTAGCTGGCAGTTGACAAGGCCGAGCACTAAGTGGACGTAGGGCTTCCAGACATTACGTTTGGCAGAAGCTGCTACTCGGGCCTCTCCTTTCGTGTTTGAGGTTGATATCAGAATCAGACTGTCAAGGCCCTTTGAATTCACATTATCCCTACTCCACGTAGACACGTTCATACAGCTCAGTTAAAGGAGGGCTTTATATGCTGGATGGTAGCCTACACTATCGCGTCATCGCGAAGGTCGGAGTGAATACAGAGAGAAAGAGGTGCCGTAGTGGAAGGCTGCGGACTACCGCTCACTTGAGGCTTTCTTCGCATCACAGTTTAGTGATCCAAATGGCCTCCTAAAATCATTTCTATGCCACATGCGCACAAAGCATACCAAGCCTCAGAAGTGGGACGGCTTCCGCTGCGAGCGACGAACAATGAAGCGCGTAAGGAGCAGCGCAGAGAATTTAAGGAAGTGTCATAAAGCCATCAGTCCTCGGCACAAGAGCTGGTATTGATCATGGGTTATTCATCAGCCGTGTGTTTTTTTCTGGCGTTGGTTACGACAATGTTCACCATCTCCGCTGTAACGTCAACCCTAGATTCACAGCAGTATAAACGCAGAAAGCCGAATAGCAGCCTCAATCAACAAATGATCCAGCGGCCCGAGCATAGGATAAAAACAATTTTGTTCACACCCTTCACCCAATGCGTGTTCGAAAGATGATCCCATGAAGAATAGCAAAACCCAAATTAAAGCCGTTGAAAGATAAGAGTTATGTTGCTTGCAACAAAAGCACAATGAAACTACGGAGCACGCAGTGTGGCAGCTGTAAACAGCAAGCGCTCTGGCCCCTTTCGTGTCCGCCAAGCTACCATTTGAGTATAGGGCGTTTCTCAACGGCCTCAAACCATTAACTACCGTCAGCTTATCCCCTTAAAGGGCATGATAATGTACACCAATAAATAATCTCGCTGAATAAAAGCGTTTCTACTCCAACGTCCCGATACGTCTCTCGGAGACCAGAGTTCGCTTTCAGTTTGTACGATGATCTCTATAATTGGGATTAGCTTGGCTAATCCTTATTTTTTGATGCAAAAATAAACTTTCAACTTCAACTCGGACAGAGTAGCCAGCCTTAAGCTTAGCACGTGACGGAGTTGTGTAGAGGCGAATAAGGAAAGTTACGTAAATTGTACATTTATGAAAACTTCGTAGCTACTTTTTTTTTACAAGCTGCGCAGTTTCTGTACTGATGTTTTGCTCTTTGTGCGAGTAAAATTGGCTACAAGTGTGCTTGCAAAATGTAAACATTGGATACCAAACAATTACTGCAGATTAGACCAGACAACTCTAAACAAGTCTAAAATGGTTGCACAGTGCTAGGGCATGCCGCGTTTACTAAAGGGTTGTATACGTTTAGCTGGGACAATAGGTTATGTTTCACATGTGCAATATGTTTTCATACCATGGCACACCCCTGACAGGTTTTTTTTTTTATCAGTATATGACTAGCAGAGACATCTGCTATAGCTTGTAATCAGCTTTCTTCGAAAAAATTGGCCGTTATTTCTACACCAAGATCGAATCGAAGAAACCTTTTCGTAAGCACTGTAAAATTTACATGCAGGAAACAGAGGGCATTAATATTACGAAAACAAAACTAATTTGTTCAAAGGAAAGGAAAGGCGAATTATGTGCCACATTTGTTTTGTGAACAGCTCGACAGCGCTATGAGGGAAGGAAGCAAGGTGAAAATGCAAGCGGAAAGAAAGGGGGGTAGTGGAGGGCTAAGGAGTAATTTCGTCCACCTGGGGATCTTTATACGTGCAGTGACATCGCACAGAACTTGGACACTTCATCATATTGTCTTCGCCGAAAGGCAGCCGCCGGCGGTCGGGTTGTAACCCGGGTAATACGGCACAGTAGTCGGGCATCGTAACCGGCGGAAAAAAATAGACAGCACTGTGGAATCTACACTGCGGAAATGAGAAAGCTGGAGTTTTGGTGCTGCCTACGGTGCATTACGTTTGCTATCATCATTATTATCAACTAAATGCACCACCATTATCAATGCTACTGTATTACAGCTGTATAACGTCACAACACCTGTGGCGCTCCTGGCGGAGAGAGCGGGAGTTAGGCCGCCGTTCATGCGCACCGCCGTCTCTCACGGACGGCGCGAGTTGGTCGCCCAGCTTTGAGGTGTGACGTCATAACACCTGTGGCGCTCCTGGCGGAGAGAGCGGGAGTTAGGCTGCCGTTCATGCGCACTGCCGTCTCTCACGGACGGCGCGAGTTGGTCGCCAAACTTTGAGCCGTGACGTCATAACACCTGCGGCGCTCCTGGCGCAGAGAGTGGGAGTTAGGCCGCTGTTCATGCGCACCACCGTCTCTCAAGGATGGCGCGAGTTAGTCGCCCAGCTTTGAGGCGTTATTTCATGTGCACCACTGGCGCACCGCAAAAGCTTGAAAGTGAAAGTAGTATTGCTTTCGCAATAAAATATATTTTACTCGTGCAAAGGGCACCATGATGAAGTATTGATTCAACAAAACTAGCACTGATTTGTGTATTACTAGAAATGTGAAATAGAGACATTCCTGGTGTGATACACGAGGAAATCTTGTACCACAACTATGTCAGCTGCAGGTAAGGAGTTCTTACCTAACGATACTTGACCATGATAGTGTGAAGCCTAACTACGTTATTTCAGTTTATGTAGTTCGAATGTGCGCTGAGGCGCTAGAAATCGACCAAGCTTTGTGTTCCAAGGAAGAGAAGGGCATAAGGAAAGATCTCGTATCCGCTTGCTTGAGGTCCTTCGTCTATCCTCAAAGGGTGTCTCGCGCAGTGACCGCTTTCGTTACTACAGTTTCTGCTGTATTCAGGTGACTCGCCCTTCATTAAATTCAGGAATAGCAGGCTATGCGAACATTCTCATAACAACGATGAAGTGAAGGCTCTCACCGGCTATTCCAGAGTCGTCTCCTGCCTCGAAGCGCTCGTAATCCATGTCTTGGAAGCGGCGTGGAACAAGGCTTACGTGACGAGCTACTGCATGCTTGTAGTACACTTCCACAGCGGCTCGTAGCTCCGTCTTGTTGGCAGCGACTGCGCCTAGAAAAAAAAAAAACATACTGTGGGCGCAGTTATCCCCAGAATAATCAAAGCCGCTTGCGGCACTATGGTTATCAGTGTTAAAATTGGCTGTTTGCTGCTTTCGTTTCTGTTCTGCATTAGAGATTTTTTTTTTGCTCACCGTTATTTTAAAGTGGTTTAAGCCAGTTTTTCTTTTGGCAGTGCGGGCTGTGCAACATTATTTTTTGTTTTTTTATTTGTTCACACTAAAACTTCAGTTAAATTTGGCTCCTAGTTACAAAGCCTATTTTACGTGACTCTACAGTGCAACTGGTCGCCTCTATGGAATCACGATGATACACTTCAGATCTTACGATGCTGGCCAGAAGAAACTGGCACTTGCGTATCACTGTTTAGCGTAAAATAACCAATATGGACGCCATGGTCGAGTAACTATTTTACCTGTGCCTGACTACTGAAAGGTACACCAGGCCATTCACAGAGCACGTGGCCTGGTCCCTTAATTTCAGACAATGCTTAGACGCTGGTTGAACTAACCATCACTCAGACCATGACAGAATCGTGCATATTTGTTTTAACGCATTTGATTTAACCGTAATGTTAAAGAAAATTTGTTATCGCACTTCGCGATTCTCATGCCTGGTGCTGCTTTCCTGTATTGTGTCTTATCATTGTCGCTGGCAATATCACAGAGCGGTTGAATAAACTTTTCGCTCTGCAGAGAACGTTACTTTATAGGATGGGCGACAAAGAGTCGGCAAATGGACCTGCTCATACGGGTTTGGATAAAACGGGGACGGCACATCACATGACTGTGACTGGCGGTCACAACTTTTTTCTGGGACATTATAGACTGTTGGCAGTTGTGATGAGGGCTGCAATGGTGCGCTGACCTTGTTATCTTGTTGCGGACTGTCGTATTTTCTACGGAGTGCTTATTATTTCTTCCTTTCTTACCGATTTGGCAATCTGGAATTGTTCACTGTAACTTCGGTGACGCCACTGTGGGTTTCAAGCGCCCGCCTGAGGTGGCCATAATTGGCCCATCGCCAACAAGATCTCGAAATTGGCTGAATATCGAAGCCTGCGGTTGGTCGGTGGAAGCAGCGCCTGAAGGCTGTCTTCGACGTGGGGACCCGTTGCTATGTGATTTACTTGTTTCACTGCTTGCTACTTTTATATATAATGCTGCAGCTATGTTGATATGACTCAAAACAAAATGAAAAAAAAAATATGCATTTAAAATTGCAGCCTTAAAAAATACAACACTTGGCTGGCCAACATCAGCTTCGTTGCAGTTATTCGCTACGCAATTGGGCACTGTTCTTGTTTATCACGAACTATTGAGCAGAATACCAGCAGACGTGATGCACGACCCCTCTGACGTAAGAGCGCCAATCGCTCTCAGATGGCTATTCGTTGACTGCATCCACTGCCTAATTGTATAGCTCCAGATACCGTGCGTCTGCAGTCAAAAATATTAGACTGTCTTTCCCTACTGAAAAATCTGTAAGGGGCATTAACCTCACATTTTCTCACACAATCTCACTCAATTCACATAAAAAATCACGTACAAGTCGCGTATAATTGCATAAGTTCTCATAGTTTCTTGTACATTATCATAAATTATGTACGATATTTTATGATAATGATGTGCACCGTATGAGACTCTATGCGATTAAATGAGATTTTATGAGGTTATTGCCCCGTAGAACTTTTGCTTTTTCAGTAGGGAATTTATATGTCTATAAGAGGAGAATAACGAAAACCTATACTTCCTCTCCTATAATTTGCCTCTCATTGTTTGCCTTTACCGGCATTCGTTGCAGGGCTACATACAATTATAACTAGTTTACAGGAAAGGAAAGGCGTAGTATCCGTCACTTTTTCTCCGTCAAGAGTGTGCTTGGACGCGGTACACCATCGCACTTGTCGCGTGGCGTAGCGCACGTTCAAGTGTGGGATTGTTTTTGTGGCTGTAGGAAGAAGGAAAAGAAAATACACGGGCCGGCTACTGTCTCTGTAGCTGAGCCCTCTCCGCTGCCTGATTGAGCTCGTTGATTCAATTAATCAAGCGTGGTAATCTTAATGCAACCGATAAATCTGCATATCAGATGACCGTAAAGGGAGCACGCGTCGCATACGGCGCGTTCTCTTATATTTCTTGTACCACGTGATCAAAAGCATGCCAAGCCTCAGAAGTTGGACGGTTTGCTTTGCGCGCGAAAGCAAATGACCCGCGGCAGAAGCAGCAGAGAACCTTTATAGAAAGCGCCATATACTGAACAGGCTACCATGACTATCACAACAGCTGGTATTAATAATGAATTATTTCTGAGCAATTTTCTTTTCTGTCTCTGGTTACGGGACTGGTCCCCATCTTAACCTTAATGTCCACCCTGCAGGCACTACAGCCTAAACGCACAAAGCCGCATAGTAGCCTCAACCCACAAATGATCCGGTGTCCGGAGCATGGGATGCGAATAATATTTCTGGTTTGGTTTGGTTTGTGGGGTTTAACGACCCAAAGCGACTCAGGCTATGAGAGACGCCGTAGTGGAGGTCTCCGGAAATTTCGACTACTTGGGGTTCTTTAACGTGCTGTGCCCGAAACCAGTGCTTTCTTGAGCGGCTTTATTCCGTGAAAAATCGTTAAAGGGCAACTCCGGCGTTTTTTTTACATTCGAATATTCTAATAAAATTTTTACTGTAGATTCTCCTCTCCGTCCTGACGCATTCTACAAAATTTGGGCGCCGTACGATAATCCGTTTGCGCCCAACACGACTTTAAAATATGCTGTTTTCATAGCTTAAATTGAGACTATTTCTGCCGGAAACACTGAGTTTCTGACGTCACAAACAGTATACCGGCGCCTTCCCGCATGATTATGAAATTGTGAGGCTTATATTGAACTACCTCATACATTTTATACAATGCTTCATGATTTCCATGGTTTATTTTCACCATCCAACGCACGTACGAGTGTTTCTCCTAATACTGAGTGTGACGTCACCATTTCGTCACCTGGGACGTCATTTCTGGCCGTGAAAGCAGTTTCTGTTTCGATTTGCTGTTTTTTCTTTTTTAAAAATACTTCTAATTAGAATTTAGAACAACGGTTTTTTGTGCTCGAGTTAGGACGTACCGAGGAATTTAATTCAACCAAAAACACAGAATGATGGAAAAACCACCGGAGTTGACCTTTAAGCATAAATAAAAGCAGGTTGAAAAAAGTCTCATAGTGTTTGCAACAAAATGTAGATGGAATTTTGCAACACACAGTGTGGCAGCGGAAAACGGCAAGCACACTCTGGCCACTAACGCGTCCGCTCCCTGCGCGGTTCAGGTGTCCACAGCTACAGGTGTGACAGATACTGCACCTTTCCCTTCCTGTGAACTAATGAATAATAATAATAATAATAATAACAATAATCACAGCGCCTGTGACAAGCTTTCATCGAAACGCACAAGTCAATGCTGATGGTTACTACTTTTTTATAGCCCGAGTAGTGCGAAGGCTTACTCTCTTTGAGCATGATGCGGGTGGCCAACTCATCTCCTTCGTGCCCTGCCTCTGCGAGAAGTCGAGTCCACTCACCCATCTCGGGCCCTTCGCCGGCAGACTGCTGCGCCTGTGGAGTGTACAGCGAGATACACGTCATTCATGCGCCTCAGGGTGCAAATACAATCATTAAAGTATGCGCCGCAGAAAATAATTTAAGCAAGACAAGTTTTGCAGTGTCTGCAGGCTGGCTGCATCCCGTAGTTATAGCAACTGTCATGGCATTGTCAGGGCTAAGCAGAATGACATGCTACTATCACAATGCGTTTAGGCGAGAACGCACGAAAATTCGGTGGCAACACCGCCGCGTCTATGAGTGAAATATCGTGTCGTGGGTCTCGCCGCGCCTGACTGAAGGACGCCGCTTCACGCCCTTAAAGCAGATATGATTGTCGATCGTCTGCTTTCTGCTTCACTAGCGCTGTCACGACTGGTGAGGCTTCGCTGTGGCCATAACCTATTCATTATTTGCTTACAAAAGCCGCAACGTAGATGTTCAACAAAATATTGACAGAAAAAAAAAATCAGAGATGAAAATTCTTCAATACACAGGGGCGGCGGTAGTAGCAGTAGTTTGACAGAATAAATTCAGAAGAAGGAAAGCTTTTTGCGGCCCCAGCAGCACTTCAGTTGCGGCCGCAGGATATAAAGGTGACTGGGAGAGCATAGCGAGCAGAAGTAATAAAAGGAGCGAAAATAGCAAAAACCGGGAGCGAATGTAAAGATATGGGGCGGGGAATATTAAGGCGGAAGCCTTACCAGGCTCATGAATATATTATGAGCGTCCGTATTCGAGAAGCTTCAGATTTGTCAGATTCAATACCTCAAAATTGTGACGTCATCAGCCATGATTGGATGGGACGTCATCTGCGGATGTGACATGCCGTCACGTCTGGTCACGTGTAATAACCAGAGCTGATGCCATCATGACCTCACATCCGCTCACGACGTCACTTCCGATCATGATTGATGATATCACCAGCTGATTCACGCATATAAAGTTTATTCATGTAACGTAACTGCAGCTTTACTGGCAACCATGGCACGCCCGCGCAAATCAGAGAGAGGGAGAGAGAAAGAGAGGTTTGGTTGGTTTGGTTTGGTTTGTGGGGTGTAGCGTTCCAAAGTGACTCAATGTGAGAGACGCCGTAGAGGAGGACTTCGGAACTTTCAACCACCTGGGGTTCTTTTACATGCACTAACATCGCGAGCAGATGGGCGACTTGCTTTGCGCCGCCATCGAAAAGCGGCCGCCGCGGCCGGTATTCGATCCAGCTTCCTTGGGCGGGGTGATCTCGGAGGCGATGGTCCGTAGCTATTACACAACGTGCTTTGGCGGGAATATAGTGCACTATAGGCGAGAAAGAGCAATAAGCTTAGACTAATTGATGCCCTAAGTCGCCAGGTCACTAAACTTAACTGTAAATATTTCCCCACTTCTCCACAAATGTGCTGATCTCGATAACAATTGCACGCAAAGGGGCAAAAGGAGAATAATTTACCTGTAGCAGTCTAGTGTTTTTTTTTTATTTACGTGAAGGAAAGAAAAGAAATCACAACCTACTTTAACAAATATATGTGTTTTTATGCATGACATTTGATGGAAGTGATAACGATTAGAGACTTGGTTGCGTTTGTGATGCCTTACTTTCAGTATGGTTTTGGTATGGGTGTGATTTCCTTTAACCGCACGTTTAGAGCGAGTGCGCTGTAGATTTCAAATGGATGACCGCGTTATAGCAGTAGACACCTTCCGTGGCGGGAGGTCTCGTTTTTCAACGTCTATATACCGGTCAATCGCAGTTTGAAGAACGATTTCTTCCTGTCCATCAGGCCACATTTCCCAGATGATGTACCTTATGTGCTCTACAGCGATTTCAATTGCGTGCTAGATTTCTCCCGCGACGTCAGAGGGCCTGGACAGGGCGCACAAAATTACAATGCCAAAAAATTAAACAAGTTCAGTCGTCGCACCTGTAAGACGCCTGAGCCAATTTACACGGCGAGCAAATCCTTGCAACGCGTGTTAGGGGCCAGAATGCGACGCGTCTCAAACGGGTGCACATCGCCTCCGCCCTGACACCCTTCCTTCTCAGGTGTGAATTGCTGTCAAACGCGCGGGCGGAGGTGATTTCGGAGGCCATGGTCGAGCGCCGCCACCACCGCGCCACCCCGCCAGAGGTAATGACACGGCGTCGGCGAATTCTGAGCTCTGGTTGGGCGGCATTGCAAAGCGTCTCAAGTAAATGAGCGCAGTGCAGCAGTGTGGGGGCTG
Organism: Amblyomma maculatum; assembly: GCF_055883805.1. Classification (NCBI taxonomy): domain Eukaryota; kingdom Metazoa; phylum Arthropoda; class Arachnida; order Ixodida; family Ixodidae; genus Amblyomma; species Amblyomma maculatum. The sequence continues at coordinate 87,623,002 of NC_139351.1, read as the reverse complement.
GTAGAACCGCAAACGCGTCGGAAATATTTTAACGCGTTAGCGTTATGGGCCCCGTGTCGCAGAAAAGTAGGTATCGTCGTCGGTGGCCGCCGTCCCGCGTCGTCCGGCGTTAGCCGTCAGCGAAAAATCCCAGAAGCATTAATAAATAAAAACGAGTAGGAAAAATCGCTGACCTGAGGAATCGAACGTAGGCCTCCGCGTTGCGAGACGATCACGCTAACAACTCCACCACGCCAGCAAGATGTTTTGAAATGGACAAAGGCGCGTCTATTGATTGCGGTGTTGTCAGAGAAATTTCCCTAGAGAAGTGTATTGTGGCGTATAATAATAATTATGAGCGCCGGCTCAGATCGGTAACGATGTTGCCGACGAACTACGACTGCAACTTGAGGCCCGCGCGTTTCGGCAAGGTGGCTGGCAGCGCTTCTACGTCCTGGAAGGATTAATAAATAAAAATGAGTATAGCAAGTTGCTCTATGTAGGAATCCGAAACAAAGCCTCCTTTCTCAGTGCACGCCTCAGCCGCATAGTATGCGAAGGAACGATTGTACGCGCCAACTGGAGTCGAAAGGTTCTTTCGCACAGGCCGCTAGGGAAAGCGATGACGTCACCGCTAGGGCATGAAGCATCGGAACATGAGCTCGCTCTTGAGATACGTGTAATGAAAGCGGCTGCGTCTACCAGGGCCGGGCGCACTACGGTGTCTCTTGTGCTATCGCGTTCCATTCTTAAAGGCGAAGCTTAAGCGTCCTCCAAATGTTTGTGTACGATTTTAGTTTCGCACTGCCCAATAGAGGGTCTCCATAGTTGCCACAACTGCTTAGCTTGATAGTGAATATAACCTCGCAGGGCGCCCTATTCAGGCGTCTGTACTGCGGCTCTAATTTGCCGCTTCCTCGAACGCCCCACCACACAGCATACAGAAGCAGATGGAGTAAAGTGGGAAACAGAGGCGTCTCAAACAAATGCTTTCACCTCATCCACTTGAGTGATGCAAAGTGCCACACATTTTTGCACAATTTGCAACTGTACCACATTGCTGTGCCCCGCCGGGGGGGTGCAGTGGTAAAACGCCCGACTACTGTCCGGAATACCCGGGTTCGAACCCGACCTCGGCGGCTGCGTTTCGATGGAGGCGAAACGAAGAGGCGTCCGTGTGCTGTGCGATGTCGGCGCACGTTAAAGATCCCCAGGTGGTCGAAATTACTCCGTAGCCCTCCACTACGGCTCCGCTTTCTCTCTTTCCACTTTCACTCCCACCCTCATCCCTTCCCTTACGGCGCGGTTCAGGTGTCCGCAGAGCAAGTGTGACAGATACTGCGCCTTTCCCTTCCTGTGAACCAACCAACCAACCACATTGCTGTGGCAAAAAGTAGTTATCCTCACAACACACAAAAATACATCAGTAATCAGGCAGGCAAACAGGCGGGACCCGTAACTGTCCTGTCTGGCTGCGCAGTGATTCTGATGAGCACTAAGACATTTTTCAACTGCATAAGTCGCAGATTGTTTGGTTTGGTTTATGGGGTCTAGCGTCCCAAAGCAGCTCAGGTTATGAGAGACGCCGTAGTGGAGGACTCCGGAAATTTCGACCACCTGCGGTTCGTTAACGTGCACTGACGTTGCAGAGAACACGGGCGCCTCCTCCAACGAAAAGCGACCGTCGAGGCCGGGATTCGATCCCGCATTCTTGGCCACAGTAGTCGAGCCGTGTAACCACTGCGCCACCCCGGCGGGGCATGCATAAAAGTGCTTTACTGACGCATTGCAGTGGCATGCAGCGCAGCGATCCTTAAAAGGAAGTGCCCCGCCGGGGTGGCGCAGGGGTTACACGGCTCGACTACTGTTCCCAAGGACGTGGGATCGAATCCCGGCCTCGGCGGCAGCTGTTCGATGGAGGCGAAAAGCAATGCGCCCATGTGCTGTGCGATATCAGTGCACGTTAAGGAATCCCAGGCGGTCGAAATTTCTGGAGTCCTCCACTAAACGCAGAAGTCTATGAACATAACCAGAAATTCCGGACTGCGCCCAACAATACTACTAGGCCTCGCGGGATTTATTGCTGCAGTGGGAGACGCATATATAAACCATTAACAGCGCCACAGCTGACGCTGCCCCCGCGGTGCTTGTCAGCCATTTGGTGTCCTGCGAGTAGTGGGAACGCTCATCGAAACATTGGGCATAGGTCAAGAGGCTCTTGGATTTGTCAGCTTGGTATAGGTATCATTGAAAAACTGCCGAACAAGCGCTAGAGCTACAGCCCGACTAAAGGAGATAGGAACTGATGTGCAAAAAGACAACTTGGTTGGTTTGGTTGTTTTTAATGTTCCAAAGCAACTCAGGCTATGAGACGCCGTAGTGGAGGACGCCGGAAATTTCGACCACCTGGGGTTCTTTAACGTGCACTGACATCGCACAGCACACGGGCACCTTGCTTTTCGCCTCCATCGAAGAGCGGCCGCCCAGGCAGGGATTCGATCCCGCGTCCTCGGGAACAGTAGTCGAGCGCCGTAACCACTGCCCCACCCCGGCGGGGTTGCAAAACGACAACTCAACTCTCAATATTTCGAAGCGCCCAGCTCTCCTCTGGACATCTTGGCCTACATGATCTTGCAGACCATTGAAGCCTTGAGCCTCCAGACGACCACGCAAGCGCCGAATTGCCGCTTACCTTGCCTAATGCGTTCTTCTGGGTACCCCTGCTGTCGCCGCTGGCGAAGTCGCTGCCATAGGAACCGCCAGGCAAGCCTCGTCCGCAATCAGCCATCGGCCGCTGTTTTCGCAGTAATCTGCAAACGACCGCTCGTTGCCTTTTTCCCTCGCGTTGTGCGCGTGCTCTGGTGCATGTTCCTGCTTTCTTAGTAAAGGCCCCTCGCGTGGTGCGCGTGCTCTGGTGCACGCTTCCTACTTAGTAAAGGCACATACCCACGAGGGGGAATTCCCTTGCCCCCCCCCCCCCCTGCTGGTCAGGGTGTTGGCAGATCACTGTTGATGAGCAGAACCGTGGAGAGACAGCCTTTTGAAGCGAAACCTTCACTACGCCGGGTTTTCAAACCGTAAGCAATACAGACAATTTGACCTTGAAAAACTTTGAAGGTCTAAAACAATAAATTGCCATGCGGTGCCAGTTCAGGTGTCCACAAAACAAGTGCGACCGGGACCGCGCCTGTCCTTTCGTGTGAAACAATTTTAAATTGACCTTGAAAAAGTTCGAAGGTAATAAATGTATTCGGTGCCGGTTCAGGTGTCCACAGAACAAGTGTGACAGATACTGCGCCTTTACGTTCCTGTGAAACAATTATAAGAAAAGTTATGACAAGATTGCGGATTGAAAAGGTGGTGTTACAGAGGCTATCGTCTCAACACCCACAGCTTTTGCTCTACCACTACATGTTCGAGCCATGCTTAAACCCTTGCGTTTTTGGTGCGACAGCTTTACTAAGCTAAATATATTCAAGGTCACCGTGATCCTGATGACCTTGCAACATCATCGAAGTGAAGTTGGAATGTAAGCCACAACCACTTTGGGTAGCTATCTTTCCACCAATGGGCATTGTCGAGGTCAAAGCTCAATTGATATGGGAAGTATATCTTAACGCGTGAGCAGCTGCTTGGCGAGACATATGATCACTGACACCAATATCGAGTGCGCAACCACGCCACGGTCTAGGAATACGCCAAGTTCAATTTAAGACGAACTTCTTTACGGATCACTGGCGTCTCTTACTAGCAATAACTAAGAAAAACATTTGCTGAACAAAGAGGTTTACCATGTGTAGCTATGCTTCAGCTTCTGCTTCAGTCTAATTTTAACTGGAGCTAAACCACAGCCTATTTTTCACACCTCACTGTTCATACCAGTTCCATTCGCGGATTTAAATTTAACGACCTGTATGTGCTACTTCGATGATGTCATTTTCCGATCGACATTCTTTTTCGCACCTTCAGCCGGCTTCCAGCTCATTTCCTCGAGATGCGAATTCGGTGATCGCCACCCTCTTTTCCTCGTGTTCTCCGGTTGCTGCGCGCGCTCCTGCCCCCATCGTTCGCCGCTGAGTGTACCTCTCCCTCCTCTTCCTGTGAGGCTCGGATTGCCGAAGCGCATGCTCGAACTGGGGGCCTGAAAGGGGGGCGGAACTGGTTACGACGCACGCCGACACCGCCGCGCAAGCCAGGAACGGGCGCCAAGGTTCTGCGCTCTTAAAACACGAATTGTAGAGGTTCAACTATCCTTGAACCAAGTTTCACCGGCGTCAGCATCGGCCGCTGCCGCAAGGCTGCTGCCGCTTCAATCCAGGCTCGCTACCGCGATTGCCAAGCTTCCCTGCGGGATATTGCATTGCGAGCGAAATTTTCCTTTTTCCGGGGCGTTCTATATATGGCAGATCTTTCTCAATCCTTTTTCAGTTCCACTGTCCATCCTTCCATTTTGGCTCAGTTTCTGGTGTCCACCCAGAAGTGTGCAGTTACTGCGTCTTTCATTTGCAACATCCTAAAAACTCCGTTCGTGTGGTTGTTTCCTGGACCACAGTCTCCACTCCTCCTCTCCGCTGCAGCAGCATCGCGGGCGTGCGAGGGTCCATGGGCGGTATGGTTTCAGATGACAATATGGTTGTCGGTCGAATACCTGGCATGCACGTAAGGTCTGACTCAACTAGTACTTCGTGCTCCGTAAAAAGCTGAATCACTTGATACACTCCGAAATTAATCCATCAGATAGGTAGTCCATAAAGTTTCATACGAATATTGGTGCTAAGTGTTCTAATCTCAGGGGTTCACAAAAAGGGTAGTGATTGCGCCTGGACCTACGGGGCTGGGCGTGGTATGCCACTGCCGCGGCGGGGGCCAGCCTGTCACCATATTTTTATCTGTTGTAGGCCGTAATTGCCCCCGCTACCGTTACCGTGGTGGACAACGGTTGTGACGCGCGTCTTTCTCCCCTCTTCTTTTTCTTTCTTCTTTATTTTCTCATCTGGCCGCCCGAGGCAGTGGTGTTGTTGTGGCGGCTGTAGGAAGAAGGAAACGAAAATGCACGGGCCTGCTACTGGCTCTGTAGCTGAGCCACCTCCGCTGTCTCGTGCGGACCGAACAGAAAATAGGGAAAAAAAAGAAGAGGGGATAAAGACGCGCGCCGCAACAACAGCCGTCGTCCACCACGGAAGCAGTGGCGGGTGCAATGACGGCCTACAACAGATACAAAATTGGTGGCTGGCAAGCCCCCGCCGCAAGCGGCGTTGACCTACCATCCCAGGAACAGCCACCCTTCACCATCTCCTTTTCTACCTTCGCCACCGAGGCAGCGAAGGTGGCTCAGCTATAGAGTCAGTAGCAGGCCCGTGCCATCCATGGACTTTCTTTTCCTTCTTCCTTCAGTCGCAACAACAACAGAAGACCTCTCCGACATGATTGACGCCACACTACTAATTGGATTGTTTTCCCCTCTATGAGAAATCATGTATTTGAGCTTATTTTGTACGAGTACCTTGTAGTGCTTTGTATAGTGCTATTGATCTGTGGGTAATGTGCGTTTTAGAGCGCAGCTCTTTGGCGCCTGTTCCTCAGTTTTGCGTCGTCGTCGCCGTCGGTGTCGCCAACTTTAGCTACAGCGTTATCAAGTCAGTTTCAAATATTTGCGAAGGTTCTTTCTTCTCGTCTGCAGCTTGTGACATTAGTCTCTTCGCCGCGCAACGTTCCTATGGACCACGCGCTGCCTCCCGCAACCTCCCAATAACTTAACTGCTCTCTCCATTTCTCCGACAGCAAAGCATCCTTTATGGCAGTAAAGAACTGTTAGTGGAGTGTTTCTTGAAGGAATATGGGTTAAAAATAAAATAGTTCTCTGTAATTGTACATCCATGTCTTGTTCGAAATCTTTGCCTTAATCTATTAAAAAAGGTGAAACAGCTGATAGCTGCGCTCAAATTTTGCATTAGGAAGTAACGTAATCGTCGGCAAATTTTTTGTATGTATGTATGCACACAATAAATGCTCTTTGTGTTCACTTGTCGACTGCTTTTTGCACCTGCGACGAGCAGCATCTCATAGTAGGGGAAGGCAAGGGAAGAGGACACACCTTTGTGTCCGTGACCGAAGGACTCTCAGACAGCTCAATAATGACCTCGCCAGCTTCCCTCTACTCCTAGCCCTGGCCAGGCGGACAAAACCCTCATTCTATTCCTGCCTAGCCTCTGCCGCAATGGCCAAAGATAGGTTGGTAGCACTGGGCAAAAAAAGCAGCCCAGCGAGCATTATGGCGGCCATCAGGTTGGAAAGTAGAATGCCGCTGATGTATCACAATGACGCGGCATTGTGTAATAAGAGCAGCAGAGCTAATACTGTAAAAGCTGGGGCCCTAAAATAGAATACTGTAACATATACGTAGCAGACTGCTAATTGGGAGTGTTCTGTTGTACGAAAATCATGAAATTATGGCTTCAAATAGAGTGATCTGAACACTATAAATGGCTAAAAAATTTATTGTGGCTAAAAGCATAAAATTGGGAACAAAGACTAAAATTCTCTATAAGCCATGCGTTTAAGTTAACAAGAAAACATTCTTATATATGCTTCAAAATACTTTGGAAGACGCCAGTTTCTTCAGTGGCTCTAATGTCATCTGACCAAAGGTATTTAGGCCATGGGATTGTTTCAGTTTTAAAAACTGAAATGGAAGAGGTTTTTCTTAACAAAAACGAACCAGTCGGGCAGCACTGTTCACGTGGCTCGCTTAGCGGAGGCACTCAGGCTCCTTCATTTATATTAACAGCTTGCCCTTCTTGGAGAAATGGAACAAGCTAAATTGAAATTACTACCACATTATTAATGGAGTAATTATATAGATCCTGCAGCTCCGGCGTAGAGTCATAAAATGCACTTCCTAAGCTAATGCACTGTATAGGACACTTTTTCCTTCACACACAAAGATCTTCAGAACCGTTACCAAGGATTCATGAGGGGATCTTCCCCGAAGTATGAAGGAAATATGGCAATGAAGATGACTACAAAAAATGACACAGAAGAAGTCCTGCCTTCACTCTAACAGCTTAGCGGTAACCGTTTCAGCATAGTACCTGATTGCCCTTTGAAGGGCACTTTTGTCCTGTCCTCGCAGGTGTTCCTTCCTTTTTTGCACTGTTTTATCATTATGCCGGCCTGCTTGGAGTCTTCTTCTTGCATGAAATTCGTTTGAGATCCGTAAAATAGTGCTCTGGAAGCCCAATGATAAAAGAACATTCAGTATTCTTAAAGGCCTTATAATGAGGCAACTGTACCAGTAGGGAAGAGCGCGCCTATTTCGACGGCCATCAAGAAAGCGAGTTACACGGAACAGGGCGTGAGGATTTTCTTGCTTTGCAGGCTTAAGTACCAATAGAAAGAACATTGCTGGCAATGGGGTCTCTCTTCTGAAAATCAGCTTCGTATGAGAAGAAACTCTGCGAAACTCTCCGGCAGCGAATATAATGCAAGCGCTAGAACTGCTCTTGTAAAAAGCAAAAAAAAAATCAAAACTTGCGAAGTGGCGTTAATGGCGAGCTCTTCGGCGCTCGGTAGGACGGTGTGGTTCTAGTTACAGTTTAGAGGATGATGATATGAGCCGGGCAGAGGAGGTACAAACGCACGTAACATATTTGTGGGCTTAAATCAGCATATCTGTAGTTTTGAAAACAACTCGTCTGGTGCGGAGCGAAGCGCCGGGATGCGTATAACCTTAATAACATACCTGCGCAAGTTTAATTCAACTCTGCTCGAATAGTCGCGAATACTTATCGTAAGTGGAGAGTCGTGTCTACCACTTTTTTTCCTTCACTTAGGTTGCACTATTAAACAGTGCTTTCAGACAGCCCATTATATATAGCCGAACCTGGATCAATACTAGACTAACGCGAAATTCGTTCACATTATATTTATTTCCTTTAGCTTAGGGAAGTTACCGTAACCCGTTTTGGGCGTATTTAGAAGGATATTGCTCTACCGTTCCCGCGCTATTTTTTTGTTTCGCGCTTTCATTTTTTTTTTTTTTACAAAGAAATCACATTTCACTGCATCTGACAAGGAGCGCAACCTTCTCGTCTTGTCTTTCTTTCACTTTGATCGTAACACAGTCGTTCTCTTCCCTTTTAGTGTTTCTCATTGCTACATGGAAACAAATAGTTCAATCCACTACCCCGAAGTTACCATCTCAATTCTGCAATCCTACAATAATAACGACTAGCACTGCTTTACAAATGGAATTTGTCCGCTTTATTTATAGCATTATAATCCTAAGGAGCACTGAGGTTTTGAAAACAGGAAATTCCCACAGTGCAGTTCTCCGCAGGCTTCAATCTCTTGTTTTCGAAACATCAAATTAGAAGAAAACGAGATAATATATTTTGTAATTGAAAACGGACAAATGTTAAACGTTTATTGAAATAAGAAAACAATAAAAGGTCACGAATAGGTAGAGAAAACAGTCCTTATGAGCCTGTCTCCCGAGCTATCTTCTAAAGCACTATACCCGAGCATATTGCTGTCCCTGGTGCGTTCTTTTATGTGGACTCCACCACCAACACCACTGGTCTTGGCGCTGGTCTCGGCGCTGTAATAGCGCAGCGCAAACCTGGCTTTGCTGAGTACGTCGTTGCTTCTTCCGCGAAACCATGGTAACCAGAAAGAACCCACAGGTGCGCACCGCGCTCCGTCGCCGCCTGATCTGCACATCGCATACGCAGCATTGCGTATAAAAGGCTGAGATGAATAGGCGGCTGTAAAGTTTTACATGGATGCAGAGGACAGTTCAGCCGCTGCTAAAAGGTGGTATAGGCAAGAGAAGATTGACGCTTCCAATCCTGAGGTTGTCGCCTGGTAGTTGGCTACTCAACAAGAGGGAATGAGCGTAAGAAGGCAAAGAGATCAGTGGAGACACCCGAATAGAGAGAGAAATGGCTTGCCAAACTGAGCGGCCAGACTGCCGAGCGTAAAAGACGGCGCATAGCCACTAAAATAGAGCCTATTGAAGGCGTCAGTCAACGGGAACGAACAGAAGAGTGTGTATACTCAATGTCTCTTATTCCTAAACATATAGTGACTACGACAAGCTCAGCCAGGGAAACATACCTGTCGCTACGTATACCCTGACATAGTCGATCTAAACCACTGCCATTTTTTTTTCTTTACTCAAATCGAACAGATTCTCGAACAATTTGCGCATGATTTTGTTTTGGTAAGACAAGCTTCGACATCGCCCTTGTAGCATTTTTTCTGTGCCTGAGCATTAAAAGATACACACGTATAAAAATGTGGACCTTCAGGATTGTGCGCTCTGCAGTGCGCAGAAAACTAATGCTTTAAGGCATTTTTCTTCTGTGCGTCGACGTGCTATTCTAGCAGCCGCTCATTGTGGCATCTAACCTTTTGCCCGATATATTCGATATACTCCTTTCGACATGGTACCAGTGAAGAATACCCAGACTCTTTTTTGCATATTGCAACAGTCTCGGTGTTGTGTTTTGAATTTATCTGGTAGCTCCTCAGCCTACATATATTCATCAGTGAAAAATTATTGATGAAACTCGTGTTGTTCTTTCTTGAGGTCCTCCTTTAACCTCATTGTTTTTATATGAAGTCTCCAGTCTATTGTTGAATCATATGTAACAACTAACTATTTAACCGAATCTAGCTGTGTAACCTGGTTAGAACGATGAGCTAAAGAAATATGTGAGCATTTATCTGGAGGAAATACCAGTGCACCGCATGTATTGACAATAAGGAATAAATTAATACGGTACAGCCAGACTTCAATCTCATCCAAATATCCTTGAAGAGTGCGGCATAGGGAATGAATATCCAGCGCCGAAGCTAAAAAGGCTGTATCGTTGACATAAACATAAACTGTTATGTTCGAATGGATGGGGATGCCATTTACCAAGATGTTAAAAAGTGTGGATAAAAGAACTGACTCTTGTGTTACACCCCTTAGTTGCTGATACGTGTTAGAGCAGAGGGTTCCACCTGTACAGTAAAAATGTCTCTCCCTCAGATCGTCATTCATAAATATATGATGGAGGATGTAACAGGGCAAGCATGTTAAGTAGAATCGTATGTTCAACAATGTCGTAAACCTTAGCAACATCAAGTGTCATCAGAGCGGAGGCTTCCCTCCTGCGTAGCGAGAGACGGATTCGGCTCTCTAGATCTACGTGCGCGGACAATATGGAGCAATCTTGTCGAAGGCCAATCTGTACTGGGCTGAGACCGTTCACTTCAGGAACATTCTTTGTTAGACGACTGTGCTCTATTCGTTCTCTTAATCTGACTAAATATGAAGTTAATGCAATTGGCCGAATATTGTCTAAAACATACCCCTTCCCTGCATCTTTCAACAACAAAATTTTTGCCACCTTCCAACAGACGTCGGGCCTTCTTCTGCGTCTTCTTCTTCTTCTTCGCCTTATTCTTCGTATTCTTCTTGTTCTCCCTCTTCTTCTTCGTTTGCGCAACAACGGCCTCTAATTTAAAAGTTACTTTCAAAAGATGTTTCCAGAAATAGAACTTTACGTTTCATTATGGACTGCTTTCTTGGGTCTCAACACTTCAGTGGGTTTTAAAGAAAGCTGCTCAACCGTACAACGTACTGTCGAGCATGTTCACCGAAGGTTCTGTGTTTAACAGAGGCGGTGGATTTCCTTGGACTAAGAAGAATGTTTTTAAATGACGTCATGAAATTCCTGTGCGAACCTGTACAACATCGTTTTATGTTCGTATGGCTGCTTTTTGGCGAATGTTAGTCATGTTTCTCTTGTTGCAAATATATACCACCTCATGGGATTCCCCTAAACTTTGCACCAACGCCTTTCAGAGTTCGAATTCTTAATAACCATAATCTGCTGGCCGTCCTGGTTAAGATGAATTAGTAGTGACTACCCTGAAATGATTATAGTTCCCGGTTCAAACCTGTAAGCTGGACGAATGTTTCTTAACTAGGAAGTTTTCGTAGAAGCTGTGTAGCTTTTCTTTACAGACATATGTGTATGGCTCGAATTGGGTGGACGCTAATGACTAATTACTAGGTTAACTTAATGAACTGCATTACAGTCTGTGTTCCGTCATACTTAGGGATCTCTTAAACGTCGTCGATTGTTCAGCTGATTTTAGTGCTTCCCGGTGTTTTCAACTTTTCTAGCGTTGTTTTTATAATCGACAACATTGAAAACATTGTTCAGTTATCCAGGTATAAATAAACACTTGCAAATTGTATCAAGCCATGATTATAATTTAGGAGATGATATGAAAGTTGCATCTGTCCTTTTTTAAACGGCTGAACTCGACTAGAAAATCCAAATGTTTGTCATCTAACGACAGCAACAATAAAAGCACTGCCCAGACGTCTGCTGAGATTTTGTTCTCCTTTTGAAAACAATAAGTGAGAGCAAGCACCTGCTGTAGAGCACACACTGTAGTTGGACTGCTATTAGCAAACACGGTGAAGCCATCAAGGCTGGTCCTTAGTTGGAGCGTCGTGAATCGGCTGTCGTTTATTGCCGTTATTATTTTGCTTCAGAGAATATTTTTTTTTATTTAGCGCTAATTTCTCAGCAGCGTTTGTTTGCGCTCAGAACCAGCGTGCCCTGTTCTGTTTGAGACTTTGGTCCCGCGGGCCAAGTTTATGTTTGCGTGAGAAGTTTTCCAACTTTTTCATCGGGAGTGATGCTCACGCTAGAGAGCACACAAACTCTCTCTTTTCACTTCTTCGCCCCCAAAGAAAAAAAACTCTCGTACTTTCTGCCTTCCTCTTCCAGCAAGGTATTCACACCAATAGCTGCAGAGTACCCAAAAAATTACAAGCGAAATGTTATTGCCATTATTAGGAGTCGGCCGAAATTTTCAGCCCGACGTGGAACCACTGCACTTACAGCGGACTCCAATCTTGTGCTGATATGAAGTTCAGCAAGGTTGTTTCTTGGGCTATAGTTGGTGGAGTTTGCTCATTTTGGCATAGCCTGAAGCGAAAGAAATACACGTACGGGAGAGAGACACAGGACGAAGTGTTTGTCTTGTGTTTCTCTCACGACCCTGTCTTTTCAGCCCTTCAGGCTGTGCCAAAATGAGCTGTGCAGATAGTTTGGGCTTCGTGCGTGTTATGCTCCAAAGATAATTAAAAAGGATGTGGAATGATCCCCTTCTTTATTTTCAACTCAACAAGGCTTTTGAAACATCTTCGTTTTTACATGAAAGGTATTAAACATACTCCAACTTCACTTGCGTTTACCATCAAACATAAGTACTGTCGCGATTTTTATGCACTGGAATTCAAATGAACCCTTGTAAAACATTTCAAACACGGAAGTCCATTAGAATGGGCTTCAAAACACCCAGTGAGAGGGTAAAATCATTAGTGAATTCTTCGCATATTTGCTTCTATTAATTCCTCACGTCTAGGTAATGCTGAACACAAAATTCGCTTCTATTGTCTACAAAAGGTCATTTTCGTGTCCTTTCGCGCATTGCCTACAGTTATTATGTGACAGAAAGTTCTTCCTATCGTGGTGTAAACTCAGAATGAAGTAACAAAAAGGTAATGCTGACTTCGAAGATTTTCAGAGTAAATGAAGTCACAACCTTCTAGTGTCAAAACCTGTGAAGACAGTAGGTACAAGTTAGAGCTCTTGTAAAAAACTACCAATTTACGACATCGTAACAAGTATTCATCATACACTTGATGTATTGCAGGAACTTGAACGAGTCGGTAATTGACCTTTCGAAACGATTTGAAGAAAACTTCAACTGGGATTCTGTGATCAATTCAAGGCCTAATTATTACCTAGCGAAGCGCGAGCAATAGAGAAGCGCGCATTTTCCTTCCAAGGACCTCACTAAGAAACTTCGTTTCCCAAGGCCTCTTCTATTATTTCAAATAAAAGGGCGTTCCAAGAACCATGGATAAAAAAAGAGCAGTTTTCAAAAAGCGCGCAACCGCACAGGAGTTTGAAACTGTGCTCTGGGTCCATTTATTCTGACCGTAATAATGCGGGTTTGTACTGATTCCTTCTTCCCACGCTAACCCGCTGTAGCAGCGGGCAGTGCGTCGATGGTATGGGCGAATATTCGAAACAAAGATTGCGCCACAGCGCATGGATTTTACACACTCTCTGGGTCCATTTATTCTAACAATAATAAAGCGGGGCTGTACTGTCCCTTTCTTTCCGCGCTAACCGACTGTAGCAGCGGGCAGTGCGTCGCTGGTATGGGCGAATATTCGAAAGAAAGACAGCAACGATTCGATACCTGGACGATACACTATGTTTCTTGCAACCGCTTTTAGCATGGACGGTTAAATTCTTTGAGCAAAAAGAAAAGAAATAAAACGATGTTTCATCGCAAAAATCTAGAATATTTGCCTAGGCTGCTGCTTTCTATTCAAAAATGAAATGACGACAGCAAGGGTTCACATGAAGGTTGCAAGATTAAGCTGAAGCACTTCGCCAGGAATGGCGTATGAGGAACCAAAACCATAACCACTGTTAGCTTTTCGTGCTCTGTAATAGTAGGAGACATCGTGATTGTATACATTGCCACTGCCCGGAGAACCACCTGCACTATCAGATTATGGATAGTGTGAAAAGTTTTCACTTTAATAGTGGAGCACTGCTCATTTGGCTACGCGTAACTTCAGCGGCATTATGTCCCTGTATGCAATCCATGTCAGAATTTCTTTAAGAATCATCAATTAAGGTAAATAAAAATAAAATCAACCTGCATAATTTTGAAACTTGCTTCCTGAAGGCAGCTCACCAGAGCGCTCGTCGTTCATAATACTCGGTGAAAATTAAGGCCTACATTTTAGAAGCGGTTAAAGTACAGCTCATTGCCTCTACTGCCAAAGTCGGTACCTTAGCAGCTATAAAGAACGTTCCAAGGGCGAACTGTAAGTGAACGCTTCATTAAGCGCGCAGCATGTGGGAATACAGAGACATTGTTTCAAACAGCCTTGCACCCCTGTCTTCTTTTTCAACTGATTATTTCAGCACTTTGCTGATACCGTTATATAAGCTGTGCACGCGAGGTCAGTGAAAAATTGATACACTGCAGTCTTCTGAGGGATAGAGAGAGAGAAGATAATTTATATACATGAAAGATGTAGTCGTCGGCTAGCGGTAAAGTTATCCTCGCCTGCTATTCCACACTGGAGAAAAGGGAAGTAAAAGAACCTTTAAAGCGTGAGAGGATGGTGATGGTGTCATAGTACAATGAATTGCATAACGTTATCCAGGTGTTACCTGGACAACTCTGTGTATTCTACTGGTGAAATATATCTGGCGTATTCAACTTGCATTTGGACCATATATCGCATGTAAGTCGTCAGGTTCGGTTTCTGCGAATGTTAAACAACCTAACATTGAAGGCCTCTTGGATGAGTGTATAACAAGTTCTGGAAGTTAAGTGGCTTTTAAAGTGGGTAGCTACCCTGCCTGAGTAAACACGAGCGATGACAGAACAACGAGAAGCTGAAATGAGCAGTTGAATGTTGGTGCCCTTCATTCCCGTTTTCCTTTTCGTAAGCATTTTTAAGAGGACCGTTCCATCTTAAACGTGGCGGAAACTTTTTTGATTGGGCGTGACGCGCGCATGCGTAGCCATTAAGCAGCTGCAGTAACTCCCGGCGGAGACTTCTTACCAGTACGCAGGGTAAGAAGTCCGCTGTTGTTTTCATATGCAGAAACGAAGGGTTTCACAATGTTTATGTTCGTTCGATACTCAACGGGAATATTTTGGGTGTGTGGTGAGGCTATGTCAATCCAAGCAACTTCTGGAGATGGTGGTGAGGCCATGCCCTTTATAGCGGCCGATCACACCAGAGGGATCAGATAAGCCGACCATGATTACTGACCCTTCCCGGAAGCCAGCTGAAAACTCCTGGCAGGCACAGAAAGGATGGCAGCTGCACCAGAGGCCGAGACATGGCTATGGACTATTACCTCCAGTGAAACCCATCCGCACCAACTTTAGCTAAAGTGCAATTATCTTAGAGTGCTTCTCTCAGGGCTGTATTTTGGTAACCTTTGCTTAGTCTTTGCCAGCATTTATAGCGGTGTTCTCCTAAGTTTCGTTCTCTGTGCGCTTTTATGAAACTTCAGCTTGCTCAATATCTCCTTCGGATTTTCGATACATTTATTAAAAACATGAAATTGCTTCCAATATGAGCAATGCTTGAAAGTCGCCTCGCGAAAGCAGGCCCAGTATTTGTCATTCACGAGGCTTAGGGAGAGAGTCGTGAAAGGAGAAAAACGTTTGTGATTAAATATTTATAGCGCATCGTGCATTGCACTGGAGACGACAAGAGCCACAATGAAGCCGTAAAATACATTATGTCCGTGTTCACAAAAGACGAGCAATGGTCTAATTGCAAAAGCGCCTCTAAGCAGTGTTTCATTACTGCCATTTTCGCTCTCCTCTAAGGAAGTTAGCCATACTGGCCGGCAAACTCTAGCCTTCAATTACAGAATGATTCTGCTATTTTCTCCTTCTTCTGTAAGAGTTGCTTTTCATCCTAATGAGCTTAAGTGTGGTAGCCCTTCTCAGACTGTGTACTGATAGGACAGAAATGAAGCACATCTCAAGAACCATGTTGCGTACTCCTGAGTCGGAAATAAGTTGCCTTGCTGCTAGCATATTTGTGGAGTTGTGTGGGGCTCGAAGCCGAGTTTGTCTAAGGAAATCACCTGCCAGGGATACAGGAAACGTTTAATTACCGCGTGTGATCATTGTCACAACTTTCAGACTTTTATCCGCGTTGCCAACGCTTATAGACAAGCCTGTATTACTTCGTTTATGATTTCAGTTCTTCCTGCATTTGTGTTCGGTCTAATGATTCGTCAAGCTGTTATGACTGAATGCATAACGCCCGGGGAAATTTCCGAAATATATACGCGCTTGGTGTGAAGTGCTCTCATTTCAGCAGGCATCTACAAACCAACAAAGCACAGCGCTACTCCCAGCTTTTTTCTTTTCAAAGTAAATGCAGTCATTTGTCTTTGAAGCGTGGATTATGCTTATTTTGCCATGCTTTCTCTTAACGACATCCCTGGTTGAATTCTCTCTGAACTCCTTCATTCGAACAACTTCAGAGCCTACTGACCATTCTGTTCGTCATGCCTAGAACTGCTCAAAAATATCACCAGTGATAAAATGCGATTTTGGGAACTGTGACTTCCTCCCTCTTGTGCTTGTTTCCAAAAAGAATTGATCTCAAAATTCAATTCAATTCACCTTAAAGGCCTGACGACACAACTTAAAAAAATAGTTGTGAGGAGAAGCACAACGTAAAGAAACGCAAGAAACATGACAAGAGACCATTAAGAATGAAATAAGAGCTATGGGCGACGTACGCTAAATAAACAATATGCATGGCTTACCCTCACCAAGGATAAAGCATTAAAATGAATTTAGGACGCTCATAGGCCTAGTGTACATTGAGGAATGATCAGTTAGCTAAACCAGCCCATTATTTTGCGAGATTTGATTTTGGATCCCTGACTATGTTTCAAATCAGCAAATTTCACAACACTGCAGCTACAACAAAGAAATATCTCATCATCCTTAAAGTGCGGCTGAAAATGCATGCTAAGGGCACGCTGTGACATAAATCGTTGGGCCTTCCAAGAGACAGAGCCATTCTTGCCAGCTTTAGTACACGTTTCGTTCCTCTTTGTCGCTAGTTTCGGGGCTACGCCTTGTTATTTTAGTCTCCCACTTTTTCCTCTTAATATTTCTCATTTCTGCAAGCTACTTAGGTTTCCTCAGCAAACTGCTTTCGCTAGATCGACGACGGAGCTGGTTGGCATGCTTACAGGGGAAATACTGTTTCTGCGTCAACACTTTTGGCGAACAGAGGGTAATATTGGTCGTGGTTAAGCACTTGACACTAAACCGATGGTAATAAAGTCTGGTCGTTCTCAGATCTTGCCTGCGGTTTGCTATTCTTATCTGAGGACCGATCGGGAAAGGCCAACTCAACTTATATGTGCCTTCAGAATATACAAACAGACAACCACATGGTATGAGCAAAATCTCTCGACATGTTTTTCCATCTATTAACGTGAACCATAACCTTCCATCTGTGCTGAAGCTTCTGTTTAGGTGTTCTTTCCGTGCAAGTGCTTTTTTTGCCAGTCTTGGTAAAATTTGATATTTATTTGTTCTCAAGACTTTTACATTTATCTTCCATGCACCATTCAGAGCGCCTTCCTGCGCAGCAAGACTTTCTTCTTTGCTCGCCAGACTGAGCTAGCGGCCTTCCAAGGAAGGTTCCTCTATTTTCCGCCGTAAATGAGAGGAGGCTAACCAGGAAGTGCAGCGTGAAACTGCAATAACAATGTGGCTGCATCCTGCTGTCTTCTTTCCTTCGCCAAGGGTGATCGACTACTGTGCTTTTCACGTGGTAGATTCTATTCCCCGTCGACGCCGTGTCTTTGATCGAACGGCTGGTCGCAGCCTCTCCCTCGGGTAATCTCATTTCTTGCTTGGCGCCTTAGAGAGCAGGCGAAACATTTACTGCTCCGGCACAGCGTAAAATGAGATTTGGCGGTTCCTCCATCCAGTATTCGAGCCAGGGCTGAACCTAAGTCACCTCTGACCTTTACTAGTTATAAAGCTCCCCGAATAAAACTCAAAACTTTGTGTACGCTGGAAAGGCTCAGCCTAATATCTTCTGTTCAATATCACTTGAATAATTATGTGGCTGAATATTGGAGGCTTTCTCTTTATCTAGACGTTTTCGTTATTGTAGGCTACAAAAGATACGTTTTATTGCCCGTAATTTATTAACAGGGACACGAAGATGACATTGCTTGGCAAACCTCGAGATGAGCTGCAAGAAATTGATCGCAGAGATTGAACATACTGTTTGGGGACTTCAATACACTATAATAAATTAAACAGCTGGACACTTAGCCTTACTGGATAAAAAAAGAAAACGAGACATTAGGGTTAACGTCTGACTGCTCTTCACAGCTGCCAATCTCATTGTTGTCCTGACTACTTTTGCTACTGTATAAACCAATATGAAACGCCCCGGCTGCTTTGACTATTTTGTCCGTAGTAGTAATGATAACATTGCCGGCCATGTGCCTTAGCGCATACATCTTATTTACTAATTTCCTCTGTTCCGCTTTAAAACGACCCCCTTTCTGGCGGTGTATTTCCACCAACTCACCTCTCACAGCTGAGGCATAAGCCGAAGCCATATGGTAACCCATCTGCTTCCTGTCCCTTCTCCCAGTCTCCCCACTTGTATATCTTATCCCCTCTAAACGTGAAGAAGGTGCTTTTCCCTCTCCAATTTTAAACTTGCTTTCTGTGGCAGCTTCGCTTCAGACAAAAAGAGGAACGAGCTAAAAAAAATTATAATGCTCCAAGTGTTTTAGGTGAACAGGGCTGCTGCTTTGACAAGAAAATTCGAGAAGAGCTGTCATTGGTGGCAAACCTGGCGCAGCGGCGGCTTCTGTTTTGTATTCAAAGCTCCTACATACTTATTAAGGTACAACTTTCCCAGCACGAATGTCTTCCGAAATTTTTGTATTGAACGAGAGGATAAAGATTACTACACATTATGAAAGGAACTCAAAAAGGGTTGAGAGGTAGCTTCAATTCGCAAGCGACGCCCACATTCCGACACGGGGTCCAGACGGAAACAAGTGTGAAACTTCGGCTTGGCGTGTGATCTGAGGCTCTTCCTTAATCCTTGTTCATTTCTGTTTCATTCTAATGTTTCTGACGTAAAAAATGAATGTCAAGAAATTAAATTCAAAAAATGACCATAAAGAGTTCGCCTGAAAGAGCTATTCGGACCCGAGTGTCGAAATTTCACAAATGGTGCCGTGAAGCGAGCCTGGTCTGAAATTGAAGAGGGCTTAGCTTACTTTTAGCGAGTGTGAAATTAGGCAGCTGTACCCTGGGAACATTCGGAGAGTCTCCACCCCTTCGCTTCCATAAACAAGTACCCTTTTCCTGCCATGTTTTTCTATCCACTCAGATATCTTTCGAAGCTTACATCTTCTTTGGCACTCTGTTGGCGTTTCTTTAAATATTCTCCATCGATTGTGGTTAACCAACAGAACAATAATGGACAATTTCCCTAGAGCCATCACACTCTAGTGTATGCTTTGTGTTCACTACCTGCGGGGAAATTTGTTTTCAAGGACCAATTCTTTTTACTTCCTCAACTAAACCGGTAGATCTAATTTCCAGGCTCAGACAGTGACCCTCTTTTACGTTGCTCTAGCGGCTAATAAATATCTGTGGCGCATAGAGGCAATTCAATTTTTCTTTCTCACTTCTTCGCTCAAACTAGTGAAATATTGAGGGATGAGTACATAGTGCAGCTCACCGCCGTATTGCCGATTTTAAGAGCAACTGGTTCCGTGTTTTATGGCGTGAACCCATGGGTGTGCTGCATAAATGGAGACACAAGTAAAGGTAACTGAGTAAAAGATGGCTTCCTTTCCGCCCGGATAAAGAAACGGCCATCAGTTATGAACCACCACAAGTGCGACACTTCGAGACTAGTCATAAATGAGGCAAGCATTGCCTAGCTTCATCAAGTGTGTGATATTGCAGTTTATGTCACAGATGAGGTCACCCTCCCGTCAGTATCAGTACTCAATTCCGTTGACTCCTTCCTAAGTTTTCCTGCGAGCAGCACACTGCAGCGACCTCCTTCATTCGGCGCACAGTAAGTAGAGCTAAAAAAAATTGCATACCTGTGCCCTCAATTGGATCCTAATTAGAGTTTTACGCTACTGATTGCTGTTAAGGATTACATTTCTTAGTAATTTTGTCATCAATTGAATACTTTTAGAAATAGCATCGTTTCGGGTAATTCACTTATTTTTGTGTAATTGACTACGGTAATCAATTGATTTGCAAAACATCTACAGGGGTTGACCGTCCTTCACGATGTGATTACACGCGGGTTGCGTGCAAACTTCGCTCTCAATAACCTTCGTTCTTGGTAGAGCTCGCGCAACCTATGGATGCTTTCAATAATTAAGGCA
The DNA here is from genome assembly GCF_055883805.1 of Amblyomma maculatum. Taxonomy (NCBI): domain Eukaryota; kingdom Metazoa; phylum Arthropoda; class Arachnida; order Ixodida; family Ixodidae; genus Amblyomma; species Amblyomma maculatum. The sequence continues at coordinate 87,602,972 of NC_139351.1, read as the reverse complement.
TGCCTAGCTATATCACCCTTATAAAAGCTTACGATTCTTGACTTTAAACTTTGCTCCAGAAATATTTGTGCCTCTTTGGTATAGACCCTATGGTTACCAAGCCTCCCTTTAGTTCCGAAGTGTTTGGAAATTGAGTCATTTGAGATAATAAAACTTGAAGAAAACTGTTAAAACGTGCTATTAATAAATTCTGCTTTTGTGCGTATAAGTGTCCAGTGAAATTTTAATTGGATGCAGTTTTGACATCACAAACCGATTGTACCAGCCACCATTATGTTTCAAATAATGGATGTCGCTACTAGATGTCTGGTGGTCTATGATAATCTTCGTAGTGCCTCCTGAATAAATTAGAGAATTTACTGCGTATGTTCACTTACCAGAAACCGCTGCTATATAGCCGCTCTCGGTTGATTTAAAGCTGCATTATTTGTGTTACAATAATAATGATATAACTGGTTCACAGGAAGGGAAAGACGCCGTATCTGTCAAACTTGCTCTGTGGACACCTGAACCGCACCGTAAAGGAAGGGAGGAAGATGGGAATGAAAGTGGAAAGAGAGAAAGAGGAGTCGTAGTGGAGGGCTACGGAGTAATTTCGACCACCTGGGGATCTTTAACGTGCGCTGACATCGCACAGCACACAGACGCCACTTCGTTTCGCCTCCATCGAAACGCAGCCGCCGCGGTCGGGTTCGAACCTGGGAACTCCGGCAGGGTAGTCGGGTGTCTAACCACACCACCCCGGCGGGGCTGTCACAAGTTGCAGATTTTATTTTTTTCTTAGCCATTCGCTCAATATGTAACGTGATCTGACATTGTCGGGACAACCCAGGTAGCACAGAATGTGGGGCCCCAGTAGGTCCGACGTAGGCAAGTGAGTCTGGGACAACCATCATAAAACCTGCATCGGTCCCCGATGGGCAAAAGTGGGCAAGCCCCATTTGGGCTTGCCCCTGCTCCTCCTGTGTGGGTCCCATATCGGCGTTTCTTGGGCTAATGCAGAGCACATTCCTGTATCCAGACCACAAGGGTCCCTGGCCGGATATTTGAGGGCAATCCAACCTAAATGTGGGCTTTTTATGGGAAAGCCCTCATAGATCCGAAATGAGGCCGCCCCCATTAAATCTTTGTGGGACCAACATCGGCCGTAGTGGGGCAAGAAAACGGACATACCCACATGCTGCCCCGATCGGCCCCTTGTAGGCTACTTGAGGGCAGGTGAAATATGAATAAGGGCTCAATTTGGGCAAGCCCTCGTGAAGCCCAAATGAGGCAACGTTAGCTAAACCGTTTTAGGTCCCACATTGGCTGTAATGGGGCTGGAAGGCGGGCGTGCCCGCATGGTACCAAAATCGGTCCTTTGTGGGGACTTTGAAGGCCCGTGCAACAGCAAGTGGGCTCTAGGTTCAAAAACAACGTCCAGCCCAATTGGGGCTGCCCACATAAAACTGCTTTATATCCCACATGGGCCGTAATGGGGCTCGAAGGCGGGAGGGCCCGCATGATACCAAAATTGGTCCCTTGTGGGGAATTTGAAGGCACGTGCAACAGAAAGTGGGCTTTAGGTTCAAAACCAACACTCAGCCCAATTGGGGCTGCCCCACACAAAACCGCTGTAGGCGTGCGTGCAATTGCGTAATCTTTGTTTTCAACCTTTATTTGTATTAGATGTTGCCCTAAATTACTATTATAGATGATTTGTATAACAGTTGTTGCCATGTTTAGTCGATTAGAAATATACGTGGCTTTAGTTCTCGCGCTCATGCAAATTGCGCTACAAATACTGAAACAAACTGATTGCTAACTGTTGCCTCTTATGTGGTTGCTTTGGACAGTCTGCAACTCCCAGCACGATATTTCTGTTCAGAACACACATCTCCATAGCCTGAACAAGATGTACATCATTTCGGCTAGATGAATGTTATGAATTGTTGTAAAATTTAATATTGCTGTTTAGAAAGTGCAGACATGTATAAAAAATTACTTATGTGCATAAATATTGATTGGGAAAACTTGGACTAGTGCTTTCCATCAATTTCCTGCGTCGGACCCTTATGAGAATAATGTGGGCAAGCCCAAGTGCGGCTAGCGCTATAGAACCCGCATTGGTCCTATGTCATTATCTGGGGGGCTAACTGAAATAAAAAATGTTCCTCCAAAGCGGCTGCCCAAATCGGTCCAAAGTAGGACCATCGCGGGGAGTTGGCGGGATGTGCCCTTTTAACAATGCCGGAAAAATGTGGGCAGCCCCGCAAGGGCTGCCTGCATCGGCCCCTAGTGGGGCCCATTGGGGCTTTGTCGACAGCCCGCTTCGAGCCTACGTCGGCCCCTCTTGCAGCACCCACATTGAGCCCACCGGGGCTGTCCTGCATTGCCTACATCGGGCCCATCGGGGCCCACCCTTCATAGCCCACTTTGTGCTACCTGGGAACTCCACACTCTAAAGCTTGAAAATATACAAAAGGACCACTCTCTCGGTAATTTCAGATATTTTACTATGGTAATTTTACTAAGTTACTCTATTTTCCGCAGTCAAAATGCAATGAATGAAGCATCTTGTTAGGGCAGAACAGAATTTATTATCACTTTTCGCATTAACTGTCCGAAAATACATGGACTTCAAAGGGGTTGGTGCTTATTCCCTGTTGCTTATTGCCACAACAAAGTATCCATGTAAGCCAGGGAGAAATATAATGTAAACTATTGGTCCCTGGAAATATTTTCAGTAATACGAGTCGTCCATATTACAGGAGTGGAGTATTAAATACACATGACTGTTATAACACAAATCACGAATATCGAAAAAGTTGTGTATTTATTATAGTAAGTAGCGTCTGAAGTTCACAAACACATACGACGAATTTTCTTGACTTTCAGCAGCCCTACCGGTAGCAACTTTTCCCAGCGCCATAAACGATTCGTGGTGCTCCATAGAGGACGCAGAAACTGACATCAAAAAATTTCCCCACCATCAGCGAGTGCTCAAAGTATGCTTACGCTATATATAGCACAGCACTATCCGACAGAAACACAGAAAAAAAAGCCAAGAAAAAAGGAAACAGTCAACAGAAAAGGGAGTCCAGGAAGCCGGCCTAGCACTATCGATTTTTTGTTGCAATTTCATTTGGGCAGCATGTTGTCCTGAAGGCAAACTAATGTATCACAGTAAAAAAAAGTATATCCAAAAACTACCAGCCTGAACTCGTTGGTGCCAACCGGCAGTGTAGCGAATTCAGTACAGAAGCCGGCACAAGTGAAGAGAAACTGTCGCACTTCAAGTACACTCCGTAATCTGGCGCTGAAAGCAACCAGCAGGCTATGTGGAAACAATACGTTGCTTCATGATTCGGCTATGCACTATAGCGGTGTAACAGAACAAGAGCACTTTCGTTTTCCGCTTGCTCGTATTTACTCTTCTGGGAGTAAACAGATAAGAATGATGCAAGAGGCTCAGGGACATCAGAGAAAAAATGCACGAAAACCCTAGACAGGATGGTGGAAAGGACAAAAGTGGACAGCCGGCTCTTAGGCCTGTGGAAGCCAGGTGGGGGTTGACCTATACATGGGAACACCAAAAGCACCACAGAAAGCTGAAGCTAAGAATAGCGGAAATCACGGCGAAAGCCTACGTGCACGCTTTGCAATTAGCAAGTAAAAATTGGGAACAGTTTAGCAAATCGCTTAATGGGATGCTAGGTACGGCCAAGACGTAATGTATAGTGAGGGCACAAATAGATCCACAAAAAAACATACTGAAACAGGTAAAGTCATGGCAAGATTAGTGCACATCTTCCAAGACACTGATGAAGAGCTGATCGAGATCAAGCTCAAATACTTTTAACATAAAGTACACCCGGGAGCCACGGACAGGTCCTACAGAGGAAAAGACAACGAGTACCTAGATATACCCATAATCAAAGAGGAGGTCTATGCAGCGGTGAGAAAGGCTCAAAACAACACGGCTGAAGGCCGGATAAGATTAACAATGCTCTGATTCGGAACCTGAATGACGAGGCGATACAGAAGCTCCTACATCTGATGAACAAGAATTGGGCGGATGATACGGTGCTGGAGGAATGGAGGCATGCGGACGTGGTCATGATCCCCAAGCCAGGGAAGAACCTGGTCATAGAAAATCTGAGACCAATCTCGCCAACGTCTTCTCTCGGCAAATTTTACGAGCTTGTGGTCACCAAAAGAATCACTTGAAAAAGAATCAGTGCAGAAACACTTGAAAGACAAGAATCTATTTTCTTAATTCATGTTCGACTTCCGACCGAAAATATCAACACATGACGTCCTGCTAAAGCTAAAGGGAGAAGACATCCACAAAGCAATGAAGGCAAACGAAGGCGTCGTCAAGTCTCTAGATGTGAAAGGTGCCTTTGAGAACGCGAGCCGTGCTGTGGTCCTCGAAGGGCTTGAGAAGCTCGGCTGTGGGAAGATCTACGGCTATGTCAGAGCATTCCTGTTGGACCGGATGGCTACGCTGCGACTGGGCGAGATCCAATCCGAAAAGTTCCGGGTACCCAATAAGGGCACGCCGCAGGGGTCTGTCATCTGACTGCTGCTATCCAACGTATTAATGATAGGACTCACCAGACAATTTGAGAAAATTGAAGGAATCGTCGCACGATGTATGCGAATGATATAACAATTTGGACTAACACGGGATCCCTCGGAGAGAAAGAGGAGTTGCTGCAAGTGGCGGCCACCTGCTTGGAAGAATACGTCCTGGTTCGGGGGCTGTCGTGCTCGACAGAAAAGTCGGAACTGATAAGAATATGAAGAGGCAGCAAAACAAAGGAGCAGATCGCACCATAACCGCGTCTCAAGATACTGCTGCACGGAGCAGAAATACTAGGTAAGGACATGGTGCAAATATTGGGGATGTGGATACCGTAAGCCAGAGTAGTAGCCATACCCAGGCGCTGCTAAAAACGACGATGTCACAGGTAACGAAAATGATTATAGTAACCGGGAAAAGGCATGGCTAGGGAGGAAACACCCTCAAACTGTAGAGGAGTCTGGTGGTAAGCAGAGTGACCTACAGCATGCCCTACCAGGCTCTCAACCAGTCTGAAACTATGCAAGCAGAGGCCATAATAAGATCTGCGTATACGACGGCGCTAGGCCTCCCCGAAACGACGTCAACGGAGATATTAGCTATGGGGCTACATAACGCTTTCGAAAAACATAAGGAAGCCATGCTACACGTTCAGAAAATATAACTCCAGAAAATATAACTCACCCAGACAACGACTGGAAGGGCCCTCATAAAAAAGGTTAGAGTACCACAGGCAGCTGCGGGAGGTCGAAGGAATGGGCAACATTCCAGATGAGACACGCAGCAGATGACACACGCGTTTTTTCGCGCTGGTTTAGCTAAGCTTAAGTCTGGATATCTCGAAGCGAAAAACTTCGGTGATGCTTATGGTTTAGCTTAGGGTTATGCTTTTTGATTTAGCCTATTAATATGTTTACGGTAAAGCTTATGGTTATGCTTTATAATTTAGGCTATGGATAGGTTCACGGTTTAGCTTGTTGATATGCTTATGGTTTAACTTATTTATATGCTTACGGTTTAGCTTACGGATTATGCTTTAGGCGCTTCAGACTCAGTTTTGCTGCGTCATTTACTGAGACGTTATTCTCGTTGTTCGGGCTTCTCGGACGCTCATTGAGCTTTCAGCCTTTCATTTCTTCGCTCTTTTTCTGCCAACTCCCGTGGTAGCACTTCTGTATCGATAGTATGTATCGGCGACAGGTTAAAGACGCTTTGTGTCTGCTCTTATTTCAATGTCATGTTTAAGGCAAGCACGGCGCTGTGCTTCTGTGCCTAAAAACTGTGAATTCTTGGGAGTGGAAGTGAAAAGAGAGAAATGGGAGTCGTAGTCGAAATTACTCCGTAGCCCTCAACTACGTCTCCCCGTTCTCTCTCTCGACTTTCACTCCCACCTTCCACCCGTCCCTTACGGCCGGTTCAGGTGTCCACAGAGCAAGTGTGACAGATACTGCGCCTTACCCTTCTTGTAACTGAGTCGGCGGCGGCCGCCTGTTGTTGTTGTTATGAACTTTATTTTTCCGCCGATGTAGGAGGCCCCCTACTCCCCGCCCCCGGCACGCAGGCCTATGGGACGGAAGCCGGGGCCTCCGCAACTAAAGACAGGCGAAGTGACAGTGTTTCTTCGCGGCTTCAGCCGCCGGGCGGACAGCTTGCTGCTGGTTGGCGGGGGACTCGCTCCGCAGTAGCAGTTCCCAGGCTTCTCTACTATTTATGTTTTCCTTGGCGCCAGGGGAATCAAGGCATTGCCAGATTATGTGATCCAGAGTACCCCTTTCTCCGCAGGTTTCGCATTTATCGTCCGCCTTTTCCTCCACTTGCGTGTGGAAAAGCCAGACGGGACTTGGGAAATTCCCAGCTTGCAGGCGCCGCCAAGCGACGGCCTCCTTGTTAGTTAGCGTTCGGTCCGGTGGTGGCAGGGACCTTCTGCTAAGTCTGTATTGTTCTAAAATTTCCTTATAAGTTTGCAGCCTCTCGTCCATCCCATCGCAATCAGGCGGCTCTACGGCAGCCCGGAAGTAGAGAGCTCGGGCTAGCTCGTGCGCCGCCTCGTTGCCGGGGACGGACTCGTGCGCGGGGGTCCAAATAATTCGAATCTTTCTTTCAAGTTTTCCTTTCTCTAAAATTTTGGCTGCCTCCGTCGAGACCCTCCCTTTTACAAAGTTCCAGACAGCTGTTTTGCTGTCACTAATAACTATGCTGACTTCCGTTCCAACGCTAGCGCTCGCTAGCGTTGGAACGGTTCGGCCGGTTAGTCTTACTTCATGGAATCCAGCCTCTTTCTTTCTGTGTCGATTTTTCCTGTGAGCGTCTTCTTGGCCGGTTAGTCTTACTTCATGCAAAACTGATAGCTTGCCGAACTATACAACCAACTGCGTGGTGCCACATATATACACTCCGCGCATGCGCAGTGGCTCCGGCGTATCGGATGATCAATGACGCCACTGCGCATGAACGGTGCGGCGAACGCGGCGGAGGCGGCACCTATGAGTCACTGCGCCTCGGAGGAGTCGGCGGTGGCTCCGGCGCGCCAGCTGTGCACCGTGTGACGTCGCTCTTGTCGCATGCGAAGCTGGCTCAGCGGTGGCACCTCTGAGTCTCCTGCGCAGCGGAGGAGTCGGCGGCGACTCCTACGAGGTTCTCCTGCTGTGCTCCATGCGACGTCACTAATTCCTCGCGCATGCGCAGCTTGGCTCATCGGTAGCTTCTCGACATGGCTCACCGACTGGCGTAGTATTGCTTCCGCAATAAACCCAAGCTGTTACTTTGCGCCACACGTATTGTAACCAGTGCCACTCCTCCTTTTGGGCGATTTAATGCGTTTTGGATGCGATTCACGATACTTGGGGACCTCGGCAGTGTGCTCGGACCTATCACGCTAAAGGGCTTAGTAGCCAGGCAAGGCAGCTAGCTGTTCCATCGCGCAACACCTTTAAGGCGAAAGCTTTTAATGGCACATATCGTCGGCCGTGATTCTGTCCCACGCTTTCGTCACACCAAAGCTGTCAGTCATTCTAACAGCCACGCTGGGCACGTGAGAAACGTATTTTAGTTCTCCTTGTCTATCGTCATGCCATGACCGCCACCGTTGTTTACCTTTAAAGCTGTCAGTGAATATCTTTATTTAGTGGTAGATAGTGACCGAAAATGATAGTTAGCGACATTGATGACGATAATGACAGAGGTGACTGTAGCTATGACATCATCATATTCTGACGTGATGTAATCATATGGGAATTAAGAAATACTTCGCTGTCCTCGCCGGGCACCCGATCCAGGCGGTCATGCTTCGTCCTTCATTTGACGATTCCTCGAAAGCCGCTCCAAAGAGGAGGAGGAAGAAATTTTGTTTATGGAACTGGTGATGAAAGGCAACGGCGACGCCGCGAAATTAAAGCAACAAGCGCCATAGAGCTGCGCTCTAAAATAATAATCCTATCTTCACCGGGAACCCAGCCTCCATCCTTCGGACCCCAGCAGAGCGCTTTGGCCAGCTGTGCCACGTCTGGGATCGTGACACGCACATCATAAATCTTCCTGTTCACCGTAAGTATGATAGCGGAATTCTGCGAGTTACAAGTACACCGCCTTTCCTTTCCTGTAAACCTTACCTGTAAACTAATGATATAAGGCCGGTTAACTTTGATACGTTCAATGAAACGCAGGTTGTGTTCGACAAGGGGCTCGCGATATAGTATGTGCAGCAGCCACGCTCAAGCCTTCGCATTTCTCCAATGAAAAACCTGCAGTGCTATTGGAATTTTTTTTTTTCAAGGATAAAGGCATCTTTTTCTGCCTGAAAAAAAGTGTATATACAGGTGCGAAATTCTGGGCAGATGTTCATAACGAGGAAAAATTACACTGAGTAGTCCTTGGCGCGCTCTTGCTTTCCGCTTCACCTCTCAGCTTCGCTCGAACCTATTCTGGGAAGAGCAAATATGTATATTTCAACATAGTTGGTAATAACTGCATTTCACGAAATAAACGTTACTGAAGAAAAACTGTCATTGCCATGGAAACGTCAGTATTATAACAAATATTGATCTGCAGGCATCGGGAAGGAAAGGGTTCGGACACACAGAAAATAAGGATGACAGAAATACAAGCAGGTTGCGCTGGAAAGGACAGCAGAAAAAAGCAATTTTTTAGTCATATGTAGGGACTGCATTCGCTTGTCCCATCCATAAAAACAGAATAAATTGACCCTGACTACCGTAATTTGGTTTTCTCTATACACACAATCTGTTATTGTTGCTGAATATCCGTGTGGACAAACATGTACATACTCAGAATGCTAGAAAATGTGTATACTATACTTTGTAGAAGCAAGCGAAGTGAAGCTTCGCGAATAGAATGTAGACTTAAAGCAAACAAATCGGTCGATGCTTTGTTTCGGAGGTCGAAATATATGGCATGTATGGTATCGGAGTCGCAATAAGCACCTTGAAAACTTGATTATCGGTGTAAACTTAACAATACAGAGAGGGAGAATGGTTCGCAGTAACCGCTGTATAGATTTGTCTTTCGAAAACCCGCAAGAGCAGGCACACCACGGCACAAGAACTTTCATGCCACAATATTTCCTTAGATTGTGGCCCAGACTAGCGATCAGTCAAGTTCAAGCCTCTATAAAGAGAGAATGCCTCTCTCTCCGATATTTCAAAATGTTTCGATCTTCTAAGGGTCCGGGCAGTAGTGCTATATACTATATATAATATTAGCCTGCGGACGAACACTTTCGACGATGACTGTCTATTTGACCAAGGATGTTGGATATTTCTAACATGAAAATTAAAAAATGACGCAGTCATCAGTCCCGAATTTTATTTCTGTGCGGCCCCGGCCAAAATGCCGAAGAGCATAACGTTGTGCGTATTGTTTTTCAATCTATAGCTCAAGGGAGAAGAAGATGCGGGAAAACCTTATTTGCGGCATCCGTTATACGAGCACCATGGCGAAGCTTCATACCGTATACGGCAAACAGACACCGAGATTACCCGTGGGAAAAGCGAAGGCGCTTCGATCAGCAAAGCTGTGATAGAGTCCCGGAAGACACAGTTCGTCATGGTTCTCTTTGAACCCAGATGATGATAAACAAAAATAATATTGGAAAGAGAATTCAAGAAAGGAAGGCTAAATTATGGTTGCTCAGCCCTTTCTCTTTCTTTCTTTCTTTTTCTAATTTCAAAAATAATGGAATTGGGTATCGCAATGTTTATTGCTGTATTGGCACTGTGGATTCACCGCAATCTTTAAGTCTATGAGCTGTTCACCTGGTGGATACTAGCTTATGAAGATGCGATCACAGTAATGCTGAAACATTTCAAAAAGGCAGCACAAAATGCAGCAAAAGCAGTGCTATTCTGCTTGAACTCTCTTATTGGTTCATTTCATTTTATAAACTGGATGCGTTTCATACATATTTAGTTGCAATGTGGATAACATTTCTAAACCCAAATAAGGCTAATGACGTCACACTGTATCAGCAAATGAAAGTCAGGCTTGTTTGAAATGTAACGTATTAAAGCGAATTCCTGAATTGTTGACTTATAGGACCACGCATTTAGGCCTTTCTCAACTCAAACCTTGGCCAAGTCAATTTGAGGTGAGATTCACTTCATATTTCCATAGTAAGTTCCTCAGCAAAAGCTTTAGCTTCATTTCCTGATATTAACGCACTGAACTTTCTGCTTCGGGCTACTTAGCCAGAGCCGCTTCAGGGTAGAAAAATGGTTCCACTAGTGGCACAGCACAAACATAAGGGCCACTCAGCCGCTTTGGTGCCTTTGGAGGTAGAAAAGGAGAATTATCCGACCAATCTTTCAAATCTTTTTATATCGTCTTCATCCCGAATCATATATCCATCTTTTTCCGCCTGCATATGCATACCTTCAAAGCCACCACGTTGCCTGTTTTCTCATTAGATGGGCAGAAACACAATACGAACGAGGATTACATTACTCGGCGCCCTGGATACACCTACGATAGATATTCTTCCATATGACATTAAGAGAAAATCTTTCGCCAAATACGATGGTGTCCTTTCGCATATTTTGCTTACAGCTTCAAGATACAGCAAATGACTTAATGCAGTCTATTTCAATATTGGACTCCACGCATAAATTAGGTTTTCTGGGAACGCCGTTTTTTTTTTTTGCACATGCAATCCACCTAACTGATTCGATTACTCGGAGGCACTTCATTTTAACGGCGCCAACGGATGCTTTCGGTACCAGCCATGAATGCGCCTACGTCTTTAAATCTAAGCACAGTCAATGAGCGGTGCTGGCAGCACCATTGAGCGCACTCATTGTTGCGTTCCCTGAATAACTAACTGCATTTACGCCAGAGAAAATTGCGTCTGCGCTAACAAGGCGGGAAATTGAAGCTCTAATGCCTTTGCGATTACTAACGGTAGGTACAAATGCACATGATTAGGGGAAAATATACAAACGCGAAGGCGCAGCCGGGACGAGAATCTGAAGCAGCTTCTGCGAATTGAGGACGAAACTGTATTTGGAAAGCAGAGAGAGTGTTTGATAATCAGCGCAGTTAGAGATCTTTTACGTTACGTTCCTCCATTATTACTTGGCAGGCTGCTGAAAGGATACAACGGTCTAAGAAATAAAAAGGCAGTAAAGAGAGAAATAAAAAAAGCGGCGCTGTGCGCATCGTAAGAAGTACGTTAAAGAAGCATTGTCCTTCTTGAGCGCCGCTGTGCCTGAGTGTCGAACCTGCCGCACTTCTCTGTGCAGTGTTACTAGTTACAGACACCGCATTCTGAACGGCGACGAAAGTATGAGAGAAGAAAAAAATCGGCAGGACAGCTGAGTGCCGTGAACATCTAAGAAGCTGTATAGATCAGCTGCTTCGCATATATTATCTATATCATGTACTCTACTGGTGAACCGTCTTTATGGCAGTAGATAAGGCTCATATCTGCAGAGGACGCATTTTGTTAGGGTCGGCTGCTGAATCTCTTGTGCGCGGAAAAACGCACGAGAAATGTACGAAAATGTTTGAGAGAAGAAAATAATAATAAAAAAGTATTGTTCCTTACCATTCTAAGAAGCAGTACAGAGGGCTGGCTTTTATGCTAAGGAACAGCATTAAGCGTGATTAAGCGTCGTGCTACAGAGACCATGATTCACGTTTAAACATGTCTGATTTAGGGCTAGGTGTGGAATCGGTTGTGTGGCGAAAGCAACGGCAGGAAACGTGAAAACAAAATGTGTGGTTATATGTCAAATGTAGCAAATGTTGCCTACTTGCTGTACTCTTTTCGTAAATGGTGGCCTGTCAGCGTTTAGAATTTTGGACAACTGGGTCTATTTCACACCGAAAGCTGCGACAAATATGGATGGTTATCTTTCCGGCAATTCAGTCCCTCCATGTCTCTTCACACATGTTATAGTAAGCTACAAACTCTCTTCTTCTTTTGACTTCTTAAAGAGGGCAGCGAACTGATTTTTTATTATATATGCTGCAGACGTGATCAGTTCTGCATATTACTGTGATCTTGCCCACTTCAGCAATTTGCTTACTGAAATGTTTAAAGTTCGAGTTAGTAGCGAGAACATAGTGGCAATAGCAGTAAACAGAACCGCACCCTTGCGATACAATGCACGAGTTACTCAAAAGGACTGGTACATGAAATAAATGTTCCGGTAACCATAGCAAACAAGCCTCACGACGGTCGTCCACTGAGATATCTTCCAAGACAACTGTAAGCAGTTGTATAGCTTGCACACAAGAACACTCCAGCTACCTAAGCTATTTTATGCAAATAAATACTCTGTCAGCTTCAAGAAGCGAAACGTAGTACGAGGGCGCGAGAGTTAGCTCGACTAAGTCTTTCGCCCAGGACAGAAAGGTCGCCGGCTTCGACGTCAGATTCACCACGCGTATAGAAGGCCAGGAAGGAAAAAATGGCCTCGGGAGAAAAGGACGTGAAGCCACGGGACCTTTAGAAAAACTTGGCCAGAGGCAGAAATCGAAAAGCAATTACAAGGGAAAGGCAGCATCTAATTTATGCAGTTTACTGCAATGACTATCAACGCTTAAAATGTAGTTTCAGCACCATTAATAAGCTTCTGCACAGTTCCTAATGTTCTGCCGTTGGATATACGCTACGGAAATACCCACGCACCGCTTGTCCCGATCAGAGCCCCTCTAGACGTTTTGAGGACGTTAGTATCTATCAGCACTGCGGGAGACGCGAGAAGAAAAAATCATTCGCTTTTCAGATCACCTGAAAGGGCTCTTAACGCTGTTGTCGAGGATAAAATACGATGCGCTTTATGTAACTGGCATAGACTTGAAAAGAGAAGCTGGAGGCTGATAGCGGCGCCAGTTGCTTTTTTTGGGGAGTGTTGACCTACATTCGGGGGTAGAACTGTTGAAGATATTCTTGGTCTCATGTTGAATTCCAGTGATGTCTCTCCGCTCTTGAACCAAGCGTGTCACTCAACCCACCTTGCCTAACAATTTGAAGCATCATCGTATACCCTTGAGGAAAAAACGCCAGATGTCTTTGTCACAGATTCATCCAGTGTCGCGCCGAAGTCCACGGTCACCCTTTGCTCTAATGCGCTATTCTAGATAAAACAGGTGATGTAACGCACATGGTCCAAATAGCAGTAGGTGCATAGCTCTGAATATATATTGTACGATGTTTATTGATACCCTGATTTGTGAACATCCGTGCTTTCTACATATATGCGTGTCTGCATTATTTTTTTGTTAGTTGTGCAATACAAATTGTCTCTAAAGCAATAAATACCATTTCCTAAAAACAAAAATATACTAAAACGAATTATCAACCATAATCATAGTACGCGGTCAAAAACCAAAATAAGTAGAGTGCCCGTAAAGATATCTCGTCCCGGAGGTACGTCCACCTGAAAGCAGACGGAAAAGCAGACAAAATTTGTTGTCTATGTTCAGCTTTAGGGGGTAAGTTAGCAAAACGTTGAAAATAGAAAACACGTATTATATGTTTACCAATTACCTGTGCTGCCGGAAACCTTTTTTTGGTGTTATTTTATACCTCTTATAGTTTCCCGCTTTCTAATAGAAGAGAATTGCCCAGTTTTGCAAGTGTTTTGCGAGCGCCCATGTGTGATTTTCTTGGAGCTTGCACTCACTCGCGTTTCTATTGGATATCACAATATCGAAAGCAAGGTTGCGATTCCTCTTGTCCTAAGGTGAATAATAAACAGCTGCAGGAGAGAAAAAAAAGGGTGAAAGGGACGTGTTATAAAGGCCATAGCGCTTTAGTTGGTTCCACGCTTTTCTTATTCGGGGCCTGCCATTTCTACTCCGCTCTGGAAGACTTCTTTTGCGTTCCTTTCAGCAATTACAAACCTTAAGTAAGAGTAGGTAGCGTACAATATCCCATATGTTAGTTACTGTCATCGGATGGTATCACAGGTGATGTTGGAAACACACCGACACTAATGGTCTTCCTATAAGGTGACGAACAAACCCTTTGTTCAAACATTCATAGCCACTTCACGCTTAAATCAATTTTCCAGCGGTAAATCAATATCCACAATATTAGCCACTCCTTTATTAACCTTGTATGGAGAGTCGTGACAACGAATAGGTTTCTTGGGCTGCAGATTTCCTTTAAATGACCTTTCCGTTTACTACATTTTCATTTTGCTAGTTAGCCATGGCAGTTAGGACTAAAACGAAGTAAGATTATATTTTTATGTGATATACGAAGTCATCTGGGCACTTCTAAGGAGCGAAATCGGGATATGACAGATTATGTGGACCGTCGTCAAAAGTAGTTTATTGGTTTATATGCTGAACCGATAATAAAGGAGGCTATGGGTTTTTTTATACGGTTTATTGGGTGTAACATGTTTAAGTGAGTCAGGCTATGAGGGACGTCGTAGCAAAGGGCTCCGGATAAATTCGACCTCCTGGCGTTGCTTAACGTGCGCTGACATCGCACTGACACGATCTCCCCAGTACTATTCGCAGCTTAATTATATTAAGTATTTAGAATATTTGAAATAGGAGCAGTTAGGGGTAAGGGTTAATGGAGAATACCTATGTAATCTGCGATTCGCTGATGTCGTTGCCTTTCTAAGTAACGCAGGGGATAAGTTTAAAAAAATGATTGATGATCTAGACAGGGAACAAGAAAGGCGGGTCTAAAAATTATTATGCGAGAAAAATAAGGTATTGTTCAACAACCACGGGAAGGAAGAGCGGTTTATAATAAAAGCGAAGTAAGGGAATTAGTAGGCAAACATGTGTACTTAGGAAAGGTAGTAACCGCAGATCCAGACCACGAAAAGGAAATAACAAGAAGAATACGATTGGGATGGAGCGCATTTGGCAAGCACTCGCAGATTATGACTAGCAGCTTACCGGTATCGCTCAAGAGGAAAGTATACAACAGTTGCATCTTGCCTGTACTCACCTATGGGGCTGAAACGCGGAGGCTAACCAAGAGAGTTCTACTTAAGTTGGGGACAACCCAGAGGGCTATGGAACGAAAAATGGTAGGGGTAACATTAAGAGATAGGAAGCGTGCAGAGTGGGTCAGAGAAATAACTCAAGTTACTGACATTCAAGTAGAAATTAATAAGAAGAAATGGGCATGGGCAGGACATGTAGTTCAAAGATAGGATAACCGACGGTCGCTTACGGTAACAAACTGGATTACGAGAGAAGGAAAGCGTAGCAGGGGGTGGCAGAATGTTAGGTTGGCGGATGAGGTTTAAGAAGTTCGCAGGCGTGATGTCGATGCAGCTGGAATAGGACCGGATTAATTTGAGGAATATAAGGAGAGGTCTTTACCCTGCAGTGGGTAGCTGTGTCATGATGACGATGATGACGGCGACGACATCGCACAATACAAGGGCGTCTTTCACCTCCATCAAAGCGCGGCTGCCGAGGCAGGGAGCGAACCCGTGTAATTTAATCCAGTAGTTATGTACCCAAACCCCTAAGCGCCGGGGTTAGGGAGGCTACAAATCGGTCCGCATAATATTATACGCTTGATTACATAGTAGAGCAGGCAGCATTAGCAGTTCAAGCCGGAGAACGTAGTGACAGGCTGATAAGCCTTCCAACGTGCTTCGTATAATTTGGCCGCCACTGCAATATCAGTGCGAACATGCTAATGGGCGCCAAGTGAAAAACAAGGAAGCGAAATGTTATTGTTCTCGCTATCTTGCTAGGAGCCATTTAAGTCGTTGGTAATTGGTTGATCTCCTAAATTTTGAACCGGCGTTTGCTTTTGTTTGGCCTAACATTTCACCAAATGTCATTATATACATAGTTATTGCAATTATAGTAACATCAGGAAAGTTAGGAAGCAGATTTCTCTAGGGGTTGCACAATTGATTGAGAGGAGCAAAGAAACAGAACTGGAATAGTACACATCTACCTAACAAAATGTTTACTTGGCGTGAACAGTTATAAAAAACTATAAATTGTGATTTGGAATCAAAGATCCGAAAGCTAATTGTTGTCTGAAAACCAAAATACCAACATAGTAATGCGATTAATAGCGGAAGATATTTGGACCAAAATACGGAGTTTCTAATTAGGCTGCGTGCAGTAGTTAACCAGAAAACTGGTCCTAAATATGCCTGTATGCAATACAGTCGAAGAATAAATTGAACCCATTTTGGTTTTAACCTCATTTGCAGAAATCATTTAGGCCGGGTTACTGTTTAAATAACTCGTTAAATTGCGGTAAAGAACGGTTGTTGGGTTAATGATAAAACTCAGCGACGGGCAGCACAATAGGAAAAGAAACAGCAAAAAAAGACGCAGGATAAGTAGAAACACAGACAGACACACAATTCCGGCGACTGTGTGTGTGTGTTTGTGTTTCCTCTTGTCTTGCACCTTTTTTTCGCTGCATTTTTTTCTTGTGGACGTGAACCAACTGGCCTGCACTCTTCTGAGCACGAATTCTGTGGCTGCCTTAGCGAAAGCACACAAGCTCTTACGTTTATAAGGCCGGCTTGCAACTACTATATCTTGCTCTGGCGTTCTTCTTGGGTCAAAAAACAATGAAACAAATGTAGTCAAACAAATTTACCGTCGCAGTAGAAATGGCGCAATTATGGGGCTCCTTCAACTCATGTCTGGAGTCGCGAGCTGCACTTTCTTACAGAGCGAGCATTAATGCGTACTCTCTTGCTCACGTGCAAGGCAGTTTTAGATTTTAGGGATTCGTGCCGCACTAGGTATTGCAGCATAAAAGAAAGCTGAGAGCTCTGCTTACGAATGAGGATGAACTGACTAACGGTGCCAAAAAAAAAAAAAGGCATCATAACAAATGATGTCAGCAAGCTTATCCTGCCCTGACGTTAACAGTTAAACAGTAAAGGTTTCAGCAATCGTCCTGGTTGTCTCTTGAGGTGCAATGTTTTTTTCCCGTTTCTCTATCTTGTAATTATGCTTGCTGTCTTCTTTTTGCATGGTACCCTCATTAGGCCGAGAAAAAAAAGTACTTTGGAAGCTCAAAAGATCATTCTTCTTAAATTCCTTTCTAAAGGCCAGGCCTTACTATGATGCAATGGCACCAGTATGAAAGCGCGCTTCTAATTGGATGGTCATCGAGAGAGAAAACGAGTTTTACGGACGAAAGTGTCAACATTTTCTTGTCCTTCAACTTGAAAGGCACTCGACAGAACATTGCCGGCAATGAGCTTCCTGTTATGAAAGTCGGCACCTTATGACGAGAAAGCTCCTGAAAAGTTTCCTGCATGGAATGTGACGCAAGAGCTCAACGCGTTATTGAAAAAAAAAAAAAATGCTTGCAAAGTGAAGTTAATGGTGTGCTCGTTAGCTATTGAATATAACAGTACACTTATTGTGACAATTGAGACATGATGACGAAATGAGTCGACGCAAGGGGGCGCAATTGCAAAATTGAGAGCTTATGTCGACACTGGTATGGCTTTAAAAAGAGCTTGCCTGCTTCGGATTGAAACGTTGTCTTGCGTATGAACCTATTAAGATAACAGGTCAGGTTTATTGATTCGGGCTCGAATTATCTAGAACGCTTACCGTGAGTGCAGAATCATGTCTACGACTTTTTCTCTCCCCTCGGAAGTTGCGATACTGCGCCGTGGTGTCAGCCACTCCATCATTTCTGCACTGTTGTTTCAACGACCGGGCTCACACTACATTATCTCTCACGAGAATTAGTTCGCGTCACTTTGATCAGTTCCCGCAAACGGCTTTATGACGTATTCAGATGGTTCTCGCTTATAAGGTTTGTATTTTTTATTTTGTTCTTTTGTTTCTACAAAATAAATTGACCGTTTCTTTTTTCCTTAGGAGAATTTTGCGTGAACTACTCGCCTGCATTTTATTCTCGTTTTCCCTACACACGCTCTGCGTTCCTTTATCAAAACGTGTTTCCTGTATGCCGCATATTTATAATTAATCACAGCTAAACCTACTACCTCGACTGTATAATATAATTTCTGCATACTTGCAATATATTCCACAAGCACTGGATTATCAATGAAATATATCCGCTCTATTTACGGTATGACAATCCCAAGGCGCTCCGAGATTCTGAATGCAAAAAACTGACCGCCGCTCACTTGTTCGCAAGCCTTGATGACTTCCTTTTAAACCCGCAAGAAAGAACAGTAGAAAGATATCGATTATTCATTATTCACGTTACCCTAACCTGTCGTCAACGACATAAGATTGAGGTTGCGCTTCATATATTGTATAAGGCTGCACTTAACGTCTTTGTACATACGACCACGGAGCGCCTATATTCTACGGGGCTGTTCAATTGCCCCTGGGAGACCTCATACAACAACATCGAGACCGGCAAATGGCACGTCTTTCTAGCACCAAACAAGGACATTGGATACTAGAGCAGGTTTCACTAAAACCTATCGACCTCCTTAAAATACCCTCCTTCTTCGCTCCCGGATAACCTCAAAATAACCCCCATTCCAAAAAACGTTGCACCCGATACTAACTCAGGCAGACGATCCGCTGGCGGTGCCATCATGTTCACCCCACAGATTGTACGATCATCTAGACAGATGCATCCCGAACTAACGTCGGAGTGGCTGCTTACTCAATTGAGAGCTGTAGCTATGTAGTGACGCATACCTTCGGTCCTTACATAGATCCTCCTCCTACAGCGACTCTCGAAACCCTGCCAATAGTCGCTAATATTGAAAACCTCGCACAAGCACCCCCCACCCTTCAGGATATACCATATACACTGATTCAATACAGGCTATACGCGCCATTTATACGGGTGGCATATACCTGAAGAACTGCAGGATGATCTGCACAGAGCTCTCAGCAAACTACGTCCCAACACGGTCATACAGAGGTGGATTCCTTGTCACGCTGGAATCCCAGGCAATGAGGTAGCGCATCGCCTCACCCGCGAACTTCAACACCGGGCGCCTGGTATTCCTTGGCCTTAACCACCCACGTGGGACACTACTCTTCACAACAAAAAAGAAATCAACACTCACTATGACAACATTAGAGAAACTCTTCGTACACTTCCTCTTCCTGATAAATCACTCAATACCACGCAAATACGCATTCTTAGACGCATACAATTAAATACACTGCTTACTCCTGCAAGATCGTTTTTATACCTTTTCAGACATCCCCCGCATACCCAAATTGTTCCAAACACTATGCAAACTTGGAACATTGCATGTTTTCATGCCCTGCCGCAATTCAATCACCCCACATTCCACACCCTCCTCCCCCAACGTGACGGGCTTGGTTAGCATCTAACGAGCTGAATGATCAGTTGGCCTTGGTGACCCTGGCCCAGGACGTTCTTGACGCTTAGTAATGCGTTGAATGAAGTTGTTTCCTCCTACTCCTCCTCCTTCATTATTCAAAGACGCCATTTGATAAGGAAGAAATCAGTAAATGCTATTAAACGGCTCAAGCCTAGTAGCACATTGGATAAGAGCATGCTGTAATGATGGCCGACACCATAGAGTGTACCTATCTTGGCGAAGCTGGAAGCAGCGGCTCCATCTCGACGAGAAATTTCAGGAAAAACGACCGGGCCAGAGGTGAACCTTTTAATAGCGCGATTTTGAGAATCGCTCGCCGCTTTGATGACTCTCTCGGTACGTGCTGGCATTTCATTTTCGCCATTTAATGGGTCAGAAAAACTGACATTCAACTTTTTTCATGCTATGGAGCGAAAATGAGCACCATTAGAAAGCATGAGTTGGGAGCAAGGTTGGGGGGGAGGGGGGGGGGGGGCACTGCTGGAGGTTTGGCTTTGCTTTAAGCTGAAACTTGCCTAAATGCTGGAGGATTTGCAGGTCGATGGGCAGCAGCGAACCTTGGTGAGGATAAACTGTGCGTTCTCATTTTGAAGTGCCTTCTACAGAAATGACAGAGGTCGCACGTTTCACTGACTTCAAAAAAGCGCATTTTATATGATTCAAATGAACATCAAAACAGCTGGAATTAAAAATTTATGACTTTTTTTTCTTTAAAGCCTGTGTGTGTCATTTATACGGCTAAGTTCCAAATGAGAAGAGTTTTCAGTCACGCTGTGGCCGATGCGCATCAGAAGCTCACCTTTTAATCTTACAGTCGCTGCCTCCGAGTTGCAGCTCCAGCCATGTCACATAATAAAGAAACAGCGCTACAGACTAGGACTATGATCAAAAAGCAAACAGGACGGGTGCTGACTCGCAACTGAAGTTTATTGAAAAAACACAGTATAAATATCCAAGCCAAGCTGCACTAAACCACACATAAACAAAAAACCAAGTCATGATGACCCAGCACACATACCACGTTCAAGAAACCCAACCTCATTATCTGTTAAAGCAATTGACGGTTCAATAACACATTTTTCACCTAATCGCATGATACGCCGAGCCTCAATGATTTCTCGGTTAATCTGTGCCGGATGGGCATCCAAAATACCTGTCTGTTAGAAAAGGATGGCAGCCATCACGCCCCTTACAATGCGTTACCAGATTAGAGCCTTTACCAAGGATCTCTCGTGCTCTCGTAATCGAACATTAATACACCTGCCCGTTTGATCCACATACACATTATCACAAGATAACGGAATCCTGTATATCGCTCCTATTTTACACAGGACACAGGAAATCTCATGCTTCACCCGACACGTGTTTCTTTCCCGTACTTTTTTCGCTGCTTTGTTTGCCACATACTTTTGACAGTTTATTGTATGCTGAGAAAACCACAATAACATCAAACCTTCTGGCTACATTTTTCAAATTGTGTGATAGACCATGCACATATGGCAGGGCCACATATCTTTTTGTATCTCTCTGTCTAGCCCTCTCCTGCTCGCGTGAACCTGCGCACGACTGTTTTAATCTATGATCAGCTTATCACATGTTCTTAATATGACGTCAACAGGAAATCCTGCGTTCGCTAGCCTAGATAGTTGTTCATTAAATCTGATTCGCATATTATGAAAGCGTGATTATGACAGGACTGCCTCCAGGCTGGACAGAGTGATTCCATCTTTGACTAGCTTAGAATGCTGCGACCCATAATCTAGCAGCGGCTTTGCACTCCTAGGCGAATACCGCCAATAAATATGACGGGCACAAAGCGTCAATCTGAGGCCTAGAAAACTCAGTTCATTCTCTTGCGACATTCGCTGAAATGTAAATCTCAGATCCAGCCTTTGCTCTTGAAAAGCTTTAAGAATATTTATAGCTGTTGAGCTACTATTGCAACATTTGTAAAAGACCAGGAAATCATCAACATACCGAAAGATTCTTATCCCCAGCCCTTGCAATTTTTTTGGCAATCAATTCATCTAATCTGCTTAATAAATTGTCACTTAGAACAGGAAAAACCTTTGAACCAATACAGATACCTGATTTCTGGGCATACACGACACTGTCAAATTCAACAAGCGTACTATTGAAATGAAAAGATGTCAATTCCGAAAACGACCTGGTTGATATACCACAGTAGTTGCCATAAGCTATTTCTTCATTCTGTTCCGAAATAAACATTCGCAGGCTGGTCATGAGAGCTTCATGAGGGATCGAATAAAACAGATCTATGACATCAATGCTGACTGCCGAGTACACCCCTGGGTTGTCCGTTTTCAAGTACTCTACCACCATCTCGGAGCTTTTACAAGATACGAATCTTCGAAACGCAATGCAGACAAATGTTTCTGCAAATAGTTTGAGACAATAGATTGCCAGGAGCCCTTCTCAGCAATTATCGCTCTGAAAGGTTCCTCAGGTTTATGAGTTTTCACAGAAGAGAATATATCCAGAAACCGTGATTTGGCGTATTTTACACCTGTGGTCAATCTGCCTAAATTCAGGACAAAGCCTCTCTCGTGACCTTCTTAGTGTCCTTTGACACCACCCTAAAATTCTTCTCAACAGCCTCCAGCACTTTTTGGTTGTAGACATCCCCGGACACAATAACAAAACGACCGTCTTTATCTGAGAGAGCGACCTTAAGATTCCTATTGACCATGTAATCAACCACAGGCCCAATACTTAGACTCGCGTTGGCACCGTTCTGTCCTCGAAGCAACATTCACGCATTCCGAAATGAAGCAAGTGCACGAGCTGTCTTTCATCTGCGTGGCGAATCGCCTGACCAATGTCACCTTGCCAATTGGTGACAGGCGAGGCTCCGTAGCAAACTTGGGGTCTTTGCGAAGCACAGCAAGGTGTTTTTCCGGCACGCAGGCATCCCCAAGCACCACAACTTCACCAGACGTAGCCTTGTTCCTTTTCCTCGGCTGAAGTCATAGACGAACACTTGCCCAGAGGAATTTCGCGCTGTTGCCTGCAATCCTACACCACTCCTGGTAGGGGCGTTGCCCGTGACCTTGTCCTTCGACGCCACAGACGACGCGCAGATTGTTCCTGTAGTAACGCACCTGCCGTCACATCTTGGAACAAAGTACGCTGCAGATCCTACGGCTGTGACCCTAGGATGGATGTAGAGGCCCAAAAAAGCGCCTGAACCTCAGGAGGGCTGCGTCCTAACTTCTTATACCAAGAGGCGCCCCGAGCGTTGCAAACAGCAACGACAATTAGTGAGGCAAGCGTTGCATGGCTGGAAAGGTTAACACACTATAACATGCCAACTCGCCCAGATGTCTCTTCTATTACAGTATATTTCTTGTACACTGGGCTCTTTTTCGTGTCCCTCCCCAAGTACCAGCTCTCAAAGCTTCACTTCTCGCGCGCTCCGCCCAGTATGCTTATTTTGGCATGCCTCTAATGCTCAAGCAAGAAAAGGAAAAATTTTCAACGCATTGTGTGCCTAAACCACTCGCCTCAATGCGTATGAGCAAAATACCTAGCAGTATGCTGTATTTTTCCTCATCCCTAAACGTAGTATAGCAGGAATCTCGACTATATTACTTTTCAATAAAATTTCACTGTGCCCTTAAACTTAATTCTAGAAAAAAACTTTCCCTCAAACGGCTTCTCGCTTAACCTTCACTATGGTATCTCTGCAAAATACAGGAAGGAGCCGTTAACGACGGAACTAAGAGCGTTCAAGGAATACTGTGAATAGAACATCTCTCAGCGCGTTTTCTGTCTATTTTGAAATAGATGAAGCGTACATGTCTTCAATTGTACAGACTGTCTATTTATTAATGTTGAATGGTCCAGGAAACAATCGTTCCGAGTATTCCAAACTTCCAAGCCCATTGTTAGCGCGTGTCTTGTTATTCGACAAAGAAATCCATTAGGACTGTGATCGATCTGTTTACTCGTGTTCTACCAAGGCTCTGTAAACATTTAAGGCAACAATGCATGGTGCTCGAACGGTGGCCTCGAGAAAGGCTTAACCGCATTCCGGATATGATCGGACATGCTCCTATTCATGAGAGGTGTGTTCGACAAGGCACGTAATGTATCCTTTTGTGCATTAAGGATCTTAAGTATCTAATGTTAAATTCACAAAATGATGGTGCGTTGACGTTCCGCCTGAAATTCAGGAAGAGCTTGCGCTAAAGTAGGGGCCAAATAAATGCAGGTGATTTGAAGACGGCAGAAAGTAGGTGTACTATTTGCAATGTCAGCGTTTCATGAGAAACTGCCTATTTTGTAGTTGAATTTGTATTATATTCGGGCACCGGTGACCACTCTTTCTAATATGGTTAATTTATAATAGCTGCCGTCTATTTCACTTCATTAGCATAAAACACGGATGAAAGTTTTGTTTACAGATTGCACATACATTTTAGGACGTCGGTGCTTAATTCAGAACTTCTTTGGTAGCATATACACGTTTTTAAGAAAACGAAAAGCAGTGTTATGCAAAGCAATCATGAAGGGAGATCTTTGTGAAACGTAAGAGAATAGTGTTGCATACTGCTTTCTTAATGGGACCAGATACGTTGTAAACAAGTGTGAGCAGATCGATAAAGCTCTTAATATACTTCGTGATGAATAATATAAGAAGCTACTGGATGTTTTTCAGATGGTTTCGAATGTAGAAAAAGGTTCTTGTTTTTCCCTTTCGATTTCATGCTTACTATTCGAAATCCAATTTAAAAGCAATTTTGCTTTAGCGAGCATAAAATAAAAATATCCACAACATTCTATATATTTATAGGGACAGTATCAAAGACGAACAAGGTTTAGAGTGACCCAAAGCCAGCCAAAGCTTCGCATGGAGCGGTCATTGATTGTCGTTGCTGGACAGTACTACATAAGCTCCAACTTTCTTCTATGTACAGCATTTAAATAGTCAACCGTTAAACTAACACAAGTCTAGCATATTATTCGGAAGGAAAAAATTAATAGTTATTTTAGTGTTTCAATAATGCTGAACTCAATACGTTGCACGAGAGCTTTAATGACAGACTTTATTGTCCTGAGCAGGTCAACATAATTTTTTACTTCGGCTTTTAAAGCTCGAGGCTTTATCATACACGTAATATGTGCAGTATGAGGCCCAAACCCGACGAGATCCGCTGAACAAGCTGAGAGAGTTTAGCGCCAATAGTGCTACCGTGGAATGTCTTGTCGCCCAGCATGCCTCTCGGTGTACTTTTGTGATGTAGTATCGTTCTGACCACCGTAGCAATAAAAAACTTTCGAAAGCAGCAGAATCCCTATGGACGTCTTCCATTACGTCATATGAAGCCTATCAATCTCTGTCTCCCCTACAGTATATCTGGTCTATGTAGATAGGGTGCTCGTTTGTTGAACCCAAAGAGGCGGGATGACATCTCCTTGGTGATAGCCGATTTTCCAAGGGGGCGAAAGCAAGGCGCCCGTGTGCTGAGAAGGAGGAAAAGAAAGACATTTAATAAATAGAAATGAGTATGTGTAGGGAGGTGTGATTGGATCAACCCTTAAAGGGCTGGTCCTCACAAGCACTAGGTGGTGTCGCCTGCACGGCACCCCTCTGACCCCAACAATCAGGAATTACAATTCCCTTCTGCCTACTCTTTCAGAGATATCGTCCTCCACTATCAATATGGCCATAGTCTATCCTCGCCCATATAAAGCCTCTCAAAGGCGGAGGAGCGGCTTCTGCTGCGTCTTTATATTAATACTTTTCTGTGCCCGGCAACTCTAAAACACTTTGACTCTTCTTTCTCGGGCAGCTGTGCCCACTGTGCGGAGAATTCTTCAGACGTTAAACACATGGTGTGGGCCTGCCCATCGAACCCTACTATATCCCCTAACGCCAACTACACCCGGAGGACTGCGAGGCTTGGCTGCTCTGACGTACAGGTCGAAAAGACCTTGGAGCGCGCCCGGGCAGCGGCCGACGCCCATGTGCTGTGCAGTGTCAGTGCATGTTAAAGAACCCCAGGTGGTCGAACATGGTGCGGATATTGGGGATATGGATACATCGAAGCAGCTCAGTACCCACACCATAGCGCTGCTAAAAACAGCGACGTCACAGATAGCGAAAACGATAAGAGTAACGGGGAAAAGACATGAGCTAAGGCTGCAAGACATCCTCAAGCTAAGGAGGAGTCTGGTGGTAAGCAGAGTGACCTACAGCCTGCCCTACCAGGTTTTCAACCAGTCTGAAACTATGCAAGCGGAGCCCATGATAAGATCTGCGTATAAGACGGCGCTAGGCCTCTCCGAAACGACGTCAACGGAAAAAATCTTAGCTCTAGGACTATATAGCACTTTTGAAGGACATAAGAAAACCCTGCTACACATGCAGAAAATACGAGTCACCCAAACAACGGCTGAATGGGCCCTCCTAAAATGGTTGGAGTACCACTGGTAGCTGCGGAATGTCGCTGGAATTGGCAACATTCCAGATGAGACACGCAAGTTGATAAGGGTAGCCCCGATGCCAAGAAACATAGACCATCGGTTACATGCGGAAAGACGCGAGGCAAAGGTGAAAACCTTGGGAAGAAGTCTCGTGAAGAAGAAAGAATTGATGTACAGCCTCGTCCACTTCTAGCTAGAACACGGTCACTGCTTTCAAGGTGTCATTGCATCCGACCCGGCCACGCAGTAATCTAAAGTGGCTGGCCATGTGAAGCAGCACATCCGTGTCTTTGTGTGCTTGCATCGCTTTGCATCGATATCTGCCTGCGTCAGATACAATGTTGCTTTAAAAGCAGTGACCGTGTTCTAGCTAGAAGTGGACGACCCTGTACGTGGACGCAGCCACGTACGAGAATGACATACAGAAGGCAGTTGCGACGGTGATCAACTCCAGACATAAGGAGGTTGCAAGTGCATCGATCAGAGACTGTAACGGAAGCGGAAGAAGTCGCCGTGGCTCTAGCGGTGGCGGAAGGCTTCCGGAAAGGACGGTAGCTAACAATTCCAACAGACTTTCAAATGGCACTGGCCGGAATTTTAGAGACTCAGGGTACACAAGGCCGCCATATGCGTACTCTTTGAGGCTAATTGTGATGAAATAAAGAACACTGAAGGAGCAATCAGACCTATACAGCACAGTATTATATGGGTACCGGGACACGCACGAATGATGGGGAATCAGTAGGCGGATGTACCAGATACGTATGATGCCGAGCTCCCGGGACATCTGACTTCGAGGAAGCTACGCAGGCTCTTTGCCAGTACCCGTGGTACTTGCATATTATACGGGACAAGACGCAGATACGCGCCGCCAAATAAAGATCTCCGCAAAGAAGAGGCGGGTATGTGGAGAAAACTACAGACAGGGACGTTCCCGAATTTGTACATTCGAAACAATAATCCCACGGCAAAACCAGACGTATAGGCCCTTGGTGTGGGTGAAGACCCACGATGTATCTATAACATGAGCGCTCCAAAAGATTGACGGGGCACAAGTCATAGAAGGCCCTAGTGCGGAGCAATGAGATACAATGCTGGCCAGTGACCGCTGTGAAGACCAAATAGGTCTGTTACAGCGTGCTCTACGGGCGGCGTAAGCAAGTGGAGCCCTGGAATAGCGACACTAACCAGCGCTGAAGGCTTCACAAAAAGGAGCAGCCGTGAAGAATACACTGATCAATACAGTTATTCAACGAGTTCCTGCCCACTGCAGAAATGCGAATGCCTAAGCTTTGCTGGTACATACGGTCTATCACGCTTCCTGACATTATCATTATCAACTAAATGCATCGTCATTATCAATCATAATGACATAATTGTCATTATTACTAATTCCAGCGTCATTTTCATCGCTGCTATCATCCTCATGGTAGACAAGGAGAATTATGATGTACGTTTCAAGATCCCGGGTGAGGCGAAGTTTGTTAAAGTGCTCGGCTGGGGATCTGAATTAAGTGTTCAACTCTCAGTGGATATTTAAAATAGTATAAGGCGCAAAAAACAGACAAACACATAGGTAAGTGACGGGGCGAAGCGGCATTTTAAATATGAACCAAAACCAACTAGTCCAGCAGCAAGTGCTCTCAGTGGATAACACGATTTATTTATTAAGGCGAATACGCTAGTCGTCGAGCCATTTTACGTGGCACTGCGTGGGCCAAGCTGCGCATGCGCGAGGAGCCGCATGACGTCACAGGCCCACGATATAGCTGGTGTGTGGGAGCTGCCGTCGTGCCGCACTTCGCCACGCTCTCCGCCGGTTAGTTGCAAAACTTTTATTTCCATCGGAAATGGGCATCCTATTCGCCGCCCCTGGCACGCGTGTCGGGGAAGACAGCGCATCGTGCGCCCACGTATACTAGGCTGGCAGGTATCCCTTGGCTTGTTGCGGCCTCTTCCGCCAGATGGATGATGCGGTGCTGGATCGCAGGGTCCTCGCTTCGCAGCAGTGTATCCCACGCTTCTCCACATGTTATATTTAGTCCTATCTCTGAAGATTATGGGCACTCCCCAAATTATGTGGTCGAGGGTCCCTCTCGCCCCACAGTGTTTGCACAGATCATTGCCTTAAGGCCTGATAGCGTGTGAAATGCCCAGATCGGGTTCTTGAAGGTACTAGTTTCTAGCCGCCTCCACGCGACAGCTCCTCTATTATTTAGGCTAACGTCTAGCGGGGGTACCAGTCTATGTCCCAATTTATATTGGTCTATGATTTTCCCGTAATTTTGCAGACGCTCGTCGTATGCCCAGAGTTCGGGGGGCTCGACAGCTACCCGGAAGTAGAGAGCTTGGGCTAGCTCGTAAGCCGCCTCGTTACCAGCAACGGCAGCGTTAGCGGGGGTCCAAATTGACTGAATTTTCCTATTCAGTGTTCTTTGGGTGAGAATTTTTGCTGCCTTTAGGCGAGCAGGGCCGCCTCCAAGTCTGCACGGCCCCCACCATGTGTAACATGTTCGAGGACGTTTCCTCACAGTGCGGGCATTTGAGTATTTTAATGCTGCCGGGCACAGTCACGTTTTGGTGTAAAGGCAAAGGAGAATGCGCTCCTCCGCCTTTGTGAGGCCTTGCAGGGCTTAGGATAGATTGCATGGCTGGATTTATAGAATTGAATTATTTCTTTGAAAGTATTAGCGGGATTGGATTTCGGTGTCCGGATCAGTGGGAGACAAGGTTGGTGCCCGGAAAGAGAGCGCGCGGGCGGTGGCATCGGCCGTTTCTTTTCCCTCGAGGCCAGCGTGAGCCGGAGTCCAGATAATCGTTCGATGCGCGGGGGCACCGAGATAATCGCTGTTTTGTAAAATTTTGATATGTACCCCTGCTCGATATTGCGGCGGGCACCCGTCTAGTCGGTCATGATGATCCGTGAGATTCCACGATATGTATTCCTTTCTGGTGTTCCTGCCATCGGCAATCCCACAATTAAACGCGAGCCAAGGAACGCTATGCGACTGGAGCGAGAGTATATCGTCGAAACTACGTACCTGAGAAAGTGTGACAGATACCGCGCCTTTCCATCGCTGTAAACCAGTTGTAATTATATATAGCACTACAACGAACGCCCATAAGATGCAAACGGAGAGAGGCAAATGGTAGGAGAAGAAGGGTAGGCTTTCGCCATTCTCTCCTCTGGTCCTTTGATTTCTTTCTTTCAAGCTGCTACTTAATAATAACCGCTTTACGCAGTATCTGGAAGGCAGTGTTTTTGGTGCGCAGTCAATGCATGCGCTCATGGTCTCATTTCGGTATTCAGAACGGGCACAGAACTAGTGGCGCCGCTAAGCGCGTTTTTTAACATGCACTCCAGATGTATTGAGCCCGTTGTCTGGCTCGTTTGGGTAGTGCATATACCTATCGGTATGTCGTGCAAGGCGGTTGCATGAGCCCTTGGCTGGGAAAAGCCCGCTCCCCGAAACAAAAAACCGCCTAAACCTTATGGTGCGGGAGGCTTTGCCTGGGGCAGCCGTAGGATGATGATGGTCGCAGGTTGAGGTATGTACCCTCACAGGAGGATCGCACCTAGTGCATCCTTCCTTCCATCTGACAAGGCAAAGGCGGACCTGCCGCTTGTATATCATTGTTTGATATAGTGTTTAACAGTGTGTATATCAGCGCGTATTCTCAGTTTTGAAGCGAAAAGCTTCACTACGAGGGTCAGAGTTCCTCGACTTTTACAAGACTTGCTCACATCCTCCTCTCCCCAGCCGTCTACGTCACGCTAGTTGTCCTTTCTCCCAACGCCGTTGGCGTTTGGACGGTACACTATCGCTCCTGTCGCGTGGCGTTCCTTGGCGCGCGTTCAAGTGTGGGATTGCAGATGGCAAGAACGCTAGACAAGATTAGATTTCTGGTTGGTCACTTCAATTTTGGTGGCTGGTGATGTCACCTCTCTGTCGACCAATCAGGTGCGCCGCTGGCCCGGACAGCCTTTTTTCGACGACAGTATGAGCCAATAAAGGCTTGCTCTGAACGTTCCCGGAAACAGATTCGAGCGAAAATGTTTGAGCAACTCAATACCAGCTTTTTTGTCGTCGCTGCCTACTCTCTTGGTTAGATTTGGTGCTGCACAACTCCGCGTTGACGTTATTTTTAGGTTGCTTTCTCGCGCTCAAGAGTACTTTCAATCGTGTGCATGCATTTTTGCATGTATCAGTACGTGCAAAATATTGAAGTGTGACCAGCATCACCGGTGCTTGAAACGAGGATATGGGATTGCGCAGAAGACTGCGCTTGACGTGGCGTTACATGGTGCGGTGTTGTGTTCCTGGGTGTCGCGGGATCTGTGACACTGGTCCCAAGGTGCGTGTTCTCGCGTTTGCAAAAGATGCCAGTAGGAATGAATCGTGGATTAGAGCCATCCAGCTGAAGTATTTTACACCAAGCGTGCATTCAATAGTGAGAAACTGAAGTTTATGCCGTACTCCTCATGTCCCACGTGCTCGACCAGAAGGTCAGGAAGCGCTTATATGTTGTTTGACATGAAAAGACTGGCAGTGTTAGTGAACTTTGACCAAGGCGGGATTAATGAACAGAAGTATTCAGTACTGTGCTGGACTGCTTAATAACGCGCAAATTATGTAATAGGTTGTCCATGTACTGCCAATAAATGACTACATATTTTTCATACATTGCGCAAGTTTGTGAACTTCCCTTCCAAGTGAAGGACCTAATGAAGAAGCTGTCACACTTTGATGCAACAACAGGAAAGACTTTGACAGTTGACAGTGACAGGGTTCATCTAGTGTCCAACGCCGTACCATCTATTTACCCGAGCTGCCCAGCTTGAACCAGTCCCAGCCCCGTAGGGCCATGCCGTTGTCCACCACCGGTGATGGCGGGTGAAATGACGGCCTACAAGATACAAATCCGGGGCAGGCTAGCAATGTAGGCATTTCATTCCTACGAGATGTCGCCTTAGAAACCTATAAGAATGGTCACACACCAGAAACTCTAGTGTGGCATGTATTGCGTGCCGCAACAAACGTTACTTTGAACAACTTTTGTAAAATGAGAAATGATCATGTTCAAAGTACAGCGCAAAAAAAAAAAGAAAAAGGTTGCGGACAGAAAAACAAAGCCCCCCAGCCTGTCAGTTCCCAGCTATGCCACTTGCTAACTGTATACCATTTGCCAGAGCTTCGATTCTCGCGCGCTCCTCAAAGTACGCTCTTGTTTGCACGTCTCTAATGCTCAAACAATAAAAGCAAAATTTTTTCAAGCATCGGATGGCTAAACCACTCGCCTCAAAATGTGTGCGCAAAATGCCTTGCAGCATGCCTTATGTTGCCTCATCGCTAAAAGTGGTATCGCAGGAAGATCGCCATTATTATTTTTCAATAAGCCATTATTGTGGTCTTAAACATAAATCTGGAAAACCTTTCCTCTAAAAGATTCTCGCTTGAGTGCGCCGTGGTCTCTCTGCGAGATACAGGAAGGAGCCGTTAACGACGGAACTAAGTGCGTACAAAGAACACTATGAATAGAACATGTTTCCGTGTCTCTTTTTTTTTTTTGCTTTCTATTTGCAAATAGAAGAAGGGTACAGTACTGCAATTGTACAGACCGTCTAGTTATTAATGTTCAACGCTCCAGGAAATAATTGTTTCGAGCATTCCAGACTTCCAAGTGCATTGCTAGCGTGTGCCTTGTTATTCGACAAAGAAATCAATTAGGGCTGTGATCGATCTGTTTACTTGTGTTCTACCAAGACACTCTCAATATTTAAGGCAACAATTCATGGTGCTCGGACAGTGGCCGCGAGAAAGACTAGCCGCAATCAGAATATGATCGGATTCTGCTCTATATAGTGAGCTTTTAGAAGGCATGTAATGTACCCTTTTCAGTAGGATCTTAAAGATCTCATTTTGATTCCACAAAATGATGATACGCTGAAGTTGCGGCTGAAATTCCGGAACAGCTTGCGTAGAAGTAGGAGCTGGATAAGTGCAGGCTATTTGCAGAAGGAAGAAAGTAGGTGTGGTATTTGCAATGACAACGATTCATGAGAAACTGCGTGTTTTGTAGTTGAATTTGTATTATATTCGGGCAGCAGTGACCACTGTTCCTAATAAGTTGGTTTATAATAGCTGCAGTCTATTTCGCTTCATTAACATGAAACACAGAATAAAGTCTTCTTTACAGAATGAACATATCATAGTTCTAGGACATGAGCGGCTAATTCAGAACTTCTTTGGTATATTGCATATACACGTCTTTTTTTTTTTAAGCAGTGTTATGCAAAGGAACCATGAAGCGAGATCTTTGTGAAACTGTAAGAGAATAGTTTGGTTTGGTTTGTAGGGTTTAATGTCCCAAAGCAACTCAGGCTATGAGAGACGCCGTAGTGGAAGACTCCGGAAATTTCGACCACCTGGGGTTCTTTAACGTATTGCATACTGCTTTCAATGTTGGGACCAGATATGTTGTGAACAAGTATAAGCAGTTCGATAAAGATCTTAATAAACTTCCTGATGAATAATAAAAGAGGCTACTGGGTATGTTTTCAGATGGTTTCGAATGTAGAAAAACGTGCTTGTTTTTCTCGTTCGATTTCCTGCTTACTATTCTAAATGCATTAAAAAGCAGTTTTGCTTCAGCGAGCATGAAATAAAAGGAAACAAGACAGTATTAAATAAGCACGAACAAAGTTTGGAGGATGGGGGGCGGGAAGGTAGGGGGAACCTCAGCTTGTAATTCAGCTTTTCGACTCTCTTGACCTGTCCCTTTTTCCTTTGTCCTCTTGACAAGAACTCTTGTGATGTTGCCTTGCGAGCTGCGGCTCCCCCTCGACCCTTTTTCAGTTTTATTTGTTGCTGTGTAGCCGTCTTCACCTCGTTCTACTCTTTGCAGGGATAGCGTACTTCTCTACAAAGCAAATCCAAACTCCAAATTTTTCATATATTTTCAAGGGCAACTGTGCAATATTTTTCGACACGCCTGTTTTTTTCGCGCAGTATTCACCGCAGGGTCTCCTTTCTGTCCATATCATGTCCTCAGACCATGCTGCTTTGTGTATATCTTGCTGCGAAAATGAATGTCTATGCGGCGTCTTTTGCGCGTATAGTCCAGGCTAAAATGAGGGTTTACGCTGAGTATCCGATGTCAGATTCGTTATCAGCATTCGCAGAAGCACTTCAACTTGTCGCAAAAAAATGTTTTTAGGCTTGTGTTATGCCATACCTGACTCGCCGTGAAGCAGTTACTTCCTTGTAGTCGCTATTATACATGTAAAATGTATGGTCAAGACATAGGCTAATATTATCCGCGCATCATTTCTGTTCAATGAGTAACACAACCTCCTGCAATGAAAGCATGGTTTTGCATAATTTTTTTATTTTAGTTTGATCGCTGAAATAGTTTCGGATATTGTCTTAAAGAAGTAGCATTTCAGGACAGAGACACTACTCAAGGGAACATAATATGGCGATGTGCTTAAAAAATAGAGAAAATAATGATGTAACGTTTTAGCCAGTTTTTAAGATAATAATCGGTAATGGATAAGAAACCATAAAAAAAAAAAAATTAGCGTATACTGTGCTCAAATACTGCTGTTAGTTCTTATCCTTGGAGGTGGGGGTGGTTCTGACCTTCATTCAAAGAGAGCTGAGAACGCGAACCTTAGAAGAGTGTTGCGAGTTTCCTGCACCTGTTCGCGAAGGTCCTAGGAGCGAGTAGGATGAGGCTTCCGAGTTTTAAACGGAAATGTGTACAGGAAACACCCTCAGGAGTCTGGAAAAGCACCAATCTACCAATTTTCCGAATGTGAAAAACGATCATGTACAGAGGCATATCATCAAGGTATTAACGTGACTCTAATGCCATGTGCCCATTCTGCAAAATCTCCTCCCCAGAATGAAAACAATTTCAGAGCAGTACGTAAGTCACCTTACGTACAGCAAAGCGAAAGCATTTTTGCCGCCCTGCTGCAATGCTTGAAATGCTCATGATTCCTCGATAGAGAGGGAGAGAAAAAAAAAAAGGAAGAAGTCTTTTTGTAGAGGGAGAGACTCTCTTTTTCTCAATATCTCTCTCCAGAGAGTGGGGAAGGGCAGAACCATGAGAAGGGGGAGGCGAAAGACGAGGGACACGCTCTTTCGCATCACTATTATTACCTGTCACTAGCTATAACTGGAGTAATCCTGATATAATTGGAGTAATCCTGATTATTTTTTCTTGCACTTGGTTTAATCCCCTTATACTTAGTGGTGCGGGCAGAGGCATAATATTTTCTATTACTTTTGAGCTGCCTCACCATAATATGTGTAACTTGAATAAGTATTATTGACTAAATTATTAAGCGAAGCAGCCTCCACAGTTTTTCATGTCTTATAGGACTTCATAAACGTCTATAAAACATAAAACAAATAATGTATCAACATGCAAGGACAATAACTGTAAACAGCAACCATTTTAAATTCACATCAATCTTTATTTTCGGCAAACAAAAGCCTAATTGTCGGTTATGTACACGTGGAAGACTAATGCAGCATCATGTCAGATTGTTGTTTTTATTGCGAAAGCAATACTACTCGCACTTTCAAGCCTTCGCGTGACCCGGCCGCTGTTACGTCTTACCCACGTGACGCTGTGACGTCACATTCCACGTGACACACGTGCTGGCAGGAGCTGCCAACTTGGGTCTCTCGTTTCACATGGGATGGTTATGTCAGAATCAGCATGCCAGGACCCTGGCATTCAAGTTACCCCTATAGACCGCTATGGCACGTTCATACGGGTTGGTTAAAGCGGGGCTTTATATGTCGGCTGAGGAAGAAGAAAAAGAGAAGGAAGAACGCTCGGTCAGGCGCAGCTAATGCTTGCGCTCAATATTTGGTTCAGCAGCGTTGAACCCTTGTAATCTTTTTTAATTACAGAGTTTTGTAACCACTGCTCTATAGCACGTTGTAGGAATCAAACCAAAATTCGTTTTATGCCTAAGAAAGCTCTTCAGTGTGGTGGCGAAAACATAAGCCTGCGATATACCATATGACTGTTTTCGAGTGATAAATTAGAATTTGACAAACTCTTCCATCTTTTCAAGTCAAAATGGTTTTCACACTCTGAATTTCAGCGGGCGAGAAAGGCGGTAAGAACGGACTATACAATACTGAGTTTCTCCAACTGCTGCATGTGAACTTCGCGTCAGTAGGGGTAGCCATTCTGAAGGATTCTTTCATCATCGATCGAGTGTTGTTGCCTCAATAAGAAAACCCGTTTTCAGACTTTGCTGCTTATCTTTTAGCTAGACCCATAGAGTTCCGCAATTCTCGCTGGTGCTTGCCTACGCTTCCGGCGCTCAACACTTACCGTTGTCCGTGCTTCTCTAATTAGTTGTTCTGGCTTGTATGCTAAAGCATCTCAAGGCACGCGCGTCGGATGTTGAAGAGGCAGCCGCCTAATTTCAAAATATGGGGCTATTTCGAACCGAGGATTATGCTGAGGTGCAGTCCCGCAAAGGTTGGCAGCCTGCGGAGGATCCCGAAGTGCGGGAGGCTAGACGTTAATAGCAAGTACGGGCACGATCCACTCGACATCGGCGATCCGGCAAGGAAGTTATGAAATATCTGCGAACTTCGAGTCTGAGTTGAAATGAAAATACGGCAGTTCTCGAAACGCTCAGCGCTATTGAAGTGACGAATGCATTAACACGCAGGACAGTTGCAGAAACCGAGTAACAAGAGTCATTAAGTATAATATGAAAGAAAATGAGTTTAATTAGCTTTCATTATATTTGATTCTGTTATTCTACAGTATACCTACAGTTCTTAAAAAGATTTTTGTTCTTGTGTATGAAATGATAAACAAGAGGTGGAAAGCAGGAGGTACCACACAAGAGACAGAAACGTCTTCTCAGTGGCTAAGCATTAAATTCTACGCTTTCCTCTTATTCACTGGTTTCGTAGTGTCTGTTAGCCACGTGATAGTGTCCTCTTATGCAGGCATTGCCAGACTCTTTTCGTTTACCTCGCGAAAATGTTAGCGCAGTATTGGCTTAGTATTAGAATACTGGCTGGTGGGAATAGGGCCGAGCCATGTCTGTGTTTTACCGCTGTTCTCAGAAGGTGTGCAGCATTGCAGCTATTGCTGCTAACGTCAGCATAAGACGTCGTAATGCTAACATGTTTTCTCAAGCACATGTGAATACCTGGTAAGGATGTTTTAGTTCGGTTTGGTTTATGGCAATTTGACTTTCCAATGAGACCTTGGTTCCGAGGGATGCCATAGTTGTGGGCTCCAGAAATTTCGACCACCTTGGATTCTTTAACGTGTACTGGCAGAACAGCACACGGGCGCCTTGCTTTTGGCCTCCATCGAAAAGCGGCCGCCGCGGTCGTGAAATTACTCACCATGGATTTACTCATGGTTAAAGTATTCACAAATTTCGTTTAGCTCACTTCTATTTGCATTCCTTTTTTCTGATTGATACAGACCTCAGGGCAAAGCGCTGCACTAAAATACAATCATGGCTTTTCAGCAAAACGGACAGAAAGGGAGGAAGAAAATGGAGAAAAAAAGGAGAAAAAACACACAGAAGAAGGAGTGAATGGAGAGGAGGAGAGAAATGCTGCAATAATTATAGTCTTCGAGATTTTGTCCGTGTTTGAACTCCTATTAGGCGCGAGGGCACGTACAGGCTCGTAAATACGCTGGGGGAGGTGAAACTTCGCGCCCCTCATATAATCCTTGAAGTGCTCTTGCAATGTTCGAAGCAGCTTGTCTTACATTTACGCAGCTCGAAGCAGGTTCCGTCTCGCCCTATAATGATCGTCGATATGTCAAAGCCACAAACGCCTAAAACTTTTATACCAAATAAGGACGCGTGACTGATTTAATTTCCTTAAATGGTTAACGATGATTGTGTGCAGCGGCAATAAAAATTTAAAGCCGTCTCAGTTGTCCTTTTTTAATTTTGTATTCTTTAATCGAGTCGTAAACATGTGAGCTCTTGAGTCAAGTTAGTTTGCCACAAAAACTTACACATCTGCTCAGTTCAGTACTGTGGTAAAATAAATTTTGAAGGAAATTTTAAATCATTCACTTGTTCAGTTTTTGTCTCTTTATTTTAATAAATTTTTTCCTGCGGTATTTTTAGTGCTTCATTTCCTCGTAATGTTCTCCGGTGACGATATTACATAACACTAGCACCACCTTTTGACTTTATGTGCATTATCTCTTCCAGTTTATTGCTACCTTTATTTGCAGAAACAGGATAGATTACAGTTTATGTGGCTTAGTGGGCGAAATGTAATTGTGTGTGCTGGCACGTCATATTCTACTTCGCTTTCCACTCGAGACTCAACCAAACGACGTATTTGTGCGTAGTAGTGCGTAGTGCGTAGTAGTGCGTTGTGCGTAGTAGACGCAGTAGTGCGTAAAGGGGACGACCTTGCCGCTAAGGGTAACAAGTTGGATTTCTAAGGGAAGGAAAAAATAGGAGGGGTGGCAAAAAGTTATGTGGTAGATGAGGTTAAAAAGTTCGCAGGGGTAAAGTGGATGCAGCTAGCACAGGACCGGGTAATTGGAGGAATGTGGGAGAGGCCTTCGCCCTGCAGTGGGCATAGTCCGGCTGATGACGACGACGAACATGACGATGATGATGATGACGATAGAGTTGAGGTTTTTGTTGTAGATTATGACGACGATGATGACAACGATGATTGTATAGGCAGTCAGCAGTCAGCCACAGTTCAGCAAAAAGATTGCTCAAAAGACTCAACAACCATCGCGCAATAAAGAAATGTGCTCATCGCACCTTAGTGGTCCTAAGTACTCCTCTTATTTTTTACTTCCCCAAGATATCTCTGAGCAGATAGTCCTGAGTGCAGCTTCTATTGGTGCTGACTCGGCATTGCGAGTGAGTGGTATCGGGTAATCCCTACAGCTGATTTTCCGAAAAGCAGATTCAGTTATCTTGCGGGAAGAACGGACGCCACAGAAAAGAAAGATGGGATTTCCGAAAGAGATAGCATCACACAGGAGCGTTGCGAGAGATACGGCTTTTTGCTTTCATTGTTATCTCGCCATACTCTTAGAAGCTGAATCGCGTTGTGGTGTACGTATATGAGTCAGCTTGGACAGGATGAAAGCCTCATGGGACTTGGCTGCGATGCCGAACGAGCATAATCCCATATAATAATCTAATTCGGGCTACAGACGCAAGGCCTGTTCTTGATTTATTTCTCGCGCTAGGAGCCAGAACCTCATAGGTATGTAGAGAAGCGCACTGCCTTCGTGACCTGATCAACCTTTATAGCCGTTTTAACGTATGCCTCAATTGGTTTTATTTTTACGTCTTGAGATTGACAAAAATGCGAACAGATCTCCCTTTTCCAGACTAGTTATTATTACATTTAGCAAGAAGCATGCTGCACGTATAGAGATGGCGAATGATAATGGTTGCTATTTTAAGACAGCTCGACCTTAATGACTTCGATGATGATACGATTGATTATGCTTGGCATTTCCATCCCGAGGAGCTAGGCCTTCAAAGTTGAAACTGAACACTCGTTGCACTTTACGGAGGCGAACCGTAGTCTAATTGCGTGCAGATGTTTGAATCAAAATGGGACAAATATTCCTTCTTTCTTTTCACACCATACGAAATCCTGTTAGACAAACTAAATTAGATTGTGCTGCAAGGGCAATCGAACTCTTTCGTTTTTATTTGGGAATCATTATAGTAAAAAGTGTTTTGCAACGCCTTATGCACCTGCCTGTGCAGAAATGTTATTTCACATCAGATATAGGCCACACCCCTACAGACGCACGAGTTAGTGAGCAAAATATATGATATCTTGCTTTAGCTGCTTGAATATCGTATTCAAGAAGGACTTTTTGTTGGGCTAGTTGGTGCAGCATTTTTCAAAAATGAACGAAGTGTTAACAACCCATTCACATTCTTCTTTTATTATTTCATTCACATTCTTCTTTCACATTCTTCTTTCATTCACATTCAACATTCAACATTCACATTCTTCTTTCATTCACATTCTTCTTTCATGAACATTCTTCATTCTTCTTTCTTGTGAATGTGTTGTTAGCGCTTCGTCCATTTTTTAAAAAAGAATATCGTAGTCTGCCCTGCTTAGAGCGAAGCTTCGTTTCTTCTAGAGGGCTACTTTATGTTCGATTGCGCAGAATTTGAAGAGATAAACGGAAGGACTTGTATAAAGTGAACAGTAACGAAGCGATTATTAGCCAGGCTAACAAAGAATGGCATGCAACAGCTGCAATGAACTTTGAGCTATTGAGTTGCGTTAGTTAATATTGGTTTATTAATTGAATCTTACTAGAAAACGGCTGCCACAGGAGGGAAGCGTCAAGTGCTTGTTTTGTCGTATTTTGTCATTTCTGCATCCTTCGTTTTGACGCCTGTCATAAATTTAGAATGCTATAGGTAAGTAGGATGAATTCCAGATCATTAGGTTTATGTTTTCGTTGCCAAAGTGGCGACACCAGAAAAAAAAAGTGGTAAAAAGGCGGGTGTAGTGAAGTCAGCCGTTGATATTTACTCGGTTTCATTGCCGAAGCACAACTCTGCCCGCGACTGCATACACTAGATATTTTCATGTTATATGCGTCGAACTCGCATCATAATCATATATAAGAAATATTCGTTACAATGAAAGCTTGATTCACTACTTTGAATAAAGTTTCGAGGTGAAACGCTCCGCTCTAGGGTTACTTATAAAAAAAGATTCTGATACAATGTTATATTTGTTACAAGCTCTTTGCATAATTTATAGCGCATTACGTGCCGATTCACTCAATAAAGTCCTTGTAATTTATATCATATAAGACCTTCGAAAGTGCCATAAATAAAGTGGCTTTTCCATTTTTCTCGATTTCTCGTTAGGTAGATTTGGTTGTTACTTAATAACTTCTAATGTGATCTTCCTGTTGCTCGTTTTTGGTAACTATTGTGAGCTAAAATAATCTCGAAGGGCTTACAAAACATTCGTGGCTATAAAAACCGTTTTACGGTTGTTTATTCTCAAAAACAGTAGAGCGAAACTAATTACACTAAAGCAGAGATTATGTCTATCAGTGTGAAAACATCGTCGTCAAGATGAAAATACGGAGGAAGTGACCACATTTTATACTTTCTGTTTCTGATGCACATTGCCACATTTTGACAAATGTTATTGCCATTGTCAAATTGTCCGCACAATGGGAATTCCACATTGTTCTTATGGAATAATCCTCATGGCAAGAAACTTCAATTACTTTTGCAGCATTCATCCCTCATAATCATCCAGAAACGCAACAAAGCTGTTTTAAGTTTCTAAAAACGCAGTTCCTGTCAGTACTTAAAATCTGTTTTTGTATGAACAAGTAGTGGAATCTTGCTAATATACCTCATCCGATGTTGGAGAAAGCTGGCTCGCGTTGTTATGCTTTTAGCGAATAATGAGCAGCTTAACGCAAGAAGTGAAGCATGAACTGAAAACGTTTTACAGCAACCAGCGTTATAGAGGCCTCTCTTTTATACACACAGCTTTGAAGCAAAGTTTGGTTTCAAACGTAGCTGCTGAATAATGAGGCTTCGTTTATTAATGACGTTCAGACAGATGAAAGTTCATGAGGACGTACGCGAAACGAAAAAAAGAATGAACGAATATTAACGAAATGTCGCGTAATGAGAGTTGAGAGTAAGAACTTGAATGCAGTATTATTTGCAAGGAGTGGGTGATAGAAACTGCATGTCTTCAATACAAGTCCTCGTAGTTTGGTTTTCGGTGAATAGTCTGTCCACTGTAAAAAATAAAGCATTGTGTTTTCTGCTGGCTCCATGAGTGCGCGCGGTACGGGTTTGCGAAGTGGTTAGGTACGTTAATATATTTTTATGTGCCTGCAGCAGCATTCTGTTTTTGTTTTTTGATGCACGCTAGAGCCTCGATTTGGATTTCTTTTTGACCACTAGGATTTGCCTAAGCCAAAAGGTTAGTGTGGGCGCCCTTAGCTGCGATACAACCGGTAAACGCCCTACTCTACTCGTAAATGTGTACGGTCTGGATCTGCATAAAAAATAAAGGGCGACTAAAACTGCGGTACATTCTCGACGCCGGTCTGTAGCACAAAGACTTGGATAGGGAACAAAATGGCATTCAGACACTCTTGCATTATACTAGGAAACATATTGTTTTGCATTCTTCTGGCTGAGAATAAACGTTTGACAGTGTTTTACGAGAAGAACGAAAGAGGAGAGGAGGGGGGTGTTTTCACGCTCTCGGGGGACACGCGAACCATGTTTTGAGGCGGAACAATGAGGTCGCAGTAGCGGAGATGTCTTAAATAGCTTGGCGCATTTGGGTTTTATTAACCTGTAGAACACGTCGTAGTGACAAATGACGTTTGAATATCTCTGCTACACGATAGGAGCCCACCCACCCCCACTATCCACTAAGCAACCGTTACGAGGCAAGCGAACTGTCTTAATTCAAAGAGTGTAGAGGGTTCCTTTCTACATTTTGGTTTTGCGTTTTTCAAAAACACAGCATAGCTGTTGCTTTTGACAGCACGAAAATATTTGATGTTCGGAGGCCAGGACGCACTATGCAATGCGCATCACTGCGTTCCGTTAGGATACCAAAGTGTAGAAGAATCCCCGTGAGGCAGAAGTTGAAGTACGCTACGGCATTTGATGGTTCCTTCGATGCGTGGAGTTTTCCTGTTAGCAGTATTTTCTTTTTTTTTTTTTTTCAGCGAACAACGCTTGTTCCCGGGAGAGCGGTTTGCAGAACGACATGTCGACAGGCAGCCTTTATTGTCGAAGTGTTTATTTCCGAAATGGCAGCACAGTCGGTCTGTTTCCGAGATTTATGGGTTGGAATCTCCGAAGATGCACTCTTTGGTTGAGGACAAATGCTCCCGTCGGACTCATGACGGGCGAGTCCTACGTGGGCAGGATGTGACATAGATGCGCGTTTTGTCTACTTCTCGCAGCCAGGCAGGAACAGGTTGCGTGGCCATTCTTACTGCAGTTTACAGGATATGTTTATTCTTCTAGCTTTTACAGGTGTAGCCGTCCTGGCCCTCTCTGCCTCCCTCGTTCCGTTTCCCAATGCACCTCTCTCCCCGGGGCGGTGTCAAGGTGCGTTTATGAGCCCATGCTGATCGTAATTTCTTGCCCCCCACCCCTTGCATTGCAACAGAACAAATGCGCTGTAATTAATTGGAGCTGTAGACCACAAAAATTCTGCATTGCTTCGCTCTACATTGTGGCATTAACATCCGTGAAGTGCATTTAATAAAACGCTCAACAAGCGCTAATAGTTACTACAAACTTAGTATAGATATTCAATGTTTTTAAACAAAACTGAAATTTATCAAGTCGATTTACTGCAAACACGGCATGCCCCGCCGGGGTGGTGCAGTGGTAAGACGCCCGACTACTGTGCCGGAGTTCCCGGGATCGAATCCCGGCCTCGGCGGCTGCGTTTCGATGGAGGCGAAACGAAGTGGCGTCCGTGTGCTGTGCGATGTCAGCGCACGTTAAAGATCCCCAGGTGGTCGAAATTACTCCGTAGCCCTCCACTACGGCTCCTCTTTCTCTCTTTCCACTTTCATACCCACCTTCCTCCCTTCCCTTACGGCGCGGTTCGGGTGTCCACAGAGCAAGTGTGACAGTTACTGCGCCTTTCCCTTCCTGTGAACCAATTTAACTGATAATACGTGTTTTAGAACTTTCTTACAGGCTAAAATAAGCAATCTTTTGCAGTCATCTGACAACCTCATTTTTCTCTGGAAATCTCTACCCTTTTTTTCGTAACGCTCGAGCATTCATCATTTTTTATCTATTTTTAATAGCGGGATTTCGCTCTAATTATTCCAACCTTGCAATTCTAATAGTCTGTACGTGTCTACAAGACCAGACTCAAACGGTTACGCCATGTGTAGCG
This sequence comes from Amblyomma maculatum, assembly GCF_055883805.1. Classification (NCBI taxonomy): domain Eukaryota; kingdom Metazoa; phylum Arthropoda; class Arachnida; order Ixodida; family Ixodidae; genus Amblyomma; species Amblyomma maculatum. Next base: position 87,560,217 of record NC_139351.1, on the reverse strand, counting down.
TGTCAGCGTTCCCTTTATCGAGCAATCATATGCAACTCCTCAATGAAATTTATGCGTACGAGCATGACTGTCACTACAAAATTAGTTCGGGCCTGATTTGTGGAATGCGGGTGATAAAGTATCACTGAGCACAGCGTCATCCAATTAATGTTCGCTGTAAAAGTGCACCTCTCCCTCGGTCTAAGTAATATGATGACGCTCATCCAGCCTGGAAAGACGCATCTGTTGGCAAGAAAGCTACATTTAAAAATTCCTTCGCCAGATGATTGAAACTCGTGACATCATATCGGCAAGAAATGATTTTCACTTTTTTGTGAAGTTACCGCCATTTAGCTTAATGGCGCTAGCGTAGCCTACGAGGTCCACTTAGAAATATCTACGTAGACGCAGAGATTTCCGAAATCAGCCCGAAATGACAGCACTTGATTTGATTTTTTAAATCTTTTCAAGTGCCGAAGAGGTTTGCGTTCGGTGATAGGGGACGCTTTATGATTAGGACACAGTACTTTATCGATAAAAGGCTTCTGTTTTGCCGCCTGTATCTACTGAAGAAAAAAACGGCGCGTCCAGTAATCGAACGAATACACTAGTTCTCCAAGCGGAAGGAATAGAGCGGGGGAGGGGTACGTGGTGGTGGACGAAGAGTCTCAACGGATTTCGCTGCGTGGGAGTGCTGTATGGAGGGCGAACGAATCCGTGAGGGAAACGCAGCTATCTTCCCCACGAAATTGCAACCATCACCTGCCCATCCACCTCCTTAGACAAAGTCACATCGCTTTTGTTATCATGAAAATATGTTTTATGCAGTTATGTTAACACCAGCCATTATACAGTACTCCCAGAAAGAGGATTATTAAGAAAATAAAAATGAACCTAAATGAAATGGAAGGCTAAGTTGTGCGCTGTTGGTCGTCCCTACCCTTTTCAGATGAAAAGGAGACCAGCAGATAAAACGAGCTTTTTGGGTTGGCGCTTCGCGAAACAACAACTGTGAAAGTAGAGTTCTCGAGTTTGTTTGTCAAGCTTTGGGGAAATAATTGGCGCGAAATTGTCACCTTTGTGCTTAATTTGTCATTAGTGATAAGAAGAATTAGAAAAACCCTAATTATCTAAAAATGTATGCCTTAATTTTGTAGATGATGCTGATTAGCTGCTTAGGTTTTTACTTTTCATTGAGGTAACATAAATAGGCCGGCAGAGAGTGGTCTCTCAATGTACTCACTATTTCCGTAAAATAAATACGTGCAGGCATACAATGACATACTTAAGGATAAGGTGATCAACGCTGACTTTTACGCAGCAAGCTATTGCTTGTTTGATGGTGGCAAGAAGTGCCGTCTCACCTTCAAGCACAATTGAGGAGAGCGTAGTTGTCGTCTCTTTCTCGCATCCATATTTTGGTGCTTCGACTCGGGTGTTCGAGTAATGTTCAAACTGTTGCCTATCAACACTGTTTATTCAAATTCACATTTGCTACTATATTGTTTCCGTCAATTGAAAAACATTTTTTGCGTTATAATGGTGGTTTAACAGCGCAAAACAGACACATACTAAGAGACCCTGTGTCTGTTTTACGCGGTTAAACCACCATCATGAAGCAACACCAACTAGCCCGATCTTTAGTTCTTCTACATTTTGCTTTATTTATTATGCTTTTACATGGCGTCTAAGTGATACGGCGCTACACGCCGTACTCTGGGCATTAGTTAGCTATAACCCTGCTAGAGTGTTTTGCAACAAGTATTACGCTTTAGTTTGGTTTGGTTTGGTTTGTGGGGTTTAACATGCCAAAGCGACTCAGGCTATGAGAGACGCCGTAGTGGAGGACTCCGGAAATTTCGACTACCTAGGGTTCTTTAACGTGCACTGACATCGCACAGCACACGGGCGCCTTGCTTTTCGCCTGTATCGAAAAGCGGCCGCCGAGGCCGGTATTCGATCCCGCGTCCTTGGGGCAGTAGTCGAGCGCCGTAACCACTGCGCCACCCCGGCGGGGTGCTTTACGCTTTGATATTATCACGTACCGAGACCTAGTTCTGTTGATATACATGTTCAAGAAAATAAAGGTAATAGAAGCAAATGCGAGCAGTACAGGAAACGGCATTCATCATGAAAACTAGGCAAAGGGTGTGCATATTTTAGAAAAGCGTTTCTGAAATGGCTAAAGAATTAACTGAGGGTAAGAAAACAAAAGCAAAAAAAAAAAAGCTTCCGATTGTCCTTTTTATATAGCAGTTGAAGAGTTCTATGTATTGCTGGTGGTTTGAAGAAGGACCCTCTTAGGGGTTTTACGTCCATCTCATCCAAGGGCCCTGACAATGGAATTACATTTTTCTAAAAGGATGCGCCCATATTCTTTCATATTTGGTGCGTTCTCGGATAACAAGCTTCTTGAAAGATCGTGCTAATTAAGACATCATTTACTCTCCTTACGGCGCTGTAAAACGTCCGCGCTAGCTCTATTAGGCAGCGACATTGCGGTGGCCTAAGAGCCGTGGCCATATGGGATATTGGCAGCGACCAGAGCGGAAAATGGCCGGAACGTGTGACGGGTTAGTGGAAATGACAACTCCAAAAGGGCCCGAACGTGTAACGTGTTTGTGGGGATGACAAATTCTCATCCCCTTAAGTTGTGATCCCATCAGAAGCGAAATACATTGTCCAAGACCATTGCAACACAATTAAAACCTTTTGTGTAGGGACGGAAACGAAGCGGGTATTATTATTTGGTGACATGCTTAGCGATTAGTGATGAGTTCGTGTTTTCTACCTGCTCCAGGATATGGATTTTGTTGGTCAGCTTGCTTGACAGTTTATCGCCAATTCCACTTTGGGCAGTACATTCCCGAGTAAGAATATGGAGCTTAATAAATTAAAGAACAATATCCCTACAATATGAACCCACTAAGTTTTAAGCTACTGCCGAAGGCAAATGTAGTAGACGCTATGGAGAGGTATCAGGACCTAAAATGAAAATGGAGGCTGGTATTAAAGCTCAAATATGTTAGCATACACTGAGTTACGGGATAGAAATAGAAATATTATTATTTTAGTTAGCGGCTTGGCAGATCATTCGCATTTTCTGTGCGCTTCCAAGACTTTGGTCACTGCGTGTTTTTTCCATTAACGCAAGGCCCTTGCTTTCTCTCATTTCTCGTACGCGCTTGCAACAACAGAAAAAACTCTCAAATGTTTTGAAAATGCTCCTCCAGCAATCAGTTAGCTAAAAAGCGGCATTTAGCAGCTAGTTACTTAAAGTAGGAAGAGAGTAAAGCCATTTAATACAAGTGTTTTTAAAGTTGACTAATCCTTGCTAGTTTCTGATGGTTCGCATGGTCGGAGGTGCAGACAGTTCGCTTTGCACATAATGTAAGGACGATGATAAAGTCCAAGCACCAGTGGCTGTTTATTCGTTATCGCCCATGATCGCCAACGCTGGAGTCTCGTTTTTGAGCCATCCGTATCAGGGGGGGTTTCAGCTCGATCTGCTTTAGTAACTCCATGTGCATGGCGTCTCTTCACCTTGCCTAATTCCGCTCTTATAAAGGAGCAGTGTTCTCACAGCCTCAGCTCTACACTCCTTTCCTCTCTTTGGCGCCGTTGACGTCAGTGCCGTTCACGGTGTAGGCCTTGCTACCGTCCCAAGATTCTGCACTCAAGTAATCGTAATGCGCGTGTTTTACTTTGATAATGTTAAAACCGGTGCCAGCTCGGTCAGCAACTTGCACGCCAAAACGTTTTGGCTGCCAGCTGCGAGATTGTACGTATCATTAGAAAACTATCCACAAGATCCCGAGTGTTGGAATAGATGAACACAACGTTATTACAGCGTCCCAGCAGTTTAAACCAAAACAGTATAATAATTATTCAACCAACAACCACAACTAACGCTCAAGCATTCGTGAAACCTCAATTCTGAGCACCCTGTCGCTTTTTGTGTAATATTGTTGAACGTTCCTCACTAACGGATCACCCAACTTGTATTAATATGGGGCTCCTCGATCCATCATCACCGCCCAAGTATGGGTCGGGAATTCAAATTCGAGCGCCCGAAACTTACAAGAGGCACCGCTTGGCACAGGATGCAATCGATTATTTAAAGTACGAATTCGGTGATCGCTTTTTTCGTTATTTATGCAGGTGCTTTGTTCAAGAAGGGGTTTATAAAAAATTCCCGTATTTCAAAATACAAAATAAATCATTTTGAGATTTTATTCGGCGTGACACGAGCGGTACGGGCATAATTGTGACATAATTACGTATGCACACTTTTTTAGTAGCGAGTTTTCTTCGCAAAAACATTTTTCTCATACATGCAATAATAGGATAGAACTCAAGTCTACAGTAAACGCAACAAAGAATTCCCCCGCTGCAGTTAAACTTTTTCTTGTTACCAAAATAATAACTTATAATACCATATTATACGATATTATTATACGATAATATTATTATATGATTATACATTATAAGATCATATTAAAGATTTAGACGCCCCTGGCTGACAAGGTATGGTAAAATACAAAACCTTACTTCGTTTCTTGATCAGCAGTGCAATACATGAGGTATTTATCGTTCCACACAATTGCTAACTTCTGTGTTTAAAATTAACTTCCCACGACTGGGAAGATATAATAGTAGGATTAAAATATAAATGCAATCTGCGAACTTCAAAGTCTACTATTTCGCGTTGATTTCGCTCAGTGCGCATATTTTTTGAAGCACTTTCGCTTTGATGTATACTCTGGAGCACTACATTTTTTTTTTCTGGAAGGGCGGGGGGGGGGGGGGGGGGGAGGGGAGGGAGGTCATCTACTAATGTATAGGGAGCTTGCATGAAGCGATAGATGCGGGGGGTAAACCGCCATAATGTTGCCGTTGGCAACAGCCGACGGGCAGCGCAGCCAGGCTGAATGGAGAGAGAGACTTGACATTTTCAATGGTCCACCGAACAAACACGCTGCTTTTCGTGCGCTGTCCTTACGTGCGTGAAAGATCTTGCAAAATATTAGTGAGGAACGTACGCGTTGATGCTGTGCCTGAAAGATCAGGCGCGCTATGGAGAAATGCAAAGCGATGGGGCGCAGACCTGTTCACGCTACGCGCAGACGACTGGCTGCACTATGCGTCTGGACCTGTGGCCGCCCGTCGACATCGCCGACATTCATGACTTCTAGTTCTGGCCAGTATTTTGATACTTTCCCGGGTTGGCGTCGATCTCCGTGTGTCGGCCCGTGCGAACCATTCACTTCGGCGTCACTCAGAGGGATCCTTTGCCTTCTCGCACTCGTGGAGCCATATTTTTTGAATTGTGAAGAACCCGTAATTGGCCTGTTGGATCGCGCCAGCATCGTCTGCGCGGACTACGCGACCATGTAGACCAAGACCGACTGAAATACAAACCTGCACAGAAAACAGGGTCCTATGGGACCACGTGCGCCAACGTCCGTTACCTTACTAGCCGTCGAGGGCGCTCAATTGACCAGTTCGTCTGCCATTATCATCATCAATAAATTATAAAATCTTTAAACAAACCGTCAATAAATTCTAAATAAAAGATCTTTGTTCGAGTTATAGTTTAAAAATTTTACCTTTTTTTACTTTAACGGAGAGTTTGTTTATTGCGAGGATGTTTTTCTCTCGCCAGAGGACCTACCGCGATTCCGCTTTGTGCGACGACACTGCAGTTACCCGCAGCGCATGCGCAGAAGAGGTGCTTGTGCATTACAGCGTGGACAGATAATTAATTATAACGACGAAGAAAAATGAAGCAACTAATAGACCCTTCTTATCAACAGGTTTACAGTAGCGCCAAGCTGCCGGTAGTGTTCTTTCCCTAGCGGCGAAGGCTATGAACTAGAAGGTACGCGCTGGAGCAGTGCTATCTGTGCAGGTCTTTATTTCAGTCGGTCTTGATGTAGACGAGGTTAGTGCGGAAGTGACGTGCTACGTCGTCTGCTGCCAACGACATCAAGGTGGATTACCCAGCATGCATCGCTTCATGCAAGCTCCCTACATGATATACTATACAGAAGCTTGCCCTTGACAGAAGCAACATAATTCTACTCGTTTGTATACAGTTTGCGTCACCCTTGTGTACAGCACTGGAGCAATGTGCACTGTGGAATAAAACCAAACTGCAAAGCAGCACATACCTTCTCGCAAAAATCCTGATACTTAAATTGAAGCCTATTTGGCTTCGTTAACGCTCAAGAGTAGCCTTTAAAATCTAGAAACTGTGACGAGGGGCCCTGTGCATGCAGTGATGTGTGTCGCTTGAGTTGTTTTGCAAAAGATTGATATAGCCGGACAAGATAAATAGCCGAACAATATAAATTGGGGTGAAAGAAGCGTTGCGGCTCCTGTCCGCGAGTCTCCTTGGCGCACATGCACTTTACAGCTGGTTCGATCACTAATAATTAATTGATGCCCTCGTTATCTCACAAGGGCTCTTAGCTTATAGTCTAAGCTACAAAATTGTGTGAAGGGCGATCCGACATAGATATAAAACTGGAATTTATCTGAATCATACGGACAAGCCCGCGTGTTTTATAGGCCACGTGATGTCTGTGTAATGTTTATGTTTATCATTCTATATTTATTTTGGAAGCAACGATGCGACGCATTCTAAGTGAGAGAATAACGCCGCGAATAATAAAAAAAATTTAATTCAATTTTTTTTATTTTTTTATTTAAATTCAATTAACTTTTTATTTAAAATCATTTTAATTTTAATTTAAAGTTTTTAATTTCAACAGACACTGGTATGCGGCCTCAGCAACGTCATTGTAGCGGACTAAAAAATCTTGCTCTTTGTTCACGGCCAGAAACAGTTTTATCACTTTCTTTGTAGCGCGAGATCACTGAGATTTGTTTCTAATGATTGCAGCCAAGCCCCTGTTTCTGTTTTTTTTTTCTGATTGTTACAGTTTCCTTTCACCAGTTTATCTAGATGTTCCTGCGTCGACATTAAATTGGGCGCTGCTAAATGCTGCGCGTATTCATTGTTCGACGGCCGGCGAGCACGCTTACTGTTATCGCCGTCGCCAATATTTTTTGAGTCTGTCAGAAACCAGTCAGCTGAATAAAGTTTACTTCAGTGAAATCACAGCCTTTTTCGTTTGTTGCGTACGGCCTTGTCACCAGCACGTGACAATTTGTATGTTATATATTCAGAAGTCCGCACCGGGGAGTCACAACACATGTGCCACACCAAGGTGTTGCCCCCTAAATTTCAAACTTTTCGAAATTTTCACTTCATTCGTGTCGGGCTTCTCAGCACAGTTTCCTAATAATGATACTCTATTGATATTGTAAGCAGTGTGAGTGAACTTCATCTTCATCTGAACGTAATCATCACCGGTCATCGTGTCGTGAGAAGACGAAGTGTTGATGAGCTTTGGCTGGTCGGTAGCTACTGTTCGGCTTATCTGAAATAGAAAGCGGTATCAGCTGGTGCACCCTTCTGCCTCACAATATTACTTTATTCCGTGCAGGCTGGCTGTAGTAGCACTCACATGAAAAAAAAATCATTTTATGCCATTCTTTTTTGGCTCTGTGTTAAATTTAATCTTTCATTTGGAACCTGCGTCCTCTGGGGGCCAGAAATGTTTACAAGAACAGCGTAAAAACATGGTGATAGAGCCATCTAGCTCTTTATAAGTTACGAGGTTCCGAGCTCTGCAGCTCGTTAAGCAATCATATATGGCAGGTATAAAGACTCTCCACTGCTCCGAAATTTCAAACGTTTCGAAATTTTATTATACCTTATTGTTAATACTTTATCTCATGCCGGCTGGTTACTCGACTTGGAATAAAGCAGTTATCCCTCTTACTTCCTGCAGTCGATGGTGACTTTCGCTATTGTCATCATCCAATCCCCAACCATACTTCCGCTGTAGCGCAGATAGTACTCACATTAACCCATTACTGTCGTCTGTGTAAGCTTAGGCCAACAGAGATTGAACTAAGCTAGATTAAACTAAACAAGAATGTTAGCCGAAGAACTAGCTAAACAAGGTAAGTGCTATCAGAAATGCCTTGGAAGTGTGCGGCGTATATGCCTTCTAAGCTCAGTAATTCGCGCTCCCGTGCTCGCTGAGGCAAACTGCCCTGCGCAATGCCGCGTTTCAACAGGGGAACCAAGTACTTCCCCATTTGCACCGGTAGAAAGCTGAAGAGATGCTTCTTAACCAAAATTAACTATGCGAAAACAGCACGCACCTGAAGTAGCCCTGCAATAAGAAAAACGTTGAGCTGAGCGCTCGTAGCTAGTTAAGAGCGTAGTTAACTCGACACTCTTTTTAAGTTGTTCTCATTAGGTCCTGCCCCCGAAAACGTAGCTTAGGTGCGGAATAGTTTTCTTTGTGTTGATTGCACTAATTACACTTCCGGCGTCTCTACTCCAACGAGAATTTCTGCTGCCGGCACGTTAGTAATCGAGAGCGTCGTACTGAAAGCACTCTCAGCTTTAACCTTAAGCTTAGGTTATTCCTATAACGCACGCTAACTTTAAACTAACTTTTGTTGCCCCTAAAAGTACGGAAAAAGTGATGGTTATGCACTCCTAATGTAGAAACAAGAGCAACCTAGCAAAAAAACAAAAAACAAAAAACACCTTTTTGGGCAAAATACTGTCAGTGGTTCACTGTGCTAGTTTCGCAGAACACACACGACTCTACATGTGGGCGACGCTGACTTCGGCGGAGTTCGAGCGCACTTCACAGGGGCACAACTGCGCATGCTTGGCCGGTTCATCGTGTAGAATATTGTGCGTGCGATCGCGGCGCCGACGCTTGATAAACGCCGAGCAAGCTTCGCTTCATTCTGCGTGAGCGCTTTTTCGACACGGTCACGGTATCCGTTGGTACCGTGTTTGCGGTGGCCCGTCACAACCGCCGAAACATTCCCGGACCACAAGTCGGGCTATCGCCATCACTCCCGGCAGCGCGGTGAAGGTGCAGCGGCAGGCGGCATTCAGGCGGATCCTGGAGCGGTACCCGGCGTGAGTGCCTGCATCTACTGCTGTCCTATTGTAGTTTGCACGAAGTTTAGTGATCTGAAGGTTGTATATGTTGTTCGTTGGTTTATATGGTATAACTTCCCAAAATGTCTGAGGCTATGAGGGGCGCCGTAGTGGAGGGCTTTGTGAACAACTTCGAGCACCTAGATTTCTGTAGTGTCCACCGACGTAGCGGGCGCCGTGCTTTTTGCCTTCACCAAAGTGCAGCTGTCGAGGCCAGGATTTAAACCCACGTCCTAAGGTTCGTCAATAGAGTGCTCTAACGACTGAACCACTGCGGCTAGGTCGGTTGCTTCTAGTGGGTGATAAGAGCGGTAAATCCACTTGTGTTTTGCCACCAAAGATAGGCTGTATCGATTATAGTTCGTTTACCATGGCAAGAGAAATCTACCTTATATAACAGGCCTTTGTAAGGCTGGAACATTAGCAGGTCTTAAACATAAAACACAGGACTTACCTAAGTGCATAAAACAGCTTTGAGTAGCGTATTTTTGTCTTTGTTGGTGCTCTTTGCGTCATTTCCGACATTTTTAAAAGCAGAGGGCAGCTATAAACGATAAAATTGGAGAATAATTGCAAGAAAAAAAAAGAGAAACAATTGTCAGCATAACAGTTCTTTTGTGGCTAAGGGTACATTATTAGATGTAAATGTATAAGTATTCTGGCTTATACTATTATGTCGTATTTGCAGTAAAAATCTAGTAATTAAGGCTATTGCTACTGCCGAGTGCAGGAACGTTTGTATGGATGGTGGCAGTATGAAGAGGGTGTGGTAGACGCAAGGCGAAGAACCTTTAAAGCTACACTCTCAACACGAATAAGCCTATAAGAGTAGAAATTGGGTCTCGTGTCCTGTAACACACTAAATTTTAGAGCGCACTATTCGCTTAAGCCCTTAACTATATTTCCATTTCAAAATGTGCACACTGCTACACTTTGCGAGCAGAATTATATTCCTTTTATTAAATCATATTTATGCTATTTAATTAGCAACTAATGGATATTCCGAACCGCTTCATCAGAATATTTTATGCTCGTAAATTCGACATTAAAACCTTAGCTATAATCTTTGTAACTGCTAGAGCTTCACATACTTTGAAGTCAGAATCGGCTTCTGGTGCCGACCATAGGGCATTCCGTATTTCTAATGACACATATATATATTCCAGGGTTCGGGCAGGGTTCCCTGACTCTAATAGGGATTACACTAGAGAACATTGTTCCCCCTGTTTACTTCCAGTATATTTATTTATAATTATTATGTAGAGTGGAGACTGGCGGTTGATTAGCACAAGGCGCCCTTTCTCTACATTCACTACAGGTCTGACCCTCTAAACGAACCTTCTGCTATAGATGCCGTAGTGCACTGAATGTGATATGGTACGCATCGCGCTTGTGTCATGCAGAAAAGGCCAGAATGGTCATGCGGTTACGAGCGTTGGAGTCGTTGAGATCATTAAGGCAAACAGTTGTAAGCGCGCTCCCTTAGTCAGGTATCATTGGCAATCGTGGGACACATGTATCAATCAGTCGTAATATGGTTAGTGGTAGTGAGCTCGAGCTTTCTGTGAAATTTGTGGGTTAAAAGCATGCACTGATATGAACCCCCCACCGTTAGGAAGAGATCTAGGGGAAAACATAAACAAATTTTATGCTATAGATTTCACCTAGGGATGCATAAATTGTAAAGCGGAACTAACACTGCCATAGCGATGGAACGACACGGTGCCCAAATATCGCAGCCGGAACAGTACTCATTATACTGATATTCATATGGCTCTGCACACAGTGCACATGTATTCTGCGTTCCCCGTGTGGTCACGTGATATGGAAGGGCTTGTCCCAACAGGACGCCAGATTAGGCTCTGCAATTTTCAGTAAAATATGCGAAACACATCAGTACTGCTGTTAAGTATTCGTCTTCCAGGAGGCTTCTCGAAACCGCATTGAGTAGTTCATAGCGCAGCTAAAACTCTCAGCGCGAAACCTTGCTACTGTGACCCAACCTTTACCAGGTTTAAGACGAGACAAGGGAAATAATTTTACTCGGTGCTATAAATGCGTTCGCATGAGAGACCCCATTTGTGGAAAATCTCTCCTGGTCTCTCAAGCCTCCGAGTGCTACTTTCCGCTGTTGGCAGAGTACATTGCGGAGAAAGGGAAATTTCTTTCGCTACTTGTTGACGACAGTAGGTAGATGCCAGAATCTGCCGCGACTAAAGAGTGGCCACTGTTGACGAAGGAGATTTAGGAGTAGATTAAGGAATACACAACTTGCGAGTGGTTTCCCGAGCAGCCTTGGTGATTTCCAAGGCAGCAAAACACCAGGTGGCTTTTGTGGAAGGTGGAGGCGGAGCGGAAATATTGCAGCAGCGCGGACGCGCCAAATGGTTGCGCGATAGTTTCTCAATGCGGATCAATGATGATGTGCGGGTGAGAGGGCCTCGGGGGGAAGAGGTACCTTCAACAAAAGACGCATAAAGGTTAAAAAAACTTGTTGTGAACCCAGCGAACTGAGCTGCAACGCCTTCATATAGTGCTTCACTCACCGACGGGAGACGTGCGCTCGAGGAGACAGGAAGAACGCCCAGTCAAAATCACTACAGAATGAAGTCAAAATTACGATAAAAAATTGTGTAGTTTTGTCCTAAACGTAAGACTTTTCTGTAGCTCTGTAGTGCTTTTCTGTATCTTGTAGTTTCTTCTGTAGTACTTTTCTGTTCTAACTACACAAATATGCGCTGTTTCTAAAAAAAGTTTAGTATATCACAATAGCGTCGTTGTAAGAAACTGTGGCGAAATTCTGCCGCAGCAACAAGAAATCTGGTTTAGTTTTTTTTTCTACTGGATATGCCAGTTTATAAAAGTCAGAGAGCCTATGATACCATAGGGGTGGATGTAACGCAGTGTGTTTTACCTGTCTAGTCATAAAAAGAGGAGTTAAGTCAAATCGAAAGCAACTTCATCTGATCGGCCCACTTATCGCTTATCACACATTTCGTCTATAACTATGCAGTGTAAAGTGTCGTTCATACATGCAGAAGGGAAAGAAATCACAGCTGGATAATGCAGTTATAACGATAACTCGTCCAAAAGCACCGTGCGCTCAGTGATAAGTTGGTGAACTCTTATTTCACCCGGGTCAAATTTTAGGGGTGACCTAGATAATATTTGGGTGCAATTATGAAACTAGATGCGCCCTGGTAGCAGGAACCACTGACCCAATATTGGAGTACGTTGCTAATGTGCTGGTCCTATGCATGCCCACATTTTCCAACATAGGTCCAATACTGTACGGCACGCCGGCGTGGCGCATTAGTTTGGGCGCTCGACTGCTGTGCCCAATGATGCGGGATCGAATCCCGACCTCGGCGGCTGTTTTCCGAGGAAGGCACAAAGCTATAGGCGCCGGTGTATTGCGCGATGTCAGTGCACGTTAAGAGCCCGTGATGGTCGAAATTTTCGGAGCCCTCCACTACGGCGTCTCTCATAGCCTCAGTCGGTGTCAGACAATAAACCCTAAAAATTAAACCAAATCAAACCAGTATTTGATTGTTATATTCTGCGTGGGTATAGAGGCACTGTGTCATTATAAATGATTGGCTAAGTGTTAGCGTGACAATGCAGCTGCTTCTCGAGCAAGACAAGGTTTTGTTTGCTGGAGCCCTATACACCACACTCGGCTGTGCCGCTGAACCCCTTGCGGGGAAAATGATGGGGTCAATATTATGGTTCTGGCACCATATTTTTTTATTTTTTTGCCCTTTCGCACTGCCCACGCTTCGCTAAGCTACTTTCTTGACGGTCGTGTGTTGAAATATCCGCGAATGGCTGCGTAGAACCATGCAGCAAATAAAAATCTTGCGGGAATTGGCAGCTTGGCCTAAAACACGTGCGCAATAAATGCGGCCCATAAACAGCCGTGCCGGGCATTGAAGGTCACGGCCTCAGCCAAAATAGCCACGACACGTTTGCAAGAACGCAAGAGTTCGTGCTCCAGGGTGAGAAACGAAGCGCTTCATTGCCTCTTTGCAGCGTCTTCATTGCAGTCGTGAATAAGTTATGCAACATGCTTTTGATGACTGTATGGATGTCTAGAACGATCGAATGAGGGCTTTTAGGCCAGTGCGCCGTGAAATGCAACTTTGGACTTTCAGTATAGAAAAAAAAAAAAACTATTTTGTCTGCACAAATTTGGTCTCCAAATAATTTTGCTCAGTTATGTCAGTGTTTCAATATAGCTCACTGTCCATGGACTTTAAGGCCAAATCTTTCCTTTGTTGTCAGAGCTGCGAATTTTCGCAAGCTTATGAAGAGCCGCACATTTCTTAACATTTATGAAGCCGATGATTGAAAGGATCTTAGATAAACGACCAACAAAATCAATTGCAAAATAATTCTTTTCCAAGATATTTTGCTGTGCCAATTTACACTCATGGAAGAAAACAACAAAAATTTCCAGAACACAAAACACGTCAGATAGCGCATCCAGAATTTAGTTTTTGCTCTTATCGTGGCTACTTCACGCATGCAGTATCCGGTCATTGAAGTAATTGTTAAAAAGAGCACAGCAGGGCCGAGGGGTAAAAATTTGATGCTCAAATGTTTATAGTTTGTTTGCTGATCAAGAAACGGGGAGTTCACGTTACGAGCAGTTAGGAACACTGCTTATTTAGGATTTTCTTAAACTCACAACAAGTTCAGTGGTTAAAAAAGTAAAAGATATTTTCATAGAAGAAGCAGCAGCCACATTACAGTTTGCCTGCCTCAACCGCCGCAAAGTTTTCCCGCCCAGTAATATTACATTTTCAACAGACCGTAAAAATGTATTTGGTTGCAGTCGATATTTGCTTTAGTCGTATTGCGTCATGGAGGGCCATTTTTCTTCGCCTCACTTCATTTCCCAGCGGCAATCTTCAACGTTACCGGGAGTGTAGAGCGAACAAAAGTTTTTCAGAGGGGAGAACTATAAACTTAAAAAGCCAATATCACATTTTTTTCACTCGTTGTTAGTTCCATTTAAAGAATTCAGCACACATCTTCATGCACTTGGCAGTATGCTCGCCAAAGAAACTCTTTTCCCAGCTCCATTAACAGGACAACAACAAAAACAAACTCACCGCCCTTCTCCTCGCTTGCTTTGGGTGATGCATGCTTCGATGTTCCTGAATCAAAACAAGTACAAACTTTTCGATCGCCAGAAGGAGGAATGCACTTAAACTGATTGTGAAATACGGCGTTTAAGTATAGCGGGAGTGTTTCTACTAAAAGACAATCGGAGCGGTCTGTTTTTAGCTTTCCTTTTAGGAAAAATGACACAGCCTCAAGGAGTGTTGTCGGGGATGATTCGGCCAGGCTGAACGAAAGAAGAAAATAAAAGAAGGGAGAACAGAAAGGCTTGGTGTCGAGCGTGATCCAGAGACCTCAAAGTTCAGAGGCACAGCAGCAACAAATACAAAGTGACCGTGGACACGACATTTTGTGTTTGCTCTTTGTGTAGGTATAAAGACAAAAGAAGCATTGGCAGCCGGCATTTAAAATACGGCAGCCTCTTTCGAAATCCTGCCGTCCGCTTCAGTGAGCAATTTAGCGAGCATGACAAAAGAGTGCGAGCAATTCAAAAAGGAATTGCCTCAAAGTAAACACTCAGACATGCTGCATCGTTCTCTAAGTCGAAGCAGATTTAACGCCTCATTAGATGTTACCCACTCTCCTATTTATTAATAAAAGAAAGCTGGAATTAACGCTAAGGTTGTTGCGGATCACTTAGCCACATTACAAATAAAAAACGTCACCGGAAGCCATGCGCTGCATAATCGTCCTTCTAGTATCGATGTCGTCCTGCCAATTATTTCTGCTTTCCTTAACTGACGTCATTTCATTGCGGTTCTTGCACATTATATTCGTTTGTCCATCGTGAATATATGAAGCATAGAAGACATGTTTTTGTATCTGCCGTCTCTTCTCCTAACTTGTTCATCTTCTTAATGACATTCAGGTTTAAAAAGAGGTTTTGATTATGAAGCGCTCCGGTGAGAGGCACTCCGCTTACTCCGAAACAGTGACATCACAAACTTTTCAATCGGGTGGAGGGAAGAAGGTGTCGAAGGTTTTCTTTTTATATTTAACGGCTGTAAACTACTTCCCCTGCCACCATTATGGCGCCAGCCCTAGGAGCTGTACAGCAAGCAGTATGACGAGGCCCAGGGAGTCCTTACTAGGAAAGCCTATACATAACCAAAAAAGATGAATTCAGTAAGAAAGCGTTATTATAGTTTTCATTGACACTAAGTTTGACAGGGAAAAAAGGAAACAGAAATGTCCGAGCCTGCAACGCTTACGTTGAAGGGAACGCAGCATCCAAGGTTTTTTTCTCCCGCCTTTTATTTGAAATATTTCTTCTGGAATCTCGTGAAAACTTCCAGAAGAAACGTCTCGTTTCAGCGACCTATCATCATGACGAAAATGTGGACGTGTCCAGTGAAGCTTGTCTACCATTCTGAGGAAAATAAGGTGTTTGAGCAACCTGGTCGGCAGGAAAAATGTATCATATTGACAGAGAAGAGGATTGGTTGTGACATACAATGGGTTCGAGCTGTAGGCACCGTCCCGTCTATGCTCCACGTAATGAGGCGCCAGAAAGCTTTTATAAGAAAATCAAAGTTGTGAATTGTTGTATTTTTTTTTTCTTATAGCGCCTTGTTCGTTTTAAACCGTTTTTTGTTTTCGTGCATTCGAGTTATCTTTGTTTGATTCGTCTTATAATTTACAAACATGTTGTGCATGGGCAAGCGATTCGATCTCTTTCGCTCCAGGTATACGGTTGTCTAACATTGAAGCAAAGGAAAGAGATGTGAGGCACTCCTTTCACAACATGAGAATCGAATCTCACTTTGCTTTTCATGGGATATGCTAATACGTTTCGATGGAGGCGAAACGAAGTGGCGTCCGCGTGCTGTGCGATGTCAGCGCACGTTAAAGATCCCCAGGTGGTCGAAATTACTCCGTAGCCCTCCACTACGGCTCCCCTTTCTCTCTTTCCACTTCCACTCCCACCTTATATCCCTTCCCTTACGGCGCGGTTCAGGCGTCCACATAGCAAGTGTGACAGATACTGCGCCTTTCCCTTCCTGTGAACCAATTATTATTATTATTATTATTATTATTATTATTATTATTATTATTATTATTATTATTATTATTATTATTATTATTATTATTATTATTATTATTATCATTATTATTATTATGGGATATGCTAAAAACTCGGAGCATACACTGCGTGTCTCTCTTAAGAGGAGAATGACGAAAGCCTAACCTTGCTTTCCGATCATTTGCTTCTCGTCTTCCTCTTATCGGCGTTCGTTGCAGTGCTACATAAAATTCTAAATAGTTTACAGGATAGGAAAAGCGCAGTATCTGTCACACGTTTTTGGTGTGTTTGGACGGTACACCACCGCTCCTGTCGCGTGGCATTCCATGGACGCATTTAAGTCTCCCCCGGAATGCTGGCGGTGTTCCAACCTGCAGCGCTCCGTTTGGCCCCAGCGGCTGTCAAGCTCGGAGGGCCACCCCATTCTATGGAAAGCGCGCCGCTTTCATCACTCTCCTTCTAGCCGTCCTACAATGTGGAAGGCTGCGGAGTAATTTCGGCCGCCTAGGGATCTTAACATGCACGGATATCGCACAGCACATGGACGTTTTGCCTCCATCGAAACGCAGCCGCCGGCGGTCACGTTCGAGCTTGGGTACTCTGCCAAAAACGCCGGTGAACTTTGATGCGTTCAACGAAACGCTGGTTGAGTTCGATGCAACGCTCGGTCGCCGGCAGCCAAAGTTTTCGCTTCACTTTCGGTTCCGCAGCGTTGAAAGCCTCAAAATTTTTTAATTGGTTCGTATGAAAGGAAAGGCGTAGCATTTGTCACACTTGTTTTGTTGACAACTGAACCGCGCCGTAAGGTAAAAACTGACTGAGATATAAGAAGGAAAACATAACTGCATCAATTGTTTTATGTGGACACCTCAACCGCAACCTCAAAGGGAAGGGAGGAAGGGGGAGTTAAAGTGGAAAGAGAGAAAGAGGAGCCGTAGTGGAGGGCTGTGGAGTAATTCGACCCCCTGGGGATCTTTAACGGCCCCGCCGGGGTGGTGCAGTGGTAAGACGCCCGACTACTGTGCCAGAGTTCCCGGGTTCGAACCCGACCGCTGCGGTTGCGTTTCGATGGAGGCGAAACGAAGTGGCGTCCGTGTGCTGTGCGATGTAAGCGCACGTTAAAGATCCTCAGGTGGTCGAAATTACTCCGAAGCCCTTCACTACGGCTCCTCCTTCTCCCTTTCCACTTTCACTCCCACCTTCCTCCCTGGTGTTCACAGAAAACAAGTGAGACAGTTACTGCGCCTTTCCCTTCCTATAAATCAATCAATCAGGCAGCGGAGGTGGCTCAGCTACAAAGCCAGTAGCAGGCCCGTGCATTTTCTTTTCCTTCTTCCTACATATATTATGCTGATACATGCAAAAGGAAATAAAAAGAACTGTCACAACAACAACAAAACAAAGTAGAAAGAGCGGCGGAACCACAGTGGAAATCGGTGCAACGGCGAAATCGCTGCATCGTGGCCAATGAAGCTTTCGCTTCAAAATTTGGCCTGCCTGGTAGGTTACGCACAGCCTATAGTGAACTAGAATACTCTCAGTAGTCTAGTTCACTTTAGGCTGTGCGTAACCAACGAGGCAGCATTAAACTACCAGGCCGAATACTATCAGTATTCTAGGTCACTGTAGTGTATTAGTACTATTATTATTTAAAACTTCATTGCCGCCGATACAGGAGGTTCCCTTAGCCACTCGGACGTGGCGCACATTGTTGTCGTCCGCAGCGCCAAGCTGCGGTGTTTGGGTCCCGTATAGTCAGTAGCATGCTCTCTGCTGCAAGCTTATCATTAAGGCGAAATCTGTTGTTGTGGCTGTACGAAGAAGGTAACGAAAATGCACGGGCCTGCTACTGGCTCTGTAGCTGAGCCACCTCCGCTGAAGAAAGGACGGTAGGTCAACGCCGCTTGCGACGGGGGCTAGCCAGCTACCGAATTTGTATCTGTTGTAGGCCATCATTCCACCCGCAACTGCTTAGGTGGTGGATGACGGCTTTTTTTGCGGCGCGCGTCTTTCTTTCCCTCTTCCTTTTCTTTCTTCTCTATTTTCTCTTCTGTCCGCACGAGGCAGCGGAGGTGGCTCAACTACAGAGCCAGTAGCAGGACCGTGCATTTTCTTTTCCTTCTTCCTACAGCCACAACAACAACAACCAAAGAGAAAATAGAGAAGAAAGAAAAAGAGGAGGGCGAGAAAGATGCGCTCTGCAACAGCCGTCATCCGCCACCGAAGCGGTGGCGGGTGCAATGATGGCCTGAAAGCCACCTCCGCTTTCTCGTGCGGACAGAAGAGAGAAAGTAGAGAGAACAAAAAAGAAAAGGAAGAGAAAGACACTCTCCGCAACAACTGTCGTCCACCATCTAAGAGGTGGCGGGTGCAATGACGGCCTACTACAGATAATAATTTGGTGGCTGGCTAGCCCCCGTCGCAAGCGAGGTTGACCTACTGTCCCAGCCCCGTAGGGCCAAGAACAGCCACCCTTCACCACTTCTCCTCCTCCTAATAGTGCTCTAGAAGACTATATCCTCCTTAAGGTGAAAGCCTTAATGGTTCATACGGTCGTGGACAAAGTGTGTCCCGCGTTTTCGGCAGCTGCCGAGTGGCTTTCTTTGGCACGCGTTCAAGTGTGGGATTGCAGATGGCAGGAACGCTAACAAGATGAGACTTTTCAGGCTGTTGTGGCTGCAGGGAGAAGGAAACGAAAATGCGCTGGCCTGCTACTGGCTCTGAAGCTTAGCCACCTCCGCTGATTATTTAAAAAAAAAAACTGATTAATTTATAGGAAGGGAAAGGCGCGGTAACTGTCTTACTTGTTTTCTGTGGACACCTCAACCGCGCCCTAAGGGAAGGAAGGTGGGAGTGAAAGTTGAAAGAGAGCAAGAGGAGCCGTAGTGGAGGGCTACGGAGTAATTTCGACCACCTGGGGATCTTTAACGTGCGCTGGCATCGCAAAGCACACGGACGCCTCTTCGTTTCGCCTCCATCGAAACGCAGCCGCAGAGGTTGGGTTCGAACCCGGGTACTCCGGCACATTAGTCGGGCGTCCTAGCACTGCACCACCCCGGCGGGGCCCACTTCCGCTGCCTCGTTCGGACACAAGAGAATAGAGAAGAAAGGAAAAGAAGAGGTAGAGAAAGACGCCCGCCGCAACAACAGCCGTCGTCCACCACCGAAGCGGTGGCGGGCGCAATGACGGCCTACAACAGATAAAAGTTCGGTGGCAGGCAAGACCCCGCCGCAAGCGGCGGTGACCTACCTGTCCCAGTCCCATCTCGGGCTTTCGCCTTTCACTACTTTAGTCGCTAAAGTCTTTGGTAATTTTTACTTTCCAATTAGTACATACACTCCTTAGTATATAATTGCATGATATGGTTTGTGGGGTTTAACGTCCCAAAGCAACTCAGGCTATGAGAGACGCCGTAGTGGAAAACTCCGGAAATTTCGACCACCTGGGGTTCTTTAACGTGCACTGACATCGCACAGCATACGGCCGCCTTGTTTTCCTCCTCCATCGAAAAACTGTCGCCGAGGCCAGGATTCGACCCCGCGTCCTTGGTAGCAGTAGTAACCACTGCGCCACCCCGGCGGGGCATATCATTGTATGATACCACTTCGTCTAAGACTAGAGGACGAAAAAGTGCGCTTGTTTCAAACCCGCACAAGACTAATTTGCGTGGCATTGTGTCCGGCTGCGAACACGATGGCATGGATTCAAAAGCAGCCGAGTTCTTGAAATTATTGAAAAGAACTTGATTTTTTTTATGGAATATTCACAAGCGGCCAAATTTATTTCTTATTAAGCGCCATGGTTCGATTCTATTGTATTCCACGGGTAGCGCCACGCCTATCTCTAACGTTGTGATCTTTCGCGTTCAGTGCCATGCTTAATACACTTTGATTCCATCCGTGACGCGGCGGCTATGTAAAGTTGTAGGGTCTTAAAGTTCCCTCGAGGGTACTTAGCTCTGACGTTATACCTCCCTCATCCAAACAGAATGTCACAAAAACTGACGATGCCGGATATTGAATGGCATGGTAGTGACACGGAGTTTCAGTGACTGTGGCAGTACATTGACCTCAAGTTCGCTCATGCAATATCGAGTTGCAATATCGAGTTGCACAGTTTGCAACTCGTAGAGGGAATTGTCTTCCACACACACACTGTAGCACATACAACAGTGCGATACCGAAAAGGGTGCACAGTAACGCTATCTGTATTACATGCAACGGCTTCGGGATGCCATGGATTTAAACCTGTATACCCGCGCCAATGTATTGCTTTGAACTACCAATTCAAACAAATTTACTCATTCCATATACTTTGCCATGCACCAATTGCATTGCTTAACATGCATTGCGAGCAGCTGTTATCCTTTCTTTAAATGTAAAGTCTCTGGGGATTATTTATTAATGGTGTCGTCCGCTCAGGCGCACTGCCTCCGCGCCGGTGCCCGAGAAGGGACGTCACGCACCGCCCGAGTAGGCAGTCCCCGCGTGCTCCATTCGAATGTGCGAAAAGCTCGCAGTGTGTCGTCGTTCTTTCTGCCTTCTGTTCTGGGTAGCCTTCGAGACCATAGACTGTCTCGGAGGCCATCCTACATTGTAAAAAAAGCAGTGTTTTAATGCCGAATTTATGAAAATAATGCTTCAGATTGAAATTTTGATTTTGGATAAACATTCAGTGGTTATTGTTTTTAACGCGAAAAATGCTTTTGCTGCAGTCAATACAATATTACCCAATGGATAGGCAAAAAGGAAGAAAAATGTGAAAAATACTAAAATATTTCTAAGAAATAAGAAGTTATGAGAAAGGTTTAAATATATTCAGGAGCAGATGAGAGGAGAGGCAGCAGGTGACGCAGAGGCAATAAATTAAGGAGAAAGAGAGCACATGATAAAATAAACCGCAAAGTCCTCAGAGACAAGCTGTCTCCTAACTCCACTTTTGTCATTGAACATGATGAATGCATGCACTGACCATGCTTTAATATTTTACTCTGTCAAAGCTCCAGTTATATTTTTTCTGGGCCGCCATCATTCAACGCCTTTCAAGTTATTGCCCTCCGATGACTATTCTTCACATTTCATATTATTCATCAATATTTATTTGCTGTTGTAAAAAAGAAGATTCCCTTCGCTCTAGGGTTTTTACTTCTGCAAAATGACAAAACATCGACAAACGAACGCGCTGAACAATTATTATTTATTTCAATTATTATGTCATCAATATTTAATTTTATATGTCCGAAGGTCTAAGGCAAAACTTACGGGTTGTTTTAACTTCCACATCCAGCCACTTCATTCCATATTAGAAGCCACGTAGGCATTTTATAAAGGAACAGTGAGTTGGGTGGCTGAATGTTCCAAGTTTTTTCCGAACGAACTGGTCTTGCTCAGAAGTCTCGTTTGAACTGCAGGAATGGGCGCGATTTATGCAAAATAAAATCGAAAAATACAGGCTGCTCTTAAACATAAATTCGCTCTTTTTCATTGTGATCAGCATTGTTAACAAATTCGCCCTTGGAATCAGCAGATGTAATGTTTGCGGCTGTTTTAGGAAAGCAGTAGCATTGTTTTTATTTCTTCCGAATTTGCTAAAAATAATAATATTAATAATAATGATAATAATGGTTCAAGGAAGGGAAAGGCGCAGTATCTGTCACGCTTGCTCTGTGGACACCGGAACCGGGCCGTAAAGGAAGAGAGGAAGATGGGAGTGACAGTGGAAAGAGAAAGGGGAGCCGTAGTGGAGGGCTACGGAGTAATTTCGACCACCTGGTTTATGCATTGATTGATTTATAGGAAGGGAAAGGCGCAGTAACTGTCTCACTTGTTTTCTGTGGACACCTCAACCGCGCCGTAAGGTAAGAGAGGAAGGTGGGAGTTAGAGTGGGAAGAGAAAAAGAGGAGCCGTAATGAAGGACTACGGAGTAATTTCGACCACCTGGGGATCTTTAACGTGCGCTGATATCGCACAGCACACGGATGCCTCTTCGTTTCGCCTCCATCGACCACCTGGGGATCTTTAACGTGCGCTGGCATCGCTAGGCAAGACCTTTCTCTTGATAGTTAGGCAGTTCAGATGTTTTTTTCTTGTTCATTACTTCTTACGCATACATAGCTAGTTTTTTTACGCACTACGAAGGTTAAGGAGGAATGTTTCTCTCTTATCTTGATTCAATGAGCTCCATATATTTTTCTATTTGTTGAAGTAGTTAAGGGTTTTGGAAATTACATCTTTCTTCATTATTAATATGTTTCTCGTGTGTTTATAACAGACTGCGAGTGCCTAATTAGTGTGTGCTTTTCGTCAAGAGTTCTGGAGTACAAAATAGTACTGCCGCCAAGCCGCGGTGGCGCAGTGGCTAAGGCGTTCTACTGATGTGCACAAGGATGCGGGATAGAATCCCAGCCGCGGCGTTCGCTTTTCAGTGGAGGCGTAAAGAAAGGCGCCTGGGTGCTACGCGATGCCAGTGCACGGTAAAAAAACGCCATGACGTCTAAATTATCCGGACGGCATCTCTCAAGCCTGAGTCGCTTTGAGATTTTACCCCCACCCCCCTACTAAGGAGTGCCAGTTATCCATCCTGCCAAAAAAGCAGGGCACAGCTCGACACAAATTATGATAGGGTGGGTCTGCATGTTTTTATTGCGTTGTAATAAATCGTATCCATATTTTACATGCAAGAGGGAGTGTACAGTGTGCGCCATGAGATATCTCGAAGTGATGACTAGGATATGGTCCCTGGAAGGGACCATAACTAGGGTCTGCAGGTGAAAGGGACCGATGAATTAATTTTTACCACGGGTCGTTCTTTGACATGCAGCGCCATCTTCTCAAAAGCAGCTGCTATTGAATGGCGGTGTCCGCAAACCGTGTCTGCAAAATTGTGTCCGCAGCAGTTGTAATTCAGAAGCGGTAGAGGTTAATGAGTGGTGTCAGTCTATAGAGGGGGACGTAATGTTGTTGCCTAAAAACTAATTAGGCCAAGAAGTTACTCAGGTAATTAATTAGAATAACTGGGCCGTAGGAAAGGAAAGGCGCAGTATATCTGCCACATTTGGTATGTGGACACCTGAACCGCGTGTAAAGGAAGGGCGGAAAGTGGGAGTGAAAGCGGAAAGAGAGAAAGGGATGTCGTAGTGGATATGATGTCAAGGATTTGGCGTCAAGCAACGGGAAGTAGAGCCGAATAAAGGGCATAGGAAGGGATTGGCGCACAATTTGAAAGTACCAAAAACAAAAATGGGCAAAGAAGATGTGAATTAAGCAACTAAAAGCAACCAGAAGCAACCAACAGCAATATTAGTGCTTTCGCATTACTCCAATGCAGATTCTGCAGTACTCTTCAGCCCCGCCGGGGTGGTACAGTGGTAAGACGCCCGACTACTGTCCGGAGTTCCCGGGTTCGAACCCGACCACGGCGGCTGCGTTTCGATGGAGGCGAAACGAAGAGGCGTCCGTGTGCTGTGCGATGTCAGCGCACGTTAAAGATCCCCAGGTGGTCGAAATTACTCCGTAGCCCTCCACTACGGCTCCCCTTTCTCTCTTTCCACCTTCACACCCACCTTCATCCCTTCCTTACGGCGTGGTTCAGGTGTCCACATAGCAAGTGTGACAGATACTGCGCCTTTCCCTTCCTGTGAACCAATTATTATTATTATTACTCTTCAAATTTGGAGAGGGAGGTGGTGAAGGGTGGCAATTCCTAGCCTTACGGGGCTGGGACGGTAGATCAACGCCGCTTGCGGTGAGGGCTAGCCAGCCACCGAATTTTGTCTGTTGTAGGCCGTCATTGCACCCGCCACTGCTTCGGTGGTGGATGGCGGCTGTTGTTGCGGCGCGTGTCTTTCTGTCCTTCTTATTTTTCCTTTCTTCTCTATTTTCTCTTCTGTCCGCACGACGCAGCAGAGGTGGCTCAACTACAGAGCCAGTAGCAGGCCCGTGCATTTTCCTTTCCTTCTTCCTACAGCCACAGCAACAACCACAACTCTAATTTTTCATTCTGCCACTGTGTAGGCCAGCTTGACAGATGTCGAACGTGAGACCTCCTGATATTTGGTACACTTGCTGCCTATCGCGAACAAACTGCTTGGGCAGGTTTGTTCACCGTGAGCACGAATGTACATGGTAGCCTGCATATGCTATACAGGCCAGCCAATGCCATCAGTCACTACGTACTGGTTCAGGGTGTGCTGTGTTGTGATTTTTGGTTTTATGATTCCTTCGCATATGGCTCACAATAAGTGTGTTCACCTTTGTTGTACACGCCGGACTGGCTGAGGGTGCGATGAGACCGCACTCAGAGCAGAGAGGTCGAATTTCAGCCGCGTGGAATATCCAATGGGCCGGGGCTATGCAAAGAAGCTAGTGTGCTGTGCGACATCTTTGCATAGGAAGCCCTGTATCGTCGAAGCTTACCTCAGGCCCCCTACGGCTGTTCTTTAACCATGCCTTTTTTTCACTCCCTACTCACCCTTCCGTTTCATCACGGCGCCTGAAACGTACACAAATATGACAGTTGCTACCCATTTGCAATTTTTCGTGGAAAACAAAAGTTGAAATCGCAATAATTTATTGTTTGATAGAACATGCAGTAACTGTTGCCTCCTTGTTTATCTAGAGAATGCCAGCTTTACCTTCTGCTGGAAGATCAGAGCACTATCACAATACTGCCGTATGCTCTGACAACAAAAATACCAATCCTTGGGAACATTTCCCACAGCGCCGACTGAAAGAAGCTAACCATCAATGGGAAATTTCGCCTGCAACATTAGCTTGCTGACGCGATTGAAGAAAACGGGGGAGCAAGTCAGCAAAAGCCCATAACCCTCGAATCCAGAAGCATCAATAAATCTCCAGTCATTTGCGTAGCTATTTTCATTTGCTGGCCTCATGCGATGGCAGACTCTACAGCATCGCCTGATGGTTCCATGCCTGGTAATGTCAGTGGGTAAGCAATTCACTATGACGACGCAAGACACACACTGAGCAAAAACAGGCACCCTGTACAATTACACATACTGGGAATTCATAAAAGAGAGTCACGTTAGCGACACTCCGTCGTCAAGCGGTGAAAACAAGGCATTTTGAATTTGGAAACGATACGCTCCGACCTCGGCTGAACATATTAGTGGCGAGGCATAAAAGAAGGTTCAGAGGGCTTGAATGCCTGGCACCTTTAGAGTAATGAGGAAAGACTGGGAATTAAAACAGAAAGGTATCGGGTTTCTGTATGCAATGCAGATGAACCTAGGCGACATGTTTACCAAGGGCTAGGGTTTTCTCGCAGAAAATGAAAGAACAAACAAGCGGGTCAGCTGTAACTGCCACAGATTCTATTGATAATATATATTTCTAAGTTGGTATACTATTACGCCATATTTCGACATATTGTAGAACATAATTAATGGGGCCTATAGTAAAAGCTTGTCTTCTGGCAGATTGAAAAAACAAAGGCCACCCGGCCTCAACAGTTGCTTAAGACATGGGACATTTCACAGTTTCTAAATTACAGCTACAACAGGCAAGGATACAGAGTAACGCCGCATATGATATACAGCATCATGCAGAAGTGCAGGAGGCAAACAAATGCACTACAGAGTGAAAAAACGTTTCTCAATGGAACCAAATTTATTTGGACCAGGAGAAAAGACTGCTGCTTTAATTTAATATACATTGTGGATTTCAATCTGCATGGAACTAACATTTATCCTTAAGTACTGTTCGCAAATTGTGTGTGTGTGTGTGTGTGTGTGTGTGTGTGTGTGTGTGTGTGTGTGTGTGTGTGTGTGTGTGTGTGTGTGTGTGTGTGTGTGTGTGTGTGTGTGTGTGTGTGTGTGTGTGTGTGTGTGTGTGTGTGTGTGTGTGTGTGTGTGTGTGTGTGTGTGTGTGTGTGTGCTTTTGTGTGTGTGTGCTTTTGTGTGTGTGTGTGTGCTTTTGTGTGTGTGTGTGCGTGTGTGTGTGTGTGCGTGTTTCATGGCCATGTTCTTTCCATATCTTTTTTTCTCCTTTAAACAATGCGCACCCGATTCTGTTTTTGTATACGAAACATTTCCTGCAGAAAACCTTTCATGATTCGAGTTTATAAACATGAAACGAATTAGGGGGAGTTGTATCCTCAATTATTCGATCAGTCAAGTAATTCCAACTTATTGATATGCCCAATCGAACGTTTCCTCCGATACGTACTGGCAATATTCTCCCTCTTTCGTAGTCAGGAACTCTTGCTTTCTTCAAGTCAACTTGATGGTCAGCTAAAACGGGCCAGTAACGCCCCAGAAATTTAAACGTTTTTGGTGTCGTGCTTCAAATATAGTATATTTTTCTCTTTCTGTCTCTCTCTGGAGGCAGTGATAAAGTGAAAAAAAGAAGTAATTTTTTACTCCGTCAACCTCATTGGGATCAATTCTGGCGGGATTCGGTGAATTCATAACAAAAGTGTAGATATATTCCTCTCTTCATGCGTAGTTATATCGATATACCTGATGTTTCAGCGGTAATTTAAAACTTTGTAATCTAAAGTTCGTAATATAAAAAATTTCAGGAACTAACTGTGAGCCCCAACGTGGTTTCTTATAAAAACTGGAATACAGCGTATGAACTAAATCTCACTCTCTAACTTTTTGATTAGTTCGGTGCTTAGTGGCAAAGAAGAGTCAAACCAATGGAAAAGGCACACAAGTTGGTGTAATCAAGAATTCGTTTTTTTAAAGCCCTGCGGCGTGACGGACCAACTCGGCGATATCATCACGTCCTCTGGTGACGTGTCTATCTGAGAACGACACCTAATTCACCCTTCGTACGCTATTACGCCACGTCAAACAAGTGCTTTTTTTCGTACCTAGGTGCTTATAAAAATGCAGTGATTTCCAACTGCGTAGTCCTAATAGTAGACAGTGACGAAGGGGAACAAACTCCATCACACGAGACAGATTGGCTGGTTGTTTTATACTGTCGTTGTAAGCATCGGGAGACGTTCTAAGTGGGCTTTGCGACTGGCCAGAGATAGTTGACTGTTTGTTGCGCTTAGGTTCGGTTTCATGAAAATTATTAAAACCTGCCTTTATCACGCAGCAATACATTGTTTCATAAACTAATTTCGCTTCTTTCTGTAGGCGGCTTCAATTGCTCCTTAGTACTAAACTTCGAACTTGGTTTATTGGAAAGTTAATATAGAGTTCTGGCTTCTCACCTGTGTACCTGTAGCAGCTTATAAAATAAGTTGTCGGCCGTTTTAAGATTCTCTGCTTCTAAATATTCTATTTCAAGACTTCATTCTCAGGAACGCTTGAAAAGTTTTGTTGATGCGGCCTGTATATATACAGATACGCACAATATTTCATATAATGTATTATTAAGCGGAGTAGAGAAGTCGGGACAATGCAACACCGAGCCTAATTATCACTTAATGACCACTGCTCTGCGGTTATTTTAATATGCGTGCACGATAACAACTTACCTTTTTTACGTCTTTATCCGACAACGAAAAACTAAAGCTGTTCAGCTACGGTGCTGTAATTACCGCCTTAATACAGAACATTTTACGCCATATACTAGTAAACTTTTCATATGGTTATAGATTTACCCAGAGCATGAAGTCTTCGCAAAGGCTTCATACTGTAGGTAAATCAATGGTTATCGTCGTAATCTAGCCCACACTCCATTAATGCGACCACTGCTCGCAGAGGATATGAAACAAGATCTTGGTCAACAATTACAACCTAGATTAAATCATGTAACGCTTATTTAACTAGGATATAAACCTAACGTAACAAACCCAACAAATTTTGCGGCCTGTGAAGGCTCCGATGGCAAATTTAAATGAGTCAAGGGAGTACTAAGTAATGCATGCCAGTTTTATAAAATATATGCGTGTCGGTCTTCCTGAATATTTATATCTCTGGGCATAATATCAATGATGAAAAATGTGTGTTTAAATGCTTCTTGTCTCTTAGAGCCTAGCAAGCGTTTATTTAAAAAAAGCATACACTTTTAATCCATAAAAGCAAGCTTGCTTATGTTTTAACACACGATGTAGCTTGAGAATTCACTTTTCATATATTCCTTACTTCTTCAAGAAGTGAAATTGGAAGTTCTGGTATCCGCCATACTTAATGCGCTACTTTTACCGTTTTCTTTATACTACCGAATACATTACCCAAGCTCGCTTCAGTACTTCCAGAGGCCCCTTTCGCCTTCTTATGTATGCATAATTTAGAACCGAGAGCACGGGATTTCTCAGCGACATTTCAGCGGCGGTGATCTACTCAGGCTCCGAACAGACGAGGCTAGCGTATGTAGGGAGATCACTCAGGACTTTCTTTGAAACGAAGAGGGCTTTGATTATGAACTTGGTACGACAAGTTCTAGAAACGTTTATTTACATATTTATTATCTATAAATAGCGCTATCGCATACGGGATTTTCGCAGCGCGGGGCAGATTATGATGCATTCTAGTATAGGTAACACGAAGTCAATATAGGAAGGATACAAAGTTAAATAAAAAGCAAAGCCTGAAACAGCTAATCATGGCAAACAGCAAGATTGTAATGATTATACAAGCGTTACGGATCGTGCCGTGAGCAAAACACATTTATATGACAGTAAAATAGTCTCATTGTCCACCTTATTCCATTCAGTAATAGATCTCAGTAAGAAAGAATATTTGAAGCAGTTAATGATGGTGAAATAGCTACTGGCGTATCCTGTAGAAAAAGAAATTATATGTGAAACATCGATTTTATAAACCCTTTTTTTACCTGAAATAAAAAATTTAGGAGCAATGCCCTGTGCGGGAAGAGTGGGAAGTTTAGTCTTCGCTATAAGTGATTTCATTGAGAAGCGCCCAAAAGTCGTTGATATGTTTTTTTTTTTTTTTGGTATAGGAATATCAGATAATAAAGGCGTATTCTATGCTTGGAAGGATAATGGCTTTAAGCAAACACCCGAACAACGGGTGTGGATAGTTTTAACTCTCTTCTTAGAAATAAATTATATTCATTAGCATTAATTGTTACACAATTACTTGTTACATTGTTAATCCGCCTACACTAGGAAACACGACCGCTTGATTCACACCTAATATCACTTTGCGTAGCAGACTATTCTTGAAAAGTAGGCTCATAACAGACGCGGGTGCCCAAGTATCTACCAACGTCATAGGGCGAATGCCATCAATGAGTACTTCAAGTCTGTTCTTCAAAGTAAACAAGGACAGAGGTATTGACAAGTCTGACTCTCCGGTGGTCTTACCTCCATCGGCCATGCCTCCTAGTTTCCCGGAGCTGGATTACGGCGCCGAGGAGATGGTGATTGTCGCTGTCGGTGGGGTGTGGCGTCATACTGTGGTCAGAAGCTGGCGAGGCGCTTCGCGACTGTGCTGGGTTGTAGTTGTAGCCATCCCATGTTTATGAAGGCACTGGACGATTAATTACAGTGTCGAGCAGATGAAAAGCATTAGGCCGGAGGGGGGGGCGGGGAGTCTTGCGTCGGCATTCCCCGTCGACGGCAGTAGCGCAATATATGTCCGGTCACTCCACAGCTGTAGCGAGTAGGTGGCGGGCGCCATTGGTCAGCGGTAAAGTGCGTACATACATGATCAGGGCAGGAATCATAGCAAGGTCAGCGCTGCTAGTGAAAGACTACACCTGTGCCGGTGGTCCTTCGTCTCGAGCGCTGCTGGGAAGAGAGAGTGCCATACTGTCGAGGTAGTCGAAGTTGGGTGCGGTGTGAACTGGAGTCCAAGGAGCAGATGGGGTCACGGGCTCTGGCTATGGCGCGCTACTTGGTCTTCATTTCGGAAGAGAGTCCCGGTTTTGAAGCAGGTCTCCGACAATCCGGCGTATCAAGTCAGCCATTGACTCGGGAGCACCAACATCTACACTGTCACTGAAGTGACACTGGCCAGTCGGCCAAATTTAGGAACGCTGCGACGAAGCTTAAGAGTTTCAAAACTGCGGCAGTGCCTGATCACGTCAACGGTGGAGTTCCAATGATAATTGCTGATCAGGAACATGTATACATCTTCAGCGATGCCATTCAGCAAATGGCGAACCTTATCTTCTTTTGAAATTCGTGGGTTCACCACCCTGCAAAACTTCAAAATTTCCTGAATGTATGCGGTACAAGTCTTCCCGGGTACTTTGGCTCGCTGGAGTAACGTTTTCTCTGCGTGTTTCTTCTTTGTAGCTCCAGCTCTGAAGCACTTCTTTATTTCTTCCGCGAAACGCTCCCAGCTAGCCACTGTGTCTTCAAGGCTGTCAAACCAGGTTAGTGCGGTGGTGTCCAGAAAGAATACAACATGAGCTAGTTTCACAGTGGAGTCCCATCATTTGTACTGGCTCACCCGCTCGTAATGTGTGAGCCGCTCATCGATTTCCTCGTCACATTTTCCAGTGAAGATCCGGGGCTCTCGATGATGCTGCCAGTTGCTCACCGTTATTGGCTTTCGCGGGACGTTGCCTTCTTGAACCATATTCAATGGGATCGGAGTTAAGCCAGCAAGTCAGCGGCTGAGTCGAAGGTCAGAGGGATTTGTCTTGGGTGACCGATCACCTCCACCAAACTGTTACGTTCTTAGTACATTACTAGGCTTTTATTCTTAGCTGGAGAAACCGAGAGTCCAAGGATCACAAGCTTTCGCTTCTTCCACTTTTCTTCCACCTCTTCCTCCTC
The DNA here is from genome assembly GCF_055883805.1 of Amblyomma maculatum. Classification (NCBI taxonomy): domain Eukaryota; kingdom Metazoa; phylum Arthropoda; class Arachnida; order Ixodida; family Ixodidae; genus Amblyomma; species Amblyomma maculatum. The sequence goes on along the minus strand of NC_139351.1, from coordinate 87,529,373 downwards.
CTCTTCGCTTACAAACCTTAGCAAATTACAATGTGTTTTATCCAGCTTAGACCTGTTTAAATCCCGAGACCAGGGTGCTGAAGGCGCTCAACTTTCAGTAGAAAAACATTTCGAGCGGAATACGTGAAACGATTAGAGTTCTTTTTGCGAGTTATTTTCATAAATAGTTTGCTGAAAATTAACCTCCATTTGTCATTCTTCACACCAAGAAACAGTTCTTGTAACGGGTATGCGGTGGTATCGTTTAACTTACTAAGAACGATTTTCAATCTGTCTTTCGTATAAACCAAGCAGTGCTCTAGTTCAAGGTAAGGGTGGTCAGTTCGCCGTCTTGGTGAATGATTTTATGAAGAACACGTTGCTAGTTTGTAATATGTCTTTTAACAGGACTGCTGCCCGTGCATTCGCTGTTGTGGCCTAGATTTCTCCTGCGTTGCATTTTTTACATCAAAGCGAACCGAGAAGAAAGGCCAAACCAAACGAAACATAAGCCTAGCAAAATAACCTGAGTGGTATTCATCATTATCAGCAGAACTATACCCACCGCAGGGCGAAGCACTTTCATATATCTATAATTAACCTGGTCATGTGATAGCCGCATCCGCCTGACCCATGAAAACGTTTAATACATCAACTTAACTTTCTGACGCCCCCTATTAAGGCACGCTCACACTAGCGGGAAAACGCGCAACGCTGGATGTTCTCCACGCGCCGCATCCCGCAGGAGCCGGTTTTTACCCGCAGGCTGACTTGTTTGACGTTCCGCGGAACGATGGGGTCAGGAGCTATTTTTCCCGTCCCGCAGAACGGAGTAGCCAATCGGAGCGGAGCGCAGACCGTGACGTCAGCCCAAGTTCAATGACTCCCGGCGGCGGCTGCGCGGGCGACGGGAGCATCGCTGGTGTCGCTTGAGTAGGCCACTCACTTGTCACGTGACTACTCTTTCTCGCTCCGCTCGCCTTCGCCTCCTCTACATTCCACGACAAACGCAGCGGGAAAACGGGCGTAGTGTGAGCGTCCTTCCGAGGAGCTGCGACGCAGCGGCGCCATGAACGTTGCGCCGCTGCGGGAAGTTTCCCGCTAGTGTGAGCCGGGCTTTACGCTTGTGTACCTTTGTAACCGAAATGTTCGCCCTTAGCGACCATCGACTATCATCGTTTATCATTACGCGTCCGGTCCATTCAATTTAATCCTTCTTCCCGAATTCGACTAGGATGTCACTGACTCGGATAGCATATCATTGGCGCACTCTGCACAGTCCCTACTAAAATAGAATGAAAATTAGAAAAAAGAGCAGTTGCTAAACTCTGGGTTATTATACGCGGACTTTTTCCAACTCCGGTGAACGGTAAAAAAAATCAATCTTCGAGAGCTGACAGTACCGAACAAGTAACAGGCATCAAAGTCACTGAGCTTATAATTTCATGTGATGGTTAGTTTTACATTTTGAAACAATAAACTTTTACACAGCAGACTAGTTTCTGTCCTGAAGGAATTGTGTGTGTGTCGGTTACAGCTTATTCGTGTTGTATCAAACCCCCGAATGCAATAAACGTCTAAATACGTCACATGGCTTTTGAAAATTGCTGTTACAGCACTGTTGCGCACGCAGAAAATAGAACCCCAAAAATTTGATAATGGTCGCTGTTTTTCAGAAACGCTAGCAATACCTGCGCAGACAAAATACAGACAGCAAGCTTGGCCGTGAAAGCAGCTTTCAGAACAGTTGACTGCAATAAAAAGTTCCCAAAGCGCAAATAATAAATTGATTGCACGCTGCAGACAAGTTAACAAAACTAGCGAAGCGTTGCCGCTGTTAATGTTGGTTAATTCATCCTGGTCGTTCGTTTTTTATGGCGGAGCGTCGTATCATTAGAGTTGCAGAGGTCAGGCTACAAAACAGTGAATTTGTTGTCGCTCATTTGTGCATAATAATTCATGTGATTTCTCTCCTCCTTGTAATCATACCAAAAGCATTTGGCTATTGAAACTTGGGACTCAGCTACGTGACAGGTGAAATTAAAAATAAAAATAATGTACGACACTTAGGGTACCTGCACGCAGAGATCAATATTTTTCAGTGTATTCATGTATGCTTTAGTAAAGATGCCGGGGAAAAAAATTAGAGGGTCTCTTAGATGTCTCTTAAGAAGAGAATGGCTAAAGCCTAGAATTCCTCTCCCATGTCTTGCCTCTAATCGTTTGCCTATTATCGGCGTTCGTTGCAGCGCTACATATAACTGTGATTGGTTCACAAGAAAGGCAAGGCGCAGTATCTGACGCATTTTCTCTGTCAAGTGTGTTTGGACAGTACACCATAGCGCCTGTCGCAATGGCGTTCCTTGGTGTGCGTTCAATTGTGGGATTGCAGGTAGAAGGAACGCTAGGGAAGAACACTACAGATTCCACAATCGTCTACACGGATGCATCCCGAGCTAACCTCGGAGTGGCAGCTTACTCAATTGAGAGCTGTAGCGATGTTGTGACGCATACCCTCGGTTCTTACATAGATCCTCCTCCTACAGCCACTCTCGAGACCCTGCCAATAGACACCAGTATTCAAGACCTAGCACAAGCACCCCCTAACCCTTCAGGATATGCCATATATACTGATTCGATATAAGCTATACGTGCCATACATGCGGGTCGCATTCCTGGAGAACTGCAGGATGGTCTGCACAGAGCTCTCACCAAACTACGTCCCAACCCTGTCACACTGAGGTGGATTCCTGGGTACGCTGGAATCCTAGGCAATGAAGTAGTGCATCGCCTCGTCCGCGAACTTCAACACCGCGCGCCTGGGATTCCCTGGCCTTATCCGCCCACGGGGGACACTACTCTTCACTACAAAACATTAGCTGGGGCTTAGCTTTAGTTAAGCCTGGAAATTACGAAACCATTGCCCCGCTTGGCTACGCAAAGTGTTTCGCTTGTGGTGGTGCACATTGCTAATCTCCTGTGTACCCACGAAATGAAAGGCATATTGTTTCCAAAGTCTCCCATATAGCTATACTAAAAAAATCGGCGAGTAGGCGCTACTTTTATTCTCTACACCCCGATAACGCACGTCATACTACACGCTGCAACACACACATCCATCACCGCAGCAAAGCCTGCAAGCTCTTGCAACTTGCATGACGTCAATCGCTTGCCGCCCTTCGCAGGTGGTCAACCGGCCGTGGAGAGTAGCTGCGGCGCGCCGAAGAGCTGACTTGCTACCCCGTCTCTCGCTCTGGTATGACATCAGTAGTCACGTGACCGACCGCCGCCGTAGCTCTACCGCACAGTGTAAGGAACTATATGTTCTACCGTGAAGCGTAGCTACGGCGCGCCGAATAGCCGACTTGCTACCTTGTCTCTGGCTCTGGTATGACGTCAGTTGTCACATGACTGACCACCCACCGTGAAGGATAGGCTCCGGTGCGGCGAAAAGGCGAAACCTGGCGTAGTATTGCTTTCGCAATAAAAAGAAATCAACATTCACTATGATATACGGAATATCGCACGTTGTTGCGACTGAAGGAAGCTAATCCCCGCCGCCCGCTGCAAGGGGCAGTGACCTATCAATCTCAGCCCCGTAGGACCCTACCGAATATGACACATCTCGCACACCGATATTTTTACTTTCGCTCCCACCTTCCTCTCTCCCTCAACGATGCGGTGCAGGCGTCCACAGTACAAATGTGACAAAACTGTGCCTCTCCTTTCCTGTGAACCAATTATTTTGTAACCGTAGCTACACTGGACACAAAGTCGCATTTTTGCTGTGGCTGCGAACGCGCCGTGTTGTGGCTGTAGGAAGAAGGAAAGGAAAATGCCCAGGCCTTCTACTGGCTCTGTAGCTGAGCCACCTCCGCTGCTGTGCGATGTCAGCACACGTTAAAGATCCCCCCCCCCCCCCAGGTGGTCGAAATTACTTCGTAGCCCTGCACTACGGCTCCTCTTCCTCTCTTTCCACTTTCACTCCAGTCTTCCTCTCTTCTCTTACGGCAAGGTTGCGGTGTCCACAGAAAACAAGTGAGACAGTTACCGCGCCATTCCCTTCCTATAAATAAATCACCCAGTCGAAAAAACTACAGAACTGTGTCAACAATACGACAAAATATCCTGTAGTTCTGTCGTAACCATCAGATTTTTCTGTAAGTCTGTAGTACTTTTCTGTAGTTCTGTAGTTTTTCTGTAGTATATGTCTGTTGTCTGTAGTTCTGTAGCACTTTTTTGTTGTAACTACAGAAATGTCTGATGTTACTACAGAATGTTCTGTTGACCCAACAGGTTTCTCGTCAAAAACCGCACAGAAATTCTGTCGTCACATCAGAAATTTTTCTGTAGTTTTTTCCGACTGGGCAGTTCTCCGCTGCTGTTGTGGCTGTAGTAAGAAGGAAAAGAAAATGCACGGGCCTGCTACTGGCTCTGTAGCTAAGCCACCTCCGCTGCCTCGTGCGGACAGAAGAGAAAATAAACAAGAAAAGGAAGAGGGAGAGAAAAACGCGCGTCGCAACAACAGCCGTCGTCCACCACTGCAGCGGTGGTGGGTGCAATTACGGCATACAACAAATAAAAATTCGGTAGCAGGCCAGCCACCGCCGCAAGCGACGGTGACCTATCTGTTCCGCCCCCTCAGGGGAGTACAATCAGGCTAGCCCCTGCCGCAAGCAGCGTTGACCTACTTGTCTCAGCCCAATCAGGGGGGTGCCACCACCGAAGCAGTGGCGGATGCAATGACGGCCTACAACAAATAAAATTCGGTGGCTGGCTAGCCCCCGGCGCAAGTGGCATTGACCTACCGTCCCAGCCCCCGTATGGTGAGGAACTGCCATCCTTCACCTGCCCTACCTTCCGCTGTCTCGATTGATTTATGGGAAGGGAAAGGCGCAGTAACTGTCTCACTTCTTTTCTGTGGGCACCTCAACCGCGCCGCAAGGCAAGGGAGGAACGTGGGAATGAAGGTTGAAAGAGAGAAAGAGGAGCTGTAGTGGAGGGCTGCAGCGTAATTTCGACCATCTGGGGATCTTTAACGTGCGAGGGGAGGTGGTGAAGGGTGGCAGTTCCTGGCCCTACGGGGCTAGGATGGTAGGTCGACGCCGCTTGCGGCGGGGGCTAGCCAGCCACCCAATTTTTATCTGTTCTAGGCTGTCATTAATTGCTCCCGTCACCGCTTCGGTGATGGTGGACGACGGCCATTGTTGCGGCGCGCGTCTTTCTTTCCCTCTTCTTTTTTCTTTCTTCTCTATTTTCTTTTCTGTCCGCACGAGGCAGCAGAGGGGGCTGAGCTAAAGAGCCAGTAGCAGGTGCGTGCATTTTCTTTTCCTTCTTCCTACAGCCACAACAACAACAACAACAACAACGACGCTGACATCGCACAGCACACAGACGCCTCTTCGTTTAGCCTCCATTGAAACGCAGCCTCCGAAGTCGGGTTCGAACCCGGGTACTCCGTCACAGTATTCGGGCGTCTTAGCACTGCACCATCCCGGCGGGGCGTCCTCCGCTGCCTCGTGCGGGCAGAAGAGAAAGTAGAGAAGAAAGAAAAAGAGGATGGAGAAAAAGACAGCGTCGCAACAGTTGTCTTTCACCACCTAAGCGGTGGCGGGTACAATGACGGCCTACAACAGATAAAAATTTGGTGGCAGGCCAGCCCCCGCCGCAAGCAGAGAGATGACCTATCAGTCCCATCCCCGTACCGCCAAGAACAGCCACCCTTCACCACCTCCCCTCAACGGTGACCGCGCCGTGGTCGCATCACTCGTTGCGCCGTTGCCTAGCAACTGCTGTTTCCTGTGAAAACCTGAATCGCATAGCGACCAGGCTATGCAGTTCATCGGCGCAATTGAATCACAGGAAGGGAAAGGCGCACTATCTGTCACACTTGTTTCTGTAGGCACCTGAACCGCACCGTAAGGGTAGGCAGGAAGGTGGTATCGAAAGAGGAAAAGAGAGGAAGAAGAGCCGTAGTGGAGGTCTACGGAGTACATTTGACCACCTGGGGATCTTTAACGTGCGCTGGTACCGCCCATCCGCGTAGAAATTATTTTTGCTGATTGCTGATTATTATAGGAAGGGAAAGGCGCCGTAACTGTCTCACCTGTTTTCTGTGGACACCGCAACCGCGCCATAAGGGAAGGGAGGAAGGTGGGAGTGAAAGTGGAGAGAAAGAGAAGCCGTAGTAGAGAGCTACGGAGTAATTTCGATCACCTGTGGATCTTTAACTTGCGGTGTCATCGCACAGCACACGGACGCCTCTTCGTTTCGCCTCCATAGAAACGCAGCCGCCGACGTCGGGTTCGAACCCGGGTGCTCCGGCACAGAAGTCGGGCGTCTTACCACTGCACAACCCCTGCGGGGCTCATTTGCAGGACTTCTCCGGCCTGAGAGCGCCAACAGTTGGAGTGAAAGTGGGAAAGAGAGAATGAAAAGTCGGTAGTGGAGGGCTACGAAGTGATTTCGACCAGCTGGGGATCTTTAACGTGCGCTGACTTCGCACATCCGCATAGAAAATTCCAAGCCGGCTGTATAAATAATAGGGATAGAAAGAATTCCGTTTGTAGGGCTTCTCTGACCTGAGAGTGGCAAACAATGGACAAGTGGCCAGGACGGAAGAAACCGACACGACAACCGCGAAACTGAAGTATTATTTCAGGTGTTTCGCTTAAATTATACTAAGTGCTATTTTAGAAGGCATAAGAGCAAATTGAGGTTAAATGTGCGTGTTTAAGTAACCAAGCGCCGTTATCGCCACAGCGCATGCTCTGTCGTAAACTGTGTAAGATATCCTTTTTGCCGCGGATGTCGAGGAGATGCTCACAAAATTTTTACCTGCTTTTTGAAATTAATAATCCTATTACGTTGTTATGAAATTATATTGTTAAGAAATCAGTTGTTATGAAATTCAGCTCCGTTCTTAAAGGTATAACAGGCTATTAGCTGAACAGGTAACTCAATTTACCATTAACAAAATCTACCTTCCAAGCTGATACTGCGCGTCATGGAAAATGGCATTTTCAGGGACAGTGGTGTTATCCGAAACACCAAGATTGCAACCAAGTGCCGTTCTTGATTCCTGTTAGATGGTAATATAGGCGACCTACCAGCCATACGCATTAGCGAACTAGTTGTCGTTCGCAGGCTTTCAGCTTATGAGCAACGAGAAACCGCTGTCTCCAAATTGCGAGCGTGGGCAGCTTCTCGGCTGCTAAATGAACTGCGAGATTTTGACTGGTTTAGGTGCTGGAGTGTCCTTTCACAACGCCTTGCAAAGATGGGTATTGTATCCAATAACCAGTGTGCCAACTGCGATGCTCCCGAGAGTCGCTCGCATGTTTTTTAACGCGATAGCGTTAAGGGCCCCGTGTCGTCGTCGGCTGCCGCCGTCCCGCATTGTCCGGCGTTGTCCGGCGTTAGCCATGAGCGAAAAATCCCAGAAGCATTAATAAATAAAAACGAGTAGGATAATCGCCGACCTGAGGAATCGAACGTGGGCCTCCGGAGCACTAGACGAGCACGCTAACAACTCCGCCACGCCAGTTTCTTTTTTTTTTCTTTATTGCCTGACTTCGGCACAATACACAAAAACCACTTACAGGGCACAATGAGCATTCATCAATACAACAATCAGCCAGGTGGGTTGTGGCGTCGTCATGCTAAAATTCTCTTAGGGTCACTATTGGCTCCAATCTTCCGAGCCACTCGGGAGCTTCAGGAGCAAGTTTCTGAATTTCAATATATCTATTCATGCCTTCCCGAAAATAGATCCGTGCTGGCCGTGCGTCAGGATCGCAATGGTATCCTGCCATTCTCGAGCGCCAAATACAGTGGAGGGCCATTAGAATAATAAGGTCAAATGGCACCCCATCCTCATTCTCTACTGGCAAGTACCTAATACCATGCGAGTCTAATGGAAATTCCTTTTTTAAAGACCTTTGTAAAATATCCCAAAAGTACACCCCTTCCCAACAATGCAGGAAAACGTGGTCTATAGTTTCTGGCTGTTTACAAATTAAGCAATGCGAACCCCAAGGTAAAAATAAATTCTTCCCTTCCAAGAACTTCTTTACTGGCAGTGTTTCCGTGTGTAAGTTAAAAAAAAAAAAGGCCAGGGCCACAGCGGCTATCGGTCCAAATATTTTTTATGTATTTCGTTTCCTACAAATAAAGATCACTTTGATTGATTGATTGATTGATTGATTGATTGATTGATAAATATGTTTTTTATGTCTTCGTCACGCCAGTTAGATAGTTTGAAATGGACAAAGGCGCGTCTATTGATTGCGGTGTTGTCTCAGAAATGTCCCTTAGAGAAGTGTATTGTGGCGTATAATAATAATTATGAGCATGTAAATTACAGAATTACAGAACACGCAGTTAAGCGAGTGGCAAATTACTTTTCCGCTGTACTTCCTCTTCGCTTGGCGTGCACATAGCGCCATCATGCCTGTGGCGCACGGAATAAGATAGACAGGGCATGGCCTCCGAGATTTCCATCGCGCCGGCTCGGTACGACCTACGACTGCAACTTGAGGCCCGCGCGTTTCGGCAAGATGGCTGGCAGCAATTCTACGTCCCGGAATGATTAATAAATAAAAGTGATTATAGCAAGTTGCTCTAAGTAGTAGTTCGAAACATAGCCTCCCTTCACAGTGCACGCCTCAGCCGCATTGTAAGCGAAGGAACTCTTGTACGCGCGAACTGGAGCCGACGGGTATTTTCGGGTATCTAGCATATTTCCACACATGCTACACGTGCGGGCTGGTTTGGAGATGGCTACTCCTATGAACGCAGTTTCGACTAACCGCAACACGTGTATCGATTTGGCGCTCCATAACCATGGCATCGTTAAAGAAGTCAAGTACTGTACCTGCCAATTCACAGATCATAAGGCGATGCTTCTTGCGGTCGGGCGGAAGAAGTCGGTATCAAAAGGAGTCGAAGGGGAGCACGAAGAATGAATAGAACGATGACCAAATGGTGTAGCAATTGATGAATGGAAAAGAGATGCTTAGGTGGATGATGCTGATGGCTGCAGTTGACACCATCGCAGTCATAGTTTGATGACAGTTATCTTGTAGAGGGGGAATGCTTTTCATCCAAGTGTGTCATGGGACAAGAGAATACAAGGAGTCCCCAGTGACTTGGACTCTGATGTGTGAAAGTGCCGGTGCGATGTGTGTATGTGTGTGGTGAGTGAGCGAGAATATGAATGCGCGTGAACTCTCTAAATAAACAAGGGAGCAAAAAAATCTGCAGTATGCAGAACACAATACAAAATTGTATAATGTTGGTTGGTTGGTTCATAGGAAGGGAAAGGCGCAGTATCTGTCACACTTGCTCTGTGGACACCTGAACCGCGCCGTAAGGGAAGGGATGAAGGTGGGAGTGAAAGTCGATAGAGAGAAACGGGGGGGGGCGTAGTCGAGGGCTACGGGGTAATTTTGACCACCTGGGGATCTTTAACGTGCGCTGACATCGCACAGCACACGGACGCCACTTCGTTTCGCCTCCATCGAAACGCAGCCGCCGAGGCTGGGATTCGATCCCGGGAACTCCGGCACAGTAGTCGGGCGTCTTACCACTGTATAATGCCTAATCGCGTTTCAGAACAAGTAATTAATAATAATAATTGGTTTACAGGAAGAAAAAGGCGCAGTATCTGTCGCACTTGTTTTGTGGACACCTGAACCGCGCCGTAAGGGAAGGGATGAAGGAGGGAGTGAAAGGGGAAAGAGAGAAGGGGGAGCCGTAGTGGAGGGCTACGGAGTAATTTCGACCACCTGGGGATCTTTAACGTGCGCTGACATCGCACAGCCAAACATTCATGCTTGGACAAGTTAACGAGTGTTGTATCATTTGAACTACGCCTGTGCCACTCAAAAGCGCGACAAGCAAATAAGTAGACGGTGAGAACGGGGCGTGATAACGCTATCGCGTTCCATTCTTAAAGGCGAAGCTTAAGCGTCCTCTAAACTTTTAACGCAACAGCGTTAAGGATCCCGTGTCGCAGAAAAGTCGATGTCGTCGTCGGCGGCCGCCGTTCCGCTTCGTCCGGCGTTGGCCGTGAGCGAAAAATCAATAATAAATAAAAACAAATAGGAAAAATCGCCGACTTGAGGAATCGAACGTGGGCCTCCGGGGTGCGAGACGAGCACGCTAACCACTCCGCCACGCCAGCTAGATGGTTTCAAATGGACAAAGGCGCGTCCACGGTGCCCGAACGGCACCGCCTCTCCAGAGGGCGATGTTGACGACCACCGGGTCATGTTTTCAGGAAGTGCCGTGAGATGGCGCTGGCAGGTTAGAGGGACTAAAGCCCCTTGATACTTTGAAAGTTACGCCAACGATTGAACTTTGCCGCCGCCGCGCTACCTCCTCGCCTCCTCCTCGCCCCTTGCGCGCCCCTTCGCTGAAGGCCGGCTCTCCGCCCGATTTCCTGAGCGACGATTGGTCTCCCTGCCGTTGCCATTGGAAACCGACGCGCGTCCGGCGTTTTCCTTGTGTTTTCTTTTTCCTTCGCGCCATTTTTCCCCCAGTCTCTGCGAGCGAATATTGCGCGCTGTGCTTTTATTGCAGCGTGCAAGCTCTATGCCTTGCTGTTGCGCGTACAACTGCAGCAAGCGACCTGAAGATGGTTATGCGGTATTCATGATATCTCAAGGCAAGCGTGACGGCTTGCGCACGAGTCAATGGATTTACAAGATTAGTCGAAAGACGTTTATTCCTAGAAACAACAGAGTTGTTTACGACGTCGAGTGCCTTTCTCACTCCCCGTAATAACGCGTCACCTGACGCTGCGTTTTTTATTCCTGTTTGCTGCTCAATATTTTTGCGGCGGCAGCATGTTCATTGTATAAAGATAAGGTTGTCCTCTGCAGCATGCTGAATATTCTGCGAGGCTCCAAGGCTCCATCATTTAACACGCTTCGACTTCTGTACAGTGAGAAACAGGGCGCTATGATCTGCTTTTTGCTGTCAGAAATAACTGAAAAATTACAGTCTCTCGATTGCATTTGTCGCGATTATGCTAGGATCCCTGGCCTCCTTCACCAAAAATCAAAATTCGGGCTTGTAGAGGAGCTAGCCTTTCCAGCTTTTACTTGTAGTGTGCGTCGGTTACTCGGGAGCATTGAATGCTGTCCCTGAAAAACTCTTTGGCAAGTAAACCCGAGGTATTGCGGGTAATCTGCACTAGTTAGGTCGTATGGCATTTTTTTTTTCAATTCTTGAATGTGTCTTGCCATGCTTCGACGCACGCGTGGGTTAAAAAATATGCGTTCGTTTTATCAGGGATACGGCCAATGTGCAGGAGGTGTTCATATGATCACACACGCTTCACTTTGACCATGACTACTAGGCGTTGGCAGGTTACCTTCGCTTTGAAAGCTGGAGCTCTAAAAGCGCGATTCCGCGTATTCATTTATTGCGAGAAAAGTTATCCCATCGATGTCAAATCAGCCAGAATCATTGCATCAATTTTCTGTATTTACGAAACTTAAACAATCAATGATGATTATAGTTATTATGTAAAAATGGGGGAACATTTTGCGAGCAACAATTCTTAACACTGTAACATATTACTCATTTCAATTGTATGCAAGATTTTTTTTTTTTTCACCTAGCCTGAGTAATTATCTCATCGCTCTATGTTCTAGCTACATTTCACTGAAGACCAGTTTGAGCCGCCAATATTACACGAACTCGAAAAAAAAACCAGACCAAACGCAGTTCCATAAATTTTCTCTCACCGACCTGTCCTGAAGTAAAGGAAGCCTCCTCGACAGAGACATGAACCTCGCGCTGATAGAGTCAGTTATTTCTGTGGCTTGCTCTTTTCTCACCTCCATTTATGAGAAAACAAGAAAGTATAAGAATTAAAAGTCAATGTATAGTTGTCTCGTCAGATATTATGAGATAATAGAGATATGACTGACAATGTAAGTCAATGAAAATCGAAGTATATCAATGGGTCATGGGACGGCATCAGATTAAATAGTGATGGTTATGAATAGTGATAGGTAATGATGGTGACTGTTACGGATAATAATAGTAAATTATAGTAATAGGCCCGGATAGTGAGGTGATAGTGTTCGTTGCGGATAGTGACAGTTACGATAGGTCTCTGGCATTAGTAGATATAGTGATAGATAGGATAGCGATAGTTAATGAATTGGCAGTTATATGCTTTCTCATTTCCGCACGTTGAAGACCTATGTGCACCTTGTAATTTTTTTTATTTGATTGTTGCGTTCAATGAAATCAAGCTCTTTTACACAGCGCATGAGACCACATCATGCTTGCCCCAGAACTTCAGTGTATCGGCAATAGGGCCCACCACTTCTCCCAGTGTACCCTGCTGTCTTTTAACCACACGCGAAGTCAGTGAGGGGCCACGTACTCATAAAATTATTTAATTCCTCCATCAGCATCATATCAAGACTGCCGTGGCAAAACTGTTCCTTGCCTCGAAGCAGCAAGGAACAGCTCAAAATTTGATTTTATACAAAATTAACTAATGAACGCAGATTATCGCGGATCGCTAACTAGCACAGTGCCATTACACTTGGCCTAAGCTTTCCAACGGTATACGGTTCGGTGTTGCAGCTAAAATTTAGATTTTAATTGCAATTTACTAACTATCAATTAATTTGGCCCAGTAATTGATTGAAATACATGTACAATTAACCAATAATCCAATCTCATGGTTGATCACATGACATATACTATGCTTAGAGAGATAGCTTGACAGTAGCGAAATAGACTAAGTCCTGCTTTAACCTTCTCTAATCTTGAAGCTCAAAGCACCAGCCTGGATCGTTTTCTGAAGTTTTGCCGCGGTGACAGATTTCACGCTCTAAAAAAAAACAAACATAAAGTCAGAGGCAGTACTAGATTAAGTGCACAAAGTAAAACCTTATCATGAGACTTAAAAAGTGTCTGTAGCACAGAACTCGCCTGAAAGCTTTGTTTATCAGCATTCCCCATTCAAACAGTTCTAAGAAGAAAGCAATCAATTCATGAACTTTACTATAGGCATTCTCAATGCTTTTCTCGCAATTTTTCAAAAATTTTGTGCACTCCTGGAGCGCAGACCTGGCCCAAAAGCTCGCGCTTCACTCACTGCTGCGGCCGGCCGGCGGGCGTCAGGGGGAAAAAGCGTGTCGTGCGCAGCGCTCGCCGCCGCCGCGCGAGGAGAATCGAGGAGGAAAGCGCGGCGCGGAGGAGAGTGTCGCTACTTTCAAATTATCAAGGGACTTTAAGAGGGACTAAAGTATCAAGGGGCTTTAAGAGGGTCAGCAGGCAGCACAAGCGCGCGGGCGCGGGCGGCTGCAGTTGGTGGAGACGCAGCGATCGCTGCACTTTTGCGCCACGTGTGTGTGTTTTTTTGCCCATTACGTTTTTCGTCATGCACTCGTGTGCACTGTGGTGATGGGCAAAAGCAGTTTTGTTTCCCACTGCTCTACGGGATACAAGTCCTGCCGCGACAAGTTCTCTCTTTTCTCAATGCCAAAGGATGAAGAGCGACTACACGTGTGGCGACGCGCCATCCCAAGAAAGGATCGTCTACTGCAGGCGACAGACTACGTGTGTGAGCGGAATTTCGAGCCTCACCTTGTTTCAAAGACTTGGACAGCACAGCACAATGGACACGTCCTGGTAAGCACGCCTCGTCGAACCTTATTAGCAAAGGATGCCGTGCCCACGAGGTTTCCCGATTGTCCTGCTTATCTGTCTAAAACGCTGAAAAGCAGGAAGCGGCCAGCCGAGAGACAGCTTCTCGCCCCATCGAAAAAGAAAAACAGCCCATCGTGTGTCAGCTCCAGTTGCGACAATTCCGACGAGGTTCAGGATCTTTGCATGCCATCAGTACCAGTGCGCGGTGATGGCTGCATGAACGCAACTGAAGTTCAAGGGGAAGCCGGGCCTTCTGCGGCAGTGGGAACTTCAACTTTTGATATGTTGTTCGACGACCCGTCACTCGTATGCCTGCCCTCCAAAACGTGGGGATATCATCGTATTGAAATGGGTGAGGCAAAGAGCATCATCTTCCTTGAGTTGACGCGAACTAGGACCCCTCAGAACCGCTCTTCCAAGTCAGCACTTGCGGTTTCTGTGCGAATCACATCGGAAGCATGTCTTCCAGAGAGTATTGGCGCCGGTGGTATGTTCACCGCTCCACGGCTTGTTGAAATTGACGAGACTATGGAGGTCCGCACAGTACTGATGGGGAGGTCTGTTTCCATTGAAAAGCTCCAACATTCAAACAGTTTGGCAACAGTTGGGGACGTGAAGTCCTTTCTACAGTACGTGCAAAATATCAAACTTTGCGCTGGTGGACCAAGCACTGCTGAATACCCCCAAGCAGAACCAAAGAGTGCCTTCATCTACATTTGCAGCAAGTGGCGCCACAAGAAGTGTGAATTCTTCCTGAGAGGCGAATCAGTTTGCCAAAAATGTCTCAGCCTGTCAGACACTTTTGACAGTTGAATTACTTTGGTTCTTTTCTTTGTGTCATCGTCGGAGCTGCACATTGCGCCTTTATTTTATCGTGTGGGCGTTTGTGCTGATGGCTCGGGCTAACCTTCGCGTCACCTCCTATTCGAGGTCGCCAGATTGACAGAGTGCGGAGAAAACAATTTTCCGGGGTAATCTCGTTCGCGCGCGGAGCTCTGTATGAGTAATGACGTCCTGGCAACCTTGATATTGCTCAGAAAGGGTTTTATTTATTTTATCTATTTATTTATACAAATACCTCTCAGGTTCCAAACATGGAACATTGTAGAGGGGGAGGGGTTACAGTGTATCAAAAGAAACAATGGTACATAGTTTAAAATACAAAAGTTAACAGTAATACAGGACTAGAACTGCAAATAAGTATTAGAGCATACATGGGAAGTAATAAACCGAGGATTATGACATTATACAATAGTTAGCGGCATTGGACGAAATCAACCTGCACATAGTGAACGCAATATAAAAAAGTTATATTCTGACTGCAAAAAGGTACTCAATTCGTTTTTGAATTTTAGTGGGTCAGATATGTTAGCGATATGTTCACTCAACACTCTATCATGCTAAAAGACTGGCATATAATGGATTCAAGGGACATCTGTCCTTTAATACGTATGTAGGATCTACACCTATTTTTCTGAAACATTGAGACACTCGTTATGGAAATGAAATCATACTTGCGCATTTCTCTAGAGGACCACATAGATGTCTGTGTCGTGTCATATATTTAAGGCGGAGCTGAAGCGTCTATTAATGTTTAGAATTATTCATTTCAATAATCATTTCAGCGTAATATACTTGCAAATTTTCAGAAACTTTAACATGAAACAGACGTATTGAATACTTAACCTTAAAGACACCTTTTATGCTAAACCTCGTTAGACGTAATTTTTATAAAGACCCTAGAAGGTAAAATAACGGTTTTACATAAAAAATATGTTTATCCGGTAGTCGAATACGCTTGCGCGGTATTAGACCCTCAAAGCTCTAACCTCGTTGAAAAGCTTGAATGCTTCAAAAGCTGCGCCGAAGGATTTGCTTCTGATATAACTTCTGTAGTAGTATTACATTACTTAAAGAGAACCTTGGTTGGAAAAATAGCTAGCATACCGCCGATTAACTGAAAAGATAGAACTTTTTTTTTTTATTTACTCTGGTCTCAGAGGAATATATAAGAGCTTGTACATTTTTCCTCCCCACTTCATTTCTAAACGATGTGATCACAAGCTGAAGGTTTTTGAAATACGCTGTCGAACTGATGTCCACCGCAAATAATTTTTTCCGCACACTGGAATAGACTTCTCAAGAGCATTGGTGAATGTAAATAGCTTTCATATTTTCAGTCACACACACTGCCGTAGATTCGTATTATCCTGTTTATTTCGTATATTTTGGCCGGCATTACGCTTCATGTGATAGTACACCTGTTTACTTCGTATATTTTGGCCGGCATTACGCTTCATGTGATAGTACACCCCTTTCATTTACTGTGTTGTGAAGTTTTGCAGCCCCGCCGGGGTGGTGCAGTGGTAAGACGCCCGACTACTGTGCCGGAGTACCCGGGTTCGAACCCGACCGCGGCGGCTGCGTTTCGATGGAGGCGAAACGAAGAGGCGTCGTGTGCTGTGCGATGTCAGCGCACGTTAAAGATCCCCAGGTGGTCGAAATTACTCCGTAGCCCTCCACTACGGCTCCTCTTTCTCTCTTTCCACTTTCATTCCCACCCTCCTCCCTTCCCTTATGGCGCGGTTCGGGTGTCCACAGAGCAAGTGTGACAGTTACTGCGCCTTTCCCTTCCTGTGAACCAATTTAACTTTTTTAAGTTTTGCACCGCGGTTCTTGAGACCATTGCCGTCAGAATGACTTATCGATGTTCCGTATTTTTTACTTTATTGCTTTTGCCAACTGTGCTTCACTGTTTTTAGTTTTTGTCACAGGTTCATTTAAGAAACAGGCTTTTTTCCCAAGTGCGTCGCCCCCTGCAATAATGCCCCTGAGGTGCTGCAAGTACTTGTACAAATAAATAAATATGTGCCCCACAGAGCGCTATGCGCCAAAGTTTCAGATATGCTTGGAAGTGCATTCAATAAAAAAAATAACGCTGTTGTTTATACCACTTGATTTAGTCGAAGTGGATTCAAAAGATTACGCTAAAATAGATCTCTTGCAACAGGTTGTGAACAACCGCACACAATCCCCTGATCCGAAGCAGGAAATGTCGCATTAGATTTAATATGACGACCTTTCAGCGGTACTTCAGCAAATATTGGTACCCAAATGGTAATGTATGGTCCAAAAATTACGCAATACTTCGGGAATTCTCATGTTTCTTCCCGAAGGGGAGCTCATAAACAGGCGTTTATATTTCAGTACACCACTTCATTTATCACCTCAACAACTGAGCTAATAGTAATGTAAACCGCGCAGCGCTGCATAACATAATGTACCGCGTATCATCGTAAGGCTCAAAGGAATATCCCATAGTAGTGGATTTCATTGGACCAAGACGAATTGTTTCTCGATGAAGTTTCTGTGGAACATAAGTAACGTTTCTCTGCGCAAGTATCAATTCTCCTTGGTGGATGTTATTGAGTAAGTACTGCAGTATTAAAAAACTACTTCATGTGGGGATTGCCGTAAATTCCTCTACCGAAACCGTTCCCACTACATCTTTCGCTGCCACCCGATCTGCTTGACCTCGTGGTTATCTCAGTTATTATAGACCCTATTCACTATCAGGTTTAGCAGGTGGCAGCTGTGGTAACCCTGTATTGTGGAGACGCCATAACTTTGGGCGGTCCGAAACTAAATGCACAGAAAAAAAGTTTCTGACGGGTTCGGCGCCGGTTTTCCGGTGTCCTCCCTCTGCGCAGCGTTCATTTGTCTGACACTTGAGGCGGTGTTTGCAACGCCGTCCAACCAGAGCTAGGATTTCACATACGCCGTGTCATGATTCGCCGTAGGCCCTATCTCTCTCTTTCTTTCCCTCTCTCTGATGTTGCGTTGTGCATGCCATAGTTGCCAGTACAGCTGCAATGATGTCACGTGAATAAGCTCTATAACGACTGCGGTCACCACTTCGAACCTCGAACCAGGACGAACGTTCTTTTACTTGCAGATTTTATGAGGAATCCGTATGGCTTTCCTTTATAGCGGCGTACACGCATTACAGCACTCAGGTGACTGCTACTGATTTATGACTCCCTTGTTTTAATATATTATGATCACATATTGTGTTCTGTTGTGCGTAGGTGAGGCTTTGTCCGCATTATTTATTATTTAATTTCAAGGTTTTTGTGCTGGTTGCCTTTCTATTATGTTGTTCTGCCAATTTGGTTGGCAGAACCAACCAACCAACCAACCAACCAACCAACCAACCATCGGAGAATAAGTCCATTATGTGACCCTTTTTCAAAGCATTTCATCCCAGAAGAGCCGAGCACCAGGCCGGAGGAAAGCTTGTCCCCATTCAAAAACCGGTGGGTAACCGGCGGCACCAGGGATCGAACCCGGTACCTCCCGAATGCGAGGCGGATGCTCTACCACAAGGCCACCGCTTGGTTGGTTGGTTGGTTTGGTTGAGTTGGGTTGGGTTTGGTTGAGTTGGGTTGGTTGGGTTGGGTTGGGTTGGGTTGGGTTGGGTTGGGTTGGTTGGTTGGTTGGGTTGGTTGGTTGGTTGGTTGGTTGGTTGGTTGGGTTGGGTTTGTTGGGTTGGGTTGGGTTGGTTGGTTGGGTTGGTTGGTTGGTTGGGTTGGGTTGGGTTGGTTGGTTGGGTTGGGTTGGTTGGGTTGGTTGGGTTGGTTGGGTTGGTTGGGTTGGGTTGGGTTGGTTGGGTTGGTTGGATTGGGTTGGTTGGGTTGGGTTGGTTGGGTTGGATTGGGTTGGGTTGGGTTGGTTGAGTTGGATTGGTTGGGTTGGGTTGGGTTGGGTTGGTTGGGTTGGGTTGGTTGGTTGGGTTGGTTGGTTGGTTGGTTGGTTGGTTGGTTGGTTGGTTGGTTGGTTGGTTGGTTGGTTGGTTGGTTGGTTCACAGGAAGGGAAAGGCGCAGTATCTGTCACACTTGCTCTGTGGACACCTGAACCACGCCGTAAGGGAAGGGAGGAAGGTGGGAGTGAAAGTGGAAAAAGAGAAAGGGGAGCCGTAGTGGAGGGCTACGGAGTAATTTCGACCACCTGGGGATCTTTAACGTGCGCTACAATTAAATTATTGATCAGGCCTCTAGGTACGAATAAATAGAGAGATTAAGCATACCGTGATCCGCGATCCGCCACCGTGACACTCTACCGCTCGTGGGTGGGTCGTACAAGCTGATTGGTTCCGATGCGCCAGGTCAATGTGCCGACATCAAGTATGTGGCGCCATCTATCGGCATGAAAGTGATCTGGCCATGCGCAATGGAACACGCGGTGGCGGATCACGGTAGCGGATCGCGAATCACGCTGTGCTAAATCTCTCTATTGACACAAAAATGACAGCCTTGTGCAAGCGTTGGTTATAAGTAGAGATACCTCATTGCGAAGTCTACACGGAGCGTCGATTATTAGGTAATTCTCCACCGACAGCAACAGCAAAGGAGCTGTCCAGACTGGGCACAGAATTCGGGGAAAATCCTTGGCAGGCTTTCTCCTTCCGTAAACAATAAGCAAACGGAAGTACCTTCTGTACGCACACAGTGAACCTGGAGTGTTATGAGCAATCAGAGGAAAACGCTTCCAAGGAGTTCTCAGTTGGTGCGGCGGAAATCAGCGATCGTTCATAGTGGTTAGTATCTCGCTCGAGGACACTTTCTTTAACGCTATTTCTTCAGAACCGCTTGTTTGCACTGCAATAGTCATGTCCAGTTCTGTTTGGGCCTTCGATACGGCCGGTGGGCCGGTTCTGAATACGCACTTGATGCTTGCTTCTTTCTCCGTTGTTTTTTGTCGAAGGGTATATAAGTGCCCTACTGAAAAACGAAAAGTTCTACGGGGCAATGACCTCACACAATCTCATCAAATCACATAGACTCTCATACGGCGTACATGATTATCATAAAATATATTCCATAATTTATGTTAATGTACAAGAAACTATGAGATCTTACGCGATTATATGCGACTTGTGTGCGATTTCTTACGTGAAAGGAGTGAGACTGTGTGAAAAAATGTGAGGTTATTCACTCATACAACTTTTTCTGTAGGGTGGTCCATTTTTATTCTTCCAAATTACTGTTCAATCATTCTTAGTAATGTTTAGGCTAGAAAGTACACATGCAAAAGAAAAACACTCATGCCCTCAATCACACACTCCTTACCTTCAAGTAAACAAGTCAGTCTAAGCAATCGTGCGAACTATTCGAGAAAAAGTTTTGCGCAAAAAATACGAAGTGGACATAATCTCCCGCTCTATATTGCTCTCAATCAGCCTATAGATCCGATGTTCTGTTGTACCTGAAACGTTTGCGACATACTTGTACTTCAATTTCCTTTGGAAGCGAACAAGACAAATAGGTTAGCGATTTCCACGCATTTCAAATCGAACGAAAGCTTGCGAAAAGTTCAAACACATTGAAGCCGAATGGCATACCATGCAAAACATCTAACCGCAGAGGAACAATCCTCAGTGAATTCTACGAATTTGTGCTCGCTTTTTTTCAGGACATCTAGGTAACAATTAAAAATATTGGGGTTCTCATAGAAAAGTCTTTGTCTCCAAAGTTCCTCCTTTTTCATTGGTGTAGCAGCCGTGATTAGGGGCAATATTTTTATGTTTTCCGCTCTTGTAAATTTTTGTTGTTGTTGTATGCATACCGGCCCCTTGTGTAATACCCCCAATCTTGGGGTCCTTTAAGTTATCAAAGTGATGCGCTGTGATTGCTTATAGCTATTACGTTACACAAAAGGACTTCATGTCAACGAATGGTCTAAGTATGAGGTAACAATAAGTTAAACCCGTCTTTGAATATTTTCAGAGCAAAGGAGGTAATTATTACAATGTCATAACCTTGCAGCATCTACACTGCGAAGACACTCAGTACAACGTAAAGCTTTGTACAGAAGTCTAATTTTGCGCTATTGTAACAATAATTCACCATGCGCTTCGCTTACAACAGAAACTTAAACGAATCGGCGGTTCACTTTTCGGAACCATTTTAAGAAAATTTCAGCCAAGGTTCTGGGGTGAGCAACGCTTAGGACCCAATCATTAGCTAGCGAATCGCAAGCAAGAGAAAACTCAGGAGGGTAATTATCCTAAGGACTTTACTAGGAAACCTCGTTCCTGAGGTTTCATTCATTACATCGAATAAAGGGCTTTGCTACAGCAATGAACGCAACAATGCGGCCTTTTAAACAGCACGCAACCATAAAATAAAGGGATATAAACTTTGGGGTGAGTTCATTTTTAACAGTAATGACTAGCGGAAGCAATGGTTCTCCCTCCCCACGCTCTAACCCATTGCGGCAGCTTGTAGCACTGCGCTGGAATGTGTGCATTTGCGAGCGAAACGTCGTGGGAAACAGAATAGGAAGCATTCAAAACTTTTAGAACATGCATATATTTTTAATAGTTTTCAGGTTACACTGCTTAATTTGTAGAGGGAAAAGATGTGTTTTTCGCAAAATGTTTGATGCTTTCACAAATTTGATGCTTGCTGTAGACCCAATGCAGACATCAACAGTACATGTTAACAACGACAGAGGCAATTCAGTGTTACTTTAGCAGTTAGGTGGTAAGCTTAGCTGTGAAAACAGGTGCCATGTCATCTAGCAAGCAGTATAGGATCTGCAGCTTCTGTAGTAATTGGGATTATCATGCTTGTCTATGAACACATCCACGAAAACAACAGCGTTATCAGATGATTGATTGTCCGTGTTCAAAGTTTCGTTTTTGACAAAGCTGCTGTGCTCATTCAGCTGCTATTCACTGCAGTGACATGACGTACCTAGGAGTCATCTATATTGGAATATGTTTAAAATTTATCGAATGAAGTAAAGGAAAAGTAAAGAAACGATGCCTGCATAATTTTGAAACTCGCTACTCGAAGGCCGTCTACAAGACCGCTTATCTTTCAAAATTCTCAGCGAAATTGACGTTGTAGAGTTTAGAAGCGCCTGAACTATGGCTCATTGTCTCTACTGCCGCGGCCGTTAGCCAAGCTGCTCCTATATGTGCCAAGAAGAAAACAGCAAGTAAATGCTTTATTATGCATGCAGCGAATGAGAATCGCAGCGGCACTGCTGCGAACAGCCTTACGCTAACGTTTCTACACTTGGTGCATGTAATTCAGCACCCTGCTGATATCGCTTTTCTGAGAGAGAGAAAGAGAAATAGAGAGAGAGAGTAATTCAAGCACAAGTAGATGTACCAAGTAGTCGTGGGTAAAGCGACCCTGGTCTGCTACTCCCTACATAGGATAATGAGAAGTAAATGCAGAATTATAATTTAAAAAAAAAGGGCGATAATATCATATGCAATTATTTGCTTGATATAATTCCGGTAATAGATGAGATCGCGCACAGGCTGGTTCGCACACGTCTCCCACAGAATCGAAGGAAGGAAGAAAAAGCTTTATTTAGTCCTATATCATTTTGGCGGTTTTTGGGCGTCTTCAGATGTGTCTCGTTGTTGCTCAGAGGAGCCTTCTCCGTCGACCTCGTCCACTTCTACAAAATGGTCGGTTGCCCTCCGTACAGGGCTCCGCTGGCCACTGCCGCCCGTTGAGCTCGCTGTACCAGACCTTGCTGATCTTCGTAGCGGTCGCTGGGCAGCAGAGTCTCCCATTGCTCCGCACTCGAGTAGCATATGCAGCACATGTCTTGCACACTGAACATGCACAGCACGAAGAAGAGCCCCATATGCTTTCATATCCGGGTATAAACGCATATGCATGCACACCACACTATCTTGCTGGAAAGCTCTAAATTCACACGCGCATTTCCCCGAGTGAATGTATGTGTACATATAGGCTGCTATTGCAAACAGTTTTGGCACGTACAGCACGGTACACACAACGCCGCAAATGGAATATAGAGTTTCATGTACAGTTTGAAAATAGCTTTAATGGCATACCATCCTTCGATGAGGTTCGCCTTCGCACCTAGGGTAGTTTTCAGTTGAATGGCCAGAGAGTAATTTATGGGACCACCTGAAATGAGTGTAGGGGAACGATCTCGGAATAAATATAATGTATTTTCTCTGGAATGTTGTAGTTTAAGCAGTTCGGCTAGCGTCAACTTCGAGGTAGCTTTCGGTTAAGCGTCGTCAAGCGGCAACAGGCAGAACAGACTCCATTGAGGTCGCATCACCTTAGATGGTAAGTAAATTTGGGAACCAGCATCAAGCCTAGAGGCGTGCTCCGGCTCAAGCCTGAAATCATTCTAGTGTAATTGCATAGCAGCTTGCACTGAATAAGCTAATGAGGCGGCAAAGTTACTTCTAGAGGATGATACTTGTACGGAAGCACGGTCATCATGAGTCCGCATCTTCAGCATCATCGCATTTATTTCCAGCTATGCAGAAATGGCAGTATAAACACTGAAACCTGGTGTTTTTGCCCTGCAGATAGGCTCAGCTATCAGATGTGCAGTTTTCTCGATTATATATTCGCATGTGCTTTCTTTTATGCATGCTTATATAATCGGCAGTGCGGGCCCTGAGTCGCAGAATATAATGCCGTGATTTGCTGTTTGTTTACCAATTTAGCAGATGCCTTTCGTATGCCTGCCATTTAGATTCACCTGGATTTTGTTTCATGCGTGAGCCTGAAGCCTTATTTCCGTAAAACAAAATACTCGTGCAATTTGAATCATGAACTAAAGTTTCGAACAACAGTACGGAAACAGGTTTAGGGGTTACCGATGTGTTTTGTGAATTTTGCAAAATTTATAACAGTATATTTAAAGGCTACTTTTAACGTTTTCCTCTCGTTGTTCTTGAAGAGAAAGGGAGTTCAAACAAAAAGTTTGTTCTTTGAGCCCTAGTAATTGAACAAATACCGGGGGCGGGTAGGAGAGGGGGAGTAGTCATTAAATGTGCTCCTTTCCCTAGAAAAAAACCGTATGAGTCACAATAACCTCATACAGATTTCTCATACCAAACTCATACAAATCTTATTAAATCTCATATATTTCTCATATGATGAATGAGTCTAGTATGAGATCATATGAGATTCGTATGAGATTAGTACAAGTTTAGTGTGATAATTTGTATGAGGTTATTGTGACACATAGGGTTTTTTCACTAGGCTGTCGTCTTCGTTTTCTACTTGTGTGTGTTTTTGTGCGTTCAATGGCCATTAAGTAAAAGGTAGTCATTAACATCACTGAAAACAACTTATTTCTAGGGAAGACAGCGTTGTCCTTGTAGCATCTTCATCCCTTAAATGTCCTACTTGAGTCAACACTAGCAAAACCTAATACGATCGCAGAGATAAATTAGAAGGGTTTTCAACCCTGCAGGTTCGTCTTTGTATGGCCCGTCGAATGCTCAATGAACACAAATTTAAATGAGTCGTTTCGCGAGCTCTACATTCTGTAAATACCGCTTATGAAAACTTTGGTGTGATTTCGTAGAACTACATTGTATTATAGGATAAAGAGCCCGTGTCACTGAAAATCTGATATCACACGACAACTCTGATTGGTTGACAGGCTCATGACGTCCCAGCAACATCACCTCGCGCGGAAATTCATGTATACTGTCATGTCCACGTTGAACGTAACGTCATGCGGGGAATCAAGCATTTCAAAACATGGCACGTAACGTGGAATACAAATCGGCGCATGCATGAAGTTCATTTCGCCTCACTAACAGTTTCAGAAATTTTATATTTAACCCGGATTTGACCCCATGAGTTTCGAGCTGCGATTGCAGACACTTTACTTAATAGACCACATAAGACAGGCTTGTACGGATTCGAAGCAAGCGCTGTTTGGCGTATATGTCGTGTGGCCTTGGACGTATTTATAATCAATTTTCAATCTTGAGTCTGTATGCTAATGAAGTGTATAATAAGAGGCGATTGCAGTGCGATATCGCGGCATACACTTAAGGACGAATCCAAGTGTCCCTCTGTTCTTTTTAGCAGCAGCAGTATTGTAGAAGCAGGCTGACTCTCCAGAGAGCGCTTGCTTCATTAGACAACTACTTAGTTCAAATTAAAACTCGACCTAATTACTGCGTTGTTAATTACCACCCGTTTCACACGTTTGGAAACATCGCCATTTCGGTTAATTCCAGCTGCCCGGCAACAAGACAGCCGATGGTCTATCATAATTTCGTATTACCGCCAGACGAACATTTTATAGTGCCACCTACACCTCATTAATTAGCAAACTCCCGAATTTTCATCCCATCAAACGACGATAGAAACATCTGCACTCTACGTTCCTTGGCGAATTTCGTACTCTTTCTAACAGCTTGGTTGAATCCAATCACATTATTCCGGCATTTCTTTTTCGCAGATTTATTGAATCAACGGCCGACTGATGTCTGTCTAATTAGCGGTTGATTGTGAAAAGTGCAGCTTAATTAAGCGTCCCCCAGCCAACAATGCCGCAGCAGTAATTTCTCCCTCCCCTTCATTCACCTCGCTTTCTCCATCGACCAGCGTGTTATCAAGCAGCTGTGCTCTGCTGCCTGCTGTGATCGGTGTCCGAGACCCATGCTCCGATTCGAGCTCAATAATTGAAGTTTTGTGAACGGCGTGCACATGTGTAAGCAAGCCTGCATATTCACAAGAGTGTGAAATACCCCCTGCTATTATCTCCTTGTGATTCAGCGAACGCTATATAAACTTACAGAGCGGCCGTTGCATTCAATGCTCCTCTGATGAGTGTTTGAATCAAAGTTTCATTGCGACCACAGGCATCAACAGAGCTCGAAGCAAAGATACCGTTGAATGCACTCTTACATTTAGATGTCCTCGATGGCCGTTTTTCTCTTTATGTCGATATCTGAGACCACCGTTCTATCGCACTGGCGACGAAGAATGAGCGCTGACATTAGGCGGATCGTTTGTTATTGCTCGTGACGGACACACGTGTAAGCATTAAACTATTAAAGAAGCGAGGTGTTCCAAAACTACCGCATTAAACTTCTCTCAGTGACTTCTGACCAGACCGTAGATTGGTGAAGGTACAAGCGGCCCTTATTATTTGCTGTTCCAAGAAGCCAGCTAAAGAAAGCCTCCTAGGCACAAGAGTGACTACGGCTGTTCCAGCTGCAGCGAAATGGTTTTAGACGACTACGCGTACTGAAACCCATCTGCTCCGAAAGCTTTTACAACGCAGTTTCTTTGAAGTCCTTCTCCTAGGGCTATGCAAGCAGCCTGTTCTTAAGCACGGCAAGCATTTCGTTTTGTGCTCCGTTCATATTGTGTGTTTTTATAAAACTTCACTGTGCTGCGCCTTTTCCGGAATTTCGGTACTCTTGTTAATTTGTTCAAATTAGTTGGAATACGAGAAATGCCTAAAAATTAGGCTTCCTAAAGTGGATCCATCATTGGGCGTTCACGAGGATGGCCCAAGGAACTGACAGTTCAGGAAACAAGTTTCTAATTAAAATGAGACTTATGATAGGGCATCGGAGTTTACAGAAGCCCTAAACAAATGATAAAACACGTGTGTGCGCGCCCACAGTGCGGGAGCAATGGTTTAGAGCGAATGTGCACTTGCCGGCAGTGTTACGACTGCCAGCTTCCGCTCGCGCCACAAGGGACGTTACACGCGGGTCGAGAGACGCCGGAAGCAATTCACAGGCTCATACTGCGGTTTTCTTCCGCTTAACGTTGCCTTTGCTTTTTAAAACATTAACGTGGCCTGAAAACATTATATCTGAGCAGATTAAAATAGGAATGGACTGAGACACCTAACAAGAGCTGTGTGCGCGCTTCTGAGTTTTGAATTTGCGTCTCTACTGCAAGCGTATCGGAGAAGTTATATGGTGCTCGGTGTCTGATGGGTCAAGTGGAAATTACGCGCCAAACTCAGGAAACGCTGCAGCACTACATGAGCTGATTGTCCCAGCTTCACATTTTTCATCAGCGTTGCCGACATTTACGGCTAATTCTGCCGTCCTTCTTTTATATTTTCATTTTTGGGAGTTTTTGATCAGTCTAATGATTATGGATCAATTAGGACTGAAGGTGTAAATGCGCAGGCTATTTGACATGCGGTGAACCTGAAGCGGAATCGTTTCCACAAACCTCAAACCTACAAAACCTACTGTTACGACCGTGCATCATCCGCACTTGCGCGCTCTATTGTTCACCTGTGGGCATGGATAAGTGCTGTGGATATGTGCTGTTGGTACAAGGGCGCTAAGTGAGCCTGTTTCCAGGAATCCTTTTGTGTAAGCCTGTTTTGCTTTGTGGAGACCCTGCAAATGCCAAATTGGCCTTGTCAAGGGAACGTCTAGAAAAATACAAAGAAATGTCCCCCTGCGGGAAATAGCCAGAAGTGCTTTCGTTCAATTGTTCACCCTTCCCGTCGCGAAGCGCTATCGTCCAGTGAGGAATGCCTACTGTCCCAAGGAGACGACAGAGTGGCACGTCCGCTGACGTACAGGACAAGAAAGGAGCAAGGTGATTACGGCCATTAGATGATTTCCGGGAATGCAGGAAAGATTTGCAATTGTCGGAAAGGGACAATGCTGGGATCAGTATGCGGCGCGCACGTGCCCTTGGGTTTCTGAGAAGGAAATCCACTTACCGGAACCAGCATATCGGGTCTTTGCTGAAGAATAGAAATGTACCTCCTCGCCGTTCCCAAGCTCTTCCCGCCAACAAGTGACCACGCCCAACGAAACAATGCCGGACCAGTCAGTGCATCAGATCATCAGTGCAGTGATGTGTTCGATTGGATGCCGATATCTGAGGGGCGTGCCCTGGAACTGGTTGGTCAGCATCTTCAGAGAGGGGCTGAACATAGGGGGTTTTAAGGACATTGCAGAGCACGAAATGACGCTCTGAGCCCTGGGTAAACGGCTCATCCAGATGCTTCTCGCTATCAACTCTTAACGCTTGCCATTTTGCTGATGTACCCTTTTTTTTCATGTAAATAATCATGTAAATAAGTTGTCTCAAAGTGCCATTAAACCTGCTTGTATATATTTTACCAACTTCTAAGATTCAATCCTTCATGAACCCGGAGTCTCTGCACGCTACCAAGTGAAGGCCGGGTCGACTTAGCCCCAGCGTCACGACAACTGGTGACCAGCGTTTGGATCTGGATCTACAAGCTACAACATCTTGTGATCGGAGGTGGCATCCCAAGCAACAAGCAGGGGCAGCAATCGGCCAACAAGAGAGCAGCTCGGAACATCGATCGCATGTGTGGGTGAGTGCTTGGCTTTTCTTCTGATGTGGACCAGGTTCTAGAACAGGGTTAGATTTTAGAACTGGTAAAAAGTGTTGAAACGCCTTTAGGTTTGGTAGTTTGCACTGTTGTTTTGGAAGTAGCCGACACTCGGAGCGATCATGGACCTACAAAAGCTGCAGAAATCGGAACTGTTGCAATTGTGTGAGGAATTGGGAATTGATACAAGTGGTTTGGCACGAAAACCCTTGATTATAAAGGCAATCACTGATTTGGTAATCGATGATGAGGAGCTCAGTGAAGCATGGAACCTCATCGGACAAAAAAAGGAGGAGCAGCTCAGACAGCAGAAAGAGCGGGAAAAAGAGGAAACGAGGCGTGAGCGTGAACTTGAGAGAGAAATTCTGGATAGGGAAGTAACTCGCATGCTGGAATTGGGAGTAATAAAACCCTCGGAAAGCGATTATGCTTCGCCTATGATCTTAGTAGAAGCTCCAGGTAAAGACCCTAGGCCTGTGGTAGACTACCGAAAGCTAAATTCTCTCACCAGGGATCAACTGTATCCTATTCCGAATATTGAGGAGAGAGTAGAACAGGTCAGTAGAGCGGCATATGTGACTACGCTGGACCTTACTCGAAGATACTGGCAAGTACCGCTCAATGAACGCGCCAGCAGATACGCGGCTTTCATCACTCGGACGTGCAGCTACCAGCCAACAATGATGAGTTTCGGGCTCAAAAATGCTCCATTTTGTTTTTCCCGACTCATGGATAGGGTTTTGAAGGGGTGTGAAACATTCGCGGTGCCTTATTTAGATGACATTGCGGTTTTTTCCGACTCATGGGCGGACCATATGGTACATCTAAGAGCTGTACTGAGCCTTCTGCGTCAAGCTGGACTAACCGTAAAGGCCGAGAAATGTTGCCTGGCAAGGGCGACCATGGACTACTTGGGTCACAATGTAGGTCAAGGTTTCAGGAAACCCAGCGAGATTAAGATTTCTGTGGTAGCAGACTACCCGCGGCCGAGCACGAAGACGGAAATTCGAGCATTCCTGGGTCTGACTGGATACTACAATCACTACATCCCTAACTATTCAGCTTTGGCCAGCCCTCTGACCGACGCTCTCCGCAAGACAGAACCGACAAATGTAGTCTGGGACGAACAAAAGGAAGCCTCCTTCGTAAACTTGAAGGCTGTGCTGATTAGCCGTCCGGTATTGCGAGCTCCAGACTATGAGCGAGAATTCACGGTCCAGTGTGATGCCAGGGATCGAGGGCTAGGTGCTGTTCTCTGCCAGAGAGATGACGACGGTAATGAGCACCCCGTGCTCTACCTGAGCAGAAAACTGAGTTCTAGAGAGAGGGCTTATTGCGCGTCAGACAAAGAGTGCGCTTGCATTGTATGGGCCATTCAAAAATTGCAGTGCTATCTTGGAGGGGCCAAATTCACCGTAGAGACGGACCATTGTCCCCTGGCGTGGCTGCAAACTGCGACATCGAAGAACAGTCGCCTTCTGAGGTGGAGCTTGATTTTACAGCAGTACAATTTGGAAATAAGATACAAAAAGGGGAAGTTAAATGGGAATGCGGACGCGCTTAGCCGCTGTTTCTAAGCGGTCCGAGGTGTTCCTCACCACGTATCCAAATTGATAATCAGTTTTTTTTTTCGTGCGCTTGTATATGTGTGACTATGTAAAGCAGCACGTTTGGTTTTCTAGGAATACGTGGGTCCTGAGCGTCTTGAGTGTGGGCTTTTCTCGAACAACGATGGCAGTTTTCTTTTAACCTGGTCTCTTCAGACGGGAGCCGAGTGCTTGCTTGGACATGTGGTTGAGTTTCAGACAGCTCAAGCAATTTGGCCTACGACAGTCAAGACAACGCGACAAGCAACAGCGAGCTTCAAACGTTCATGTGCAGGCCATTAAGTCGTCTCTTCATGCAGCAGCTGCGACTGCTGCCCTCCGAGACTCTTCTGGCGGGGGAGGAGGCTGTTACGACCGTGCATCATCCGCACATGCGCGCTCTATTGTTCGCCTGTGGGCATGGATAAGTGCTGTGGATATGTGCTGTTGGTACAAGGGCGCTAAGTGAGCCTGTTTCCAGGAATCCTTTTGTGTAAGCCTGTTTTGCTTTGTGGAGACCCTGCAAATGCCAAATTGGCCCTGTCAAGGGAACGTCTAGAAAAATACAAAGAAATGTCCCCCTGCGGGAAATAGCCGGAAGTGCTTTCGTTCAATTGTTCACCCTTCCCGTCGAGAAGCGCTATCGTCCAGTGAGGAATGCCTACTGTCCCAAGGAGACGACAGAGTGACACGTCCGCTGACGTTCAGGACAAGAAAGGAGCAAGGTGATTACGGCCATTAGATGATTTCCGGGAATGCAGGAAAAATTTGCAATTGTCGGAAAGGGACAATGCTGGGATCAGTATGCGGCGCGCACGTGCCCTTGGGTTTCTGAGAAGGAAATCCACTTACCGGAACCAGCATATCGGGTCTTTGCTGAAGAATAGAAATGTACCTCCTCGCCGTTCCCAAGCTCTTCCCGCCAACAAGTGACCACGCCCAACGAAACAATGCCGGACCAGTCAGTGCATCAGATCATCAGTGCAGTGAGTGTTCGATTGGATGCCGATATCTGAGGGGCGTGCCCTGGAACTGGTTGGTCAGCATCTTCAGAGAGGGGCTGGACATAGGGGGTTTTAAGGACATTGCAGAGCACGAAATGATGCTCTGAGCCCTGGGTAAACGGCTCATCCAGATGCTTCTCGCTATCAACTCTTAACGCTTGCCATTTTGCTGATGTACCCTTCTTTTTCATGTAAATAATCATGTAAATAAGTTGTCTCAAAGTGCCATTAAACCTGCTTGTATATATTTTACCAACTTCTAAGGTTCAATCCGTCATGAACCCGGAGTCTCTGCACGCTACCAAGTGAAAGCCGGGTCGACTTAGCCCCAGCGTCACGACACTACCTTTAACTGACAACTTACCTATAAACCTATAAAGCACCTCACTATACTAGCGCTCTTCCGGAAAGAAGACATCGTCCTCTGAAGCGCGGCATCTGTCTAGTGTTCTGTGTCTTGCCTTGAAAGCCTCACTGTTTTGATGCTCTCGCAGGGCCTGCCATTAGACAAATTTTATTTATTTTGCGCATTCCGTGTGGCATGCGTAAAACCGTTGAAGTGTATAGCGCCGAGCTAATACGTGATAGGGGAGAACACGTAGAAGAATTCTTTGCAGGGAGTACACGGAGCAAGGAAACAATGGGGGCAATTTGTAAGTAACGCTGAGGAGAGAGCTGTTAAGGACATGTAACGGATTGCAATTTACAAAGCTTATGGTACGAAAGGTAAAGCAATGAATTCAGTCAAAGAAATAAAAGATATTCAGATTGGATTTAGGGGAGGTGATTCGCTGGTAAAGCGGACAGATTAGGAGTTCGAAAATTGTTTTTGGATTCGAGGTAGGGACCATGTCAGAAAAAATTCCAGAATGCTACCGCGGGGAAACAAAAAGGCCTCCTCATTCTTGGGCGGTCGGCGGAAATGCAAGCTAACGGATCGCCCTGAAATAATGAGCCGATCTTCCGGCAGGTGGAGCTGCTCTCAGAAGGTATTAACCAATCTAAAACAATAATTAAGATAAAGCAAGAAAAATGAGTATGATAGCTACTGCTACCACCCCGTTTCAAAGGGGACGCTCCCATATTCCATCCATCCATCCATAGTGTGGAATAATACCGAAAGTGAAAAAGGCAGATCGCGAAGGAAGCTTTCTTTGATAACTTAAAAGGCAGTGCCCTACGTTTTGAAGCTAGATCAGGGTTCCTTAGAACACGCAGCTACAAAAAGAAATTTAACAATGAAGATGACGCGTGTACTGTATGTGGTAACTCCAGTGAAACAATTGGCCATGTTATACTCGAATGTAATGGTATCTATCTGGAAGTCGATGCAGGCGCAGTCACTGTTCCTGAAGCTCTGGGGTTTAGAGATAGCAGTGGCCGGGTGAATAAACTGGCGTTGGATCTAGCAAAAAACGATTGGAAGATTGGCGGCTTGAAAGAAAAAAAAGCGACATAATGTTAGTAATGCAGAAACAGAAATTTAATATATATAATGATGGTACAGTTAACCAATATACAATAATAATTAGGATATAGGGAGAAAAATGAGCATTATTGCTAGTGCTACCACCCCGTTTCAAAGGGGACGCTCCCATATTCCATCCATCCATCCATAGTGTGGAATAATACCGAAAGTGAAAAAGGCAGATCGGGAAGGAAGCTTTCTTTGATAACTCAAAAGGCAGTGCCCTACGTTTTGAAGCTAGATCAGGGTTCCTTAGAACACGCAGCTACAAAAAGAAATTTAACAATGAAGATGACGCATGTACTGTATGTGGTAACTCCAGTGAAACAATTGGCCATGTTATACTCGAATGTAATTGTATCTATCTGGAAGTCGATGCAGGCGCAGTCACTGTTCCTGAAGCTCTGGGGTTTAGAAATACCAGTGGCCGGGTGAATAAACTGGCGGTGGATCTAGCAAAAAATGATTGGAAGATTGGCGGCTTGAAAGAAAAAAAAGCGACATAATGTTAGTAATGTAGAAACAGAAGTTTAATATATAGAATGATGGTACAGTTAACCAATATAAAATAATAATTAGGATATAGGGATAAAAATGAGCATGATTGCTAGTGCTGCCACCCCGTTTCAAAGGGAAGCTCCCATATTCCATCCATCCATCCATAGTGTGGAATAATACCGAAAGTGAAAAAGGCAGATCGGGAAGAAAGCTTTATTTGATAACTCAAAAGGCAGTGCCCTACGTTTCGAAGCTAGATCAGGGTTCCTTAGAACACGCAGCTACAAAAAGAAGTTTAACAATGAAGATGACGCATGTACTGTATGTGGTAACTCCAGTGAAACAATTGGCCATGTTATACTCGAATGTAATGGTATCTATCTGGAAGTCGATGCAGGCGCAGTCACTGTTCCTGAAGCTCTGGGGTTTAGAGATACCAGTGGCCGGGTGAATGAACTGGCGGTGGATCTAGCAAAAAACGATTGGAAGATTGGCGGCTTGAAAGAAAAAAAAGCGACATAATGTTAGTAATGTAGAAACAGAATTTTTATATATAGAATGATGGTACAGTTAACCAATATAAAACAATAATTAGGATATAGGGAGAAAAATGAGCATGATTGCTAGTGCTACCAGCCCGTTTCAAAGGGGAGGCTCCTATATTCCACCCATCCATCCATAGCGCTTTTTTGTTTCTTTCTGTGGGGGGTTTTCCAGCAAAGCCTAGTTGGGATGAATTTCACACTTGTTTTGGTATTTTCCGTCTTTGTCATGTAGAATCCTAGACGTCTTCAACGGCTATTTCTTCTTCGCTCTGCGTCAGGGCTAAATGGATGATGACGGAGTTGGTTGACGTGTTTGCACTGGAAATACGCTGTTCCTGCGTCAACGTCAGTTTGCGTTAGAAAGCGTGTATGTTGCAAGTTTCCTGTCTTTTCCCAACCGATGTCGCTGCCATGAACACTAATGTGATACTAAATAGAGGTGGAACAAGGCTGGTCGCCTCAAGAGGTTGCCAAAGTATTGTTATTCGCTGCTTAGAACGTGTCCTGAAGAGTCAAGTTCGTAAACATCATCCGAAAATACAAACACACAATTACATGGTATGATCAGAATCTCTGACCACGCTTCTCTCTTTATTAACGCTAGCCTTTCAGCTGCAATGAAGCTTGTACCTTTGTTCTCTTCTTTTCCTTGAGAGTTGTTGCAGCGCCAGTTTTGCAGAGTTATACATTTAATTTTTCCTCAAGCCTTTTACATTTCCCTTCCACGCTTCATATATAGAGCCTTCCTTCGCAATAAGCCTTTCTTCTTAACTCGCCATGCACTAAACTAGCGGGCTGCCACGAAGAAAGAATCTATTTTCCGTAAATACAAGACGCCTAACCATGAATGGCTACGTGAAAATGCAGTACCAATGTGGCTGGACCTGTTGCCTTCCTTAGTTCACAGTGGTGGATGGAATACTGTGCTTTTCACGTGTGGCATTCCATTCCACGTCGGCGCCGAGCCTTTGATCAAGCGGTGGGCTCCAATCTCTCTCTGGGGTAATCTCATTGCCTCTCTGGGGTGTATCCCTTGCCCCAGAACCGCATAAAATGCGATTTGGCTGTTCCTGGAACCAGGTTGTGGGCGAGGACTGCAACTAATTGACGTCTGACCTTTAATAGCTATAAAAGCGTCGCGACTGAAACTCCAAGCTTTGCCCTTACTGGAAAAGTGCATCGTAAAAAGCTAGGGTTCAGTATCGCCTATCTGGTCATTAGACGGATGTTTCGAGATTTCGAGATTTCCTTTTTATTTGAACGACTTATGGCTTTTTAAGGTTTCTTACAATACATTTGAAATATCTAGACGCATAGCCTTGCCGGTCTGAGAAATCGAGACATACAATTTGAACTGCTTCAAACCCCAGATAGTTAAGAAAGCTAAAGAGAAAACAGTAACATAAGATGAACGCATTCATGAAGTACTGCTCTAATGAGCGCTATGTACGACAGTTGAAGAAATTGATTAATATGTATATATGTTATTTATTTCAGTTCAGTTCAGTTCAGTCGTTCAGTCGTGTCCGACTCTTCGTGACCCTATTGACCATGTCACGCCACGCTTTCCGGTCTCTCACTATCTTCCTAACATCACATAACTTCATCTGCAGTGCCTCGAGGATGCCATCTAACCATCGCGTTCGCTGCCTACCCCTTATCCGGCAACCCTCAACCTTTCCCAACATCAAATCTTTCTCCAGCGACTCCTCTCTTCTCATCAGATGACCAAAGTAGCTGAGCTTCAACTTTAGAATTTGACCCTCCAATGAGCAGTCAGGGTTTATGGTCGACAATATTGACTGATTTGATCTTCTGGCAGTCCAAGGAACTCTCAAGAGTCTTCGCCAGCACCACAATTCAAATGCGTCAATTCTTCGGCGGTCAGCCTTTTTCACAGTCCATCTCTCGCATCCATACATCACAACTGGAAAGACCATAGCACGGGTTATACGGATCTTGTTTGGCAGACTAATGTCTCTGCTCTTTACTAGGCGGTCAAGGCTAATCATTGCTCTCTTTCCCAGAAACAGGCGTCTCCTAATTTCATGGCTGCAGTCTCTTTCCGAGGTAATCTTGGAGCCCAAGAAGAGAAAATCTGTCACAGCTTCCACTTCTTGTCCCTTGATGCTCCAGGACTTGATAGGGCAAGACGCCATGATCTTTGTCTTTTTAATGTTCAGTTTAAGCCCAAACTTCTCACTCTCTTCTTGCACGCGCATCAGAAGTCCCTTGAGTTCCGCTTCACTTTCTGCCATTAAAGTGGTATCATCCGCATATCTAAGGTTGTTGATACGTTTTCCAACAATCTTCACTCCAGCTGAAGACTCGTCCAGACCGGCCTTTCTCATGATGCACTCTGCATATAGGTTAAATAGGCAGGGCGACAGTATGCAGCCTTGCCTCACTCCTTTCTCAATCGGAAACCAATCAGTAAGACCATGCCCAGTTCAGACTGTGGCCTCTTGCCTTTCATACAGGTTCTTGAGGAGACAGATGAGGTGAATTGGAACCCCCATCTCTTGGAGAGCTTGCCACAATCTGCTGTGATCTACGCAGTCAAACGCTTTCGCATAATCAATAAAGCAGAAGTAGATGGGTTTTTGGAACTCTCTTGCTTTTTCCATGATCCAGCGAAGGCTGGCAACTTGGTCTCTAGTTCCTTTGCCCTTGCGAAACCCAGGTTGCACGTCCGGAAGCTCCCGATCCACATACTGCTGCAGCCTACCTTGGAGGATTTTCAACATCACCTTGCTAGCATGCGAAATAAGCGCGATCGTGCGGTAGTTGGAACAATCTTTGGCACTGCCTTTCTTTGGAATGGGGATGTAAACTGACCTCCTCCAATCCTGTGGCCACTGCAGGGTTGTCCAAATCTTCTGACATAATGTATGCAGAATGTTAGCAGCGTCATGGTTAAGGTTTTGAAGCAACTCAGCTGGAATGCCATCAATTCCGCTAGCTTTGTTCTTAGCAAGGCTGGCTAAGGCCCATTCAACTTCACTCTTCAGGATGCCCGGCTCGAGATCAGTGATCACAAACGTCTTATGTTGGGTTTGCACATTCGGGTCTTTCTTGTACAGTTCTTCTGTGTATTCCTGCCACCTCTTCTTTATCTCTGAGGCCTCAGTGAGGTCCTTGCCTCGTTTGTCCTTTATCACGCCCAGCTTAGCACAGAAGCTTCCTTTGATATCTTTGATTGTCTTATTCAGAGCTCTTGTGTTCCTTAGTTGGTTGTTGTCCTCAACAACCAACTAAGGAACTGTTATTTATTTACCGAACTTTAAGTGAGAACATTCAGTGGTTTAACACACCTTCACAAGATTCAGAAAATTAAATATTTCAAACTATTACACAACAATGAATTTCGAAAGAAATCCTAATGTTTACCGGTACAAAAAAGAAAAAAAGATTTGTTGAAAACATAAAAGACTACTCGTGTTAAGATCACTGACGTCATTAAAGGAGATGTATAAAATACCCTTCAGGGCTTCAATATTTTATTCCTCTCAATATTATAAAAAATACTTGGATCACAAACATAAGGCTACCGATATATAATTGTTTCTTGAGTTAAAATTGATACTTTCTTGATGCGATGATAACCTTTGCACATCATCATCAGCAGCAGCAGCCTGACTATACCCACTGCAGGGCGAAGGCCTCTCACATATTTCTCCAATTAACCCGGTTCTGTGCTAGCTGAATCCACCTGACCCTGCGAACGTCTTAACCTCATCCGCCCTCCTAACTTTCTGCCGCCCCCCGCTACGCTTTCCTTCCCTTGGAATCCAGTTTGTTACCCTAAGCGACCATCGGTTATCCAGCCTCTCTTCGCACTACATGTCCTGCTTATGCCTATTTCTGCTTCTTAATTTCCACTAGAATGTCGGTAACTTGAGTGATTTCTCTGACCCACTCTGCACGCTTTCTATCTCTTAATGTTACCCCTACCATTTTTCGTTCCATAGCCCTTTGGGTTGTCCTCAATTTAAGTAGAACTTTTTCGATTAGCCTCCACGTTTCAGCCTCATGGAATCAATTAAAAAGCGATTCCAATATTTCTCAAGCACTTCACTGCTGATTCAGTGACACTTATGGTAACGCATAATATTGATGTTTGATACTCAATAAGGTCAAGGACACGAAGAAACGTCCCACATTAGATGTGACGATGGATTATTCTCTTTATACTTCAATATTGGGGAATGGTACGTGTTCCCGTATGAACCAGAAGTCGATTAAAACGCATTTTATATTTCGAATGCGTCGGAAGCACTGGTGTGCAATAACTGAAATTATAAAGAAATAAAGTTTTATTAAAATGACAAGTAGGTAACACATGTGTTTGAGTGTTAGATGCGGTATAACAGCAAATTATTTTTAACGCTTGTAAATGTTTTCCCCGAAAGATCGCAGAGAAGGGGTTAATCAGGACTTCTCCCGTATTGCGGTGATACTTGGAGCCTGTATGTCAGTGTAGACATGATGGTTGGAGTAGGCGACTTTGACCTCCGTTCGAACAGAATAACACCACCCACACTAGGATGTTGAGGTGTCTGAGACTGGGTTAGGCACAGAAAAGAAGCAGTGCGGTTTTTGGGACATGTTCTACACGCATGCTCCTAGGAAAGCCGAAGCCTGTCCGGTGGACGCTTGTTCTCGTCCATCGTATGGTGGTTGATTTTCCACCAACTACCTCTCACAGCCGAAGCATGCACCCCCCAAGCAAATAGGTCACCCCTAAACTTCCAGTCACTGATCCAGTTTAATCTCCCAATATCCCACTTCTATATTTGGCCTCTGCCTAAAAGAGGAAGAAGGACCATTTCTCTGTCCGAATTGCCACCTGCTGTGTGATACAAGCGCGTTGCGGACGCTGAAGGTGACAAGCTAAAGAAGATGTCGAGAAGAACTCGAAAGCTATAAAATGTTTCCTGAATATGATGCGGAGGCAGCGGCTGCTTAGCTCCGGGATTTCTTACAGGCTCAATTATGCACATGCTTCCCAGAACGTATTTCTTTCGAAATCCTTGATGTGAAAAAGTGACTGTCATTCAAGTAATAAAGGAGATGACAGAAGAGCGTTCCCTTGAAAAAGCTTCCCCGACCTCAGCAACGAAGTTGTGTACTATAGTGCGGAGAGGTGAGCCTGGTTTAAAATTCAAGCGAGATTAGCCTATTTCTAGTGATGAAAAACTAGGCCTTACCTTGAGAATACTTGGACAGCAGCCACTCTGTTTCAGGCTTGAAACCATGTAGCGGTTTCGCCTCTTCTCTCATACGCTCGTCTCTCACTCAGAGAAATTTCAAAAATTATTTCTTCTGTTGTAATATCTCCCCTGGCATTATTCTTAAAGTGTGCTCCCGGATCTTGTTAAGCAGTTGAACAATACTGGCTATTTCTTAGAGCTATGACACTCGCTTGCATACTTTGTGTTCCCTTCCGGCGGTGCATTCTTCTTACGAAGTACGTGGCCTGGCAGTGCTGCATGTACCTCAACACCCCAACGCGTTTTCTACGTGAGGCACAACATCAGAAAGGTTAACAGTGGACTGCTGCAGTGAAGAAGACTTCGGAAAGTGTCAGTACTTTTATCTTCTGCTGTGCCGCCACGGCATCTTAGCATTCCCGGTGCGCACGAATTTTATGGGCGTGTTAACATATGGTTACTCCTTTTGCAGAACCGGTTCGTTCCGCGTTCGTTCCGTCGGTGGGTTCTAACAGCTCCTCACGTTCGTACTGTGAGCGTAGTTGACCTGCGTTTTATTTTTTTAAATTTTCTCTGTCAGTGATCAGGTTTAACTATTATAAACGATATTGCACTTTGACAACTTTATAAAAGCTGTTCATTTGGCTACAAAAGACATGAAACCGTAGACCATGCCGCGATGGTCCATAGCTACGTGCGATATAGTGTTCAATCGGTATTGTTATGAGTAGATTTGACTGCATCTGGGGAGGCGTATTTAAACTAATTTTAAAATTAAATGTCCGCATAAATGCGCATTGCCATCTTTGTGAAAGAATCACTTGGGCGTTAAGCGTAAATTTAAATACTATGCCGCTCAAACCAGAGCCACATTTGTAAGCAAGGCGTCCCGTGTTGTGATGATGACTCTATATGGTTAGAAGATTTGCACCATCTAGTGCGTGATTGTGGAAAAATGCATACGATTGGGCCGTAGATGAGGATACTCAAGGTGACATGAAGGTGAGCGCATGAAGGGACACATGATGTATTTGTGGCTACATTTCTTTAAATTATCTGCCATAACCACGAGTACTGGTGAAGTTATCTAGGCCAACCTGACGCATATGAGCAGTCTGATCACCATGCATGTCATCTCTTGTCATGTGGGTTAGCCTCAACATAGTTGTATAATGGTTCCGAACAATAGCAGTCAGATTCTAATTATGTTAATAAGTAGGATCGCAATAATGACACGCATTATGAAAAAAAAATGCCATATACTTGACTGCTGATATTGCATCTCAAATCTATATATTAAGACAACGAGTCCATACTTATGTTAAGCGACTTCTCGCCAAAAACCAATCCGGTATGAGCAGAAATATGACGCTTCGTCGCTTTTTGTTATTGTCATAGATATGTCTTTCTGCCTGCCAGGCAGCGGATAAATCTAGCGACGTTTCCACGTACTCGTTGCATTACGGTTAGTGGTAAACGGTGCCACTCTCCAGGTAAAGAACACACCTAGCTTGACGGCATATATTTCTGGGAAAATGAATACTGACTTGAATGACGCCTAGAATGATTACAGCCATGCTTATGATTTGCGCGCCCGTTATCGTGGCATTTCATGGCTCAAATACCTCATGGCTGGCTATCTTTGTGGGGCGCGCCTAAGTATTAGCACGCCCCTGTGTCTCCTTCGACGTTGGTTTGTTTCGCTCTAGTCTATACGGTGTGAAGAGAGCTAAAGTAACGACAATTACGTAAGCTTGCGGGAGTGTCAATGTAAGCTGCGACAAGCCTACTAATGGTATCGTCGTCTTAGTGCTCCAAAGCCTACATCAGCATGCGGTGACGTCTGCATTGCTGATGGGGCACCTCGGTTAGAAGGCGTTGCCTGAATGTTTGATGCATATGTACAATTAAAGTCACTCCATAACTTTTTTCTGATAGCCAGTATGAATGCAATAGTGGCACTTCTTAGTAAGAGGATCAGCTCGGAGCCCATTCCACCCGTGGAACATATTACTGCACCCTTAGCGTTCTGCCCTTTTATAAATATTTCTTTATTCATTGTGGATTCGCTTTCACTTTTACCATATTTTTCACGGGGAATACTTTCTACACTGCATTTTGTGTCACATGGCTCCTTGCTTCGCTCTGCATGAATATGCACCGGTCGTGCAGTCGATGACGTATTGAATATATCTCGATTAGTGTTCTTCCCTTCTATGCTTTATTCCACAGTATAGCGTCTGTTTCACGCATGTGCGAGACGAGAACCTGAAGCATGCTAAAAGAGCAACCATCGGAGAAAGAAAGAGAGCAAGGCAAACTTTACAGCAACAAATAAACCAAAGCATTGCATATATGTGCTATTACTGCAAATCTATGCACGTATAATGCTGTACGGCGAGCATTCCAGTCGCAGAAATACTACTGAAGATGATGGATAAACTTTGCCGCTCCGTTTCGTCAGCGAGTACTTGATTTAAGGTTAGACGACGTGCCTCTGCTTCCAGCGCAACACTTTCTGGGTTCGTAGCAATCCGAATTCAACATTGCTGGCATATAAACCGCCGCTTTCAATTCAAAGCACACCCGCGGCCTCCTTCTGGGGCGTCTCCAGAGAGGACTCCTGCGTATGACCTAAAAAAAGGTCCTCGATCCTACTTATATTTTTTCATGGCGAGGATGTGTACGGGATAGAAAGGAAGAGGAAGAAACGAAGGCACGTCAGCGAATTGCGCAGAAATGCCGTCAGAGTGAGCTAGATTTAGCCGCGGACGCCTATACTTCACCGGGTATAGACGGTCATATATTTTGCTCTTAGTCATTTCCACCACTCATTCATCCCTGACTTCACCGCAAGTTTTTATCTTCCCGTGTAAAGTGAAATATTCTCGCTGCTTTGCGTTGTTCTATCTCGTCCTCCTCTTCCTGCCCGTCTCATCGCTGGGCGGGCTCTGCTTTCCATACTATTAGCGCCAAGGCAGCTACGAAGTCTGCAACAATGGTTCTTGATAAAGGGCAATGTTTAAACGCGTTACGCACCGAAGTGTGTTTTTTCTCATCTCGATTATTCTTCGCACCCATATCGGCATCTTTGGGCACGACTTTTCCACCTTGATTTGTCGCCATATTGATACTTTAAGACGTTAGTAATAGGCATTTATGGGATCAACTATATTTTGGCAATCTTTGATACCTCCTTTTCCTTGGACTAGGAGATTCGTCTTTTGCAGACGAAGCAAGAGAAAATGTTTACATTCTGCGCCAAGGAATCCTCTGATTCTCCGATAACAGCTGTTCATGTGACAAAGCAATCCCGATTTCATAACTTTTGTATTATTATTTAGTGAAATCGAGCCTTTATATATTATATTGATGAATTTTCTGTAGGGTTAGAAGACTGGGTAGTTCCATATTACGCTGTTAGGAGCAACAAACAAACATTACAGAACAGGACACTTTAAAATAACGTGCCATAAAGATACCATGTCTCTAATTACAAGCTTAATCTCGTTCCAAATACTCGTTACTAAAGTTCCACTTATAAATGGAACTTATATCTATATAGTGCGAAGTTCCACTTACACCTGGAACTTGTTGGCACGTATGTGGAACCGGATTAAGAGTGCACATTAGATAGTCATATGATGGACCTGTGCAAATTTCATGTGACAGTTTTTGATATGAATCAATTTGTTAATGCATAAGAAAGGGTGAAGCATAAAACATTTTGGAGTGGGGTAGACAGAGGTGTACCCGGTATACTACCAAACAAGACGTGCGAACTTCTTGCCAGTGGTCTTTGAATATCCTTGCGTGGTTAAGTGGCGCTTTTTACCTGTTGCACGTAACCATCACCTTGAAGTAGAACCTCAACAGACGCACCTATTTCTTTGTCATCTGTGGCAGTGGCCAGAAATGTTCATGGCACTATGACTCTTGCAGCGGTTGAAACAACAAATGCTTCAAATTTACCGGACAGTTTTAAAGGCGGCCACACGCACAACCCTTTGAATAGATGTAACTGCAGCGACAAAGATGTGTTTTGCGCACTTCAGATGATACATTCGAATATGACATTGCTTGACCATCTCTGTAGCACTGTCTATTTCTGTGTTCCACGGCTCTCGTGTGTTCTTTTCTTGGTTTATTTTTCGGTTATAAGTTATTTACCTTATGATGACACCAATATAACGAGATAGCATTAGAGGCCACATGAGCATAAATCTAGAGGTATCACTCACTTCGGAATTTAGTGACGGTGCACGGTTACGTGAGAAGGTCGAGTTGTGTATGGTCAGTGCAGTTTGGTACATCCCAAGTCACCAAACAAGAGAAGGAAAAATGAGAGGTGTCGTTATGACATACATAAGAAAGGATCCAAAACCGCTAACACAAAGGAAACCTTAAGGTAATTTTTTTGTTTGGGTGAATGAGAAGTACTAGTTAATCTTGGAGGTAATTGGTTAGAAACTAGAAAAAAAAACGACGGGCCGCCGGTGAGATGCGAAGCCAGGACCTACCAGCACGTTGGCTGGGATCCTACCGGCGATGTGTGGCTGTTATTTTTCTTTGTAACCAAGTGCCTTCACAATTAACTGCTACTTCACATTGACCAGGATAAAAAAAAAAACCTACGCATTCATTTGAGTCTGTGATTCTCCTTTTTCAATTTTTCAATTTTTTATTCTTTTTTTGAAATGCAGCCCTAATTTTATATAGCTGTGAACAATGTTTTCCTAACCAGGGCCGCATTTGTCTGCAGAAAGCAGGGCCACTGACTCATTCCGGAAATTCCGGAACCAACTCTGCCGATTTCATTATGGTTCTTCCTGCACAATAAATCGGTATACCGAGGCCGGTATGAGATTCATACATAATTTTTCAGTCAGGTAGTGTTATTCAGTAGACTACAATTATTACTTTTCTACAACTGTTCTCCACAAGATAACCATCGTTAATCAGAAAATGCGTAAAAACAAAACAGAAGTCCATTTTTCACTTGGCACAGAAGAAATATTAGTGACGAATCTTTCTGCCTTGTTTCGATTGGAAAATTCTGTCCAGGCAGCATTCTGCTACGCAACTGGCACAAATTAGTAATTAATTAGTAAATAATTATTTATTAATAATTAACTAATCAAGAAGGAGGAAATTAAGTAAGCACTTATTTATTATATAGGTATTGATTGGCTCAATAATTATTTACTTATTCGGCCAATAATTTGTAGTAATTGATTGATTAATTAGTCATTAATTAGTACTTGGTCATTGATTGTCATATGAACATATAAGGCACACATTCGCGCATACTGTGGTTGTGCTCTCTGATTGGTCGAGACCTCTATGACATCATCCCACCTCGGCCAATCAGAGCCGCCGCAAAAGCGGGACACATTTTGTCCACGACAGCATGAAAAGCACTCTCCTGATTACTCCTTGTGCACGAAACACCCCTTCTACGAGCGGAGCAACTCTTTTAATGTCGGCCGGAAATTGCGATCGCT
This sequence comes from Amblyomma maculatum, assembly GCF_055883805.1. Taxonomy (NCBI): domain Eukaryota; kingdom Metazoa; phylum Arthropoda; class Arachnida; order Ixodida; family Ixodidae; genus Amblyomma; species Amblyomma maculatum. The sequence continues at coordinate 87,485,723 of NC_139351.1, read as the reverse complement.
TCTATGTTCGGTGACGCTTCTGACAAGCACCCATGAAGAGCGCAAAGTGGAGCTCAATTCAACTCCGAGAATGTGTCGACAGGACTGCAGATCTTCAAAGGCGCCTTGTCATTACGGCAGCTACCGTTAGATCGCTCAACTCACAGAAGGCGCGGTTGTGCCATTGTCTCCGGTTCCGAACTCTGATCATGCGTATTTGGTACGTAATGTTTTTGCAACCTTTAAGCTTCTTATCTTTTTTTCGAGGAGATCGAAGTTTCAATTGGTTTCACCGAACACCGGCAGTCACACTACTCGTTTTCTTTCACCTTCAATTGCTTTTTTCTTTCACAGCCTGAAAATGAGGCAGCTCAGAACAGTTATATTTTTATGAAACAAAAAAAAATTCGCATACCTTAAAAACAATTTTTCAGGAAATCAGGCCTTCACCATTGGAATGGGTTTGTTCATAGAACATAAGTTTTATGCTTGCAACGCACGGCAACCGGCCCCTTTAACCATACAAAAAAGTTAACGTAAGGTTGAAAGGTGAAATAAATATTTAAATTTATTTCTCGGTTTATAAGGATAAAAATCTCACTAACGCTTCCCTTGACAAACATGTGGGGGAGGGACATAAGGGTGTCACAAATCATAGACGCAACCAACAGCTTAAGCGCTATTTTGGTGGCTGCGCATTGGTGTCACCACAGATCAATCACGCGATGCTAGGTGAGTGCGTTTAAAAGGAACAAGCACTCATTGCAGTAAGCTGCAGCACCAACCAAAGAAAGACCGCCAATGTTCTACTTCCAGGCTTTTTAAAGGCCACAGATCGAAAGCGGGGAAAGGGAATGGGAGAGAAAAAGACGAGGCCACCGCTTTCAGGCTGATAAGCTTCAATCTGATACAGAGCAGAAATCCCGCCACTTCCTCCTCTCTCTCCTGCTTGCTTCAATTCATATTACGTTGACGACGACGCTGTAGAGCTGATATGGGTTCTTAGCGGCTGTCATAGTAAAGGCATCAGCTTTTAACGTGTAGTTAGCGTCGACGGAAGCTAACCCCATGTCATTTAGAAGGGTTCGAAGCTCCACGTAGCTGATCATGCGTTCGCATTCAGTTCGTTTAAATTAACAAAGTGAGTCTTTCTGCTCGTGATTCTGACGTACCATATTTCACCAACTAAGTGTTAGCCACGCAGAACGCCCATCAAACATCAGCGGTCAAACATCCGACAGGGAAACGCAGGGGACACTTTTTCTTCGTTATGCATTGCCGCATTCCGACAGCGCTTGCATGTGTGATTAGGACCATCTCGCATTTCATCTGAAGCAGATATTTTCTTTAGTAAAGCAGTGGATAAAGGAGAGCTGAATGCAATATTTTGTCCTTCTTGACTTCATAGTTCTCATAATGCAGTCGACGTTTTATTAATGTTTTCACGTTTGTTCAAAAAAAAGGTTCTACGGCATAGCATTTAGACACTTTATTCTCACACTTCGGTGATGTATGTTTACATGCTTGTCCGCTCCTTCTCACGAGAACGATCATATTTCTGGCAGGCGATAGCTGGACAGATTGGTCGATGACTTGTGTGCCGTCATGGGGCCACGAGTCTTGGCTGATTAGGCTGAAGCTGCCAACTTGGACAGCCCTTTTGAGATTGAGATCGAACTCGCCGGGACTCTTTTACACCGGTTAAGGTACGCAAATCCTAGGAAATGCAGGCACATTCTGTATGTATGTATGTATGTATGTATGTATGTATGTATGTATGTATGTATGTATGTATGTATGTATGTATGTATGTATGTATGTATGTATGTATGTATGTATGTATGTATGTATGTATGTATGTATGTATGTATGTATGTATGTATGTATGTATGTATGTATGTATGTATGTATGTATGTATGTATGTATGTATGTATGTATGTATGTATGTATGTATGTATGTATGTATGTATGTATGTATGTATGTATGTATGTATGTATGTATTGTCACGGACAACAGGGCTAGACTTGACTAAAACGCCGGGACGAAGCTGTACCAGCAGGCGAAGTTCGGCACACAGCACGCGAAAGTCAACTTCAGTGTCCTCTTCTTCCAGGTGTAGCAAGAACATGGAGACACCAGGTGGCATTACTCCCCCTCTTAAAAAAAGAGAAATAAGGGACGGAGTGCGAGGTAAGGTGTCCTACGCGACAACGAAACAAGTGCATAGCGCACTACCGCGTGAAATAGGGCTTCATGCGGACGACGTGCACGACCTCGGAGCGTGGTTGCCGACGCGAGGGCTGCACAGTACCCACTGGGAGAACTTCGTATGTTACTTCCGTGACTCGGCGCAGAACTTCGTAAGGTCCGAAGTAACGGGAAATCAGTTTATCACACAATCCGGGCCGACGCACCGGGGTCCATACCCAAACTTTCTCTCCGGGATGGTAGGCAACGTGTCGATGACGGAGGTTGTAGCGGCGTGCATCCGTGCCCTGCTGTTGCTGAACGTGAATTCGGGCAAGTTGGCGTGCTTCCTCAGCGCGCTGAGCAAACTGTTCGGCGTCTGGCATGAGTGGATGATCATCTGTGCAGCTCGGAAGCATAGCATCCAACATCGTCTGAACGTCACGTCCGTAGACTAGGCGAAATGGTGTAAAACGCGTCGTCTCTTGGGTGGCCGTGTTGTAGGCATAAGTGATGTAGGGGAGAATTTCATCCCAGTTGTTGTGCTGCGAGTCTATGTACATTGCGATCATGTCGGCGATGGTTTTGTTGAGTCTCTCCGTGAGGCCATTCGTCTGCGGGTGATATGCAGTAGTTTTTCGGTGGCTGGTATGACTAAGCTCGAGCACGTCGTGCATGAGCTGTGCCGTAAAGGCGGTGCCTCGATCGGTTACGACTAGGGACGGTGCGCCATGACGCAACACGATTTGCTGCATGAAGAATTGAGCGATCTCAATTGATGTGCCCCGCTGCACTGCCTTGGTTTCCGCATAACGTGTGAGATAGTCGGTCGCGACTATAATCCATTTGTTACCCGTCGATGACAGCGGAAATGGGCCCAGTAGGTCGATGCCGACTTGGTCAAACGGCGTCCGAGGTGGAATAATAGGTTGGAGCAAACCCGCGGGTTTGAGAGGTGGTACCTTCCGACATTGACACTCGCGGCAGCCTCTGACGTAGCGATGGACGGCGTCAGAAAGTTTAGGCCAATAATAGGCTTGACGAACTCGAGCGAGTGTGCGTGCAAAGCCTAAGTGGCCGGAGGTGGGCTCATCGTGGCAAGCAAAAAGGATGTCGTCGCGAAGGTCGGCCGGCACGACAAGGAGGTGCGCTCGATCAACAGTGCTGGAGTTTTTCTTGAATAAAACGCCATTCCGAAGACAGAATGCAGAAAGGTGCCTTCCAAACTGGTGGGGGACGTCAGCAGCGCGACCCTCCAGATGGTCAATGACAGGTCGAAGGTCTGGGTCAGCTCGCTGTCTGGACATTATATCTGAGGCATTCAGTAGTCCAAGAAAACTTCTGTCATCCGTGGCGTTATCGACAAATCCAACGGGTGCCCGCGACAGCGCGTCAGCATCTCCGTGCTTCTGACCAGATTTGTACACAATGGAGTAATCAAATTCTTGAAGGCGAAGGCTCCATCGTGCTAGGCGCCCTGATGGATCACGGAGATTGGCCAGCCAGCACAGAGAATGGTGGTCAGTAACGACTTTAAACGCGCGTCCATAGAGGTAAGGCCTAAATTTCATAGTTGCCCACACAACTGCGAGGCATTCCTTTTCAGTAGTGGAACAATTTGTTTCAGCGCGGGAGAGCGTGCGGCTGGCATACGCAATGACCCTTTCCACGCCAGCTTGGTGTTGTACGAGTACAGCGCCAAGGCCGATGTTGCTGGCGTCGGTGTGGATTTCGGTGGTAGCGTCTTCATCAAAGTGCGCAAGAACAGGAGTAGTTTGCAGTCGTCTGCGTAGCTCCGCAAAAGCCTCCTGTTGCTCGGCGGCCCACACGAACTGTGTATCATCCCGTGTGAGGCGGGTCAGGGGTGCGGCTACCTTGGAAAAGTCGGCGATGAAGCGGCGGTAGTACGCACACAAACCCAGGAAACGTTTTAAACTCTTCTTCGTGGTAGGAACGGGAAATTTTGCGACAGCGGCAGTTTTGTCGGGGTCTGGCCTAACGCCTGCGGCACTCACAAGGTGACCAAGAAACTTCAACTCTTTGTAGCCAAAGTGGCACTTTTCGGGCTTGAGCGTCAAGTCAGCTGACCGGAGGGCATCTAATACTGCTCGAAGGCGTTCAAGGTGTTCTCCAAAGGTTTCAGAGAACACGACAACGTCGTCGAGATAAACTAAACAGATTTGCCATTTGAGGCCAGCGAGAACGGTGTCCATCATGCGCTGAAAAGTAGCCGGCGCTGAACATAGGCCGAATGGCAGCACTTTAAACTCATACAGTCCGTCTGGGGTAACAAAAGCTGTTTTTTCGCGGTCCCGCTCATCAACCTCAATCTGCCAGTACCCGCTCTTGAAGTCAATGGAGGAGAAGTACTTGGCGCGACGAAGCTTGTCGAGCGAATCGTCGATACGGGGCAGCGGGTAGACGTCTTTTTTAGTGATGTCGTTCAACTTTCGATAGTCAACACAGAAGCGAAGGGTGCCATCCTTTTTTTTTCACAAGCACGACAGGGGACGACCACGGACTGTTGGAAGGCTGGATGACACCATCACGAAGCATCTCCTGAACCTGTGTGTGAATCGCTTCACGTTCCGTCGTTGAGATGCGGTACGGCTGCTGGCGTATAGGGCGGGCATCGTCGGGAGTAATTATACGGTGCTTCACAAGAGGCGTCTGCCGAATTTTCGATGATGTCGCGAAACAAGCACTGTATTTTAAAAGGAGAGAACGTAGGTCGTGCTGCTGTGTTTCCGAGAGATCTGCACTAATATCCAGACGATCAAGGGATGGGGGCACATTTTCAACTTCTCCGAACGTAAAACATTCAGAAACGTCCGCTAAGGCGTCGGCGAATGCGATAGCGGTAGCGCGGAAAAGATGGCGGGGCTCGTTCGTGAAGTTAGTCACCAGGAGCTCAGATTGGCCGTTACGGAGATGGATGAGACTCCGCGCCGAGGTGATGCCGTGGGTGAGCAAAAGGGACTGGTTGCCCTCAGCGACCGCTGTTCCGTCACGCAGTTCATCGCAGTTAACGGTCACAAAAACACTGGAACGTGGCGGAATAGAAACGCTCTCGGCGGTAATTCGAAGAGGGGCGTGGCTTTGGCGGTCTGCGGTGTCAGTATCATCCGCTTTCTCAGTTGAAAAGGTCACGGTACGCTTCCGGAGATCGATAATGGCCCCATACTCCCGAAGAAAATCGACACCAAGGATACAGTTACGGGAGCAGTCAGGTATTACAAGGCAACTTACAACAAACGTGGAGTTGCGAATTTGGAGTCTCGCCGTGCACTGACCGCTCGGAGTTACGACATGCCCGCCAGCGGTTCGAATCTGCGTGCCAGACCATGGCGTCATCACTTTTTTTAGAAGCGCCGCTAGCTTCCCGCTTAAAATTGAAAAATCAGCACCAGTGTCTACCAATGCGCTAACCTTATAGCCGTCGAGGAGCACGGGTATATCCAGCGAGAGTCTGTCTTCACGTGTACGAACTGTCGTCGGGGCCGTCAAGTCGCGGTCACTCACAGGTCGCGTTGTCGGGGGGTCTTCGTCGCGTCGATTTGAAGCGGCCTCGCCCCCTGAGGTCGCTGTCTTTAGTTTTCCCGGCTCGGACTTGGCGACCGTCGCTGCGCCATCCCGGATGAGCTGGGCTGCGAGGATAGTCGGTGTGGAGACGGAGATCGTGACTGTCGTCTAAAAGTTGGCGCCATGCGCTGCTGGGCTACGTAGTCCTCAATATCCCGGGGTCGTTGGCCTAAAGGAGGGTTACGCATGTCGATGGGGAAACCATTCAGTCCCAGTTGTCGATATGGGCACTGTCGATACAGGTGACCAGCTTCTCCGCAGTGGAAGCACAGGCGCTGCCGATTTGGGGCACGCCACAGGTCTGCCTTTCGCCGGGGTGGTCGGCGGTTGTCGATGTACGGCTCGGGGTGGGCTGAATAAAGTGAGCCTTGGTCGGGTGGCAGAAATTGCGTGGAATCAGTCGGGGGACGTCGCAAGATTTCCGCATACGTTGGCCGACAGGCCTCGGTAAAAAAGGATGGCGGGTTAGCAGCTGGTACCGAAGGCCGAAGTGCTTGCTGGAGTTCTTCTCGGACAATACTAGCGACAGAGCTGACCGTCGGCTGGGGAGCACCGAAAAGCTTCTGGAGCTCTTCGCGCAAAATGGAGCGGATGATGTCGCGAAGAAGATCCGGACTAGCCCCGAAGGCCGAAGGCGGCTCAGTGAGCGAAGCGGCGAGTACCGGCCTGTCGTAGGTCGCAGACCGCTGCTGGAGCATCCTTTCCATCGTGATTGCTTCCGAAACAAACTCGGCAACTGTGCTCGGTGGGTTGCGCACGAGCCCAGCGAACAGTTGTTCCTTAACGCCGTGCATGAGATGGCGCACCTTTTTCTCTTCGGGCATGGCCGGGTCAGATCGTCGGAACAACCTAGTCATGTCCTCCACGTACATGGTTATGGTCTCGTTCGGCATCTGTATTCGAGAGCGTAAGGCCCTTTCTGCTCGTTCTCGGCGATCCGGGCTGGTGTAGGTGTCCAGGATGCAGCGGCAGAACTCGCGCCACGATGTTAGCACGCCTTCACGATTCTCGTACCAAGTACGAGCGCCATCTTCCAGGCTAAAGAAGACGTTCTTGAGCTTTGCGGCATCGTCCCACTGATTAAATGCGGCGACCCGTTCAAACTGGGTGAGCCAGTCTTCGACGTCTTCCGTCTGACAGCCGTGGAAAGCCTTAGGCAGTCGTGGGCTCTGTAGAGTGTAGTACGTTGGAGTTTGCATGACAGGTCGAGGGGCGGCTGCGGTGGTGAATTCCAACGGCCCGTGCTCAGGTGGTAGGCCTAGGTTCCTCCGGCTAGCGCGGTGAACAGGAGTGTCGATTGGCACAGGACCTGAATCCTGGGTATGCGGAGGAGTGCGGGACATATACTGGGATCGATACCCTGCGCCGACACCAAAATATGTCACGGACAACAGGGCTAGACTTGACTAAAACGCCGGGACGAAGCTGTACCAGCAGGCGAAGTTCGGCACACAGCACGCGAGAGTCAACTTCAGTGTCCTCTTCTTCCAGGTGTAGCAAGAACATGGAGACACCAGGTGGCAGTATGAATGAATGAATGGCTATAGATGGATATGGATGGATGGATGGATGACTATGGATGGATATAGATGGATATGGGTGGATGGATGGATGGACGGACGGACGGACAGGAGGGACAGACGGATGCATGCAAGCATGCATGTATGCATAACTTTGATGAAATGCCGGTAAACGACGGTTTAGTACTGTTTGGTCAAAGTATGGCTTCGTATCTATGTTAGGTATTGTTTCAATGCCCAGCCCCGGGCATTTAGGGTATATAAATATGATAGAATAAGAGTGTTGAGCATGTGCGAGCCGAAACCGAAGTAAACTGTGAATTTCAAGAACCCCTAGTTTGCACTCGGCCTAACCGGGCTGATTGCTTAAACACTAAGGGCAAGTCGAGCATGTCTTTACTTTTTGATATGCACACCTGAGGTAGAAACTGTTCACAGCATACGTTCATTAAAAGAGAGCCCGTACGCAGTTCATCCCCTGCGTCCTTATAGGTTGAATGGAGCTCTGAGTTCTTCGGAGCTAAACAGGAATTAACAATGCGCAGTGGCCAAGGACATACACAAAGAAACGACGAGACACACAAACACTCAGCCCACATAATGAGATGCGCCTCAATTCTTGGCCCTTTTCAGGCAAAGAAAATTCATGCTGGTGCAACTGTCAGAATCATTGTATTTTTTTCTGCTCTTATTACGGTTGGTTCTATATTTATTTTACAACTTTTTTAGCCATACGCTATCTTCCGTTACTGAAACCTTGTTTAAGGAAAGGTTGTAGACGAGAATAAGAAAGCAGAATTTCAACCCGTGGGAGTACCACTAAGAAACTGAAAGATAAAGTAAGCTTCCACTCAAGCTGAAAAGCAATCTAATGAAGGAAAGGGTCTCGGGCAGGTGGCTACCGTCCCCCAGTGACTACAGAGTCACTAAACAAAGACAACGACTCGGTCGTTTCATTCGAGCTAGTTAGGACGTGACCTTTAACCCTAACTTGCCGGGGCTTATTCTCGGCACGTCCGCTGCTCGAAGTTTTCAGCAGTGACTTTGTTTCAGCGAATTCCCTAGTATTCTTTTCGCTTTCTTTTGTACTTAACGATTTCCCCGTGCTCGGAAAGTTCACATCTGTGGTGATTACATTCTCAGTGCTCCAACTTCAGAAGTGTTGTTGTGTTGATGCATAGTAGAGCGCAACTCTTTGGTGCCCGTTCCTGAGTTCCTGCGTTTCGCGTCGTCGTCGTCGTTGGCGTTGTCTTTTTAACTTGCTCCGCAGCTGGGACAGCGAGCGCTCCTTCCCCCACCCCGCTCCCGCTTCCTCCGTGGCGGCCACCACGCGTGTTATCTGATTGCTGCGCGCTCCGCCCCCCCCCCCCCCTCTTCCTGCGTGGCGGCAAGGGTGCTCTCCGGTTGCCAAAACGCCGACTCGCTATCAGCGGATCACGGTCCGTGCATCAGAAGCCGAAACACAGAGTCACGTTCGCTTCACTCACTAGCGGCGTCAGCGGCATCAGTCAGTCACTGCTATCTGTTCATCGTGGTACGTTCATATGGGCCTACGCGTTGCCTCCCGCAGCCTCCCGATAACTTAATTGCTCTATTCATTTGTCCGACCACAAAGCTTCTTTCATGACAGCCAAGACCTTTTAGTGGAGTGTTTCTTGAAGGAATACGTGTCAAAAATAAGAACAAGTTGTCTGCAATTGTACACACGTGTCTTGCTAGAAATCTTTGCCTCAATATATCGAAAAAGTGGAAGAGCTGATGAGCTGCGCTCAAATTTCGTATTGGGAAGTAACGTAATTGTAGGCAATTTTTTGTCTGGTTGACTACACTGAATAAAAATGTCGGCTTGTTTAGCCTCGGTGAATGTTCGGAAATGTAATTTTTGGACTCCTCTCTGGGTAGGATGCATAGTGTGTTTAACGCTGTCCTTCTGTCGCCTGTCGCCGGGTCGTGGCGGATCTCAGTTCCCTTTCAAATATAAGCACTGAGTTCTTCCCCGTTGGTGGCGTAGTGGCTCATGTTATTTTATTTTGTTTGCCCTTCCCCCCTGAGTCATAAGCTGAAACTTATATCATCTGCGTTTGTCAGCCGGCTTCATTCACTTCAGTCGGAATACAAACCCGGAATTTACTTCATCTTTACACAACGCTGCGGTTAAGTAGCTCTGGTAGACGCTGCTCAACTCGTTCTTGCAAGTTGATTGCCATAAGATGGAAATAAAAACGATTGAAGTCATGATACTGTAATTAGGTGAATACTCAAAAAGAACCCTCAAGAAAATAATGGCTGCGCTTAGGTGAGCTGGTTAGCCCTGCTGATCCAAGCCTTAAGCAGTGGACAGTGATTATGAGCCTTGACTTTTGCCTCAAAACCTCTTTTAGCACCATTTTTAGTACCATATTGCGACATTATATCGGAAAAGAAAGTTATTGCCTTTGTGTGGTTAATAATTTTGATTGATTGATTTGTTCAGTGGTTTGTTTATTGTCTAGAACATTTATGACTGCCCGATTGGCGCCGAATTAATTTTCTTTTAATACATTATGTCTGCTCTTGAGTGTGCAAAAGACAAAATCAACGGCAAAAATAGAAGCTTCAATATGCTTGGTTTGGGGTTTAACGTCCGAAAGCGACTCGGGCTATGAGAGATGGATCGTAGTGGAGGTCTTCGGAAATATCGATCACCTGGGGTTCTTTAACTTGCACTGACATTGCACAGCACACAGGCGCCTAGTTTTTGCCTCCATCGAAAAGCGACCGCCGAATCCTTGGGCACAGTACTCTAGCGCCGGTGCCCACAGCGCCACCCCGGTGTGGTAAACGAATATTTCTGCGTATCCATACTTCAAACACCTCGTTTGCAGCGACATAAATTTCGCGCGAGCAAAAGGTCAGCGAGGAGCCCCACCAACAGACCTTGCTTAACTTGCTCGAAAATAGGGCATGTGTCCATATCAGCATGTCACACCTTTACGCCAAAGGCATGCTGTCGCAATAAACAAGAGTGTCAGCGCTGTTCACTCAGGAAGCGAAGCAGGCCATCTAACATTATTCAGACTAGCTTTCGGCCCACAAAGCGACTGGAGCTGAGCCTTTCTTTCCAAAATAGCACAAAAACCTTTAAGGTTTTTAGGTGCAGAACATGAGCTAACATGTGGAGTTAAGCAAGAAGCAAAGTATATGCCGTGTGTTGAAGGTTTAGTCCGCAAAATTCTAGTGTCATGTGGACAAGTGCGCATTGGGCAGACGGGGTGAAGCATTAATACACGTTTGAAAGAGCATGCAAATACCTTGGACGCTAACAAATCTACTAATCTCGTTGATCACGTCCGTTACTGCGAATCTTGTTATCCTTCGCTGCACTATTCTGATATCCTTTATAAGCACCCGGCCCTCTTAACACGTGAGATAATAGAGGTCTACCACATAAAGCAAAAAACTAGGCTGTGCGGTATTAAGCCATCCATTTTTATGCATGAAAGCGAGATTGCGTGTCTTCATCCTACGTAGCAACACGTGTTTTTTACTTGTCCACTTCTTGATAGGGTGGTCTCTTTTTCCATACATTGTGTTCCCTCTTTGAATAAACTTTCAGTTGTGAGTCAGCGCTTGACTTGTGTTTCTTTTCTGTGGTGCTTGTCTTTTTCGCTGTTTTTTCATTCAATATGTTCCACTAACTAGCCCGTTTGGCTATAGCGTTGAACATAATAAGCGATTAGTCCGGCTTCTTATTGTTCGATGGTCTCGGCAGCCTCTCTGGGCACGGCTGAGGTCTCTGTCTTTAGCTAGAGGCTGTCTGTGTATGCGTATTTAAATTAAACAAGAATGGCAGATGAAACTTAGTGAAGACGACAATGTTTACCGCACACGCGAAAGTGTGTTGCAGTTTTACACGAGGCGTGATCGGCTGCAGGAATGGCACTCATGTCTGGGCACGATGATGCAGACGTTGATGTTCATCTCGAGAGTTCAAGGTCACAATTCGCCTTTTTCACAATACTGCAATGCGCATGCGCGCCTCTCCTCTGGTTGAAAACAAACCACCGGTCTCCGCTGCGCATGCGTAGTTCTTGGCCTCCGCGATCGGCGCAGCTGGAGCTGATATCGGGGGTCATGCGCAGTTAATATTCGTGACAGACGTATGCGACAGATGGCGACAGCTGTAAAGAACACATACCACCATTTTGCAGGTGGCTGCGTCTCACAAAGAAGTTTTCAACCAGTATCAGACGAATTTTAAACCACTCCCAGAGGGCTCCACCTTTTGTGAAAAAATGCGGATTGAACAATTATTGACCTTGAGGTTTGAGCATGGGAGGAACAGAGCTGACTCTCTAAACCGCCCGTCAGCTGATGGCGGCACTGCAAATATGGCGCCGATATTGGGTTCAATCTGAGGAAACGCTCTTAAATCTCAGAATGTTTTGCGCCGCGACACCTTTGTAGAAACTAGTTTCTATATTCATTTGTGTAGAGGCACTAGTGGGGCATACTTCGTGGTGACACTAGATCTTAGAAGAACTAGAAGAGCGTTAAACCAGTTCGCAATATATTCCAGATGTCTAAAAGTGACATCATCATATAAAACTACCTGTGAGACACACAGAAGCCGCCTCGGTTTATTTTTTGTGTTACTTTCCGTTATGAGGTTTGCTTCCATCCTGTGGAAGCTGCTTGAGTCTTTGATCACTCCTCTTTACTTCAGGAAATTGAGCTAGGATCATAAGCACTTCAGCCACTGCTTGGGCTGTTTGAATAAGAGCTGGAAACTTCTCAGCAGGCGACACAGTGAAAACATTTTCTCCTAACCTAAAATAAAGCGTCTCGATCCAAATGTGGATGAGAACTGAAAATTGCAACCTTCTCTGTGAAATAGACCACTACATAGCTTTGCAAGTTGTGCCACGAAGCACGGGCTAGCACCCTAATACAGCTGGCACAATAGTTGATTGAAGATCAGAAGTTCGAAAAATGGACGCTTATGTTCGAAACTGCGTATTTTAGAAACTTGTGGAAGTGATGGACTAGTTTAGCTCGTACCGTCGCAGATTTGAAATACAAAAAATTAATTTCAAGTTGCGAGTCGTAGCGTACATCCAAATACTGCATATTGTGTGGTTGCTGTGTCTTCAGCAATTTCCTGTCTTCAGAACGTACACTGTTCGATGCTTACTTGGACATGATTTTTCGAGTAGCACGGTTGTCAGCTTCATGGTTTTGTACTGCTTGCCATGTATAAAACTGCGCCGCTATCTATTGTTACTAAGGCCAAACAGTTTCTCACTCTGCAAACGATGTCTTGGGCAGAATTGAATGACTTACACTTAGACAAGTTTCAGAATCAGAATCAGAATCAGAATTTATTGGTTCAATGCAACGAATGAATACAAATATTGATAAGTACAGGAGGAGGTCCCAAAGCCAATGGCTGCACAGGGGACCTCCTGTTACAAGTATACAAAACAAAAATAATTAACTGCAAACAACAGCGGATGAAAACTGTAACTGTTATATAATATAAATGTTGAACACGCAGAAATACATGCTAGCGTAATATAAACAGAATATAAATTGAGAACATGTTATGAAAAGCAGTGGAAAACATTTGTATGTGGCATAAGTATTTTTATCAATTAAATTTTTTTTTTAAATTTTTTTAGCCCGATAGCAGAAAAGTACGAAAATTACGCTTGAAGGCATGAATATTAGATGATTGCTTAATTCTGAATGGTAATGAATTCCACAGAAATGAGCCAGAGAAATTAACTGTGGATTTGCCGTAATTAGTTCTGGGTTTTGGCAGTAAAATATTATTTTGGCATGAAAACCGAGTGAAGCTATGTCTCGGGAGCTGGGTACTATTAATTATTGAGATGGGAAGTGACCCGTTCATGAATTTTTTAGATACGAGGATGCCAATAGAATAATGAAACATGGATGATACTTCAAGGATGTTATGAGCTTGCAGCAAGGGCGCAGCACTGCACAAATGGCTGTTAGAAGTAATGATGCGTATGGCTTGATTTTGCACAAATGGCTGTTAGAAGTAATGATGCGTATGGCTTGATTTTGTATGTGTTGTAGCGGAGCTATGTGTGTTCTGTATGTGTTTCCCCAAGACGAAATACAATAGTTCATATGGCTATGGATGAAAGCATAGTAGAGAGAAATGCGCGTATGTAAACTGAAGTAGTTTCGCACCTTGATGAGCACCCTTATGCCGTATGCTAATTTTTTTAAAAGGGAGGATATATGTCTGTTAAATTTTAAGTGACAATCAAGATCTATGCCAAGGAACATCGCATGATCAGTGGCAAAGAGTATGTGAGAGTTAAGGGAAATATGTAAAGATGCAGGAATAGCCTTGAGAAGAGACGAAAAGATGACAAAGCTAGATTTGGATGCATTAATTGTAAGCATGTTATTTCGACACCAGGTTGCTATGTTTGCTGCATCGGTATTCAATTTGCGTGTTAAAGAATCTATGCACGAGTCAGATGCTAGTACGGTAGTATCATCAGCGTATAATATACATTCAGAAGATTTAAGGCACGAGGGAAGATCATTAATAAATAAAACAAAAAGAAGTGGTCCAAGGATGGAACCCTGAGGAACGCCAACATTAGTAGTCTTAGGTGTAGAGTAAGTATCAGATATGCAAACTGCTTGGATTCGGTTTAGTAGGTAGCTACGGATAAATGAAAGTGCAGGACCAGATACTCCAAGGGCATTTAATTTATCTAAAAGTATGTTGTGATTAATTGAGTCAAATGCCTTTGAAAGATCAATGAATAATGCGCCAGCTAATTGACCACGATCAATAATATATTTAATCATATCAGTTAAAGAAATTAAGGCTAATTCAGTTGAAAAACCAGACCTGAAGCCGAACTGATTAGAAGATATGATGTTAAATTTTATGAGGTATTTTGTCAGAAGGACGACAAACAGCTTTTCAATTACTTTGCTAAAAAAGGAAAGAATAGCAATGGGACGATAGGTACTTGTTAGGCGCCTGTCACCTTTTTTGAAGACGGGTATTAGTTTGGCTTTTTTTAGTGTGCTAGGGAAGATACCGGTCTTGAAGATTAAGTTGACGATGTAAGAGAACACATTGCAAATCAGAGAAGATATTAGCTTGATATGGAAAGAATGGAAGTTGTCAAGGCCTGGGCTTGCATCTTTCTGATTCATAATGACAGTGCGCACCTCATCAGGAGAAACCGGGAAAAGGAAGAAACTATGAGGTAGACGGGGGTACATGTGAATGGGGTGAGTAACGTGAGGTTGATCGATGACAAATGAATCAATGAAAGCATTCGCAATGTCGCTAGTATCACGATAAACATGTGTGTCTGTCTGGATTTCCTTTATAGGAGCCGTAGTAGGAGTTCTATTTAATAATGAATTGATCACTTTCCATTGTTTTTTAGAATCACTACCAGCTTGGTTTATTTCAGATTAATAATATTTTTTCTTCGCAGTTTTGAGTAGCCTGCCAAGTATATTGCTATAAGTTTTATATCGTGTCCGTAAATTAATATTAAATGGCTACTTCTTAGTCTTTTTATACAGATTATCCTTTTTCCGTAGACATTTCAAGAGACCGGTAGTTAACCATGGGTTGTAAGGGTTGTGATACCTTTTTCTGCAATATGTCACTGTTGTAGATGATGTATCAAGAGCTTTAGCAAGTACAGCAGTGAATGCTTCGTAAGCAATTTCAGGGTCATCAATCAAAGTAATTGGTAGCCAATCTATGTTAGCAATTGTTTCATAAAATAGTGAGGAATTCAAGCGTTTCTTAGTAACCTGCACATGATTATCAACGGGGATAGATTTTATTCGTACAAAAATAGGGTGGTGATCTGTTAATTCAACTTTGACTACGCCAGCATCGGGGGAAGTAATTAAGTTAGAAAGCGCATGATCAATAAGTGAACTATTTCCGTTATTAGGGCATCTTGTAGGTACTTTTAATAGGCATTCGAAGCCATGGCCATTAATGCAGTTGTTGTATTCATGATATGAAGGCGTTGAAGCATCTAGAAGGTTGATGTTAATGTCACCCATGATAATGACATTTTTTTGTTCCAGTGAAAGCTTATTTAAAATTTCTTCAAAAGCCAAGCAGAATTCACTAACGGATGATGAAGGAGATCGATATAAGCAACCGATGATAATGTTTCTTGAATCTTGTGACACAAACGACTTATCAAGCTCAATCCATACAGACTCACAATTAGTCGTGTTGATTGACAAGTCCGAGCGTCTGAGGTAATGGAACTTAGATGATATAAATATAGCAGCGCCACCATGGTTACTATCCCCTCGATGACAGTATTCGGCAGAGTAAGACGGAAAAGAGTGTAAGTATTGGTCGTGGGAGCTTAGCCATGTTTCACTGATACAGATAAGCGAAAAATTGTGATGAATCGATGATAGGAAATTAGAAATGTCATCGGAATGTTTGCGAAGGCTACGCGCATTGAAATGAATAAATGAACGGCACGGGACAGAAAGAAAGGCTTCAAGCTGAGAAGGTGAAAAGTAAGTCGTCGTTGCAAAAAAAAAAAAAAAAACCAAAAAACAAAGAAATACGATTACTTATTATGAATGGGCAAGCTTATGAAAGGATGGAAAGATCAGATTCGCTACAGATACGGAACACGTCACTGTCGTCGGTTTGGCGCGCTTTGATACGGCAATTGTCGGTCCACAGAAACTTCCACTTTTTTTCTTTCTTAAGCTTTAGGGCTTTTGCAAACAGTTTTTTGTTATCTGGCGAAAGATGATCATTAACAAAGACTGGGTTCTTGACTTCACCTTGAAAGCCAAGACCGCTAGTGTTCAGTCTGGCCTTTCGTGCCTTTCTCACAAACTCGCTTTTGTGTGACCGAGAGTAGAAACGGGCTACGATGTTTTGTTCGTTCGTTTTTGTTGGTATGCATTTTCTAGTGTATGACGACAAAACGAAGGCAGCACGAGAGAGGAGGCAGCACATTCCCACTTCTGTGCGCACGCATTGCCACTCTTGTGGTTTTCATTGTCCCACTTTTCGTAAGAAAAAAATAAAACTGACGAAATAATGTCCCAATATAATTTTGAAGAGCGTTTTGTCCGGACACATGCAAAGCTAGCGTCATTACCCGATTATAAAATTCTTATGCACGAGCTGAAACTAACAATAATATGCAGTAGAACCTCCAACCTTTCGGTTCTCATAAACACTATGATATGAGAAAAACTACAATAGATATCGGACGTGAAAGCTCTGAAAACACAAGATAAAAGGCTTCAGCAACTTCCATCTTGAGCTGGTGATTAGCGTTACCCGGAAGTACGCCGGCTAAAAATGGGAGAGGCTGAACTCCTATGAAAATGTCTGCAGATCCGTCGTTATTTCCCAGCGAATACCCAGAACCGGCAAAACGATATCCGAGGGCAGAAGACTATGTAAAAGCAGCATAAGCCACCCTGTTTTATATAAGGTAACGGTTGCATAAACTTTGCGGGTATTGAAAACGCGCATCTAGGTGTATATTATATATCTTACAGAAAAATTCCGCACGTGCCTTCATGTGTGTTGCTCCCTGAATATGCAGTAGAACGGAAGTGAGCAAAATAGGAAGAAAGAGCGGAAGCACGGAAAACAAAGCAAAGACAACTTCTTTTAAAGGCCAATTTTAACGGCTGACTCAAGGTACTACGTGTGGCAATGCAGGAATAGTAACATGAATACTGGAAAGACAGGCGCAACATGAGGGAAAGAAAAATGCTAGGGTCATACTCGCTTATATATCGCAGCAGCGAACATCTGTGTTTTTTTTTCCCTCTCATCTTTACTCTGTCTCTTTGCTTTGGGGTTACTTTACTTCTGCTGCACATACACTGAAAGCGAGCAGAAAGCATTGAACTATACCTGGAATATCAAATTATATCTTTTTTTTTACACTCTTCGCAACCTTCTACTTTTGCGTCTTGCTTGGTATTTCATATGTGATGTTATAGTTTTGTCTCTTTATTTTGGGCATAAATGTTTTAAGAAAGCAGTGGTTGTTTCTGCGGCAAGTGTTGTTGTTCAGAGTGTTGAGGTTAAATTAGCGGGAGCATTCTATGCACTGGATTTATTAACCTTTGTTGAACCTCTTGCCTGCGTGTTGAGGTTAAATTAGCGGGAGCATTCTATGCGCTGGATTTATTAACCTTTGTTGAACCTCTTGCCTGCGTGTCTAGAAATTTTATTTGGCGCCTCTTGGGTATGCTAAGAAGATTATTGTTTTTTTTTTTCGCATACAAGAAAATACTTTTTCAGAAGAGGAATTGTCACTTTCATGTTTAGAGCAGTGATCTATGCAACAGAAAATGAGCCTACTTGCTCCGAGAGTGACCCTTTCTTCTCGTGGTTTACTCGGACGGCTTTGGTTTGAGAATATGCATTGCAGAGCCTAGTTTATATCAGAGGACAAATGTTCGTAACAGTATTTTATCCTACATTAGGATGCACGAAATCGTATTTCTATTTACCTGGGATTCAAATCATTCTGGAATACTGTGATATTTAAATGGTTAAGAATCGTTAAGAAACGAAACCTGAAGTTGAATTTACAAATGGGTACCAGGAGACCTTCATGTGTGCGTGATTAATCTTTCCTTTCGATTTCAGACTTCGAAATAATTACATGTAATCCCAAAACAACAGCGTACGAGCTCTGTTAGGTGTCTAAAAGATCTACCAAACAAACTGTGGTGCTGAATACCTAAAAAAAAAAGCTATCACAAAATTAAACCACTGCCCAAGCCAAGATATAATTTTCTTCAAACTCTAAATCCACAAACTTCGAAAGCTGGAAGAGTAAATTATCATGCCAAAGCTTCTAAAGTGACAGAAGAATTTCTAGTGACGATTTATGACATACACATTTTCAGCAAAATATGGAAAGCGTTGTATGCAAGCAAAACACATAGCAGCAATATATAATGACTGCAACGTGGAGCAAGGTTTCTTTCTGATTTTAAAAGTTAATATTAGGCACGAGCATTAATTTGTTGCGAGAGCTGTTTGTTGGCAGTTGTATTGTTTACGTGCCTAAAATTGGTGTGCATTTTTTGTTTCCTGGACCTTCCGCGGACGAAAAATTGCAATTCATTTCTCTTTACTTCTCTTCTATAGTAGTCTTTATTTGCTCGTATCACTATCATACGGCTTTGCTAGCTTTTCAGCCACCCACTACACACATACTGGCATCTAGTCCTTAGCTGCTGGTAGAGAAACATACAGGAAAATAGTATTGTGATTAGCGGAACAAAAGCAAACTCGAATAATGTTCAAGATCCCGCTAATTTCTATAATGGAAACCATTCTGCTTTTGAGAAGACAACTGCCTATGTAGGTGTCACGTGAAGTAAACTTCCCTTTCCTAATTTCCTTTTGAATGCGAAAAAAAAAAAACGACGCTGAAACATGATGCAGATGGTAAGGTATATATTTCCTAAGTGTTCTTAACGTGCGCTTTACTGAAACATTTCCATATCCCAGCTATCACCCTTCCACACTTCTTGTTGCAGCGGCTAGAGTTGTCACCTCGGTAGCCTGAAGTTTTTGAAATGCTGCACATGAAGAATTAGAAGTAAAAGATAAAAATAGTCGAAGTACTTTTAGTGGATATCACTTATATGCTTACCACATATATCCCTTACAAAAATGATCTATAGACTTTCTATAGACATATTGTAGACTCTATAGCAATCCTTTAGACTTTAGGTCAAAAGGGTCGAATACCACTCAGTGGGAAATCACTCATATACATACCGGCTCAAGATCCGGTTGTTTGCTATAACAGAAACCATTTCGCATTTGAAAAAAATAGTTCATGTATTGGCGACGTGAGCTAAACTCCCTTCTCCTAATTTCCTTTGACTGCAAAAAGACGAAACTGAAACATGAGGCAGATGATGAGGGATGTGTATCATAGGTATTCCGAATCAAGATGCCTATTGGCGAAGGAGGCCGTCATAACCGCGGCCATCGCCTTTGCTAATGCAACAATCATAGTAAGCGACTCCAAACTGACGATCAGTAACTTTGCTCGAGGTAGAGTCTCTAATCCCACCCCACAAATACTTAATGAAATAAGAGAATCTGTTCTTTTGAGAGAGATCAATTTAATATTGATCCCCGCTGATGCAGGGAATCCGTGAAATGAGGCTGTCCGCCAATACGCTCGAGAATTAGCCGGTCGAGTGGTAGAAAAAAAATCAGGAACCGGATTCCTTCGGAGAGCCAGTTATATCATACCACGAACGCACCACACATTACAAAACAGAACACTCCCACCACCCCATAAAACACTGACCAGAAAACATGTCTTATGAAGTCAGCTACAGACGGGGACCCTCCCTAACCCAAACTACATATCACAATTCATAAATAAGGGTATGAATCCCTTCTGCTAATTTTGGAAAGACAAAGACATCTTCGAGCATATGATCTGGGCGTGCAAAGCCCATAAGCCTCCCTCAGAACTCTTGCCTGATCCTTCTAAAAAAGTTTGGAACAAGCTAAGGTCAGCGATGACCCTGGCATTCAGTTCAAGGCCGTCGAATGGACCGGCGTCGCCAAAGGTCTCCACGGCCCGCGGCACTCTAGTTGACTTCTCCTATTCCTCCCAATAAAGTTTTATTTCAGCCTGTTAACGTGCGCTTTACTGAAACATTTCCATATCATGTTGATCGAGCTTCCACACTTGCTTTTGTTACAGCGTCCTGTGCAGTTACCTTGGCGGCCTGAAATTTTCTAAATGCTGCGCATGGAGAATTAGAAGTAAGAGATCAAAACAGTCGAAGCACACGTACTGGGAAATCACTCATATGCTTACCACTATCGACCAAACATCTTGCCCGATATAGTTCGTGACGTCGTTGTGATAGGCTAAGCCTTTTCGTGAGGCCTAGTAACGTGGTCTAGTATACGGGTATTTGTATAGCGGCTGCAGCGTACGAGTCTCCACGACGGGCGTACGTTCGCCAGCCAGCAGAGAGAATGATGAAGCGTACGTCCGACCAATGACTTCCCATGACCTCTTATAGGGTTTTTACCCCAAAAAGAAATAAGCGCAATGCATTTAAACCGGCCTTGTTCGCACCGGAGAACTCTGATTCAGTAGGCGAGCTTCTTATTCTCTGAGCCACCACGGCGGGTGCTTTCGCACATTATGAACATGTTTATTTAGACTTAAAATTCCGCCGTGTGACGTGGCGGCTCCCACATGGCGTCACAATTAAAGTTAAACCCTTGGAAATTAAAGTTAAACCCTTGGACTCCGCGATCAAACATGCTGTTATGGCGGAGGTGATCGCGGAGGCGATTTTTAAACCTCCGTCATTTGATGTGGCGACTCCCGGATGAGGCCGCATGCTCAGCTGAAACTGCAGCCCACTGGGTTCATAGACACAGAACGTTTGCACCAGGTATCACGTAAAAAACAGCAAACATGCCGAATTAAAACAAGTAAGGCGAAGAAAACCCCTGCTTTTGCACTTTAATCGGTTTAGCAAAGAAACCACCTGCCAATTGTTTTTCTCCAGCTATAGTCAAGACTATATATACTTCAAAACTAAGCATGCATGGGTGTCCCTGCCGTCACGAGAAGAGAACAAGCGTTAAAAATAATCCACAGGCTTCCCTCATATGACATAATAGACTGTCGTGTAAACCGTGCCGCCTGGACAATCACAATCGCCATTCTTTGATTCGTTCCTTAAACTTGTCGCCTTTTTTTGTGGTTTATTATTTATTTTCAGTAAGCCAATGAGAGTGCAATGTCATATTTTCTTTCCTAATCTCTCTAGACGCGTCGACACTTTACCCTGAACTTAGTAAAAGCCTGAATTCAGGGTGACGGCATTATGCCGTGCCAATGTATAAGCTTAAAAAAAAACTGTTATCTTATTATTAGCACTTCACCGCGACTACAGCCTTTAAAAAGTGTTTATCAATTCGTATGTTACAGTATACCTCAGTTTCTTTGAATCAGGGGCTGCAAAGTCAATATTCACAGCTTCAAGGCAGAAGCTAATGATCTGATAAAACAGCGTGTTTTCTTCATGAGCAGAGAACTGCTTCAAAAGGAACCACATTCAAGCGCAATCCATTCTTTTTCTTTCTGTTTTCTAAGACAATCAAGAAACCTCTTGCATGTTGAGCCGTGAATTTACCGGCAGCCTCCTATGCTCTACCTGCTATTAAGGCATCTTCTAGATATCTACCCTACACACCGTCCGTGTAATACGGAAAATAATGACACATGGCTATAAATGGCGATGCTTAACTCAGCCTTAGCGCTGCACACTCAGGACATGCTGCATGTCATTTATCTTATTTCATTTATTTCAATACTCTCGTCACCTGTGGCAGCAAGAAATAGACATTTAACATCATGACCGTTTGGGCTAGTTGGTGCGAATCAAAGGTATGGCACCAGCAAAAGGCACAGAAACACAAGAAGTACACTGGACAGTGCGTTCCGTGTACTTCTTTTTTGTGTGTGTGTGTGTTTCTGTGTGTTTCGCTGGTTGAGTATAGAAAAGACAGACCTTTTAATTTCAACATTTAAATTTTTATCTCATTCGGGGAACGTCATATAGATGGTGTTGCTTGCCGGAAGACAAAGGAGAAAAAAAGTATGGTGAGGGCAAATACATGATTTCGGTCCCTACACGTGCAAGTATTCTCATCTCCTTAATTTTTCTGATTTATTCGAAGCAATCTTTTCCAATCATCGGCGATACCCTAGCCTCAACAGTGCAACTATTATACACTTTATATAGTTCAGAGAATGCTGAAAAGAGCTCATGTTTGCGATAGACAACCTGAGGTGCCTAACCTTGTTTGAAGTCGTTGCTTACGAAGACCTAATTGTGAGGAGCCCTCAGTTTTTGCTTTGTATTCACTTATAGGAGAGTGATTACTCATTCGCGTCATCCTCAAACGCAGGCGTACAGTTACAAAAAAGCTATATGAGTATCACAGAAATATCGCGGGTAACGAAAAATTGGGTTCTGAAGCGTGGCTTGAACCTGGGACCACCGCCTGTCCGGAGGCAGTTGCTCTATTAAATAAGCTAATCAGGAAGTATTGTGTAGCAGGTGGTGTTGTAAGAGCGAATTGGTCAAGCACTAGAAATCCTCCTCCTCCTTATCAGCTAAGTCAGTGCGTTACAAAGGCATCTCCCATATCCCTGTAATTAAATCGGTCTTATTCCAGCTGTATCCACGTGCTTCAATATTTACTGGAATAAACATAGTCTCGCACAAAAACGAACATTCTAAAGCTCGTCCAGAAACACGCTTGGCGATGGTTCCTTCTCAACGACGCAGAAGAGCCAAACACAGAGAACTTTATCTAGCACCATGAACAACGCACATTATCTTTCTCTTTTCTGATTTCCGCTCTGCTTTGCATAGACTCTCTGCACGTAAACATGGAAGCTGTCGCGGCTAATTGAAAATGCGGAAGGCTCTCTTCGTTGCTTGTGGGAACGACTGTAATACTTGCCAGGGACATTTAGTTATGACTATCTGAAGGCATACGTTATTTTTGTTATAGAAATTACATTTCTGGATATGCAAGAAGATTACAGCATCCCTCAAACGCTATTTGTGAATAATAAAAAAGCTCATGAATGCATAGATGTGTTAAAACACTCTCTAATATTGATGACAACCTCCCCTCCACCTTGTCAATATGCTATTGCATTTCTTGAGTCTTTTCGCCATGTCAGCTTTGCTTCATTGCTTTTTAAATTGTGTGAAGTGCTTGTTCTGGTGGAGATTTTTACTGACGTATTATTTCCTACTCTTGCTATGAGAGCAGGATAAAAAGATAAAACTAGAAGAAGGTCACTGAACAAATGGAATCTTTGCCACCAGCGCCACCAAAACAAGCACTTCACAGAGTTTAAAAAGCAATGAAGCAAAGCTGACATGGCGAAAGGACTCAAGAAATGCAATAGGAAGGTTGTCATCAATATTAGAGAGTATTATAAATCCACTATCTATTCATGAGCCTTTTTTCTTGAGTCGTTTCGCCATGTAAGTTTTGCTTCATTGCTTTTTAAACTGTGTGAAGTACTTGTTCTGGTGGCGCTGGTGACAAAGATTCCATTTGTTTGGTGATCTTCTTCTAGCTTTGTCTTTTTATCCTGCTCTAATAGCAAGAGTAGGAAATAATACGTCAGTAAACCCTGAAAGAAAATCACTCGCAGGTCTGGCAGCGATGAAATATAAAATGCTAATACTGTTGTTCGGTGTTGTTGAAAAACAGGTGCCTCAAATGAAGATCGCAGTTCTCTTATCAGATGCAGTGCAGAACTGCGCGCCGTAACTCCATAATCTCTCTCGCTGCTGTTTCTTTAACTAGCATTGAAGGGCAATGCCCGGATATTTAGACGCTAGGGCATGCCCAGCTTTCTGAGAGCTTATAACGAGGCACAAATCGTTTCTTCGACAGCCACTGGTGGCCAAGCAGGTTCTGAACTAGAAACATCCGTTGCAAGAATGTGCTGCCATTTACATCGCAGGATGCATTCCTTGCATCAAAAGTGACGTAACCTGAGATCGAGCAGAAATTGGAACCAAGAAACACTGCGTTGATTTTGTGAATGTTTTTTTCCTCTGTTACAGGTGGATTTACTTCGTCACGAAGCATGGACATGCCTCTCCTCTGCATCCGACATTTCACGCCTTGTTAAACACCCGTAGAAATCAGCCAGCTGTGACGGACGCTTTTTCCCCCTACTCCAGTCATCGGGTGATCAGTGCACGTGTGGCGATGCTTGGCGGCTTCATCGAGTGCTGCGTACTTTCGTGCGTGTTTCGCCGTATTGTTTCCATGACGCTAGCTGCAATTGGGACTGCCCTTGGTGGTGAAGCATAGAGTTCGTGTAAGCGTGAATCGAACTTCTGGGCAACGCTGAAAGGATTACCCCAAGTCTGCGCAAAGCCCCGAATCTGTTGAATTTTCTCTCGCACTGAAGGTGAGTCACCTGTCTTCCTCCCATCAAAATAGTCATCGAGCAAACAGACATGAACTTTATACGCATAAGCCGGTAGCCTGTAAACCGTGTTTATATACCACCGCATGGTAGCAGCCAACGTGCCTTATGCTTTGAGGAGGAGAGTCACCTCTACTATAATGTAAACATAATACAGAATTGCCCGATTATTATATTGGTCATGGTAATGGTTTTTCTGGGCTTATCATTGGGCCTGCAATGATATTTTTCGGTTCATCTGCGCCAGTAAATAAACGTGGAAAATAGAAGGCGTCAATATTCTTGATACGTTAGGTCGAAGAATTCGAGAAACATATGGTAACTGGCGCCGAATGTATGCTTCTTCCCCATGTGCATCTAAGATGTTAGGCATGATGACACTGAGCTCGAAATGACCCAAGTATTTACATATGCACTGCGAAACAGCCCTCGCCTGAGCAACAGCTGTTTCCGGTTTATACGGAATACCGCTAAAAATTGGCTAACTTTTATGCTTCGGGCCACTAAAACGCCAGATTTTATACGTGGGTCAAATAAAAGGTTTATCAAATGGTGGCACGGCAGTCATCAAGTGAGAGCTATTTTAATAACCTGTTCTTTCGCTCTACGAGTGCTTTACTTTCTCGGAGTTGTATTTAGTCGCTTGCTTCCGGCCTTGCGTGATAGGTACTCGTGTTGCTTCTAGCTAATAACCTCTGCAAAATTATGTACTTGCATGTTTTGACACCCGACAGCTCAGATGGCAATGTTGGTTCTTAATTTAATTTGTCTTGTAAAGATATGAGCTCATAGAGCTCTTGCAGACACTGAGACGGATAGACACTGATGGCTAGCGGATATGCAGATATTACCCTTTTTTTGTGGAAAAAAGAGGGTTCTAGAGGAAGCTGACGTGCTGGAACACACAATGAAGGTAAATAGTTGCAGGAGATGAAAGAGTTGCTTCCTTCAGGGTATCAATTACCCCGTTGCTGCAGTAATTGATGGCTTGTAGAATGAGGCCGGAAGGACGTAAACATAATCCAATTACAGTGGAGAAAACGACTTCCGGGGTGTTACTGGGAACAGGGAGACGGAAGGACGGAAGAGACGAACGGAGGAGTTGTGGGACATATTAGTGCAAACATCTAGAGCCATTTCGTCTGGCAAGAAATTAAATGTAATTTTTTTAACATTTCCTTCAACCCCCTATGGCAACCTTGGTTGTTGTAATATACATAATAATCCTTGTTGCGCCCTTGAGCAGCAAACATTGGTAGCACAATCGGGCTCAATATATAATCTATTCACTGTTGTAACCATGTTGTATTTTTCTGCTACTCATTTGTCACATTCGGAGAAAACAATTTCATGGTGTATGAAAGGCATGGGTAGATATTCTGATCTTCCAGCGCGATTCCTAAGTGGCTGTAGCAAGGTTCTGCTCTGTGCCAATGTCATGGAGTCGAACGTTGACAGCGGCAGGTGCACTGCGATAAAGGTGAAATGCAAAACCTCTCTCATGCCGTGCACAGTGCAACGTGCAACGCCAGCACCCACTGAAAGCAGAGTCTCCCTTTGAAGTGCTCCGAATCGTAGCGCTGATTAAGAGCGTTAAATTTAACGCACCGTAGGACGTTATTAATAAACATGCAAATAAAAAAGGAAAAACATTGTTCTTTCCTAATCATCCCTGTAGGGATCCTAGCCACTGATCTGAATGCCTCGTGAAGAAGGGGACGGTACAGCAGGAAAGTGTATTTTATCTACTCATGACCAGAAGTCTGTACCATTCATTTGAATTCATTTTAGGGAATAAACTGATTTAAGAAGTACGTGCTAATTGCAGAAAAGAGAGTAAAATCACATGGGCAAACTTCTAAGGAACATACCAGGCGCTCCCTTCTGCTAACGAAGTGGAATCTAATGCGACGTTTCCATCAGTACGAAAGAATATGAGTTTCCTTACTGAATCAAAAATGCAAACACGCATACGAGAGGGTAGACGATGAATCACGCTTTTCCTTCCTCAAAGCAACACTTTCTGTTCAATGATGTACTCTGCTCACACAGTGAGGAGTTAATGTAAACGCTGCATATAAGAGAAGGCGAACGTAGCGGAGATGCAGAGGGTCATTAGGCGGAGGAGGTGGCGCAAGCACGATCGATACGAGATGTCTGCATTTTTCAGCACAAGTTATTAAGCTGATCATTATGATAGTTTACGCGAGAAGAAAAGCGGTGTACTTATTGGCCTTGTTATGCACGTTTTTATGTACATTCTTGCCCATTGGATGCTGACATACCTAAATAAACTGCTCTCTTTCATTAGCCAAATTCTTTTAACCGATTCTAGGCTTTATATTTATTGTTTTCGTATGTAATTTATCCGAACAATAGAAACGTAAAAGCGAAGGCTAAAGGATTTGTGCGTTCAGAATGGATATTTTTGACAAATGCGGATGAAGAAGAGGTGGTTAGTAACAAGCGTGAGAAAAGGAAAGAATTGCTAAGAGAACGAGAATGACAGTGGTGACATTGATTAGCTGCGTGTGTGAAATGACCGGGAGGATCAGCGCCGAAATGAATCGATGGAGGGTTTCTTAAGGCGACGAAGAGAGAAACGTAGGCAAATAAATTAGGGCTTCAGCAGATTGGCCATGCTATGTGGGGAGATGTCAGAAGGAGGGTAATAAAAAATAACGCCGAGAGAAGTAGTGCCCCAGAAAGAGCCAAATAGGGATATAGATTTTGGGATGAAGAAGTAGTTTCCAAGGATAGTTCACGAGATGAAGAAATAGAAAACACTAGTTTTAAACATTACATAGATAAGTGGGATAAAGTGGAGGTAGCAAAATGATTAACAATATAGAGAAAACGACATCTGCGATCTTTTAAGTGAAATTAAAAAAAAAACACATTTTAAGCGTTATATCATCTCACAAAGAACTGCCGTCAGTGGGTCAGGTTTCCCACCACCCGTTCGAGTAGGCATGACATAACTGCATCTCGCAGCATTTCGCCGGTCTTTTACCGATATTGGGTTTTCTCATTGTTTCTTTTTTAGTTGCTTAAATCGGTCAGTATAGGAGCATCAGGGCGAAGTCCGAAGCGTCCTCCCCCGTTTCTCGTTTGTTTCTCATTAGCCTGGAGACGAGAGATCTGCTAATTACAACCGACGCTTGTGTGCTCTTTTGCCGCTTGCCTATAACGCAGACTTGGACAACGCCGTCCGGCAACAGCGATGACGGTAACTTGCACCAGCCGCCAGGAAATCTAATATCACCCCGGCGTTCGAGATGTCCAGAAAATTGCGCGCCTTGCGTCACAGAGGCATCCGCTCTATGGTAGAATATTGAACCGGTGCGTCTGACGTCGCTGGCATCCGAGACTCATGGTGTTACAGGCTCGCACTAGATATTAGGGTCGCGAAAGTCAGTACTTTGAGCCAGCTAGAGAACATCCCTGGGGTCATCGAAATTTGATGTAGGTGCAAAAAGACATCGCGCTAACGTATTTTACTTGAAGCTAGATTCATCAAGAGCCAGTGGGAGAGACTATGAGACTTTGTTGTTCAGCCGCTGAATCGCAAGGTCGCAGGAGCACGCCACGGCCGCGACAGGCGCATTTTGACACAGACGAAACACATTACATATCATATGTGTTATCAGCGCTAGATGAACTGCAGGTGGTTCACATTAGTCAGAAGCCCAGCAAAACGTCAAAGGTTCTTCTTCAAATCTTCCACACCTCTCCAAGGTGCTCCCCGATTCGGCAGGCTACGTGTAGTTCACGCTCAAACACACAATGAGACGCAGGACGACGAACTTGCAGTAACAAAACGAGAATTAACTTTATATAACAAGAACACGAAGCACTGGGTACAGAAAACTTATTCGCACGAGACAAAGAGGCGACACACTTTACAAAAGAGACTGAGCTAATAACTAACAGCAAAACGAGCGCATAGCTCTTTTTACGACTTCTCAGTCAGGGCCTGCCGGCTACACTGTCTTTTCCGAGCGAGAATCGAATCAGAACCAGAACCGTCAGTAACTGCGCGACGCGCTCTTAAATAACCAGCGCCGAACCTTCTAGGCGCGGAGGAGGAACGGAAAACAGCTTAGCGCTGCCAAAGCTATGCCTTCCCCCCTTGGCCTTCTGGAGAGGCTTCGAATTTTCTCGAGCATGGTCAGCACGCGCGGCCCTCCCGCGCGAAGCGAGGAGAAGGGCCGGGACCGTGCGGGAGAATGCACGCTTGACTCCGCGCATGGCGACGAGGGCGAGGAGGCGCAACGCGGTGGCCGAGATGACGTAATCGGTCGCGTCGCTTTCTCGTAGCTTGGAAAACATTCCATCGCCGTTTTCTGCGGCGCGCGCGCCGAAACATTAAAGAGAGGGCCACCGCGGCCTTACACGCCCCACCATAAGAGGATTGCTGGGCTTTTTTGCCCAGCCAAACCGAATACATACTTAAGGCCGCGGCCCTTCGTCCGCTGGCACACGGTGTACATGCACACTTTCTGTTCATAGTCGCTTCGCGGCATGCATGGCGTTCAAAGCCAGTCGCAGTTCCTGGCGCACAAAGTTCACGAGCACAAAGTTCAAAATCACCTTTCTCGCGTACAGTCACTGCACAGCGTGCAGAACGTTCACGATAGGTCCCAGATCCTGGAGGTCCACACACATCATATGTGGTCAAGTCCGGCAAATGTTCTTCGCGCGCTTCGCTTGTCACTCCGTGCGCTCGAGCGCGCACACTTTCATGCACAGGCGAGCAGGACCGCTCACGCCCGCCGGCGCAACGCTGCTCAGGCTCAAGTGGAGAATTTGTTTCGTCTCGGCACTCGTTAGAGCTAAGGAGGGGAGCGGCATCATGCGGCTCGTGTAGGTCTGCAAAAATGCAGCATGCTAAACACTCGCCTTCGAATGGGGGACTCATCGCTTCTCTGAGCGTCTCAGGTTCACGAGTGAAAGTGGCGGTCGATTCAGCGCCTGTCATGGCACTGACCTTGATATTTACGGTCACTGATGAGATCGCTCTCCTACATACAGCATCTTCTGCGGTCAACGTGTTCGTAGCCGGCGCGTCGTGGTTCAACGCGGCGGTCTCGACTTGCGGTGTTGCTGTCGATAAACCTCCAGCGATGATGCTCTGTTCTTTAGTTGTTGTTGTTGTTGTTGTTGAAAACTTTTATTGTCTTTAGAGCCAGAGGGGTGGGACGTATCCTGTGACTCTCTTGGATTTTCGCTTATGCTACCCCCTGTAAGCTCATCCTCGCGCGGGGTGCTCACTTCATCCTGGAGTGTCTTTGGTTCACAGTTGCGAGCGGTGGCTAATTCCGCTCCTATCGTGGTGCTGACTGTAGTATTTACGACAGCTGCTGAGACTTCTGCCGTACAAGCAGCCTCTGTTGCGGCCAACGCATGATCGCTGATCTCGCCGATCGCATCAACTGTGGCGCCCTGTTCTTGATAAGCGCTCACGCCCGGTTCTGCTGTTTCACCCGCATTTCCTACATTAAACGCGTCAGGATCATTAGTTTGTAAACACGCGGCGGCTTTACGCTCTTCGATTACTTCGTCTACAGCGAGTTTGAGTTCGGTCTCCTGCTGCCACGCGTCTTCCCGCGCACCTGGCTGAACGCTGACGCCTTCGGTAATCTGAGCGCCCGCGGGCACTTCTATCGCTACGGTTTCCGCAGTTGGTTTGGCGCTGTTTACTTCCTTAGCCGGCGACGCGCCGTTCATGCCGACTGAATTTCTCTCCTCGGCGAAGGTCGTCTCCGCCGGATCTATGCTCGTGGTAGTGTCTGACGCTGAAGCTGCAGCATTACCTGACACATTCCCTTCGAGTACTTTTCGGGGCCGCTCTTTCGAAACGCTCTTTGTAGTTTCTTCTACTTGCTTCAATTTGGCGTCCGAGGGGCATTCGTCTTACTTGTAATAACTGGATCGCTTTTTGAGTTTCCAGTTCGTACTTTCTCAATTCCGTCTCCATCTTTG
Source organism: Amblyomma maculatum (assembly GCF_055883805.1). Classification (NCBI taxonomy): domain Eukaryota; kingdom Metazoa; phylum Arthropoda; class Arachnida; order Ixodida; family Ixodidae; genus Amblyomma; species Amblyomma maculatum. The sequence goes on along the minus strand of NC_139351.1, from coordinate 87,455,414 downwards.
CGATTTCCAACTTAGCTTTTATCTCCATTTTTCTGATTTCTAATTCAGTCTCTATTTTTGCCTCTGTCTCTCGACGCTTCACTAGGTCCTTACTGTTTGTCTTTGTTACGCAATTCTTCCGTCTCAGTGAGGCTACGGGGACTCTTATGGACACACTGGTCCATCCGGAAAACACTGACTTTCTGGTGTTCATGTTTACTAATCCAACTAACTACACGTCGACACCGCGCACCTCCCGCTCCTAATGCCTGAGCCACGCACACGAACGGGCGCTAGAAATCCCGCTCCCCTGAGCAATGGTTCCGCCTTTCTCGCCGCGTCGCTCCTCGCTGTGGGGCACTTCCGATCGTCGCTGCCTCTGACCGTCACCGCTTGGGGTCCCTGGGTCCTTGCACGCGTCGACGAAGCTCCTACCCCTTACGACCGGGAGATCGTGGCACCTCAGCAACGGTTGCTCCCTCCTTGCCGCGCCGCTCCTCTCTGGTGGGCACTCCTATTCGCCGCTGCCTCTGACCGTCTCCTCTTGGGGTCCCTATGTCCTTGCACGCGGCGAAGCTCTTCCACCTTGAACGGCCGACAGACTTCGGTGAGCGCCGATAACATTGCGACGGCTCGAGTAACGGGCTGGGCTTGCGGAGTGCTGCAGCTGCCGAATCGTACTGTCGGCTGCGCCAGTAAAACGTCAAAAGGTTCTTCTTCAAGTCTTCCACAGCTCTCCAAGGTGCTCTCCGATTCGGCAGGCGACATGTAGTTCACGCTCAAACGCACAATGAGACACAGGACGACGAACTTGCAGTAACAAAACGAAAATTAACTTTATATAACAAGAACACGAAGCACAGGGTACAGAAAACTTATTCACACGAGACAGAGAGGCGACACACTTTACAAAAGAGACTGAGCCAATAACTAACAGCAAAACGAGCGCATAGCTCTTTTTACGACTTCTCAGTCGGGGCCTGCCGGCTACGCTGTCTTCTCCGAGCGAGAATCGAATCAGAACCAGAACTGTCGATGGCTGCGCGGCGCGCTCTTAAATAGCCAGCGCCGAACCCTCTAGGCGCAGAGGAGGCACGGAAAACAGCTTAGCGCTGCCAAAGCTATGCCTTCCCCCCTCGGCCTTCTGGAGAGGCCTCGAATTTTCTCGAACATGGTCAGCACGCGCGGCCCTCCCGCGCGGCCCTCCCGCGCGAAGCGATGAGGAGGGCCGGGACCGTGCGGGGGAATGCAGGCTTGACTCCGCGCATGGCGACGAGGGCGAGGAGGCGCAGCGCGGTGGCCGAGATGACGTAATCGGTCGCGTCGCTTCCTCGTAGCATGGAGAACATTCCATCGCCGTTTTGTGCGGCGCGCGCGCCGAAACATTAAAGAGAGGGCCACCGCGGCCTTACAAGCCCCTTACTACGCCCAACTTCATGTTATGTGTCGCTTGGTACCATAACCACCGCTTACTTGTACCACCGTATTATCATCTGGGCTGTCAGGTCGCAAAGGCCGTATTGTCAATGCTTATCGGGAGGGAGGTATGTGACAATTGAATCTTGCCATTTCTTATTTTATAAGGTGGGCACATAGCGGCTGCTTGAATGGATTGAAACCAAATTGAGGACATCCTAGTGAGCTAAGAAAACAAAACCAATGAGAGGTAACTTTGAGAGACACGAATACAGTAGTAGATTGTGTTAGGGGAAAAGCGCGACTCAATGGTATCGTCGCTGACTTTAAGATCAAACCAGCTTAAATAATCTATGAAATGCTAAACGGAGATAATGGCTGATCGGTTAGTCTTACAGAGTGCAGTTCAAGGGAATTATAGATTCAGCACGAGTGTTAGAGATTCAGTGCGTCGACAAGGTTGGCAAGTTGAGGGCATGAAGCGAGAGCAGCTCCCGCCGGAAAAGGTTGAAGAGGAAGACCTATAATGGTAGAGTTTTGCTAACCGCAACGTTAGTACTCAGAGTAATATTATTTTTTGCCGAGCTATATACTGAAAAAGGCCACCATTCGGACTACGCGCATGTGCGCTGTCTTGTTGTGAGTAATTTTTTTTTTTATCAACGCTTAGCTGTACAGCTATACTCGATCGTTTCAACACCTATACGTGTGATTTTATCGTCGAGCTCAGGAGCGAGAATATACAATCCTTGCATCGTATAAGGCTACCACAACACGTCGAAGTGTGTCTGGCATGCTCCCGTAGTATTCCACAATTTCGTTTTCACCGAACAGCGGATTCCGGCTGGAAGAAGGCAGCTGAAGGAATTCAGGTGAATACAATGTCTACTATCTGCAAGTGCATCACACTGTACTGCAGAGAGCCTGAGGATGGGCAGCAATGCTAGACGCTAACTCTGCCGCCTAACAAGCAAACGCAGCCTTCAACCCTTGTAATTTTATTTATGTCCCTCATTGTGACCCGTTTAGGAAGAACTCGCACCTCTGTTAGGCTTCTCCTCTAGCTGAATTAGCGTTCTGCAACAGCCCTGATTATTCAGTCGTTCTGTTGTTCAATTACTGAGGAGAAATTGGCGGCTGATAAACAAGGCTCACTACTGTAGGAGCTAAAATGTACAACGTATGCACCTAAGACTGAGTAATACATGCGAACATTCATCTGCGCCACTTTGTGAGTGTTACTATATGCTAGTCCGGCGCACTTTTATATATCTAGGAATTGGTGACACACTTGCGATTTCGTGACGTTGCCTCTGTCACGCTTACTCGCTTTCAGCGCTCATCATCTTGCAGGAAATTTTTTGAATTAATGCATTCTACTTTTAAATTTGATTTTTTTTTTATGAGACGTTCATGACAGACAATCCCGATTTTTTAAAGTATATATGTATACCTTCCAGTCTTTTACTGCGTAGACAGGGGGGGCATATTCCTATGCTTTACAATACGTGCGCTTTCGGTTGGGTTACCCTATATTCTGATAGCTGCATAGCAAGTATTTGTATTAGATGAAAGCCCGTTTGGCGCACCACAAGACTCTGACAACTTTCAATGTTTTTCTCACCTGGTGGCGGTATCTGGCGTCCCAGAAAGGTATATATTGAAAGAAACAACTTGCGTCTTTTTAAATGTTCTTTGTAGCAAACCATTGTAAATAACTCATTGAAGCAAGACGAGCAATCTTTTAAGGCACCCACTTCTAAAGCACCGATACCAAAATGATATAAGCGAGGACAGCCATCTGCTCCGCAATGTATTGATTCTTCATATATCCCTATACCATTTAGTCCACGTGACGTCTAAAGAATGGCCTCTGGCAACGAAACGCGACATTCTTTAGCGTATTATTACTTTCCGTTTCCAGCTTAGCAAAACGAAATGGCAAAGTTCGTATGAATAGCGGCTCCCGTGTTATTGCCGCGCGGCGGAAGTAAGTTGTATTTCGTATTTCCGGACGAGCACCTTTGGCTGCCTCGATCTATTATCCACTTCGCAGCCTAACTCGTTCGGGCGGACGTTATTAACGACGCTAACGAAATAGTTATCAGCCCTTCCAGTGAACGCGTTTTCATTTAACTCGACTCAGTGCAGTTGAGGCGTGGCAGTGTTGTCATGAAGTTACAAATCTATTACCGATTCTCCTCGGGCAAAGCGAGACATCGTCACTATGAGATAAATTGAACCAGGTACAGGGAAGAAATTCAGGAGAATATAAGGTGCATGCTCAGCCATGTGGTGAATTCAATATATATTGGTTGTTCACATGGCTTCACAAGATGCATGTACGTTACTGACAGAAGCAAGGTGGCAGACAGAAGCAGCTCCTCCTGAACAGCGAGAGGTAAAGATGAGCAAATATTGACTCTCTTCCAGGGAGCCTAACACCTAACCTATTAATTTAGGCTTATGAAAATTATATTTTATGGCCGGAAAAAGAAAATACTCGACCAACATGTATGCCCTAAATTTTGAACTCACGTTTAGAGGCAATTTGTTATTGTGGAAAGCACTCTATCTCAGTGGCGGTGCTGCCCTCCTAGCAAAAGATTTTGTTTGTGGAGACCGTATCTCGAACGAACTATAGAAAAATAAAAAAGATGGAAGAAAATACACCTGTGGATTAGTTTCAGAAGCAAATTGTATGGGCAAAATTGCGTATGGTTACGAACTCTGTCCCAGGGCCGAAACAGTTGTGCTGCGGACTTTGAGATTTAGCGTTGACAGAGGGCACATTTTGACACATGGAGGTAAATGAAGACAATTAACGAATACTAGGGAAAGCTAAGAGAAAGTAAAAAGGCTGCGCAAGTATATGAAGTATAACTCGGGTCAAGCGATGTATGTTTAAGAGGTAATCTTTAGTCGAGGATAACCAGGTACTGATTCTGAATACCAGGCACGTGTATCCTATCGAGACAGTACGTGATAGAGCAAGGACACCAGAAAACGGAATGTTGGACAAAAGACGCTCACAGTATAAATATGAGCTCAAGTTTTGCCTTTCCCAATTTCTTTGTTTGTGTGTGTGTGTGTGTGTGTGTGTGGATAGGGGAGCTATATTTGTTTTTTTTGTGCCACTGCTGATTCATCATTCCGGCCTATTACTTTGTTTGTGCGCTTGTGTGAAGAGCCATCATTATCCGTAAACGTTATGAACGAACTCCCCTATGTGCAGCTACACATCGAGACGCACGTGAGTGCATCAGGCTGCTGGTAAAAGTTTAAAAAACCTTGAATTTCCTTCCTCGCATGAAACTTTCCTTAACGCTCCCTTAGGAACTGTTTGCAAGCTTAGTTTAGTCTCTCTTTGCCTATTATATTACGCCTTCCTGTACAGTTACAGTGAAATATTCGCAATAACGAACCGCCACGGACACATAATATCTATGTTCTGGTTCTAAATTTCATATTGCGAAACATTCACCTTATTACGTATTTGGAGATATTCATAAAATGCTCTACGCCATGCGTGGAGAGTATTTACGGCTTTTATGCGCTTCTGTGTGCCTTTTTTGTGCAAGAGGGCATTATGAGAGCTTCATGACTGGTCATTTATTTTTGCTTCTCCGCAATTTCAGACTTCAGATCAATAAACTACTCAAAAAACATGTCTTGTTAACAATGAAAAAGGAATATTTTTCCGCCTAAATATGCTAGAGGTATGAAGAAAGACAGTCTTTAAGCTTTTGTAGTTTCGAAGCAGTGATTTTGTTTGTTGGAAACTGAAAAATTTCATAAAAAATGTAGTTACAGATGGATGGGCATAGCAACATAGAAATAGCGCGAGTGTTTGAGAGAAACAGTTGAGTAATTCTTGCAGTTATCATCATTTCAAAGGCACGGGCAAAGAACGCTCGAAATCACCAAAATGAATGGGTATAACAGTCGGTGTTAAAATATATCAGCATAAAAATGGCGCCCAACGTGCTACACAGCGAACGATTTCACGAAACATTATTCCTTGTACCCGTTATATTGCAGAAAATATCATCTTAGTATCAGTATGGGGGGAAACAAGCCACTCGAAACAAAGAAATCATCGTTAGGTGGAATATGCCCAGAGAAAGCTGCAAAAACATATTGTGCGCACTTGTTCACATATGATGTCCAACGGTAAGACCGGTTCTTTAATGTGATTGAGCACCTAGGGGGTTTAGTATACAGGTATACACTTCACCCGGTCTTTAAAAATTTTTTCTGTGTTCCAGCAGCAACACCGCCTTGCAACGGAATGCGAGCCAAACCTATCCGTTATGTCCACGGTATGAGGCCCAAAATGGCTGCAGTGGAGTAAAATGAAGCATCACTCCCTGGGCATGGTACTATGCGCTCTTTTTAAAACCACACAACAGAAATCAAAGATAAAAATCACATTGTGTGCAGCAAAAGATATTTCAAACATAGAGGATATTTCATAAAACGAAGCATATTTCAATAAATTGTTCTCGACGCAGTCATTTTATTTGGGAGCTCGGCTGGTGGCGGCTCACCTGCAACTCATCATGTTGTTTTTCTAGCCCATTGATCCTCCATTGTAGAGATAGTTTTAGCGAATAGAAGGCGGCACTCTATAAAAGAAGCATCGTTTCTGCTTGAATGTAAAGTCTGTTTAAAATCATACTCTATATAAGGCAATAGTAGAATTTCTGATACCAGTTCAACCATTCCCCTACTGAAAAACCAAAAGTTCTACGGGGCAGTAACCTCATAAAATCTCATTTAATCGCATAAACTCTCATACAGTGCACATCAGTATCATAAAATAGCGTACATAATTTATGATAATGTATGTACAAGAAACTATGACATCTTATGCAAATATATGCGACTTGTATGTGATTTCTTATGTGAAGTGAATGAGACTGTGTGAGAAAATGTGAGGTTATTGCCTCATACATTTTTTTCAGTATGGTCATGTTTCACGTATGAGACTTCAAGGACAGTTCCTCCACATGACATTGAATTTAATGACTACGATGAAGTTCCCTTACCAAAATACTTCCAAAGAACTTGGATTACAGCCCTCATCCTGAAATATTCCTTAATCCTCGACTCATACACATCGTTTGGGGCACAAGATGGAATATTACCGTCGTGATGAGACTCTCGCCTCGTACATCCTTGTACGAGAGATCGCCGTAATGACTCTCAACGCGTCACGTACTCGAATATCGGCTGAAGCTCAGCACAGCGAATTCATTACGCCGCGCAATTTGATGGAAAAGGATGGGGCCAGAGTTATCTTCTTTCATAGCAGTTTCTCAGAGCAACTCGTCCCGTTTAATGACTATCTTGGCTCGTGCGCATGAATATCTTGAGCGTAATGTCTGGTAAAAACGAAGTACGAATTTTTAGAATAAAATAAAGCGAATGTGAGCAGATTCGAAAATACGCCAGGAACATTTGTTGGATTATAGGTCAAGGAGGCTGCGAACCTTGTTCCCTTTCTGAATGCTTAAGTTACTTGATTTTGTTGTAATAATTTGGGCTTGAAAGGTTGTATGAAAGTTGCTCATGTCAGCAGCTATTATATTTTTTTACGAAAATAAATACAATGTTTCACTAGCACCAAAGAAGCTCAGTTACCCAACAAGTAGACAAGCAGTTTAAGCGAATATTTGTGCTGTAGCCTTTTGTTAACCCTGATTCTTTTTATAAAGTTCCAGTGTGCAATTTCTACCCTATGCGCTTTTTCGTTAACTCTTTTGTTGGACCTGAGGACGAAAAACATTTACAAGTGTTTTAGACCATCTTTAATTCTGAGAAGTGTAGAACGTTGCAAAATTTGTTGTAGACTTATTTTGAATGGCCTAAGGTTCCAAAGAATAGGCAGCGAAATGTTGCTCATAAAGTTGCTCCTGTTCTCGAGGCGAGCAAGTAATGGAACTGAGGAGCAATATCATTTCGGAATGGACTAATAGGTTACCGCTACGTAACAGCAAATATGTTATTTTTTGCCATAAAGGCAATTTTTATGAAGCGCAGAAAATTGCATAACAGCCAAGTACCCTTGGCGCCACCTCTCACCGATTCCGGCATCGGCCATGGATGATGTATTTTTAAACACTTCGAGAAACATTTTTCCCCTTCTTAGTCACCGCTACCATTGAAATAGAATAAAGCAAAGTAGCGAGCGTAGCCAACAATGCGGAATACCATAATAAAAAGAGCGCAGAAGAGACGACAGAGTGGAAGGCTAGCCTTACACACGAGAGGCGAATATTTCTTCTGTGGTCTAATAACGGCACTGCCATTTATTCCCACGGAGGCGCAAAGTACGGAACTTTTGGCGTACCTCGCCTTTGGCCTAGGTTTGATAGGTTAAGTACTTTTCTTAAACTATTTTCTTCAATTCGGCTCTCCTTGAACCATGCATCAACCTTTGCGGACAGGCGGCGCTCGGCCGAGAAATGTTCTCTCCTGGTCGAGGGCCCTGGCGCTCGGTGATTGCGCTGTCGCCCGCTAGTGGCTTTTCTCATAACATTGGCTGTCTTTTCAATTTTTTCTTATTTATTAAATGAGAAAAACTGTCAAAACAAGTTCCCGAAATGTTCATCTTCATGTCACATTTTCAAATCTCGTGGGAACAATGTCTGGTACCACGAGCGTTACCCGCAAGCCTTGCGTAGATTAAAGACTGTTTCTATTTTCTGCCTCTGAAGATTAAGTGTCTTAAGCCACGGAGTTAAGCTCGTGTATTTTTGCTTCTGTGTGTGTGTGTGTGTGTGTGTCTGTGTGTGTGTGTGTGTGTGTCTGTGTGTGTGTGTGTGTGTCTGTGTGTGTGTGTGTGTGTGTGTGTGTGCGCGTGTGTGCGCGCGCGCGCGCACACACACACACACACACACACACACACACACACACACACACACACACACACACACACACACACACACACACACACACACACACACACACACACACACACACACACACACACACACACACACACACACACACACACACACACACACACACACACACACACACACACACACACACACACACACACACACACACACACACACACACACACACACACACACACACACACACACACACACACACACACACACACATATATATACATTGCCTTTACCGAAACGTCCGCTATCGTCCGCAATGTCAGTATGACTGCCGTGGTTTCGACTGGGTCAAATTTGATCTCGAAACCAATTAATTACGATGTATAGGGGCTTGTATAGGGGTTTTCGAGCATTTTTCTATAAACTAATTGATAGTATATTGATACATCTTTTTTGATACAGTATTCTTTCCGAAAACTAGATTGATTGAAGTCTGAGGTGCCTTTCACTGTATTAGCGATTACCTTAGTAAATACTTTGTAGCTATTGGTTAGTAAGCTGATTGGTCTGTAATTTTTCTAGTAAATCATTAGCGCCCCCTTTTTTACAAGTGAAGACATTGTTAGCGTTCTTCCCAGATTGCGGTACCGTCGATGTCTTAAGGCATGAGTATACAGCTGTGGCCTGTTTTTTCGGCACCCCACCTTCGAGCAACAAATCTATAGTTACGTTATCCTCTTCAGTTACTGTCCTCTTTTTTATATCTTCTAACGTTTTCTTAGCCTCGTGCTTTGTTACTGGAGCAATGTCTGATTCCCTACTGCCAAGCTCATTACTGTCCTGATTCTTGCGGTTACTGTATAGGTGAGTATAAAACACCTCGTCTACTTAGACTATCTCGTCCATATTATTAAAAACATGGTCTGTATTGCTCCTTAGCGCATGTATCTGATATTTGCTTACGCCCAAATTCCTCTTCACCGCTTACGACTGTCTTCAGAGTATGGTCAATTTTCTCAATATATACTCTTCCTTATGTCGGAGACATTACGCCTAATGATTACCTTTCTGTGTGCAGGGTTGGAGGCTTTCATTCTTTGGAGTTTCCTATTGTAATATTTTGTCTGCTTAGATAATGTCTTGGTATCCTCTAACAATTCTATCGCCTACTTCTACCACGCACTTTGTAATGATACCTCTGTATTTGTCGTTCCTTGGTTCTACACTAATATTTTCATAGTGGGTGGTACAGCGCCATGTACCAACTCGCACAACTGTCCACCCTACTTCTACACTAATGTCGTATTCCTTGATTAAAGCTGGATATCTACTCCTTAGCGAGAATCTGACTTCTTCTACTTTCCCTAACACCACTGATTCGTTGGACACATTTCTTATTAATTTGTTCCCTTCCATCTTTAAATCTACACCAAATAGAAACCGTACCATCCTGTGGTCACTGCATCGCACCTTCCCAATTACCTCTACACTCTGCACAATGCCAGGAAAGGAGCCAGTATTGGGTTACATCCATTTTCGACCTCCCCATTGGGGCTTTTCCATGTCTTGCTCCGGTTTTTCCGTTTGTTCAAGAAAGTATTCACGATTCGTAAGTTACTGCGCCCTGCGAACTCGATTTATAACTTCCTCCTGCAATTCCTAAAGCCAGTGCCACAGAGAGCCTAGTCTCCAACCTGCTTTTTGCCTACCTTAGCATCGATGTACCCATAAGTACCGTATACTGTATTTTTACTTTCCTATTGCGAATACTGCACCTTCGTTACGGTGCCCTAGACTGCCTAGTAACCATCACTAAATATAGGGCCGTACGACTGTATACCCTTTAGTTTGTACTCTCTTATTAGGCTCAATTACAATGCCTGCCACTTTCTCATTATAATATAGGATTCCAGCACTTATTACGTTAACAGCTATACGCTTATTGATCAGGCGTCCTACTCCTAATTCTCGTCTTTCCGGTAAACCTCAATAACAAGTAGCATACCCGCCCTTTAGTACAGCATTATGATCGGGGTTCGAGAAGAGTTTGGCGCGGCTCCTCCAGCGGTCGACGAGAGCAGACGAGCGGGTGCCGGCGGGCACCGCAGGCTAAAATTCTCCGGCTAACGCCCCTTAATAGCTAAATTTGTTGAACCTTATTTACCTAAAGAATTTTGGCGCATCGAAAGCAAATTTAGCTAAGCATTGTTTATAGTTTCAATGCACCCGGTTCCTCGTCGACACCGATGTCCTCTTTGTTCATAGTGATCGTGCCACAAGGAAAGTAGCTGAGGTATGCCATATCGTGAGGAAAGGAAATCGTTGTGTCAGACAGGAGTTAGTTGTCTTGTCTCATAAGGAAATGGACATGTTAAACAGTGGTCAACGACGATGATCGCACGTGCGGATATGACTCCTTTTAATTACGTGACAAGAGCATTTCTGATAGAGCGCATTCGCACATGCTTCACGTTTGCCTTAATAAGACAGTGTTTCTTTTTTCTTTTTCAATAAACACAGTCGCAACTTAAGCGCCGCGTGTATCTTTTCCTCGTTCTTCGTCCCGTGTCTTCGCGCTGTTTTGTTAGAAAATTCATCACCAATTCGCCAAACTGCCGTTCTACTGTAATTTTTGCCTTCGTCTGTGAGGCCTATTGTATTACTTCGACGGGACTCTCGAAGACAGCATTAAATTTCGGTCAAAACATGAACATAATTAAGGATTGCCTTTTCAGCTATGGGTAACTACGCAAGCTTGTAACCCATATTAAACTCGTTATAGGTACCGGATTACGCAACTACGATGTTTAAGGTTAAAAACGCGAGCACAAGTACTCGTTAAACCAGGCCTGTTTTGCATAAAAACAAAGGTAGAGAGGGGAGCCTCAATTCCCAAGTCAATTCAACGTTTCGACAGGCGGACTATAGTCTTCGTCTGGGCGCTACCCTAGTTCAGTGCCTCTTTCATGCCGTGTAGACCTCTTCTTTCTCTCGTTTTGCAATGAATCCTATAATGATAGTGTTAATGTGTGAGAGGTTTGAAAGAAACTGGTTATTAGGCCTTGAGAATGAATTTGTCGGCGTTGTTTTTTTTAAAACTTGTATCGGGGGAGGGGGGGGGGGGGGGGGGGGCACCAGCTTTTTTTTTTAGTTGTCACGTGAAGAGTTTTAACCCCGTGACTATACATTGCAACTTGTCCAAACGCAATCCGCTCAATTTATCGCTACCATTTTGCGGTTAAGTAATGTCGGAAGAGGTTTAAGCACTTTATTACAAGGAGTTTCTTTTTGTATGTCGGATTTTAGGCGAACGTTATGTGCGGAACTGATTGTCCAGCTTCGATGAAAAATTGATCGGCCTGGCGCCAACCGTTCATATCCGTGATTTTCACTTACAGGCAAATTTCTAGGCGCAAAAATATTGCGGAAGCGACTGATTCACCAAGGAAATACTCAATCCTGAAATTGACGGATTCGAATATGAAAATAACCCCCCCCCCCTCCTTTTTTTATTTCATACCGGCGTTCGCTTGGATCATACGGCGTTTTATTTGTTGCTCCCTTTTCTTTTCTTTTTTTGTATGCGGTAGCAACTACTATACGAATACATACACATCAACAGGCCTTACAAAAGGCTCTCTGTTTTGCGTAGAATAAAAAATTTAGGGCATTTGTGCGGCGTGATGTGAAGGCATGTACAGGAGTAATTTGCAGCCAAAAAAAAAAAAAAAGCGGTGTTGACTCTAAACAATCCCTTGAGCAATGTATGTAGTTGAAGGAACAAAAATATTCCTTTACACGCACTTAAAAGCCGCTTGCTGCGAATTAACGAATAAGGCGATTTAATTACAAATGCATGTTGCAAGGTTTAAATCCTTATGCCTAGTATTGTTCACCCATGAAATCTTTGTCTAGGAAATTTCCTTCTTTTCCTTAGTGGTTCAGCCGTGAATTGGTTACGTCGACGCAGTCATCTACGTTCTACACTATGCAGAACAGCACGTGGCATCGATGGCATTGAATTATTCATCCTCACGTATTCTTGCAACATGAACACTATGACAACTTATACAAAACATACAATGTATTCTAAGCAGAAAATCACGGTAGGAGAATGAGGGGCTACTGAAGACATAAATATGAAGAAAACTAACAGCCCCTCGAATGGAGGAAACTGGAAGGGACGGTTCTTACGCCTATTATCTGTGGCGTTGTTCACTGAGAAATAAGTAGGTTAACTGCGTTTCATTCTAAATATAGTTATTTAGAAAACTTTGTTGGGTACTGGCTTCCTTTATTCAAAATATGGAGCTGCCTCATTACTTTTCACTTTTGTTTCCATTGCAAAGCAGCGAAAACCGAGGGACAGTAGTCAGAGGTGTATCGACACTTGATATAAGCCTAGCCACGCCGTTAGAAGAATGTATACAAAATAAATAAAACAATGCATGAAGCCATAAAACACGAATTATGCACAGAATTATCCAATGTAAAACTGGTTATATCAAAGCATATCACTGGGAAACATATTAGACTGGACATAATATTATATTCCTCTAAAAACGTTTTTGTACAGAAGGACTATATGACTACAAGGCGTAAACGGGACGCACGTCTCGACAATACAGTCTACATTGACTTAACCAAACGTCAATGGTCCTAACGCCCTAATCTTGGGAAGCATTTCAAGTTTCGGAAAATAATTTGGCATAAAAAATAGCCCAGCATGAATCCTTTCAGAGCTGTCGTAATTGTTGCGAAGAATGAATACGACGTTACATTTAGTCTGTTCTTGAGCGAGCTATCGAATGGAAAAAGAAATTTGACTTCACTTCATTACAGTGTATGACGCTGCCAGTGCTAGCTTGCCCCTCTTCCGCATAACTAATCGCGTTCAATAACTACTTTGTCGTTTGCATTACGAAGTAATAATGAATAAAGTCTTTATTAGAACGGAAATTCAATAACACGGAAAGTTGAGCTAGTTGGTACATATCGCAGGTGTTGTCTTCTTCCTTGTCCTTCGTCTCCGCGCTGTTATTCCTTAAAAATTAGAACGGAAGAGGTTGCCGTCGGCCTCTGTTTGAGGAACAGGGAAGTTAGGATGGTGGTGTTCAGTTTCTGTTTGTTCTTCACATCTAGGTTCTTCTGTCTTCTTTGTTTTTTCCGTCTCGATGACTTGCGCGTTATCAGTCAGCAGCTCTTACACTAACTCATCAAGCCAGGCAGCTAAAATGCATCACTTTGCTTATCCAGGGGAAATAAGTAAACTCTCGGGTAATTTGGCCAAGCATTTTATGCTGTAACTTGGTTTAGGCACATTATTTGACAATTTCATTTGATAAAATATACCTTGTCCTCATCGTACTAGTTGCTGAAACTCAAAAGGTAAAATAATATAGCTTCCAGAGAGCCAGTTTCATGCTGCTTTCGTGCGCAGTTTAATTGTCTTGCTTGCTTTTAGAGTACGTGAGATTGTCCGTTTTTATAAAAGAAAAATTGAAACCACCGCAGCAAATGGCGCGCTAGAAGGTTCGGCAAGCGGCTCAGCAGATTAAATGAGTTTAGGTATAGAAACGAGTCATGGAATGTGTACTTATAGATGGAATGTGTACTTATAGTAAAAAAGGCATGAGGAAGGGTCAGCTGTGTATGTATCCGACAAAAAGCTTGCTGTCAGTATAAGTATTCTTAACGGGCTATGTTTCAACTATCAGTAACGTAAATAACCATCCTGTTCATTGCTGAATAATATCCTGAGTTATTAGGATGATTTGAAGGCCTATTTGATGTTTCAACTACCTTTCGCCAGAGCTTGTAGGAAAATTTATCGCTGTTGACTTCACGATCAAAATAAATGTGCTTTATGAGCAGTTTTTGTCACAAGTTTAGAGTCCAGGGCATCTGCTTCTGAGCCACTTCGTGCGGTTTGTAATGAGTTTCCAAAGTTCCGAACCTCTTGGTGGTAAGAATATTTTTGCCGTATTTTCTGCAATACGCACGACCTCCGCTAATTCTAGACCACTACACATTTTAGAAACAGACCCCCTGGGACCTATCTACGCTTCGGCAAGGGCTGTACATCGATACTTTGAGGTTTTAACGCGGTAGCGTTAAGGAGCTCGTGTCGCAGAAAAGCCGTTGTTGGCGGCGGCGTTGGCCGTGAGCGATAAATCCTGGCATGCACTTCATAAATAAAAAGCAACTTCCAAGATGGGCTGGGTGGGAATCGAACCAGGGTCTCCGGAGTGTGAGACGGAGACGCTACCACTCAGCAACGAGTTTTTTTTTCTTTATTGCAGGAATAAGTACAAATACATCAATAAAAGATCGTGGTTGTCATGCCCCTTGGCTGACAACCGTGTCTAATGAACTTTCATTACAAGTTCGCCCATCAGGCTCAAGACCTCCACCGCAGTGTCTTGCTGCTTCAAAATTTCTTTTAGTTTATACACTTGTTCAACAAAATAATCACATACAGATTCTGCATCGACATCACAGTGTCTATAAGCCATCCTACTCCTCCAAATACTTTGAAGGCCCAATAGCATGATGAGGTCATACTGAAAATCATCATTAATAGCTGTCAAGTACCGAGTTCCACGTGGCGTCAATGGCAGGTCTTTTTTAAGTGTCCTTTGTAACACATCCCAGTAAAACACCGCATCCCAACAATCCAGGAACACGTGCTCAACTGTTTTAGGTTTCCTACATAGTAGACAGTTTGAGCCCCAAGGTACAAAAAGGTCCTTTTCTTCCATCGATGTTTTGACAGGGAGGGTTCCTGTATGCAACTTAAAAAAGAATGTTGTTACGCCCGCTCAAACGAGTTAAAACATGACTGTTGCACCGGGCGTAAAAATACCACTCAGCCGCGAGTTCGATGCTTGAAAGCGGTACAAAAGCGCTTCTAGTGAATGCGGTGTTGCCTTAGAAACGTGCCGTAGAACGTTATACTGCGGTGTATATCGGTAAATATGAGCATGTTACGGAAGTCGCAGTTACACGAGTAGCGAAGTACGTTTCAGCTACATTTCTTCTGCGCTCTGCGCACATGCAGAGCCATCTTGCGGCAAATACAGAAGAACCCCTCCTCGCAATGTGCGGCGCTGCCCCGACACGTGGCGCGCCACTCGCCCCTGACGCCGTGCACCCTCACGGGTTGTAGAATCAAGCGTCTTTCCTTTCTTTAGATCCCTATCTTCACTCACCGGCTTCTCCCCTTCGGGCCGCGCGGGTACCGGTGCGAGGATGACCCAATACCCTTGCGTTTAATAAGTTTTCTCGCTCTCTCCCCTTCCAACATCCAGCGTGCGTCACTCGAACAGTGGTGTTTAGGCGACGAGGCTCCTCTTTCCGCTCACAGCGCGATTGCTAGGGGCAGCGTCTGATGCCGGACGCCTCTGACGTGAACGCTGCGCCGTAGCGCTTCTGCTGGGAAAGCGTCCCCTGCGATGTGTGCCGAGCTGCTTCCGAGGAATCATGCTTCTGCGTGGTGCTCCCAGGCGAGATAGAGGACGATCCCAACAAGGCGTCAGCCCCATGATCGCGTCCGCCTTCATGGCGCGTCGCTGCCCGGCTTTCTCCCTCCGAGACACCGAGTTCTTTGGCTCGTTCCGCTTGCTCAGGCGCACGTTTCGTTGCCGCGCCGAAAAAAGAGCGAGACAGTTACAGCGCCTTCCCCTTCCAGTGAACCAATTATTATTATTGTTATTATTATTATTGCCGCGCCGAACGCTATGTGACTTAAGAGCAGACCGAGCGAATGAGTGGGCGGTGCGAACGAGGTGCAATAACGCTATCGCGTTCCACTCTTGAAGGCGAAGCTTAAGCGTCATCCAATTTTTGAAAACGGAGTTGGTGGAGGATATGTGTGTACACCAAGAAAAGGCTATCGATAGTACGAAAAATAATTCTTAGAGTTACTGCGCCTTTCCCTTCCTGTGAACCAATTTATTTTTTTTAGAGCAACCAGAATTTTGAAAGCAGTCTTCCCCACTTTACTATAAAGCTTAATTATAAATAAGAAAAATTACTCCCCAAGGCAGTGATTGGCAAGTTCGTAGTCTTCATGCTCCAGGCATGACACGATCTTCGCGCTATGTTGGCGAACAGCGTCAAACGGTGGAAGAAGGGGGGAAAGCCAATCTACGCGTGAGGTAGAGGTAAACGATAATCATCATGTAGGAACTCATTAGCTTTAGTTCTTCATTATTGATCAGGAAATACAAAAAACAGTTACGGCAGATTTGCGTAGCCCCGCCGGGGTGTTGCAGTGGTAAGACGCCCGACTACTGTCCGGAATTCCCGGGTTCGAACCCGACCACGGCGGCTGCATTTCGATGCAGGCGAAACGAAGAGGCGTCCGTGTGCTGTGCGATGTCAGCGCACGTTAAAAATATCCAGGTGATCAAATTTTCCCCCTTCTCTCTTTCCACTTTCACTTACACCTTCCTCCCTTTCCTTACGGCGTGGTTCGGTGTCCACAGAGCAAGTGTGACAGATACTGCGCCTTTCCTTTCCTGTGAACCAATTAATATATTCAACACGACTAGCAACGCAACGGTTGAAGACGACCGCATACGGATCAAGGGAAGAAGGAGGTTTATAAGTCAAAAAGCTAAAAAAAACACCGTTTCAAGCTGCACAATAATAACTTAATAGACCTACTAGGATGGTCCTTAGCAGCTGTCGACCACAATTTATTACAAAATCCATTCCATTTTTTTTTCCAAACTTATTGGAGGGGTGATTCAGCATTTCCATGTTAGTCATCAGTGAGTGGCTAGCCGCGAACCTATTTCCAGGTACCAACTATTAGAGAAACTTCACCCACTACAGATCACAATCCCTCCGCGGTGGCTTAGGAGTTGTAGCGCTCAACTACTGAACACGTGAAAGCGCGATCGAGTTCAGACCGTGGCGGCCGTTTTTCGGTGGAGGAGAAAAGCAAGGGTTACTTAAAAAACCACAGGTGCTTCAAATTTCCGGAGCCCTCCACTACGGCATCTCTCATAGCCTGAGTCGTTCTGGTAAGTTAGGCCCGGAAAACTTACCCAAAACCAACTGTATATCAGCGAAGTAGTAAGCATGCGCATTTGGAAAAATAGCACGAAACGCTACTTTTCGGTGTAAATTCATAATTGCGTTAAATTCAACCGTGATATTTTACAAAATAGGCATCAAGCATGCACTTTTGAAAAGCAAGGCGCCCGTGTCCTGTGCGATGTCAGTGCACGTTAAAGAACCCCAGGGGGTCGAAATTTCCGGAGTCCTCCGCTGCGGCGTCTCATAGCCTGAGACGCTTTGGGACCACACAAACCAAACCAAAACATTTTGTAACAATAGAGCAGCCATTGAGCCTCTATCCTGCGTCCGCGGTTCTACTAGTTTGGTAATCGCCTTGACCGTTGTTCTTGTTGTGGCTATAGGAAGAAGGAAAAGAAAATGCGCGGGCCTGTACTGGCTCTGTAGCTCACCTCCGCTGCCTCGTGCAGACAGAAGACAAAATAGAGAAGAAAGAAAAGGAAGATGGAGAGAAAGACGCGCGCTGCAACAACAGCCGTCGTCCACCATCGAAACGGTGGCGGGTGCAATGGCGTCCTACAACAGATAAACATTCTTTGGCAGGCTGGCCCCCGCCGCAAGCGGCGGTGACCGACCTTTCCCAGCCCCATCTGGGGAGTACTGGTTGTACTCTCCGTGACCGGGGACAGGTGCACACTCAAAGTAGCTACCTCTCTGTGCGGGAGACTGAATGGCAGGTGTCCGCAGAGCAAGTGTGACAGATACTGCGCCTTTCCCTTCCTGTGAAGCAATTATTATTATTATTAGGTGAGATCAGGCATAATAATTCAACTAATGGCTTATATCGTGGTCCCGTGGGTTTATTACTAACTTGTGTCTTGCGACAGGCAGCCACTATCATTGCCAACGCGACAGGCAGCGTCTATCATTGTGAAAAAGCAGACCAAACTTTCTGAACTTACGACCGAATGTTTGATCGACTTAGGCAGAGCAAATTAACTATTGTTTGTATAATCAATCGGTTACATTATGTTCATATTTTACTTTTAGTTACAAAGGAAAGCGCAGGATTTTTAAGGCGTTCGTGCTGCGTCCACGTTCAGCGCCTGAAAGAAAAGAATATAAGGCCATATGCTAAATCTCGGCTCGTTAGTTGCTTCAATCACAGGAGACTCAGGGCAGCTTCTCGCCCTGGGTGAATCACGTTAGCCTAAGAACCCCTTTTGTCCCCTCGTTAAAAAGGCAAGTGCGAAACAGAAGTCGAATGAATGAATGAATGAATGAATGAATGAATGAATGAATGAATGAATGAATGAATGAATGAATGAATGAATGAATGAAAACTTTATTTCCACCGAAAAGGAGCCCTTCATCTCCCGCCCCTGGCACGCAGGCCGGGGGGCGGGTCAGGAGGGTCCCGCAGGCTGAGGTCAGGTGAGGTTACAAGCCCTCTTCACGGCCTCAGCCGCCAGGCGGGTTGCGCGCCGCTAAACGGTGGGATCTCCGTTCCGGGCTTCTCTACTATCATTGTTAATGCCAGCGCCTGGGCAATCGGCGCATTGCCATATTATATGATCTAGCGTGCCCTTTTGTCCGCAATTTCACATTTAGAATCTTCTTCCTCCCCGGTCTGTGTTAAGAAAACCCAGACAGGGCAGATGTAGTTATCGGCTTGTAATCGCCTCCAGATGCGTGCTTCATTGTTGGTGAGAGACCGATCTGGGGGAGGGTATATTTTTCGATCTAATTTGTAAGATTCTGTGATCTCATTGTATGTCATAGCGCAATCTTTTCTTCCCTTGCATTCGGGCTGTTCTACCGCTGCCCGGTGGTAGAGATCTCGGGCCAGCAGGTGCGCAGCTTCATTGCCAGGGACAATACACCGAAGGCTCCAACTAAAAGAAAGCAAAGGAATTCAGCGGTTACAAAACACTCGCCTGAAACTTGACCTCGAGGGTTTCGAGTACAACAAAGCTTTAACAACGAACCAAGAGTTGTATCTTACGGGCTTTCTCTTGGAAACAATGGCACAGCCACACGGATTGTTTTGGCAGTCATCTAGGCCCGATAAGAGAGCGACAAAATGAATTTCCGAATGCCGGGTGCCCACCATGCTTCAGGAAGCACTGAGTGCGGATAAATGAATATAGGAATTTTGACCGCCAGGCTGAGGCAAACGTAGCGAATTATCCAGTAGCTTCACAATTGTGAACTTTATAGAATCAACGGTGCGCATTTTAGTTTTTTAGCTAGCAGCCACGAAGAACATGAACAAGCAACTTACAGCTTACGAACCTTCAGAAAAGCAAACAGAGCTGCTTGGCCATCCTTTAGGTCATTACTCTCTCGTTGTTGTTCTCCGTCGCAGCGCTCGTAATTTGCAATTTAGGTTGAAGTGTTAGCTTTATAAGTGTGTGTCATCCTTGTCGCTCAAATTGCGAGGCAACCCTTCTTAAAGTGCAAACCCTTAACAAATAAGATCTAGAGGGCAATACGCAGTGAGAAAAAGAAAATCACAACTGGAGTGTCGACTACACGCTACACAAGGAAATCTCGAACAAAGTTATTAAGGAAAATACTTTTAAATACTCAAGTCGTAATGTGAATTGAAGTAGAATTATTCACAATAATATCCAGGAGGTCAACGAAACAAGTGCAGGCACTCCCCTGATGAGGCTGGGACCGCCGCTTGCGGAGGGGGCTATCCTGCCACCGAATTTTTATCTTTTGTAGGCCGTCATTGCACCCGCCACCGCTTCGGTGGTGGACGATGGCTGTTGTTGCGGCACACGTCTTTCTCTCCCTCTTTCTTCTCTTCTCTATTTTCTCTTCTGTCTGCACGAGGCAGCGGAGGTGGCTCAGCTACAGAGCCAGTGGCAGGCCCGTGCATTTTCTTTTACTTCTTCGTACAGCCACAACAACAACAACAACAAGTGTACTAATAAATAATAGTTTTAAATTAAAAGAATTAAACAGTCATATTTTAAAATGTAATGTAACAGAGGTAAAATAAATATAACAGTTATATGGGAAATGACGTAACCACTGAAATTAGGCCAGTGCTGTTGAAATAAGTTTGGACTGACGTCCAACGTTTTTTTTAGTACCACAAAATTGGTTACTAAGGTTTCTTATCTACGTAGAATACTTTTCGAATAACAGCTTTGAGAAACAACGCTGGTTCGAAAGGTGCAGAGCAAAAGAAATAACAGTAAACAGAAACGTTCACAACGTGGTGACCTTTACCGTACCTTTTTTTTTTTTCACGCGCACCCAAAATACACAACTTTACAGAAGAATTTCTCGGAAGACTTCTGCAAAGGCCTCATTTCCAAGCAGGCGGCCAGTCTACGGACAAAGCACCCGCTAAACCGGGAGGCTTCAGTCATCTGGGCTCCAGCTCACGAGGGTCTACCAGGCAATGAGGCTGCCCATCGCCTCGCCCGAGATGCACACACCCGAGCGGCCATAGAGACCCCGATACACAGAGACAACCCCCCCACCCCCCGCCCCCCATCATCTACAAGGAGCTCTCCGAGGCTCCCAGACCAAACAGAAGGATCCATCCACCATCAGATAGGTCCCCAATACCCTCAGAATGCAGGGCTTGGCGAAAAATTAAGGACAAACGTCTCTCTACATCGGCAGCCCAAATGTGGACGAACAAAAGAACGTCCTACGCCTGGCGGAGGAGGCTTACTCCAAGGCCCTCTCTGCGGCCACGGCGCAGGAGATCCGGCAAGGAGACCCTCCACCTGGCCAAGCCCCTGCCCCGAGGCCCATGTCGGTGTAAATAAAGTCTCACTCACTCACTCATTTCTCGAAGACAGAGACGCGCTGTCGGAGGAAAAATTCAGTTGATTCATGTTCTGCGCCAACTGGAACGCAGAGCTTGTATCAGTCTTCCTATACAAAAGCGTATCGTTTTCTCAGGCGACACATATGGGAACGTACTGTTTTAAATTTTTATTTTGCGCATTTTCATACGGGGATACACCAAAAAAAAAAAAAAGTGTTCGTAAATTCTACGTTGTTGCGGACGTTTGTGCCGATTCTTGCTATTTTTCAAGGCAAGCTATAAATTTTCAATTATCGGTGTTTTTTCTGGAGCCAATATTTATATAGTTAGCTCTGGCAGTGTGAACTATATTACTAATTTTACTGAAGCTAAAGTGACTGCTGTGTAGGCAATACAGCATCAGCAGTTCTGAGGAACTTTCATTGCCCCAGAGTACTTGAATCCCGTTCTCATTCGCTGCACTCACTAGCGGCGCCAGCGGCATCAGTCAGTCGCTGCTACCTGTTCGTCGCGCAACGTTCCTATGGGCCCACACGCGACTTCCCGCAACTTTCCGATAACTCAATTGCTCTCTTAATTTCTTCTACCACAAAGCTTCTTTCATTACAGCTAAGAACTGTTAGTGCAGTGTTTCTTCATGAAATACATGTGAAAAATTAAAAAAAGTTCTGTAATTGTGCATACGTGTCTTGCTCGAACTTGTTGCCCCAATCTATCGAAAAGGTGAAACAGCTGATGAGATGCGCTCAAATTTCGCATTAGGAAGTAACGTAATCGTGGGCAATTTTTTAAATATATGGTTGCATTTAGAGGACACACAGTAGGCTCCGATTTTTATGCGTCAGAGCCAACAACAAATAAAGATTTGAATGGTTCGCGGGAATATGTTGCCCCTGTCTAATTTGCTGTTTGCGCAATTACAGCGCCAAGGCCAAATTATAACTTCAATCATAGCGGCAGCAGGAAGACGTGTACCGCTCATCCGGTATATAACATGGAGAATCGATGTGATGCTATAAGTGGCATTTCGTGCCTTGACATTTCAGTCGACCGTGCCACCTGACGTCTGAAATATCACTGGCTTTGTGAAATTCTTCAGAAGCCACAGCTATTTAGGAACAAGAGCGTTTCATTTTCCCACTAGCTGAAACTGCATTGCCCAGTGCCACATCTAGGAAAAGATTTCACAGGAATGTGCTGATGCTCTGCCACCGTTCCTAAGATATATTCAAACGCTAACACGCGGTCACCATCACAAAGTACACCTCTCTTGTAGCTCTTATAGCTATTTCTCAATGCTTTTGATGACAAAAATGCCAGGGACAATTGAAAGAAGCACAAAAATTAGGCCGTGCGCTTTGCGATGTAGGATCATGTCAGTGCGACCGAGGTCGTCAAAATAAATTGCGAGAGTTCTGGTATGCTGGTATTTCTCTCTCCATTCCATCACTCTCTCTCTCTCCTTTCCTTTATGCAACGACACTGTTCATGCTGACAGAGAAATGAAAATTACTGCGTCCTTTTTTTTTCCTCATAAAATGTTTCTTTCAGTGTTTTGTATATCCTTATCTGAAATATGCCGCTACTGCTGTTACATGAATGCGCTGAGGAAAACGTTAGCTTCTATTTAAAAATGCTACTGCGAGCCGATCGTCAAAAGACACGCCGTTGTATGCATTGAAAACTAATGCATAATAAAAATTAATAATAATAATAATAATAGTAATAATAATAATAATAATAATAATAATAATAGGTTCACAAGAAGGGAAATGAGCATTATCTGTCACACTTGTGTCTGTGGACACCTCAACCGCGCCGTAAGGGAAGGGATGAAGGTGGGAATGAAAGTGGAAAGATAAAAAGGGGAGCCATAGTGGAGGGCTACCGAGTAATTTCGACCACCTGGGGGTCTTTGACGTGCGCTGACATTGCACAGCATACGGACGCCACTTCTTTTCGCCTTATTTAAATTCGTTTTTAAGAAGGAAAGAAGCGAAATATGGTATTTCTTATGCATTTCGCTTGCAGTGTGGAAGGACTGACATGGCTTGAGGGTGCAGGCGAGAAATTTCAACGAACTGTCTTGCGATAACCCACTAAATCTCTTTATCAGTATCCAGAAAAAACTGTCGTTTTACTTATTCGTGCCTTATGTACACCATCACCGATGGAAAACCGCATCGAATCACATAAGAAAGCGCCACGAAAAAAAAAAATAACACGAAGCGGAAATCAGAGTACACGAAACCGCCATAGCACCCTGTCGGATCGACCGTTCCCGTCAAAGCCATTAGGCCAGCACATGAAAGGAACAAAAGACATCGATACAAAAAAGTACACAGCAAAGCCCTCAGCCGAACTCCCCGGCTCCAACCGGCAGTGTAGCTGTCTACGCACAGAAACCGGGACGAGCAAAGACAAACTCTGGCACTGCAGGTGCACTCCATCATCGGGCGCGGAAAACATGAAGCACGCTATGTGGAAACACTACGTTCCCCCCAAACTAGGCCGAGCACTAAGGTGGTGTACCACAAAAAGAGCTCATTCGTTATCCCCTCGCTTATTGTCTTTTCTGCTACATTTAGTGTTACCGGAGCAAACAAGGAAGCAGAAAGGGAAAGGGAAACTGTTGCTCTGCAGGGAGGTTTACCACGGTGTAGCAGGCATGCTGACGTGCCAGCATACTATTATGCTGCCGAAGTGGTAAGTTTCTTCCCCTGAACTTGAAAACGACATCCATACTTTTTTGCTGTTGTTAGTATACTACTGTTGTTCCTACCGCAAACATCTTTCCACACATGCGGTTCTCCGAAAGTGTGTATTGTAGGTGCGGAATGCAACGTGGTTAGCGAAGCTTCTACCAAGCGAATACCTCGCAATAAGTTGGGCAGCGAGCTGGTATACGTTTGTGTGCAACTTACTAAGGTTTTTCAGCGCTGGAGTTCGCACCAACCATTTTCCGTAGCCCAAGCTAGCGGAAATGGCTGCTGCCAAAGTAAGCATAAAATATACCATGAAAGAAATTTAGTAATTTAGTTCTACACATCGATTCGCATGCTCGGCCTGCCCTTCGCCTTCTTTATTTTCGCCTCATAACACCCGAATTTCTGCGGCGCTTCGCTAACCTGAGGCCAGCTCATTCAGCAGCTTTCCCGTGTGGTCCTGGCAATAGGAATTCTCCTAATTTATTTCCCTTGCTTTAATTGAAGTCACTTAGCTCCTGTTAATTTCCTCTACCTCTCTTTTTCTTTTTTTATTGGTAGGGAACTTGTTGAACATCAAGACGGCGAGAAGAGAACCGTATGTTTTTTCAAGCCGTTTTTGGGAATGCTTAAGTGCTGCAGATTCTGAAATCTAGAAATATAAATTCTGTTTCAAACACTTAACGACGTATACAGTATATATGACGGGCATGGACGCGTCTGTTTTATATTGCGGGACTTGATAAGTCGTCAATTGCCAACACCACGCTTAATTATCCTTTTATCGGCATTATTCTGGGGAGCCTCTGCACAATCGTGCAACAGTCTATTCATCCAACGACAATTCAAAATAGAAGCTGTTCATCTGGAGTGCTGCAATTACAGAATAAGCTGTGAGGTAAAAACTAGGGTAAAAAGGCGGTAGGAAAAAATATGAATTGTTATTTTAGCTATAACGCGATGACCCTAATTGCTCCTTGCATTCGCGTTCAGCTCACAATACAGGTGTATAGACTGAGCAGGATATATAAAGCATGCATTGAGGCAAGAGTGGCGACTCTCACCTAAAAATACTCGGTACCAATTTAACTCAGCACCAATAAATAAATTTATTATGTTTTTAAGCTGTGAAGCACAGATTGCAGAAAATAGATGGATAAAAGATTTAGTAACGCTGTGTCGGATTTAATAAGCATATTTCTGCATTTCCTCGAGCTTGTTAATTCGTATATTAGTACACCGAGAAAGCTTTTTTAGGATAATGTTTGTTTTTTCTCACATTTTCGAGAGCTCCTCGAGCATATCATTTTTAATATGTGCACAAGCGTGTAATTCGGACACACCGATAGCGCGCTTTAGCATTTCAAATTGGAACACCTCTTCGAATGCGCAAGACTTTGAAAATTTATTTTCTTCAAGGTTACAGCACTAAACATCAAACACAATCTGCTTAATTCGCTATAGTGCTCTGAATATATACTAGCGACCTTTTTAGCCTTGTTTCACTGTGTCTAAACACCATTATAGTGTTTTATTATGCATGGAATAAAAGCCACATACGTCATATTGCTAAGAATTGTATCGGCGGATGTGATCTACCGCGGCTCTTAGATCAGGCTACATGAAACTCCGGGTATATGCGCACACATAATTGTTGTTCCTTTTTCTTTTCTCTTTCAAACTTTGCGCCGTTATCTCAGTTTCAAGCTCTGACTTGCTCGGATGCAGTCCAGGGGGCGAAATGAAATCAAATGATTTGTCATAAAAGCTACGCTGGTTCGCCTTGTACAGCCTACCGGTTGCAGCAAGAAGTCACCATGAACTTAAGTCAGCCCGCACCCTCGTTACAGGTACGGCCGATTATATAGCTTAAGTCTAGAATTTTCGCTTTTACGAGGATACTAGTATAGGGTGGCAAAAGTTTGAGAAACGTCGGGTTTTAATATTTTTGGTTGGTGATACTGTTTCTCAACTTTTTGTTTCGACAACCCAACGAGGCGGATTTCCGCCAAAGATGTTCTCGTTTTAGTAAACTGTAAGGATGCAAATACCTCCAGCGTCATTTGGCGAACACTTAGTTTGAGCAAGGACTCGCTAACTCCTGGTGATCCTTTGCTTTAATCACGTCTTCGCGTCTAACACACATGTAAACATATCACAGTTCGAATAGTGCGAGAGCTTTGTAAACAAGAGGCTGGATGTCCCCTGAGGGTTTCCTGTTATCATGTGACGTACAAACACAGTGCCCTTTCCAGCATGTGCTTCTTTACACAGTGCCTGATGACATCGGTGGTACCGCAATCACGGAAGAACGCTAACGTTGGCCTTATTCATTAGAAGGGGGACGCTATACGGTTACGTACAAGGTATTTACTAAGGTAACCGCGAATATAATTAGGGCAACCTTAGACATCAATCTGATAAAGGATAAAGCAGTTTTTCGAAAAAAGTACTCTATCGATCATATTCTTGCTCCCCCCATGTGACAGAAAAATGTTCAAATTATAACAGGCACCTACACATGGTATTTTTTGAAAGAACAAGCACTTGTCTAGTACAAACCTCGGCAGTAATACAAGCATTGCGGATCAGGGTGTTGATGAGTCGTATGGGAAAGTACTGGTAGATATCTATAGTCGCTCCACAGCAACCATCTATGGGCATAGAGAAAGTAATAAATATCCGTAAAGAAAGGTGTTAGGCAAGAAGACACGATCTCTCCACTACTATTCGCAGCTTGCTTAGAGGAAGTAATCATTGATTTGGAATGGGAGGATTTTTAAATATAGCTTGATAGAGAATACCTCAGTAATCTGCGATTCGGTAATGGCATTGCCTTACTAAGTAACTGATGGGACGAATTTCAAAGTAGGATTTATCACTTAGACAAAAAAAACTGAAAGTATACGGCCTAAAAACTAATATGCAGAAAGCTAGGGCAATATAGAACAGTCTCGAAAACGAACAGTAGCTTACAATAGGTAGCGAAGCACTAGTAGCACAAGTAGGCAGATATGTCTGCTTAGGACCGCAGATCCGGACCACGAAAGGAAAATAAGCAAAGAATGTGATTAACATGGAGCGCTTTTGGCAAGTACTACAAGATAAAATACTACCAAGTACTACCAAGTACTACCAGATTTCCAGTATCACTCAAGAGGAAAATATATAATCGTTATATCGTACCTGCACTCACCTATGGGGCCGAGACCTAGAGGCTAACGAAAAGAGTTCTACTTAAGTTGAGGATAGTTGAGGACAGCGCAGAGGGCTATGGAACGATAAAGTGTAGGTGTGACGTTAAGCGATAGGAATCATGCAGAGTGGGTCGGAAAAATAGCTTGAGTTAATGACTTTCAATTGGGGAATGTAACAAATTAATTTCCAAGGGAAGGAAAGCGTAGAAGAGGGCGGCAAAAAGTTGGATGGGCAGATGGGGGTAAGAAGTTTTCTGCGGTCGAGTGGATTCGGCTAGCTGAAGACTGAGTTAATTGTAGGACTATGGAGAGGCCTTCGTTTTGCAGTGGGCTGATAATAATGATGATGATGACAACGCTAGTAATTTCCGAAGTTCCACCACATTGTTACAGCGACGGAAACGAAAGTAACGACGTCGGCCCCCTGCCTCATTCCATCAATTCCATAACTATTCGGCTTAGACCCATCGAGTACCCGGGACGTTTTTTTCTCTCGGAGTTATTGAATCAGTGGTGCAGAGACATCGGCCTAATTACCCATTGATTGCCATAGGCGCGGATTAATTGGCGTGCCCACGCCGAGCAGGCCTCAGCACATCCAGCTTTTGCCATCCATTATCCTCGCTGCTTTGCGTTGTCCACTGCATTATCAAGTAGCGGTGCTCTGCTCCTTGCTGCTTTTTTATGCTAGGTTTGCATTGAGTCAATGTACATGATTGCGTGTTATATGGTTTATCATTTGCGCTCATATCTCGAAACTCACCTCTTCTTTTGTCACCTTCAGCGAATGCAGAAAAATCGTGCATTCAGGCCACAACCTCCAAATTTCTTTTGTCTGACAGAATACCCGTTTATTAAAGTGAGGCATTGTTTCAAGCAGAGACTTTCAACATGCTTGAAAGGCAACTCACAATGAGAAAATTGTGTGTAACTTTCAGCCTGAGTAACGAGAAACATTGTTTCCGAGTGACCCGTTTTAATCTCCATCGCCGCCGCGTCTTTGATGGCGAGCGGGGCCCAAACCTGTCTCTCGAGTAAGCTCGTGGCCTGCTTGGTGTCTTAGGAAAGAAAGAGCGCCCCCGGTGTCTTCCGTATTTACAGAAATACGATTTGCATATATCTTTTCTCTAAAGTGAAAACATGGGCTGGCACAGCAGCTGCGACCTTTGACATTCCAAACTTCATAGTTTTCCCGGCAGATTAATCTTCAAGCTTTGGACGCAGTCAAATGAGACACTTCTTGTACTATGTCAAATCAAGCTGCAGGGCATTAGAAAGAGTTCTTGAGGCGGGAAGGTTTGCATTTATTGTGAATATCAATTCATCTGGATGGGCGCAAAGGCACGATTCTGTTTCTCAATCACCTTACTGATCTGGTCGAACTCAGCGCGTAAACATGAACGAGAATTTTATCGCAAAGTTGTATACAACATATCGGAATAGCTAGACGCTTAGTCGCCATGACTGACAGAATAGAAAGATATAGATTTTGAAGACATAAACAAACCATCAGCACTGCTAACACTTAATTGGAAAGGAAAGTAACTATGTACACATCACAGCTCTATGTCGTTATATTTGCTTGTCCCACATGCTGCGTGGACTTCCAGTACTTTTTAGGTTGAAAATAAAACTGCAATGTAGAGTTGAAAGTCCTTTTTTACATAGGGAAGCTCGCGGCCAGTGGATAACGGCGCGGAGAAAGCGTCTATATTGCTTGCAGGATCGTCATTTCCTTCGCGCACGCTTGACAAAGTCACTGAGGCAAGGCAAATATTTGTATGTTAGTGTCTATTGCTGTAAACGGAACGGTAGTTCAGGCGGTAAGGTTTCATCTCGGAGCGAAGATGGGTATGTTGCCACGAGTTGAGGCAGTGCAATATGGGAAGCTAATAATTTACTATGATCACCAACGCCAGCGATCCATATTACGTGACGTGTAAGCCATACGGGCGAGGAGAATATTCAAGGAGACCTGATACTGGGTGAGACGGGTCTTGCGCATGAAAGGTGGATCGGGTGTGCCCACCTGCATACAATGCTGACTGATGCTGCGAAAACTGGTGCGTGTTTATTGCATATGAGAAAGAGAAGGTGTGTGTTGCGTTCTCAAGCTCGCGTAAGGATGAAGCGAAAGGGGATGTAAATGTGGGCACCCCACCTGCCAAAGGAGCAGAGCGTGTGCCGCCGCATTCCCCCTGGCTCTCCCGTGTGATCTGGGGTCCTCTTAATGGCGACAGTTGTGGTCACGGGTTGGTGGCATTGAAGGATGCGCTTTATGGCCACGGCAGTTGCGTCTGCAGAAGCTGCAGTAGCAATCTCGTTGCAGGCTTCGTGTGAATCGGTAAGAACGAGAATGGGATTCAGTAATGGTGCAATTAAGGAACCTCCGGCAGTGCTTTCTATATTGCGAGGAGTTCGGCATGAAGAGGGGTACCGTGTGGTAAGTGGCAGACATAAGCACCTGAGAGGGAAGGGTTGCCATCACATACCCAGGCCGTGGAAGAAAAGCCGTTAGTGACTGCAGCATCAATGTATATATCAAGCTTCAGCGATTCGCTCTGGTCGGCGATGGGCAGGGAGACGTTCCCGGGGAACGACAATATTCTGGCGACGGAAGATGGTACTACTGGCATCTCCCGATCGAAGAGTAATGCATGTACTGGGCTGTTGTGTCGTCGTTGCTCACTTGATCTAAGGCCAGCAGACGATGGCCTCCGAAAGTGCTTTCTAATATAATCAATAACGCGTCTTCGACTACGAAACGATGGTAGAGAGCAGTGAAACAGCAGCGCAAAATGCTTAAGTTCAGTTATATGAGTGTGTTATAGGTGTAGACCGATAATAGTCCGTAGCGTTGTGCGATGAAGGCGTTCGACATTAGTGAAGTCATTTTTCTACAGTTGCGGCATGGGTATGCCAGAGAGGATTCTTCTGACCACTGCTGCTCGGAACAGCTCACGGCAGGTACGTTGCGGCGCACTACCTTTGCGGTTGGACGGGCGACTAATAATGTGGAGTAGTGCCGGCTAAAGGCACTGCTGCTGACGGGCCCATTTTAGGGGGCTGTTACAGCTAGCAAGGTTGTGGATTTGCTCATTTGATTGGGTGATTGCGTTGTCATCAGTGTGAAGATTTACATCTGTATTATATATGATATTCAAATTTTGACATGGAGTCCTCAGCTGTTTTTCAAAACATACAAGAATCATAGAATTTTAGAACTTCGACGCTGCTACACAACAGACACTACTCACTTCTCATACTCTTCCCAAACTCTACTTCACCAGATTTATCTTTTTTTTTTGCACTGTAGTTTACAGACCAACGGGCGTAATTTCAACTATCGCGATTACATTAAGATAATTATAAATTGCTAGTTTTCTTAGTTCTTTAATTCTCTCCGTCGGTGGGTTCGGTTTTATCGAAATCACAATATCTAAACAGGTATTAAAACTAGGCTCTTATCGTGTCCAATGCTAAGTCATCGCGTGCAAGACTCCCACTTCAGTGTACGAAGCAGGATGTGCTTCTTGAGCGAACTACCTTAGCTGCTGGATGTACTTTTCGTTTCGTCCATATCAGTAAATATTCACATGAAATAGAGTAATCTCTTTAAACAGAGGTTCTCAAACTAGGTTGTGCGGATTAGGTTCTGTGTCCTCCCGCAGGACTATCCCCCACTTCTCCCCCTACTCCCCCTATTCCATTATTTGCTACGCATTTGGGCTTTACTGAGTGCCTGGTTCATTAAAACCCAAGTTTTAGCGTTAGCTTTCCATAGCATAGCTTGTTTCTCCGTTTGGCGCTGTCAGCATAATCTGCAGCATAGGCCCCGGCATCGTGCATACATGCAGAACGCCGCCGGCGCACTCTTGCGAGCGGCGACTAAAGGCAAGGTCAACTCAGCTCAGTTATCTAAGCCAAGACACCAAAAGCATGCAAGTATCATTGGACGTTTCTCCACGTGTTTGAAAGGCGCTACCGGTGATTTCATCAGCTCCAAAAACCACTATTTACTAAATATAAAAATATGCCTTCGCCGTGCTACCGCCAGATCAAGGAGTGGCCGACAAATAATGATAAAGCCAGGTGAGGCAACGCGTTTATGTGGGGTTGGCAGAGCCCGCTAACGAGGAGCATGCTGGTCCTGTGAGTCGGCTTTGACTACTTTTTTTCGTTGTGGGACGAGTAAGAAGTGAAAATTTAACTAAAAGGTGAATGCCAAGAATAAAAAAAGATAACAAAAAAAAAGATGTTTAGAAGACTGAAATAAACAAGAAAACAAAAACAGGAAAAGTTATGCACCAGCAACTTCGTGTAATTTACATGGAGGGCAGGATGTGGGGAGGGGTTCCATGCTACACATTGATTGATAATTGCTGGGATTACGTGGGAAAAAAGTCTGCATACTCTTGGTTTCGGCCGTACAGCACTGTTGGGAGACAGCACGTGAACCAGATGTTTTTTTATTCTGTCCGCGAGCGCCACTCCGAAGCCTGAGCGGTCAAGGCATGCGGCTCCTGTCCCTTCTTCTTTTTCCACCGCTTTCCTGATCTAGAGATGGCGCTGCTACAAGAGCATCACTGGCATCACTTCTTGTCATTCGCCCCCCCCCCCCCCCCCCCTTTTTTTTTTTTTGCGCCATTTGATTCGGCACTAGCGCCATAGACATCGGTGCCAGGACAAGATATTGTCGCGGCTGGCTGCGGTATATATAAGCTGATAAGAAAACCGGCCAGCCTGAGCAGAGGGGTCTTCGTGCTCTGCGTGAGTCGTGTTTTTAGTACGTCCACTCTATAGTATCATGCAGCAGTGGAGTAAAACACTACAGAAATTCATGGCTCTCGAACCACGGCTAATGCTCAAAAATACGCGTTACACTTTCGTAACCATCCAATGAACGGTTTCGTTGGTATTTTCAAAGGTGTTAACTGTGCAGTAAAATACAGAAACCCTTAACCTACAAATTGGAAATTTTAACTAAAGCACTTTACCAGGAGTATAAGATTCCCAATTATTCACATATTCAGCACATTCATAATTTACGGGAGTGGGAAAAACTTTAAAGTGACGAGCAGTGAGATCTTGATATCTATACATTGTTTGTCTTCTTGCGCTGAGGTGCAGAACAGAGGTGACACAACCGCTTGTGAAATCTGCCCGTGTGTCTCAAGCAGGCCTGTTTTTGATGACCTAATTTTCTGCACCTTAACAGGCGCATTAAAATTTAGCTTTGTTTTTTCACCACTTAGGAATTTGTGAACGCCATAAATAATGCAAAAGGTGGCTTTAAAATGTTTGGTGTCATTAACGGTGCCGTCCTGACCTCAGAGGAGGCAAAGTTCAAGCTACAGCATCAACAAGGTGCAGCTCAAACGCAAAGAAGTGCAAAATCTACGTGCACGAAAAAAGAACCTTTCCCGCTTCACAAGTATCGCAACACTTGAAAAACAGTTCAATACTGGTTCAGTGAATTTTTGCATTTTAACTACAAATATCGAGGCGTCGAAACGCAGGAACATTGCAAATTTGCAGAAGCATTCAGCCAGCCGTGAGTCCCAAGTGGAA
The DNA here is from genome assembly GCF_055883805.1 of Amblyomma maculatum. NCBI lineage: Eukaryota > Metazoa > Arthropoda > Arachnida > Ixodida > Ixodidae > Amblyomma > Amblyomma maculatum. The sequence continues at coordinate 87,422,857 of NC_139351.1, read as the reverse complement.
CTTCTGGAATTCAGAGTCGGTCGATGGCTGTTTACATATGCAATAGACGTCGATAAAAATACGCCCTTTATATGCGGAACGCGTGATCGTCCAACGAAGCGGGAGTAAGAAAAATATGAGCTCTCAAAATAAATAATGTCAGGTGCCGGGTGACGAAAGAAGCTTCTTCTGAAGGAGCTCCTTCAGGAATAGCTGAACTATGAACGGGAGCAATACACACTTTAGGGGGGAGAAGGCTTAGCTCATCTCCATGCATTAAGCCAAAAATTTCGCAAGTTCGCGTAGAAATGTATGTGTTTTGTGAATGAAGTAAATAAACTTCTATTTGTAGAGGATGGAAAGATTTTTAAGGCGAAAGCCTCGAATGTTTCATGCTGTCGTTAGTAAATGTGTCCGCGTTTCGACCAGCGTGGGGTAAAAATAAATAATAAACGTTGTCTTCTCCGGGAAGCAAACCTCCATCCTTCGGATCCCCTGCCGAGCCCCTTACTCTGCCACGCCGTGGGCCTTCTGGTGGTTAAAATAGCGATTCCAAATTCACATGTACATTCTTCAGTTGGGAAAGGCGAAATCCTGAGCGTTGCTTGCTGCACACCGTACATCGAGCGCTGCTTGCAGATATTTCACACAGAGGAAAATATGACAGCAGCTGCTTCGCTTACAACATTGTGTAGCAAGCTGCGCATGTTGCTTTATTTTTTGTTTTTAGGCATAGCCTTTCTAGGCTTAATGTGAAAATCAGCGTCGGCGAGATGTGTAAGCGAGATTCTGCGAGTGACAGATACAGCGCCCTTTATTTCCCGTAAACAAATTATAGAGCGACGGTGAGCCATCATGCATTCAACGGAACGCTGGTTGTGTTGTTGTTGTTGCTGGATGCCCCGCCGGGGTGGTGCAGTGGTAAGACGCCCGACTACTGTGCCAGAGTACCTGGGTTCGAACCCGACCTCGGCGGCTGCGTTTCGATGGAGGCGAAACGAAGAGGTGTCCGTGTGCTGTGCGATGTCAGCACACGTTAAAGATCCTCAAGTGATCGATATTACTCCGTAGACCTCCACTTTCACTCCCACCTTCCTCTCTTCCCTTACAGCGCGGTTGAGGTATCCACAGCAAACAAGTGAGACAGTTACCGCGCCTTTCCCTTCCTATAAATCAATCAGTTTTTTTTTTGTTGTTGGACTGTAGAAAGAAGAAAAATAAAATCCACGGGCCTGCTACTGGCTCTATGGCTGAGCCACCTCCGCTGCCTGATTGATTTATAGGAAGGGAAAGGCGCGGTAACTGTCTCACTTATTTTCTGTGGACACCTCAAACCCGCCGTAAGGGAAGGGAGGAAGGTGGGAGGGAAAGTGGAAGGAAAGAGTAGCCGTAGTAGAGGGCTACGGGGTAATTTAAATCACCTGGGGATCTTTATTGTGCGCTGACATCGCACAGAACACGGCCGCCTCTTCATTTCGCCTCCATCGAAACGCAGCCGCCAAGGTGGGGTTCGAAGCCGGGTACTCCGGCACAGTAGTCGGGCGTCTTACCACTGCACCACCCCGGCGGGGCGCCTGCGCTGCCTCGTGCAAACAGAACAGAAAATAGAGAAGAAAGAAAAAGAAGAGGGAATAAAGACGCGCGCAGCAGCAACAGCCGTCGTCCGCCGCCGAAATGGTGGCTTGAGTAATGACGACCTACAACCACCTGTGGCAGACTAGCCCCGCCTAAAACGGCAGGGATTTACCAGTCCCAGCCCCATAGGGCCAGGATCAACCATCATCCCCCCGCCGCCCCGGTTGTGTTCTACAAGGGGCACGTGATATACCGTGTGCAGGAGCAATGCTCCGGATTCGCATTTCTGCACTGTAGATTCTGCAGATACTCTCGGAACAAATTTCACATCCCTAGTCCACATAACTGCGCCACTATTTCAACATCCTCATAGGTCACGTGACCAGAAATAAGCTACCACGTGATCACTTTGGACGTCGCCATTTCTCCAGTTGTCTATTTCGACGTCAAATTGACTTAATTTGGTTTGGTTTGCGGGGTTTAACATCCCAAAGCGACTCAGGCTATGAGAGACGCCGTAGTGGAGGACTCTGGAAATTTCGACCACCTGGGTTTCTTCACCGTGCACTGACATCACACAGTACACGGGCGCCTTGCTTGTCGCCTCCATCGAAAAGCGGCCGCCGAGGCCGGGATTCGATCCCGCATCTTTGGGAACAGTCGTCGAGCGCCGTAACCACTGCGCCACTCCGTTAGTTTTAGTTAATTAACTAATGATTCCATATACACCAAATGTTTTCCCTGGTGACATTTTTCCATCTTCTACCGCCATTTTCTGTTTCCTACCGCCCCTTTGACGCAATCCTGCAGACAAAATTCTAGTGTCAGTCTCCTCATATATAGCCACTTAATGTTTACGCATTAATAAATCCCGCTTTAACCATTATGTACAAACTATAGGCGGCCGAACACTTCACTTTAACACCCCGGGATGGCGCACTCGTTAGGACGCTCGGCTACAGTACTCAAATATGTGGGATCGCATCCTGCTGCCTCGGCGGCCGCTTTTTCATGGAGGCGACAAGCAAGACGCCCGTATGCTGAACGATGCGACTGCAAGTTAGAGAATCACAGGTCGTGTGCCGTACAATGTCAGTGCACGTTAAAGTGCCCCAGGACAACGGCGTCTCTAATAACCTGAGTCGCTTTAGGATGTTAAAACGCCACAAACCAAACTTCACCTTACTCTCAATATCAGCTTGAAGATGGCCTATGCACTACTGTCATTTTGAACCTTACACCTTCGTTTCTTCTGTATTTTTGGGTATCATAGTCCTTCATTTCGGTTGGCGGCGATGTTCTTTTTAGTCTTTCTTTTATTTTGGTGAGGATACCTGTTCGGTCCTCGAAATTTATTACAGAGACCATAGGTTAGGGCAATATACAATACTTAACATGGCTGCAATGGGGGTGATACACACATCAAGAACGTTTATAATTGTGCTGATGCGCCTTCTTTCTAAACAGGGCTTTGGCTCGGCTGATTATTGTGATGATGAGGTCATAGATACGTTCACGACATTCGTGCTGATGGCTGCGGCGTCGAACGGTGTGAATGAAAGAGTATGTACTGCAGCGCTCTTCCCAGAATGTTGAACAGTAGGTATGTTCTCGTTAGTTATATATCTATCCCAACTGAGATTGCTTCAAATTTTTGATCGTAACAATGAAGCGAAATTACTTGAATTCACTATTGAGCTCATAAATGTCGTCAGTCTCTTCGACAATCAAAGGTTAAGGTTGTTCTGATTGCATAAATGAATTAACTTAGGGAATACCTTGTGGCTATAGCCGAATACCACAATAAATTTTTCGTTATGAAATATTTAACACCGGCATTTTTCAGGATTAAAATGTTTTTTTTTTTTGCCTGTTTCTCCAGCACCTGAAGTTCTCCATACCTGATGTACTGCGTAGCAACATATACCATAAGAGTGTTATCACAGGGTGCCATCAAAAGAAGCTGACAATTCCTCGCGCACATCGTCCACAAATTTTCTGCTTTCTTGCGATAAACGCTTCCATGTCTGCCTCATTCTGGTTCGTTTCGAAGAGCCAGGAATCTGATCTCATGTGATTAGGGCGCAATGTTCCAGAAAAAAAAAAGAGCCTAATGCAGATATCTTTCCTATCGCAATATGACATCGTTTCAACGAGCCAGTAGATAACTTATATTGAAAGATAAGTCATATATCACGGCAAAGTCAGAAGCCAATATAACAGGATGTTTTATTTAAGGATGGAACTTTAGCAAATAAACCAACAACATAAAAACTAATAAACCAGCGATTGTTTCATAAAACAGAAACTTGTCATTCGTCTATAGAGTCGTGCCTCGTTAATATGGACACTTTGGTTTCCGACCAAAACTGTCCATAAAGCGAGTCATCCATAATAACGAGTCATGAATAAAAACAAAAAGGGTGTTATTGAGAAAAGAGAATTGTAATTAACGACTGCTTTTGTACATAACGGTATGCACTGGACTCAAAATTTCACAGAACACCGGCAATTTTGAGTGCATTATCCTTGTCATTGATGTGTTCGAAAAATTGTAGTGCAGTCTGAAGCGACTCGCTTACCATGACACCCGTGATGTCGGGCTTTGTGTTGGTCGAACTTTCGAGCACGAACTCCTCACTGGCCGATGAATCAGCGTCTGATTCTCTGCTCACCGCCACTTCCAAAATGGCCTCTTCACAGAGCTAAGTAGCCGCTAAGTAGCTGCTTGAGATTCTCCTAAAGCGAGGAAACAGCTGAGCTGTCGATACTAGTCCCTCGCAGCTTGGATTGACTGAGATGGCTTTTGCCGCTTGTAATAACACTTTATTATAAGTATTACTTGTAAAACGTTCATTGCAAGTTGTTTACGCATTCCTGTGTCATTATTTGTACTGTTGCTGCGCTGAATATTTTTGTTACTTCATTTATTTATTTATTTATTTACATTACCCCTCAGGGCCAGAGGCATTACAGAGGGGGAGTGGTAAATATACAAAAATGAAGAGGGTGCAGTATGTACATGAATGTCAAATAGCGCCTGAGCATACAATGTTAGCTAGTGCTACGCGGAACTGCTCATAGTTAGTAATGCCAACAATTTCTGCGGGAAGGTGGTTCCAGTCTCGTGAAATTCGCGGCAGGAAAGATTGCGAGAAGCATTTCGTGTTACATGATAAAATTCCAACTTTGTGTTGATGGTCAATGCGATGAGATACATAAATTGGACGGGGAATGAGGCGATCACGAAGAGCGGGATGATGGTACAACTTGTGGAACAGGGTTAGCGAAAAACTTTTCTGCGCAAAGTCACTAGAGGGAGGCACAAATTAGCCTTCATGGCTGTTATACTGGCTGTTCGGTTGTAGTTAGCAAGAATAAAACGTACAGAGTTATTTTGGACCATCTCGAGATCAGTAATTAAGTTCACATGAGTAGGGTCCCATACCGGTGAAGCATACTCGAGTTTCGATCTTAATAATGTTTTGTATAGTAACAGTTTCAAGTGAGAAGGAACATTATAAAAGTTGCGACGTAAGTAGCCTAGCATGCGATTAGCATTTTAATTATGAGTCTGTACGATTTATAACCTACGCCAACCACCACTAACCACGGGTCCAATACTGTAGTGTTTTTGGAAATGCACTTTTCCTAAATAAGGCCGGACATTTTAAGCACAGGGCCAACATTGGGCCGATGGATTGTGCTGCTTGGCGCCTTTACTGCCTCATCGAATCGAAAATGCTTTGAGCTCCTTTCATATCATTAGTAATGTCTAGTTTCCGGTCATGTCTCTGTGTTCCTGCTGTTTTTCAGGCTACTTTTGAACGTCAGTGCTTCATCAAAACTTTCCATATAATGTTTCATCATATCAAATAACCGATTTTACTGGTAAATTATGACAGTTGTGGTAGTTCTGGTAGTTTCATAGTGCTCGTGTAGACCTGAAGTTTCATGATGTTTTTTTTTTTTTTTTTTTCAGATCATTTCGCCCTAGCAGGTGAAGTGAATTTCTCCCTAGTCTACCAAATCGTCTTAGCTTTTGCCATTAGTATTCATGACTTACGATATAATGATTGAATGTTAAACAAAAACTGTCATTCCCCAGCTCCAGTACGAAAGGTAGGCTTACCAGTGACTAGGAAGCAAAATAATAAATTACAAACACAATTATTTCTTAAAATGACTGACAACCTTGGGCCTTGTTTCGACCTTCAGAAGTTCTCTGCAAGTACTTAGTTTGCTTGCACTGCAGACGACAAACTACAATGTTCTGCTCATTCTTTCAGCAGTGCTTTAATCATTTTCAATCATTTTTCCCCCCAGTATACTGCCTAGTTTATCAACCTCATGTAGTTTCATCACTTTTCTTTTCTGCAGCTAAGGTTATAATCCCTCCCCTTTGTGCGACGCTCAACCATATCTTTTTAAAGAACAGTCTTTTCAGCTAAAAGTGCTAAGCAGAACTACTTTCTATTTTTTGCTGATCGTATTTGCTTTTTGCATACTGTATCACCCCGTAGACATTATATTTTTCCCATCTAAACTTTTCTCTAGATAGGGTTATCAACGGGTCTCTGCACCTAACTCAGACTACATCCTACAAACAGCTGTGCTTTTTTCAAGAGCGGATACGACGTGTCTTCTAAAGAGTTGTATGAATATTGCTACAGCGACTTACTGGGCTCAACCAGACGCCCGACACATGCGTCTAAGAAAGCTTGATCGAACATTTAAATTTACTGTTCCGCGTGATATTCCGCGTCATCAGGCATGCTTGATACATCGACTTCGTTTAAACGTGGCTTTCACGCGCAAGTACTTACATTTAATTGGACAGATGGACTCACCGGAATGTTTAACTTGTGGCATCCCAGAGACTGTGGACCATGTATTATTGGTGTACCCAGAGTATGCGAACGAAAGAAATGTGCTAGCTGCTTCCTTGAAGCGTTTAGACAAGAGGCCTCTGTCGGAGGAACTGCTGCTGGGCGCTTGGCAGGACAAGGGGAAGGGCATCCAGGCAGTGCGCGCTCTTTGCCGTTATTTGAGCGCCAGTGGACTTGATTCACGTTTGTAAAGCAAGCTGCTGTGTCTGTATATATATTTCATATGCCTTCTCCCACATCGTCACCCATCATGACCTTCTTTCTTCTCTCCTTCCCCTTCCCCAGTGCAGAGTAGCAGGCCAGATTTGAATTATTCGGGCCAACCTCTCTGCCTTTTCCTATCAATAAATCCATCTATCTATCTACATATCTACATCATAGAATCTACTTCAAAATATCTGCTCAAACTTCAAACTGAGTGCTATCCAATGATGGGATCAGCGCCTACTATGAAGTTCACATATGGTTCTTTTGCGAGTGGCTCTTGTAGTCATTTTACCAGAAAAACGTATTCAAAATTGCTAAATTATCACCTTCCCTGAATTCTACCAGCTCTTTCTTTCCATTCATGAAGCCTATCATAGCCTCCTGCCAAGTGTACGTCTGCCTTTTTATTGTGGACATTGGTATTTAAGTCGTCCAAATGAAACAACGCAAATAAATAAATAAAAATAAGGACAGCTAAGTCCAGAATGCAAGAAAATGTAAGAGCAGATATACCACACATCCAGACTCCAGATCTGCTTGCACAACAAAGAACACTTTGGTATTCTTAGAAACAAAATTCGATCGTCTTCCTGATCGCTCGAAGACTCTGGAGCGGGAACAACCACATTTTCGTGGACTGGCTTAGAGCATTGCGAATCTGCGTACATAAACAGGCTCTGTAAAAAGCAGACACTTCCTTCGACTAAAAACGGGCTCTGACTTTATCCCGAAGAAAAGTTGAGCCAACGCTAATGGCCCAACTAAACTACCATGCTCTGTATTTAGGATGCTACTGAAAGGCAAACTTGATAGCCTGATTCAGTTGTAGGCACGCGAGAACCAATCACGACAGGTGGCGGTGCTGCAACAAAGGGGGCCAGTGGTCGGATTACGAAAAACAATTGGTTTCGTGGAAATAAAACGCGCTGTGTTTCACAGTCCAAGCGGGCAACCAAATCGGACGCGGAACGAAAGAATAGCGGAAAGCAAGTCACATGTAGAGTTACTATATAGGCTTTGCCAGAGTTCCGCGTTCCTTTTCTTTCGCCGCCAAGCAACAATTTAGTGCCGTGAAGCCAACCCTACGGGAATCCTGGCTGCATTGCATCAACCGTCATGAGTACGGCGTGCCCTGCTGTGTGCGAGCTGTGGGGATGATTACTTATTTATATTAGGAGAGCCAAAGTAATTCCTTCTCTATTGATTTCTAGTCTGACTGATTTCCTCCTGCAAAGGAGATATACGGCTTCACTGCACAGCTTGGTTGCTTATACGGTACCTTCGTGCAACTCTGGCAAAGCCTATATAGTAACTCTAGTCACATGGTAGAAAAAGGTGCCATTGTGGAGCTCTCCGAAATAATTTCGACCACCAATAGACATTTGACCTGCTCAGACATATTGGTTGCCGAACGAGCATCTTAGCATTTTGCCTTCCTGAAAACGCGGCCTCCGCGGCCAGAATGTGATTTCGTGTTCTCGTACTGAATAGTCGAATGATTTAACCAGTGAATTCATACTTTAGTTCCAACAATAATAATATAAACAGGTAGCGGATGTTTGCGCGCGATACCTCCAGCATTAATCTTGGGAACAACGTTATGGGCAGCTCTGGATACACATTTTCCGCCTCAAGCTCTTTAATGAACTTCTAAAATTCACTATAGGTGCGTTTTCGTTTTCAATTTCAATCAGAACTGCAGACCTTAGGATCGGCAGCTGAATGGGAACCATCGTAGTGCTATGTAGTGCGAAGGCGCTAGTAATAGTATTGTACTTCGAACTATAAGGAGTTTTATTCATATATGCATTATGTATTATATATCTTCGGTGCTAGGGAGAATCCTAGTTTCTAGTGATTATTAAATGTTGCTTGTTCCCAGGATTTTTGCAATAAATAAACGAACATATACAAACAGCTTTGATGCAACACGTGGTAAAAAACTCTTCACTAGAGCAACCTCGAATTTTCCAACGAGTTCTCGACCTCACTGATTCTACATTTAGAGTGCTTTGAAATGCCATCTCCATGGTGGGCACCAAAGCCTCAATCTCAGCAATAAAAATCCATTAGTGTTTCGTCAGAGCCACGAGGCGGGATTGTTGTACACTTGGCCCCCAAACAAAGCTCGCATGGCAGCTCAGCCTTCCCGCTCACCTGTCTATACATATTTAACAATTCCCGGAGTAGACTAGTCTGGGGTCCCAAAATAAGTGCTTGGGCCGAGCTGCTTCGAAATTCAATCTTAGAAAGGCATGCGTGATGTTTCAGAACTTCGTTACCGGGTCCTCGTTTCGGGCCTAACCTGATCTGCTTTGCGTACCTGGTTAGCCTGCGAACGACTTTCGCACGGCCACATGACAACCTAACCAGGGGATGTTGGAAATTGCAGAGACAGGAAAGCAGCTTCAGTTCCTGTAGACGGGCACCGTATATTTTGCTCATTCGAGTCTAGTTATGGTAAATTATTTATACATTTTTTACGGAATTATGCCCCGATTGACGAAGCATCTTTAATTACGTGCTCAATGACCGGAGGCAAGGTGTTCTCCGTAATCGTGTCCGCACTAGCTGAAAAGACGCTACGAACATTCGGATAGATTATACCGAATGCTGCCTGAGGAGGTTGTCGCACCACAGTTTCAACAAATCTTGTCGTGGTCACCTTGATGTGTCCTTCCCCAACGCACAAGTTTATTAACATGCGGATTCTGCGACGATCACTTGACGACTTTTAAACCGGTGCGCGGTAATTTTTATAAAATATGGAGTAGCTCTTTTCAATAAACAAGGCCAGAGCTGCGCCAGAGACCTAAGGGAAAAAGCAGTGGTAGATTTCTAATAAAATAATTCAGAGGGATAGACGGAACACAGTCTCAACACGACCGTCTCTGTCTCTAGAATCCTTTTGATGCGTGCCTTTGGACGCAGGAAAAAGAAGAAGGAAGAAATACTTGGATGAAAAAAAAAAGTGAAATAGGGCTTTATCGACATTGCAGACTAGTATTCAAATACTTCTTTCATAAGAAGAAGAAAATTTGTTTCTGGCTTGACAGATACGTGAATTAAACGTTAAAACCTTAACGCAACGTTACTTACGTAACGTAAGTAACGTGAACGAAGGATGCACAAGACTATACTCTTGGAATCTGCACCGTTCCAAAAAAGAAGTATCAGTTATATCACATACATGTGACCTTGATTCTCGGATGAGGAATATTGGCATGCTAATTTATAAATCAGCGTATTTATCAAGACAACCTGTTTGGGAAAACAAAAATGAGCAAGCGTGGAAATATTCTTTCTTGCAAAGAAAAAAATTAGCTGTGGATTAGCTTGTGGTTAAACCTGGAGTTACGCAAGAGCTATCTGCATGGTTGCACTTTGGTTCGGCTTCAAATTAAAGGCTTGGTTTTTGTACATAAGAGATTACTCTATGGTTTCAACCTAATTTGTGCTACAGGGGGCACTTTTGACCACTAAAGTGCGATGAGGCGAAAGCCTCTATCGTGCGGAGGTCTGAAGCCCTCCACAGCGGCACCTCTTTCTATCTGTTTTCACTCCCGCGTTCCCTATGATGCGATAGCGTAAGCTACCAGCCAACATATAATGACCCGCTTTAACCGAGCCGTACGAACGTGCCTGCGTGGCCTAGGGATAACATTAATGCAAGGGTTTCGGTAGGCCGACTGTGATATCACCCTCACATATGAAAGGAGAGGCCCGATTTGGGAGCTCCCACCAAACGTAATGTCAGGAAGCCTCATGTTCATATTGTGCTAAGCGACGTCAGCTGCCAGTTACTGCCTCCTACGACCTCCTCCTCCTCCTCTTGTTATTGTTCTTCATACAGGCACGGACAGGCATGGCGAAATGGCGAGACTGGCCAATGTTCGGAGGCTAAAAACAGCGCTAACACAGACGAAGCAGAGAGAGGGACAGTGACGTGGTCTTATCTCTGCTTCGTCTCTGTTACCGCTGTTTTTAGCCTGAGATCATGCACCGACGAGTCCAAATTTTCACCCTGTTGAACTGTGGCGAATGTAGCTTTCGCTACATAATCAACTTTAATATTTAGCTTAGATGTGCCGAAATGAATGCCAAGATGTTTTTTAAATATAGTGAACAATGGCTTAAGCGTGCATTTCTTTGTTTGGGCAAGCTGTTTAAACTCAGAATAACAAGAAGTGATTTTCGCAAGTACGATTTTACACACAGCCACAGCAGTCTCCACAGCAGTTTGAGCCACAGCACACAGCCACAGCAGTCTCAAAGTGTTTATAAAGTATAAAGTAAAAGGTTAACAGACTCCCCAAACATGTCAAAAAACGTCATAATTCCAAATACTGCGCGCCTGACTTCCTATCTTGTTACTCACCGTTTAACAAACACAAAACACGAATGGGCACAATAGCAACACAAATAGCCAGGAAATAAACCAAGACTACTTATATCGACATCATCCTTCCGTTCCGAAAACAATGTAAGAGAATATGCATGTATATAAATACAAATATTGTCAAGAGGACGATAGCGAAGTTGTAAGGATATGCAGGCGAATGTATATCGGTGTCTCGACGGAGTGAGTTATTGTAGGCACCCAGAACTCCAGTAGGACACAGAGCCCTCCTATGCATTCGAGAGTGCCTACAATAAGGTGGAATATTCTTGTTTCAGGCGATTTTTTGCGAAAAAGGAAATGAACTAGGAGCCTGTTCAAGGTTCACGGCGGCACCATTATAAAGGGACGTACTTCAGAAAACAGCAAATATTAGGCTATAGACAACTGTTTTGAAAAGAAAATCGTGTTTTTAAGAACACGCTTTTTTTAGGCCTCTTATGTTTACCGAAATTCTCACAGTAAGCCTAATTTTCGCAGAATGCTTGTTTGTTTCTCGGTAAAGAAAGCATAACTTTAGATAGTACACATGATTCTGTTCTCCACAAATGAGGGCGTCCTATTCTGCATTAGCGGTGACAGAAAAAACAGGCCGCTTTATTATAACGAACCTATATTCTGTTACTTCCCCGAGTAAAATCTTGTCGTGCCTCAGGAGCACGTGTGACTGGTTAACATCATTTTGCAACGCTGCATAGCAAGGCATTGCTATGCAAAAAAGGAAACAAACAACTGAACAACAGCTGCACGGCAACGTGTTGTAGAGTTAATGGCACGTCACGCAGTGTGGCGCTGCAGACTAGGAGCTAATTAATCAGAGACGATATTTAATTAAGACAATCAAGCCGAGTACAAAACTAGCCAAGTACAAGGCTTCCGGCAAATTTTAACCCAATCCGCAGGCTATTTTATATTTGCGCTTATTAAAATATATTAGGGATAAAATATTTTTTTATCCCCGCATGTTTATTTCCGAACTTCTGGCCGAAGCGCCTTGGACAAAATTGACCTTCAAAACTGCTGAAGAAACGACGAGATTCAGTTGCCTTAGGAGATAGTCGTCATGATCAGTAGCAACAATAATCCTCAAATGTTCCGCAAATGACACGAATGGACGGTCAGAATATAAAACCTCCATTGCGCTCAGCTCTTTGCCGCTAGCATGACGCCATGCACACACAAAAAAAAAAAACGAAGTTATAAACTTTTTTTTACTCAACTGGTAGAACAGCAGCTTGCCATCACAGATATCCCTGCAGCAATTTCGACGGAGGGTTTGCATTATGAAGGACCGAATGGAAGGCAAACTCCATTTCGGAACCTCCTTATACCTTCATCTAGCACGTCCCTATACCATGACCCACGCACTCACAGGAAAGCGAGTCATACCAGTACGCTTTATTCGACCAACAATAAAGCTGTTAACCAACAGCTTGCTACTGGCCACCTCCCTTGTAACACTAAGCAGGAGGAGGAGAACGAAAAACGTTATTTAAATAAAAAAAAATGTAAACACTTCCAGGCGGACCTCTTAGTCCAGGAGCCCTCTGGCTGTTCCTTCTAGCGCAGCCCGCTCGACCAGCCACAACTGATCTCCAGGTTGCGTGGCTAGAAGGGCAGCCTCCCAGGAGGAGGGGGTGGGGTGTTTGACGGGAGGAACGCGGATGGGATATTGGCATTCCCATAAGTAATGATAGAGGGTGGGTTGGGTGGCGTTACATGTGGTGCAGTATGGTGGGAAGCCGTGGGGTGAAAGATGTGGGCAAATTGAGATGGGAACGAATGTATCTGCAGTTCTCGCCAGTACGTGCTGTCGATGTGAGAAGGCGTGTGATGTGGTGACGGGTACGTGGCACGGCAACGATGATAGTAGTGAACAATTGTAGTGCAGTCAAAAGGTTCGATGGGGGTGTATAATGAAGGTTTGGGGAGGCCATCTACCGGCGACCGGAAGCTTAGTTTTCGGGCAAACGCATGAGCGCGCTCATTTCCGAGGATGTCCTCGTGCCCTGGAACCCAGGTGATAATGATGGGATTGGGAGGGGTACGTAGAGTAGATAATATTTTAGCAGATGAGTGGGGGAGGGTTCCTCGCAGCAGATATCTGCATGCTGCTTGGGAGTCTGTGCATATTGTGGTGTGCTGAGTCTCCAACTGACTGATGTGTGCAATAGCCAGTGTAATGGCCAAGCATTCGGCCTCGGCGATGCTAGTGCAGTGGATGGAGGAGACACTAAACGTTGAGCGGCAAATGTGCGTGAACAAAGCAGTGCAGATGTGAGGAATGTCTGGATTGTGTGAAGCATCCGTTAGATGATGTCCTGGCGTGTAGAGTACTGCTTTGAAAAAGATGAGGCATGGGCTGCGTGGCGGCCTTTGTGGTGTTCGGGATCCATATTTCGTGGGAGGGGTTTGAGCTCGAGGAGGCTCCGCAGATGTGGAGGGATAGTTATATGAGTGTGAGGCAAGGGGTCAGGGGTATTGTAGCCCATTGAGCGCAGGAGATTAGTGCCTGTATATGTTGTACGACGTAGACTTAGCGGGAACGAAGGCCTGGGGCAACACGTGTGAGGTGCAAACATGAATACACTACAACAAGTGACCGTTTCCAAAACAAGAGAAGCAAACATAAATACACTTAAGAAAGTAGAAAATAACTCAAAGAAGGCAGCACGCACTGGGAAAACACTTTGTACATAGACGAACCAGCGAAAAAGGATAACGGTATTAACCGTTACCTAGAATAAATGAATGAAATAAATGAATACTATAATAATAATACTAAATGTGACGGGATAGCAGCATAGTTTGTTTTGAAAGTCTACAGGCTGAAATTTTTTGTGCCTTCTCTTTACTTTACTTTTTCTTTGATTTTTTTTTTCGTCTTTCGCTTTTCATCTGTAATTAAACGCGGCTGCCTGATTGTGACACGACTTTTCTATTCCTATGTTACCTTTTTTTTTGTTTCAAATACTGAAATTATTGATCCGGGTTTTACACTCAGTAGAGCCGCTGACTGCTCCGTCATACTGCTATTCTACTGTAGCCAATGCGTTTCAAGGCAGCATACGCATACACAGACGCTACGAATACTAGAGACAAAGCGAGCAAGTTTGGTAGCAGGCACCGGGTGGGATAGCTCCCGCCCAGCTTTTGCACATATTGGCATACAGCGTCGTCGCTTCTATGAAGCCAAGACGGTTTTTGGAGCTGTTGCGTGATGTCGCGGTGTTCCTTGCTATTATTCCACACCCGCAGTGGAGTGGTTGTTATTTTAAAGCAACAGGTTTAAGGATAATCAGGGCTTCCGTTTAGAGGCAAAACCCAGCGTTGTGGCGCCAAAATTCTCATTGGGCTACAGGGTCATTACGACACCGCCATATGACTTCGCGTGAATATTTCAAGAGCTCCACGACGTTCACGTGAAACGTGAAGACACGCAGTGAACGAAAGTGATTAAAACATGACACGTAATGGCAATAAAATGCGCAGCATGTCTGAAATGATTGATCATTATGAGAAATAGTCTTCCTTACGAAAAATACCAACAATTGTATGTTTCAGGCTGGACTTGAACGCAGTGTTCTTTAGTTCTCAGCAAAACACCCTACGGTCAAGGCCATACGAAGCTTGCTTTTGTGCCTTTAGAATAAGCGCGGGTTGATAAGTACGTCATTTCGTCCTTGGCATAAATTGCTTTCTTACGACTCAATGCTGTTGGCTGTAGGTGTGTGATTAGAGGTGACTAGACACTGTCGCGTCATTCCCTTAACGACAAGCTGAATTGTCCGTCTAATTTATTTTCCGGAACACAGCACACGTTGAAACACTGGGCTTAAGGGAGCGATTCACTTTAAACCAGCCAAAATACAAGACACTGGAAAGAAGAGAACAACACAACGCTGACTAAAAACTGAATATTTATTGAAGGAAAGAAGACAACGAAAACTGGTTCTAAAATGCGCGCGCACAACCCACCCGGTGAAATAGCAGGAAAGGAGAAGAGGAAGAAAATTCAGAGTCATGGCCTAACTATCGATTTTTCTAACAGAGCGAATTCCTTACAATGAAGGCTAACCGATGCCTTAACCACACACTTGTCTTTCTAATCTGGCGTTACATGTGCAGTCCCGGGAGTGTAAATCGGAAGATGACCCGTCTATTTGCACGCCTGATTTCAATAACACGTGTGTAGTTTACAGCAATGGTAAAAAATTCTGTCGAGAGTTAGTCGAGGTGTTTTACATTGCTAAGGCTAAGGACAAGTGTGCGGCTAAGGCATCGGTTAGTCATCATTGTAAGGAATTCGCTCTGTTCGAAAACTCGATAGTTAGGCCATGGCTCTGAATTTTCTTGTTCTCCTTTCCTGCCATTTCACCGGGTGGGTTGAGCGCGCCGATTTCAGAACGAGTCTTCGTTCTCTTCTTTTCTTCAATAAATATTCAGTTTTTAGTCAGCCTTGCCTTGTTCTCTTCTTTCCTGTGTTTCGTCTTTTGGCTAGTTTAAAATGAACCGTTACCAACTCGCCAAGTCGTCAACCTTGTTGAAGGGAACGAGTTGGTCGACACAAAAACGCTAGCTCCTGGTTAATGGCCGTCCATTTCTTCCTACCAGCGCTAAGCCAAGGTCTCTTCTTCACAATTAGCATCTTGCTGTGGAGGAGGAAATAAACTTGAGGAAATGAAGTTTTATTTAAAGCATCCAAAATGAGGAATTAGGTAGCGATAACTAGGAACACCTGACAAGTACATTTTATTCTCAGCTGTTTGCGTATAATGTTTAGCATCAACTACTTTTGCCAATGAGGAAAATTGAACCCTCTTTTTTACAACTTTGAATGCATAACAAATGAATGACATCGGTCGAAGATCATCCAATCAGTCAGTCCATTGATCGATTGACCATTCAATTGATGGTCCAACCAAGCTAGCAATTATTCAATTAACCATTTGATCAATCGGTCGATCAATTAATCAGTCGATCGGTCATAAGGCACAACTTCATTTCCTTATTAGCTGCACGCTACTAAAGAAAGGAGCATCAGAGTGTGTGCAAAAGCCAGGGCGCCGGAATTGCTCGCGACCTACTAGGGTTCTTTTGCGGGCTACTAAGAATTTAGTTATGGTCGTATTTGCACTTTGACTGAATCAATATGCGAGCCGTGCTGCTGCGAAAGCACCCAGTCAACGAATGGCGCTGCGACTGTAAGAACGCTTCGGATACAGCAAAAGATAGGAAGTAGGCCTTGCACTTAAAAGCGAGGGGAGAAACAAATAGAAAAAAATAATGAGTTAAAATTCAGCTCATGGCACAAGAAAATGAAACAAAAAATCAGAAACAAGAGTTCGCTATGATGCCAATAGCTCTCTGTTTACACCCGGCAGTGCCGTAAGCACTTCGTCGACCCTGCCGCGAGCGATGCCTTTCAAATGCGTCGGCTGTTTACACAGGACATCAATAAGCTTGTCATCTATCTAGTCGGTCGAAAGAACCTCCGCGCTCAGCAATCTTTTCCGGGCAGCTTACGGCGACACTGATTGAAAAGCTAGCTCATGAATATAGCGCTATGTTCCCTGCAGAGACCAGTAGAGGCTTTTGAGAGACATTGATAGTGGATAGCTTTCCTCCATTAATTAGCATTTGTGACCTGAACGTACAACGGCCGTGCTTTCATCCTTTGGAAGGCCCACGTTGCTAATTAGCCAACCTGTGGAATTTTTGTTCCAGAAAGACAATTGAAATTATTTAAAAACTAATTTATATTTGAAACATTTACACTTTGTAGGATCAGAAACTTACGTCACTCAGTCGCCTTTGACAGCCACAGTGCACGCGCCCACAGCCTGCTTTGGTTGTGGTGTGGGATGATGTTGACGGTATGAATATTGTGCTGCTTGCATTCATGTTTAATATAATAACGCGTACTCGCTGTACTGTCCTTGCAACTTTTCCTCACACCTTTCCAATGGGTTTACATGAAAAGAAACCGCTGTGTGTGCCTCCTCCATAACTGCTCTCGATTTGATTTCCTGTCTAGTTTTTTACGGTGTCTTGGTTGTGCCATGATTATGATTGGCTGTGCCCAAGGTATGTAACCGTCACTTGAGTAATCTAGTCAATAACATGTCTGGTTCGCGCAGTCAAAGGTCATGGGTTCGAATTCCGTCTAGAACACAATTTTCTTGCACGCTTGACCTTACGTTTAACGTGATCGTTGTGGGTTTGAGATTTGCGCTCGACGCACTGTGGTTGTGAAGTCATGAACCGATCTATCAGTAAGCTATTAGAGCGCCGCTCTTTGGCGCCCGTTCCTGGGTTTCGCGTCGGCGTCGGCCTCGTAACCAGCTCCGCTCCCCTTTCATCCCCCCAGTTCGAGCCGGCGCTTCGGCAACTGGAGCCTCGTAGGAAGAGCGGGGGAGCGGGGGGGGGGGGTACACTCAGCGGCGAACGATGGTGGCAGGAGTGCGCGCAGCAAACCGAGAACATGAGGAAAGAAATTTGGAGGACGCTTAAGCTTCGCCTTCAAGAGTGGAACGCGATAGCCTTATTGCACCTCGTCGAGAAAACTTATTAAACGCAAGTGTATTGGGGCATCCTCGCACCGGTACCCGCGCGGCCCGAAGGGGGAGAAGCGGGTGGGCGAAGATAGTGATCTAAAGAAAGGAAAGACGCTTGATTCTACAACCCGTGAGGGTGCACGGCGAAACGTCAGGGGCGAGTGGCGCGCCACGTGTCGGGGCAGCGCCGCACATTGCGAGGAGGGGTTTTTCTGTGTTCGCTGCAAGATGGCTCTGCATGTGCGCAGAGCGCAGAAGAAATGTAGCGGAAACGTACTTCGCTACTCGTGTAACTGTGACTTCTGTAAGTAACATGCTCATAATTACCGATATACACCGCAGTATAACGTTCTACGGAACGTTTTTAAGGCAACACCGCATTCATTAGAAGCGCTTTTGTACCGTTTTCAAGCATCGAACTTGTGGCTGAGTGGCAGCGTCTCCGTCTCACACTCCGGAGACCCTGGTTCGATTCCCACCCAGTCCATCTTGGAAGTTGCTTTTCATTTATGAAGTGCATGTTTATTTATGAAGTGCATGCCGGGATTTATCGCTCAAGGCCAAACGCCGCCGACGACACCGGCTTTTCTGCGACACGGGCTCCTTAAAGCTACCGCGTTAAAAGAAGGGGGGCGGGGGTTCGCCGGTATCTGTTACACTTGTCTCTGTGGACACCTGAACCTCGCCGTAAGGGAAGGAAGGAAGGCGGGAGTCAAAGTGAAAAGAGAGAAAGAGGAGTCGTAGTGGAGGGCTACGGAGTAATTTTGACCACGTGACTGCGTAGAAACTGATTGATTATAGGAAGGGAAAGGCGCGGTAACTGTCTCACTTTTGTTCTGTGGACAACTCAACCGAGCCAAAAGGGAAGGGAGGAAGGTGGGAATTAAAGTGGAATGAGAGAAAGAGGAGCCGTAGTGGAGGGCTACGGAGTAATTTCGGCCACCTGGGGGTCTTTAACGTGCGCTGACATCGCACAGCACACGGACGCCTCTTTGTTTCACCTCTATCGAAACGCAGCCGTCGAGGTCGGGTTCGAATCCGGGTACTCCGGCACAGTAGTCGGGCGTTTTACCACTGTACCACCCCGGCGGGGCTAATTTATTTATTTATTTATGTGGACCACTCAACCGTGCCATAAGAGAAGGGAGGAATATAGGAGAAAGTGGAAAGAGAGAAATGGGAGCCGTAGTGGAGGGCTACGGAGTAATTTCGACCACGTGACTGCGTAGCAACTGGTTGATTTATAGGATGGGAAAGGCGATGTAACTGTCTCACTTTTTTTCTGTGGACAACTCAACCGAGCCAAAAGGGAAGAGAGGAAGGTGGGAATGAAAGTGGAAAGAGAGAAATGGGAGCCGTAGTGGAGGGCTACGGAGTAATTTCGACCACGTGACTGCGTAGCAACTGGTTGATTTATAGGATGGGAAAGGCGATGTAACTGTCTCACTTTTTTTCTGTGGACAACTCAACCGAGCCAAAAGGGAAGAGAGGAAGGTGGGAATGAAAGTGGAAAGAGAGAAAGAGGAGCCGTAGTGGAGGGCTACGGAGAAGTTTGGACCACATGGGGATCTTTAACATGCGCTGACATCGCACAGCACACGGATGCCTCTTCGTTTCGTCTCCATCGAAACGCAGCCGCCGAGGTCGGGTTCGAACCCGGGTACTCCGGCACAGTAGTCGGGCGTTTTACCACTGTACCACCCCGACGGGGCCGTGACTGCGTAGAACACCGTCGCCGCCATGCAGAAAGAGCAGGAGGGGGTCCCCCCTCCTCCTGCGTGGCGGCGAGGGGGCTTTCCGGTTGCCGAAACACTGGCTCGCTGCGTGCATTCCGTTCTCACTTGCTTCACTCGATAGCGGTGTCAGCGGCATCAGTCAGTCGCTGCTATCTGTTCGTAGCGCAATATTCCTATGGGTCTACGCGCTGCTTCCCGCAACCTGCCGATCGCAATATTCCTATGGGTCTACGCGCTGCTTCCCGCAACCTGCCGATAACTCAATTGCCCCGCCGGGGTGGCGCAGTGGTTACGGCGCTCGACTACTGTTCCCAAGGACGCGGGATCAAATCCCGGCCTCGGCGGTCGCTTTTCGGTGGAGGCGAAAAGCAAGGCGCCCGTGTGCTGTGCGATGTCAGTGCACGTTAAAGAACCCCAGGTGGTCGAAATTTCCGGAGTCCTCCACTACGGCGTCTCTCGTAGCCTGAGTTGCTTTGGGACGTTAAACCCCACAAACCAACCGATAACTCAATTGCTCTCTCCATTTCTCCGACCACAAAGCTTCTTTTATGGCTGCCAAGAACTGTAAGTGGAGTGTTTCTTGAAGGAATACGTGTGAAAAATAAAAAAAAAGTTGTTTGTAATTGTACACATGCGTCTTCCCAGAAATTTTTGCCTCAATCTATCGAAAAGGTGAAACAGTTGATAAGCTGCGCTCAAATTTTGCTTTAGGAAGTAACGTAATCGTGGGAATTTTTTTTTCCGTGCCGACACTGCCGGCGTTCTCTTTCCGGCGGCTGGGCCTTCTCAGCGATGTCGCCTAGTTAATATTCCAGTTGATTTAAGTGGGCAGTATTGAATGCTGAAACTATTTTGAAATATGCATCCGGTTGTTCAATCGGTATAGCTATATTACTGAATTTCGAATTGGACGAACCGAAATATAGTCTATTGCAGTCGCAAAACTCGGTAGCTGCTATATTCGAGAAAGGTCGGAAGCACTTTCTGTGTTGTCTTAAACGTGCTTTATGTTGAATCGTTCGACATTACTGTAATCGGTTTTCTTCATGATTTACAGATTGCTCGGTGCGCTGTTCGGTGTCTTCGCGCTGTTTTCAGACTCTCAAGAAATTTTTCGTGGTCTCTTCGTTCTCCAAATCGTGCCAGTCTCTCTGGTTACCTTTTTTTCAATTAAAGGCCATCCGCCTTGCACGGAACGTGTAGTTGAAATTGTCATCGAAAAGAAAGGGCTAAAAATAAGGTCTTGTCAACCTGCAAACATGTTTTAGCACACGAAAGCGACACGGGCGGGGACATGCGTTTTGTGGAATGACTTCCCACTGTGGTCTCGAAAAGCACGAGCATGCATTCTGTGCCTGTGCAAACCTACACGCGTATATACTTTCAATGATGGCGGGGTGATATATATTCAAATTTACATACCAAACAAAAGTGTCCAATCAACTCCCCCTCTCATAACGACACCTTACACAGCCAAAACTTGACATAATAAGCAATGCTGTTTTATACTGCTTACTGCGGCCGTCTAGACGCACTTAAGTAGTATCCTCTCGCGTATGATTACGTTCGTTCTTTATTTGTTTTCTTTCCTTTTTTCTCTACTCTTCTTTTTAGCACACTTTTGCCTCGATGCACACTTTTTTCTACACTTGATGTTTCTATTTATTGTTTTTACTCTTCACTTCTTGGTCTGCCTCAAGCTTTTTCAACGTGTCAAAATATTTGTAAATTATTTTGACGCTGTGATACACTGACATGACAGAGACGCACTACTCTAGACAATACCCCTGAGCTGTTCTGGGGCACATGAAATAAAGAATATTTGATCTTGGATAATAGATCCTTATTCCGTCCAGTGCTTGGGACTAATTGTGTTCTCAAAAGTAAATAAAAGAAAAGATGTAGCGTTGACAGAGGTCATCCCCTCAACAAATAACGTTTTCGCACTAAGCATTTTGATAGTGGTTTTGCGCTTAACAGGCCGGCATAAAATAAAAAGTCAGGCAATCTCTGCCGGTCAGGTGGCACCAGTATAGGACTATCGGTTGAAGGTATACGTGTGAAAATCGTATTAAGAATTACAGCTTACTTTCCTGCGCGTATAGTACACATTTGTGTAAAAATATTTTTCTGTCGTTATTTCGAAATTTTTATACACATAAAAATCTTTTTCCAGGAAGCGATTACTACCCGCAGTAGCTGATACAAGCTACAAACATTTGTATTAACATAGGTTGGTAAGTTTAACTGATTTGTGGCAAATTTATTTAGGAGGACAGAGCGCATAGTATATGGGAAAAAATGTGCATTATCAGAAAAGAAAAATGATGGATCACTCAGCATGGCTGAGAGCAGAGTTCGTGTGACTGCTTCCCGTGGTTTATGATCGGTTATGTTTACTAAGCGATGACTTTATACTTCGTTGACTACTACTGTTGTCATCGTCTTGGCCGCAGTTGTCCTCGTCATTGTGCATGCCAACACTCTGCGTCAAGCATTCTGAATGAGTCTGTGTTAGCTTCCATGCTAACCTGAGGGGAAAAAAGCACTAACTCTTCGGACATGTTTAGTCTGCTCTATGGCGCGGCTCTGCCACTTATAGCTATTCATACGGCAATAAAAAAAAAGAAAGTGATATGACTAGTTGGTCATGAAAGAAAAACAATGACCTTTTTGCACAAATACACATATTTTCGGCCTAACCTCTCGCAGTAAAATCGCGATTTTATTGATTTCGTTAAAACGGTGTCTCCATGTCTAGGATCATAAATTTCTTCTCCGTCATTACACGTGCAAGTCGTGTCAATAGTAAGCTGCGTTCAAATACCTTTCTGTACTATATATTGAGTGCTTATCAAGAACCCCCATCTCTATTTTTTCTACTTTTACTCAAGAAATGTAATTAGTATGTCAGGGTCTCGTCATTAACAGCTAACTCTGCAATGGCGGAGGCAATGAGCTCCGAATTGGGCTTTCAACAGCCTTTTTTTGTTTTAATTTCGTTCAAATATTCTTAGGGCCACGCTCATAGGGCACCGTTAACGGCCAATATTGAATACCCACTTCCTGGTCCTTCTCAGTGTGGAGGTTAAAACGCTCTGACACGCTGTTGACAGCGTTGTTCTTCAAAGAGAACTGGGATAAAAGATTGGGGAATAGTACTCCCCAATCTGCGATTTGCTGATGACATTGCCTTGCTAAGCAACTCGGGGGATGAACTGCAAATAATGATTCATGACCTAGACAGGAAAAGTAGAAAGGTAGGCTTGAAAATCAATATGCAGAAGACTAAGGTAATGTTCAACAGCCTCGGGAAGGAACAGCAGTTTACGTTAGTTAGCGAAGTACTGGAAGTAGTAGGCGAATATGTCTACTTAGGACAGGTATTAACCGCAGATCCGGGCCATGAAAAGGAAATAACAAGGAGAATAAGATTGGGATGGAAAGCATTTGGCAAGCACTCGCAGATTATATGACTAGCAGCTTACCGGTATCGCTCAAGAGGAAAGTGTATAAGCACGGCCGCTCAATGGAGGCGCACTTGGGTGCGGCCCGTCGCGTCGCCCAGAAGAGCCGTATTGCGCCTAGTTCTCATCGCCACCGCAGCGGCGCCACCGCTCCGGGACGAGTTCGGGCGGAGAGCTGCGCGCAGCGGCCGTGGCTGTGCTTTCGTTTCGGCGTCCGCGTGGTCGGCGCTTGCTCAATTTAGGATTATGAGCGGCGTTTCACTCAGTATGTGATGCTATGTGCAAGTTTGCTATTGATAAGGCGATAGCGGCAAGTCATCATCACTAGGCTTTTCCAAGTCATTCGTGGTCTTCCGTTTACAACGAGAACGGGGCAGTCGTGTGCTTCGCTGAGTGCGCACCCATTTAGTTGCGTTTCAACCACTGTAATAACGTATTAGATATTTGCAATATTGAAATCGGGACATGGTTTGGGGCCATTTATTCAGCGTGCACTTTTCTGGACGTAGCGTTCAACATTATTGTTCAGCCTGTTCCTCCGTTTTCACTGGAAATAATATTCAAGTGGGTACCACCACCAAAACATACTAGCTATACACAAACTGTTGCAAAAGAAACAACACAAGACAGCCAGTTCAACGACACGCCCGCAGGCTCTGACAATTTTTTTCTCGTTTATGAAGCCGCGTGATGCACAGAAGACACGCAAGCTTATTTTACAAGCGAAGCACTTTTCTCGAAAAAGGTTTATGTGCAAGCGTGATTTTTTCCACTGTCTGATTAATGTTGCCTGTCCAGTTGGTCAGCAGTGGTCGCATTAGTTTAGTTAGGTCCTTAGTGTGACTGCGGTCTTTTCTCTCGCAAATCAACTCTGGAAATTGCACAAAATAGGGAAGAATAGATGAAATTAACATGTTGCATAGCTTGCTGCTTCTTGTGACCTGCAGGAACTTCATCACCTTGCTAACAAAAGTGCATGGTGATTTTCAGATACCATAGGCGTCCATCTTCAAGAATTTTGATAAGTCCAGGGTTTTGCAGGAATCACAAGGCACAAAGTTAATAAATGGATGGGGACTAATAAAATAAAATTATTGACACTCTAAAGTAAGCACTAGAAGTTATTTGAACTTTGGTAACATATAAATAATGAGAACACGGGCAGGCACTGAAAACAGAATAAATAAAAATGTTTCATGAGATTCTGTTAAACTATTCATACTTTCTCTTCAAATGGACGTGCAAGGTAACCAGCCAAAAATTCAATCGGTGCTAACTCTATGTCAGCTGCTGGTTCACACCACACATGAATGAATCCAAGCTGACTCGAAAACTCTCTCGCAGCAGACGTGATATGGCAGTTGACAAGGTACGACTTTCATAATCACGAATGCCAAGTTTTATAGCTGTCTATTGTTGATAGGTGCATTTGCAGACTGATGCTTGCAAGATGCCAACCTGCACAAAGCATGGCAAATTGTGTATCTCAGTCGATATATTTATTTTTTCGCTAGTTGTACCTTCAGTATTTTCTCCGAGGTGAAAACTGCAGCCCTTGCGTCAACTCTGTCGTTCCCGCCTTTGAATTGCCTTAGGCTGCTAAAAAGCGATACTACAGGCCTGCTGTTGAGGGCCTGCTTTAGGGCGTATCGAAAGCTGAAAATAAGATTCGGTTAAACGCAATGCACTTGTAAGGCACACAGAAGACGTTGCAAGATACTTGATGTGATCAAGAAGGTACTTAATTTGCGCCACTGTGGATCTGGTTGTCATGATTGTTGCTTCGTACGTTAATTTGCTTGGTTAGCCTTTGCTTCGACGTGCCTCCTAGGACCTGAATGTCTTTGATTTGGCAAAGTCCAACTCTAACCAAGAGAGTCACTCGTCATCTGACAAATAGAGCGGCTCCTCTTGGTGTCTCTATGGCTTCACTTATGCGATGTTGGGCAAGGCATACCATTTTGATATCATCGTCATAAAAGTGATCGTGGCGCAGCTATCTTGAAACACACAGGATAACACGGGGGGTTGTCCAGGGGGAAATGAAGTGTAGCTATAACAAGTGGGGAAAATAAAGCTATTGACTAGCGCACATTAATTTTTTCAAGGTTGTTTGGCTCAACATGAGCCCGCATGAGTAACTCAACTTGTAATGTGGGCAGTTCGGGGACACGGAGGGGACAGCTGAAGGAAGCAGGATCTTCAGTTTTATGTTCTTCCTGTAATCGTCATCTGTGAAGTGCAGTGAGTATACCAGTGACTTGTCACTCGGCTCCCACCGGCTTCCTTTTCCGTCCTAACCTTCCCGAGATATGTTTTTCAGCCATGCTGCTCGACGTTGTGAATCGCACGGGAACCCATGGTAACCGGTCTTTTCTTGCTTTCGTGGTGCACAGCGGCGCACAGCAGTTGCCTGGCATGGTGCTGCATACGCTTAGGACGCTGTTATGCTGAGTAGTCAAAACGATAACACGCGCCAACCCAGCCAGCGCGCTCCTTCCGCGTCGTCTGCTCGCCCGTGCCGGCGGCGCCTTGTCCTGGAGTGGTGGCGCCCCCGCGGCGGAAACTGTAACTTCTCCTAATACGCGCTTCCCCAGCCATTGAGGCGCGACGCGACGGGCCGCACCAAGTGCGCCTCCATTGAGCGGCCGTGGTATAAGAGTTGCATCTTACCTGTACTCGGCTATGGGGCTGAAACGTGGAGGCTAACCAAGAGGGTTCTACTTAAGTTGAGGACAACCCAGAGGGCTATTGATCGAAAAATGGTAGGGGTAGCATTAGGAGATAGGAAGCGTGCATGAGTTGGTCAGAGAAATAACTCAAGTTACCGACATTCTAGCGGAAATTAAGAAGAAGAAATGGACATGGGCAGGACATGTATAGTGCGAAGAGAGGATAACCGATGGTCGCTTAGGGTAACAAACTGGATTTCAAAGGAAGGAAAGCGTAGCAGGGGGCGGCAGAAAGTTAGGTGGGTAAATGAGGTTAAGAAGTTCGCAGGGGTCAAGTGGATGCAGCTAGCACAGAACCGGGTTAATTGGAGAAATTTGGGAGAGACCTTCGCCTTGCAGTGCGTATAGTCATGATGATGATGATGATGACTCCACAAAGACTCGTCTTCCACTTCTCGCAGTACAATGAAGACGACCGAAGGTCCGCAAGATAGGTGACGAGCGGAGTTAAATCGGCAAAGTTGCTCTCAGCCTCAAGCGGAGGGAATAAAGTAACAAAACACAAATGCATAAAGACGTTGTCCGCTAGGATGTACCCTTGGGAAAAAGATATTTAGGCATGGTTTCATAAGGAAAATAAATTTTCTGCGAGTTTATCTGCTAACATAGTTAAGCTGCTCCTTTTACTTTTAAGCAGCATCTAGTGCACATCCATAGGTAGCACCTTACTCGAGACCTACAATGTTGTCTGTCCGTTTTTTTTTTTTCTTTCTCAATTTTTCTACATGCTCAAGCTTCGTGTATTCGTCCTTTTATAAGATATTTATTTGATGTAGTAACTAAATGCGGGGAAATATTTATCAACTTTTACATTCGCGTGTGCCTGTTTTATGGTTAGTTTCTCTTTTGTTTTGGTTGGTATTTAAGCTTTTAATGGCGCCAGAAAAAAATTTTAAGAAACGACGGGGGATAAAATATGCCGCTGCATGGGTGCCTGAGTGTCTGTTACAGCATTTGGTCCACGGCAGCATACGTGTGTGCAGATATACCCAACGTAAACTCGAACATTATAAAACTAAAATGATTCAAAAATATGATTCGCACAAAAACAATATACTACATCGAGAAATTGTATGCGGAATTGCATTTCACTCGCCTTCTTTTGCGCGGTTGTATGTAGCTTAATCAGCAAACGGTTACCCAGAACCCAGGAAAAAAATTCAGGGGCTCAAACCCTGCGAAGTTGCCCATTATTTTCAACTTTGTAACCACTCATCACAAACTAAGCGAAGAATCATCATGTTTATTCGGTCCAATGCACCAGACGAAGACTAAAAATCACCGTAGCCTTCTTACGTTCTCAATGATTTCTGTTTGTATCGCTTTCATTTGTCTCCATTTCCACTTTCTCGTTTTGGTTTCCTGTCTTCTCTCAACTGAGTGCGTGCGCGCCTTTCCCTTCCTGTTAACCAATAAAAAAAAAGAAAAAAAATGACGAGTTCAAACGGGACGTTTCTTGTAATGCCTTGTTGATTGCCATGACAACGATGTGTACGTCGAAAGGCCAAAGTGCAGCAGCGGCTTATGCGTGGATCCCGTTTGCGACTCAGCTGCCCTATAAAAATGGGCAGCCATCCGCGACCGAGGCTGTTAAGCCTTCCTGCGCTTGGTGAACTAATCACGCCATTACCCGGATGCCGCGAGTTTCGCAAACCGCTCTATTAATCCCCTACACTACCCACGCGAAAGCTTCAGCCTTGAATGCCAGCTTGCTCCGTGAACCGGTCCTCTATACGGCTTCTTTCATAGAGGCGACGCTTCCTATACAAATGGATAAAGCCTAGTACTGAATGCTTTCCGCATTTAATAAGGCATTTTATTCGCGAGGTTTCCAAGAGTTGATTACGTCCTAATCTCCTGCGAACAGGAAAATTTACAAACTGTTCTCGAGTCACACTTTATATATTTGGATGTGTTCGCAGTCTCCTAATAACTACAACAATTAAACAGTTACCGCTAAAACCAGATCAAGATATAATTGATTTTATCTCGAACTAAACGCGCATAAATCAAACTAAGTGTCTCGGGAAACGAAGGCCGGCAAAGAAAATTCAAACAGCTAACCAGATGCATTATTTTGAAAGCTGTATTAGGAAACCGATTCGAAATATAAAACTTTTTCAACAAACAGGATTTCTGCTGGAATGGGTGTGAAAGAAATTGTGGGCCAGAGAACGGATATTATTTTTCTTATAGCTCGTTCCAAATGTTGCTCACCTTTACTTCAAAGAGGTTTAAAGCGTAAGGTTTAAAAAAAAACTACAGGGTTGTACTCAGCTTTGCTTAAGAGCTTAACAGCAAAAGCCTTTTCTCCATCTTCTCTTCTTCTTCTATCTTGTTATTTTATATTTGTGTACTCGTTATAATTTCATTACTTTCGTTTCTTTGGATTCGTCATCAGAACTTATTGCGACGTCCTTACCGGAGAAATTATGTTGACGTCGCTATTTACTGCGACGTCTCGATGACACATCTCGCGGAATATAGTGAACATATCTCGCGAACACATCTCGCAAACACATCTCGCTGAATCTCGCGGATACATCTCGCAGACGCGAGCTATTCACCATGATACTAGAACGGCTTTCGGCTTCAAAAAATCTAGACAAATTGAACCGCCTACGTGCATGAACGCCGAGCTCACTTGCGCAGCGACGCCTGATTCAAAAATGCTCACTGCGCCTAGTCACGTGGTTTAGTGAGATGATTATGTTGTAACGTAGCCGTTTAGGCCCGTAACCAGAAGGTTGGGTTTTAACGGGGTGTTGAGCTAGCAGGCGCAGAAGAGCAGGTTCGGAGCACCGAGAGACGGCAGCTAACTTCAGCTTATTCTCGAAAGCCATGGGGCACTTCTTCGAGTCCGCGCACGAGACTCTCGATGAGCAGCCGCCTAGCGGCTGCTGTTGCACACGCTACAATATTATGCTATTGGAGGAACATAACTCGTTTTGAGTTCCTATCGCTTAGACTAGCAGACACAATCTTGGTCAGAAGTTTTCAAGCCAAAGCATTTTCGTCTCAGCCGAAAAATCGAACCACCACATGATCGTCAAAGGCGAAATGACATATAAAATGCTAGGAATTGATTCCTTATCGCAGAAAACAACTTTCTCATGGCATTTCATCGCTATTCAGCTTTTATTGACGTCATGCTGGCTTGATTTTGCGGTTGAGACGAAAATCCTTTGGCTGCAGGACTTTTGACCAAGACTATACATACAAATTAGGCTGCAAAACAGTGTGAAACCACGCGGAAAGCTGCTCGAAGAACAGATGCGTCACCCTTGAGATACGAATAAGGACAAGTCTCCGTTGTTAGTGAGCCTTAAGACTAAATGACGCGCTAAAGGCCTGGCACATACGCATCTGTGGTGAATGCTGTTGTCCCACTTGGCCCTTCGTTGGCTCTATTAACGGCTGCTGCCAACTGTGAAGCTAGCGAGAGACTCTAACCCACGACCCTATCTGGGAGTCTAACCCTATACCTTATGTACTGTCTTATGACAAACTATGACTCGAGAAAATGATCCGAACTCACAATATATTTAGGGAATCGAACCTTCAACCTCATGTACTGCCACGTGGCACATATTCATTTACTGTAGTCTTGGAGGTGTGTGCTTGGTTTGTCCTTCGTCAGGCTTCAATGCCCAACACGAAAAACCAAGGAACGCTATGTTGTGCTTGGAGTTCTAGAGGTTTCGCTTTAAGAAGCCTTACTACTTCCTCATAAATGCGAATTGTGTATATGAGGCGGTAGTGCTGTGATGACTACAGGGTTTTCGATCTTTCCATTTACGTCGACCCTAACACAACAGTCTCTTAACTGGAATCATTACCCTTCGTCTCCGAAACAAAAAGAGCCCTAAGAATATCGTTTAAGACTAAGAATTTGAGAATAAAGTTTCATCCGTCGCTAACGATATTTTAAACCAGAAATGATGTGGTAGCGTGTGCTTTTTAACCTCCTAAAACTCTGTAAAGGCGGAATTCTAATAAAATTCTGGCCTCTTTGGCTCTATCATTTTGTGATATTCCAATGTACAACGGGATTTGATATGAGATTTGAAAATGCAGCCGTGAAGGCATTCTTGGATTATACTCGACATGAAGTATGTTATGTGCAGTGTCTCCTGTTCTTACCCGTGTACGTTTTCAGGTTTGGCCATTCGTCATCACACATGTCAATGTATAGTGTCTAATAAAGCTTTTTCTTAACACAAATAAGCGCAGCGCTGTAGAGGCGATACGCTGTCTTTCTAGCAATGCGCATTATATTTATTACGAGCGCATTACAAAACGCTGCATTACTTTGGCGACGCAAGCGTTCTTAATGAACCAGCTTGACCTGCTGGTTAAGTCCTTATCTCAACCAGCCACTGTCCGCTTCCCGTATGTTAACTGACTCGCATGAACGAATAAATACACAATGACGAATCATTGCTACACTGAAACCGATTTAACTTTCCTAAGAGAAAGTTTATAGAAGTAGATTGGAAGGCGTAAGCGAAAGTCAATTGGTGACTTGTTAAACTCACCGCTAATGTGCATGGAATGTACCGCTATTTTGTGGCAGTTATGATGATACGCATCAGCAGGTGGCTTTTATAAGCATAAAACAGAATGCGCTTATAACGACGCTATTCACACAAAGAAACAAAAGTGTTAGGCAGTCGTGTGTAGCGCGCGACTTCGGAGTCACTGTTTCTTCTCAGAAAGTACGCAACCGCATACTCACTTGTAACAAATGCTGTGCTCAAAATATGTATATTTGGTAGCCATACGAATGAACTCAATACCTACACGCTACAGTCTCTATGTGGAGAACAAACTGGTGCGGTAAGTCGCGTCCTGCAATCTTCCAACTAGGCCGTCAAATGTCCAACGGGACCGTTTGTCTCCGCCCACAGCGTGGGTCCCTTGAGTTCCCTAGGCTCGTAAATCTGCCGCTCTGAAGGCTAGGTCACACGACCACGCCGCGAGGATGAACGCTACGCCATTCTGGGCTGCCTGTCTTCATACCGTTAGGCAAAGGGCCCTCCTGAGACATAAGACGTCGTCGTTAGAATAAGAAAAAAGCCAGAAGTAAAAAAAAAGCCCACATAGAAGAGAAGGTGTCATACTAAGAATTAGAACTGGCTGCGATGCTCACTGGGAGCCATCTTGAGCAAAGGACGAGGCAGTGTGGGACAAGGGGGATGCGATGCTCGCAGAAAGGAGTTGCGCCCGCATCCAGTCGCAAGTAAAGTGGTTACTGGAGTCGAGATCCTCTTGGCAATAAACTGTGTTGTTTGCTCCTTAAGAGAATATATGTGATGACCCCCCCCCCCCCCCCATTACTAGCAACAATAATATTTCCTGAAAACAAAGCACTGGCGTTAATCTCCTTTTTTTTCTACTTACTATATTTAATTCTTGCCCTCGAGGGATTGAATGGCAAGAAAGAGCGCATGTATGAATCCCCCCTCCCCCCTCAGCTGTGTGTTAATTGCACGTCACGTATGGAAGAGTTTCTCGTATAAACACGTAGTATTCGAGACATATCCTACAAGCATTCTAGTTGTAGCACACAAAACAAAGCTTGCACTGTATCATTTATGTTAATTTGACGAGATATCTAACTGACAGAAAATAAATGCGCATATGTTTCAAAATTCTCTCTGGATTTTTTTCAGGTCTGGTTCTCTTAGACGAGCTACAGAGGAGCACTGGAACCCATTACAGGTGGTAAGTGTGCCTGTTAATCACGTGGTATGCGACTGGGTTATGTATAATAAGCCGTGACAGCCTTTCCCGCTGTTCGTTGCTCCGAGTTAGGGATGCGACATGCACTTCTGTTATTCTGTTAATAGTAGGCTTTAAAGAATGAGGACGATAAAACAGCCGGCACCTACGTTTCAACTGACATTTATCTTTCGATGGTAACGAAACTTGCCTTGTTGAGAGTGCATACATATTTACACTTGCTTCCGCCGGAAGCCACGAATTAATATCATCGTTGCTTCTTCGTCCCTTCTCAAAATTGCTTTCAATGCCGTGAAACATCGCCTGCCGCCGTTGTAACGCCTTTCTGTTCAGATTTGAAGGAGGGGGGCAGAAGCTTTGACAACTCGAAATCCTTTCTAGGGAATGTATCACGTCTGCGAGATGTGTTCGCGATATTCTGCGAGATTTCGCGAGATTTGTCAGTGAGGCGTCGCAATATGTTGTCACGTCGACATAATTTATCCTTTCGTGAAGTTAGGCCTTTATTCTAGAATGTAGAGGAGAGGAGTCGTGAGAAGCCGATGTCGCTAACGACGAAGCCAAAGAAAAGTAGCGGTGAAATTATAACAAGTACATGAACACGTAAGATAGGGGAAGAAGAGAAGAAGGAAGAAAAGGCTTTCGCCATTAAGATCCGAAAGGAAATCCTGTAATTTTAATACATGCGGATTAACCCCGATCTCTATGACAGGTCTTCACCAGATGCATTCACACCCGACTTATGTTCATCTATATCACTGATCTTCGTTGACGCCAACACGATGCACTCCCTTTTGCATACACGGCAGTGCAGAGCCAAATGTGACTGAACCATTCAATACTTATACGTACTTTTACTTTCCTCCTGGTGGCCATTTCATCGAATACCTGAATTATTAACTCAGTATCGGCCGAGGTAAATAAGCATTATGATGAAGTGCACCTCGAACATACTCGACGTCACAGTAACAGTTGCGAGACAAAACTTCTTCGTTTTTCGCGCTGAACTTTATTGCAATAAAACCAAGTCGTACACCTTTTTGCACCTATATTATGTAAAGTATATGATAATAATTTTATTCCCGTATTTCGGTAACTTTCTGAAAGCACAGTTAATCAATTTTTAAACTTTCAGCTTTGCGATCAGGAACTATTCACTACGAAATTTCTGCCAAGGCTTTCAATTTTGATTGCTTCTTTGCCTGAAGTGTACAGGTGAAAAAAAAAAAAAACTTATAGTGGACGTTTGTATTCCTGGCCTATAAGTTGCACAAGGGCTCTGAAATAGAGCCTAGGTAGGCATTTTGTATCGCGTTAATTAGGCAGTCTGGCGGCTGTAAAAATATATAGAGAGAGCGTTCTAGCACCCATCTCTGTTATCTCGTCTTTGTTTTCGTCTTTTTGCGTTGTTTTTTCTCAGAAATATGTACCAGCATGGCCAAATCGCCGAATTCAGCTTTAGCAACAGCAGATTAATGCGCAGCTAAAGTTCATAATAATCGCGAAGAATGAAAAGATCGACGAGGAAAACCTGTTTTAAACAAAGTGTCATAAAACAAGCAAACAGAATTATCCGCACTGAAGGGATCGTCCTGAGGCCTGAGTCCTGCGTCCAGTGGTCCCATATTTTGCCTCCCCCCCCTCCACCCCTCCCCCCCCCCCCAAAAAAAAAAGAACAACAAGCAATATAATGAACCAAGTGTGTTGCCCAACTTTCAAAAACCTACACATATTTTAGAGCTCAAACGGAGAAGCATTGTTGTAGCCTAACGAGCGTTTCCGGCGCATTTGAATGTAGATTTGAGCACAGCAAGCAACTGTCGTTTAGCTACAGCTCTTATTGCATGCATTCGTTTTTCGTTAAGTTTCGGGCATCTCAAAATTAAAAAATTTAGGCAGAGTATAGCCTTCCTTGTGCCATCGACACTAATGAAAGAGGAAACCTTTATGCATGTCTGTGCAAACGAGCGCTGCATAGGGGCATAAATCAGCTTTAATACCCAAAGACCTGGAGGGAAAACCAAGGTTTAGTGATATTATTGCTGCCTTCAGTTCAGAGGGCTCAGTTCCGCCCCCTAATGTATCCCGGAATATAAGCATTATGCCGTGCCTAGTGCTCTTCCGTCTCCAATGCAGATTTTCTTCTTATACGTTAAATCGCAAGTGACCCAATACCCCCTCTCCCACATAAAGATATGTACACCAGTGCGTCGTAATTTATGGCTGTGGCTCGGAAAGAGAACCTGCTCCAGAATAAAGTATACTTGGCTTGAACGGAAAGCTGGACGTAAGCCTAACTTATGCCCTATTCACTCCATATTCCTGAGTAATTACAATGTCATTAATATTAATTGAACAGTAGGAAGTAAATTACATATTCGCTAATGACCACACCAATGAACGAAATGATCTTACAAAATTGAAGCTATATCTGGAAAAATCGATCTCCTTCATGCGCTTTTCAAGAAATGAAAATCACATTCGTTTGAAGGGGAACTCTCACGATTTAAGTGGTCCACGCTCTGGTACACTGGTCTTTTAGCAGCTGGCCTTTTTGCGTCGAGTTCGCTGCCGTGAAAATGTAAATTGTCGTTTTCGAACAAAGTTCAAGATTTCCTCGTGCATGCGAAATGAGGGCCTAATATCAGCGGTCTCCTTTTTTTTTTTTTTTTGCGTATCTCGGAGTGAAATGCCAGCCCCGTGCCTCGAAAATTGGCACTAAGCAGATGTCCGGCGGAATGTACCGTACATTGTGAGCGCGAGTCTAAATTATTCGCCAACTCAGAAGAGGTGCAGGGGCACGTGTGCACACATCCCCATTGTCTGATATTCTATTTTCTGGCGTCCTTTGAAATCCTGCCAAAACTTGACGATTTGCGCGGAGGTTTCTTTTCGATAAACCTCTTTGCTAGCTATTTTAGCAGATTTGTACAGCACTGCTTCAGGTCGCTCAACACAGCACTGCAAGCTCTACGGGGCTAGGGCTGCCTCGATTCTCGCATTTATTTTCACAAATTAACTTTTATTGAAATATTTCATTAGTCTTCCGCACTTCGTGTGTGCTCATGTGACTTATTTGACGTTGTTGAAAATAAAAAAGAAGCGATCGCTCTACTGAAAACAACGCCAATATTTTCACAAATATTAACTTTGCTCATTTGAGGCAAAGTGAATTTTACTGCCACCAGACAGTCATTGATGTAGAGAGACATCGCATGCAGTGCTCGAAAAAGCAGCTATGTTGACGCCAAAGCTAACTTCACTCGAAATAAAAAGGGTTGTTTGTCTCATTTCATAGATAGGCTGTGCGAAGCCCGACAGACTGTGGCCGGGGTCTTTTAAATTCTACAAGAGATGAATTGCGTTGCTGTCACAATAGAGGAACAATTATACCTCTAGGATGGTCGCACGTCCTATACCATTGTACTTTTATTTCGTTGCGAAAAAGAATTCCGTACCGCAATATTTTACTTTAACACGTCTACTTTTTGAGAAGCAAGAATACCGGACAAAAGTGCTCTAATTCCGGAGTTGGGTGTGGATGTTGAAGCCTTAACCGTGGCAGTGATAGACAGTGATCATGAAAAACATCGCGAAGATATTAATGCGGGAATATATTCGCTACACTTTCAAAATCTTTTGTCCCTTTACCTGTTCATCTATCCACCTACTCACCACGAGGAAATAGTTGTCTATACCTGGCTACTGTCACTGTCGCATGCAGGGAAAAGGGAGTTCAAATATAGATGGAAAAGTAAAGTTTAAATAAAATATGCACCTAGCTGCAATCACGTTCACCGAATAAATTTCTACAGAGACAGGTGTACTCACTTCTACATATAGAATATATAAGGTAAAAAGAACAGGCGCCCGAGAGCAGACACGGCAACCAAGCAACTGCTGCTAGAAGAGCTAGCCTCGTAATAGACATGCTCATGTACCGGTTAGCCTGCAGTTGTTACAATATTAACAGTGTTGGCGCTGTTGAAATCTGGTGCGAAATTTGTTCGCAGATATGCACCGGGACCAAACCAAAGAGTTGGTTTTCATTGATTTAATTTATTTGTTTTGTATAGCTTTAAGACACAACGCAATCAGGCTATGAGAGACGCCGTATTGGAGGGCTCCGCTAAGTTGGATCATCTGGAACTCTTCAACCTGCACTGACATCGTCTAATGGACAGTCGCCTTGCTTTTCTCCTCCATCAGGGAACATCCGCCGCGATCAGGACCAAACCCGTATCCTTGGTGTCAGCATTCGAGCGCCTTTAACACTCAGTCGTCGCGGCAAGGTTCAAGCAAATAATTATAAAAAGGCATCATGAAAGCGAAATACTCTAAATCTCACTCATCAACATATTTCCATGTGACGATCATAACGGATTGCTCAAGAATGTTGTCGTTTTCAAAGCGCTTTGTAGAGTCCTTCCCATATGTGTCCACTCGCCCCTCCGGCTGGCTGACTAAGCGTAGCACAAAGGGCACTCATGGATGGTCCCCTGATCGCGATAGAGTTACGCGTGCTAGGTGGTAGCTGCACGTAATTGCAAATGAATACGTTCATAACGGTTTCACGTTTTATAAGGAATTTTGGAGAACCACCGATGTTTGCAATTCAGGAACATCAAAAACGACTTTCTCGGGAGAGTGCCTGCATAACTCAGCCGAGCGAGAAGCCAGAACCACAGACGCGTGGTGGAACGATCAGTGCTAAAGAGCGTAAACAAGCTACTCACAAGTGTTTTGGAGAAGGCCTGTGATGAAGCAGCTTTCAGCAGCACGATTTCCGCTCATGCCTATCCTGCTCTGCTTTTTTCAGTTCAGTTCAGTCGTTCAGTCGTGTCCGACTCTTCGTGACCCTATGGACCATGTCACGCCACTCTTTCCGGTCTCTCACTATCTACCTAACATCACATAACTTCCTCTGCAGTGCCTCGAGGATGCCATCTAACCATCGCGTTCGCTGCCTACCCCTTCTCCGGCGACCCTCAACTGTTCCCAACGTCAAATCTTTCTCCAGCGACTCCTCTCTTCTCATCAGATGACCAAAGTAGCTGAGCTTTAACTTTAGAATTTGACCCTCCAATGAGCAGTCAGGGTTTATGGTCGACAATATCGACTGATTAGATCTTCTGGCAGTCCAAGGAACTCTCAAGAGTCTTCGCCAGTACCACAATTCAAACGCGTCAATTCTTCGGCGGTCAGGCTTTTTCAAAGTCCAACTCTCGCATCCATACATCACAACTGGAAAGACCATAGCACGAGTTATGCGGATCTTGGTTGGCAGACTAATGTCTCTGCTCTTTACTAGGCGGTCAAGGCTAACCGTTGCTCTCTTTAACAGAAGCAGGCGTCTCCTAATTTCATGGCTGCAGTCTCCTTCCAAGGTAATCTTGGAGCCCAAGAACAGAAAACCTGTCACAGCTTCCACTTCTTGTCCATTGATGCTCCAGGACTGGATAGGGCAAGACGCCATGATCTTTGTCTTTTTAATGTTCAGTTTAAGCCCAAACTTCTCACTCTCTCTTGCACGCGCATCAGAAGTCTCTTGAGTTCCACTTCACTTTCTGCCATTAAAGTGGTATCATCCGCATATCTAAGGTTCTTGATACGTTTTCCAGCAATCTTCACTCCAGCTGAAGACTCGTCCAGACCGGCCTTCCTCATGGTGCACTCTGCATATAGGTTAAATAGGCAGGGCGACAGTATGCAGCCTTCCCTCACTCCTTTCTCGATCGGAAACCAATCAGTAAGACCATGCCCAGTTCTGACTGTGGCCTCTTGCCCTTCATACAGGTTCCTGAGGAGAGAGATGAGGTGAATTGGAACTTCCATTTCTTGGAGAGCTTGCCACAATCTGCTGTGATCTACGCAGTCAAACGCTTTCGCATAGTCAATAAAGCAGAAGTAGATGGGTTTCTGGAACTATCTTGCTTTTTCCATGATTCAGCGAAGGCTGGCAATTTGGTATCTAGTTCCTCTGCCCTTGTGAAACCCAGCTTGCACGTCCGGAAGCTCCCGATCCACATACTGCTGCAGCCTACCTTGGAGGATTTTCAACATCACTTTGCTAGCATGCGAAATAAGCGCGATCATGTGGTAGTTGGAACAATCTTTAGCACTGCCTTTCTTTGGAATGGGGATGTAAACTTACCTCCTCCAATCCTGTGGCCACTGCAGGGTTGTCCAAATCTTCTGACATAATGTATGCAGAATGTTAACAGCGTCATGGTTCAGGTTTTGAAGCAACTCAGCTGGAATGCCATCAATTCCGCTAGCTTTGTTCTTAGCAAGGTCCACTCAACTTCACTCTTCAGGATGCCCGGCTCGAGATCAGTAATCACAACCGTCTTATGTTGGGTTTGCACATTCGGGTCCTTCTTGTACAGTTCTTCTGTGTATTCCTGCCACCTCTTCTTTATCTCTGAGGCTTCAGTGAGGTCCTTGCCTCGTTTGTCCTTTATCACGCCCAGCTTAGCACAGAAGCTTCCTTTGATATCTTTGATTGTCTTATACAGAGCTCTTGTGTTCCTTAATTGGCTATTGTCCTCAACTGCTTGGCACTGTATGTTCAGGAAGGCATTCTTATCTCTCCTTGCTATTTTCTGAAAATCCGCATTGAGAACCTTGTATCTTTCTCTTTCCCCCATAGCTTTTGCCATCCTTCTTTCCTCAGCTATTTGCAAAGCCTCTTCAGATAACCAGTTTGCTTTCTTGAATTTCTTTTGCTTTGGAACTACCTTGTAGCAACTTCTTGTATTACATCACGAACATCAGTCCACATCTCTTCGGGCTCTCTGTCTTCTAGATCTAATCATTGAAATCGATTCCTCACTTCCACAGCATATTCTACCTCTTCCCAATTCGGCGCCGTAGCGTAGGGCTGTAAGCACTGACCAAATATAATTTAAAAAATAGACTATATTAGACCTAATATTCTTTCCTTGTACTGGTCTCGCCAACCTCACCTGAAACCTGTTACACTGTATCATGTAAAGAAGAAGATGACCAGGCGCCAGCGCACCGGCAAGAGACGCGACCACCAGCTTTTCGAGCCAGGACCTGTTTATTGTAGGGCGAGCTCACTTGCTAGGGCTAGGTCAAAGTAGGCGCTTGCAGGTCCTGGCTCGAACAGCTGATGCTCGCGTCTCGTGCCGGTGCGTTGGTGCCAGGTCATCTTCTTCATTTTAATAAAAACTACTGCTTGTGCCGAGGCATTTAGGGCAGGGGATGATTTTAGGTCGGCGTCGTACTCGCTACATCATCGCTTCTTTAACGTCAGGGCTAAAAAGTTGCGCAAAGAAAGTAAATGTAAGAATGTTTCCAGTGACGACATTCGTTGTGCTGTTCCATTTGCATGGATGAGATCAAAACATTTAACATTTCCCATGCATTCTTGAAGGGGGCAACCATGGCGTAGTACGGTTTACTCTGCAGCTCTTTGAAGCTACGCCATTCACCAGAAAGTACTCTCCAGCAAGGAGGGGAGCCTTAAAATGAAATATTTATCTTTACATGAGTGAGTTTCTTACATCGTATGATACTACAAGCATCTGTTAACCGTTGTTTCATCACTGGACCGGTTTTCCACGAAGGTTTACGCGTAGCGGGTTCTGAAAAGTGGTCTTACCAACCGATGTTATAGGTGGAATGCAAAACCACGTTGAAAATGCACATTCTGAATGGTCTAGTAAGAGAGCAGTCGGTAATTATGTTTAAGAGATTAAACATTATCATTTGGTGACCTGCTTTCTGGGGTTCCCTTCCTGAATAAGACATGCTGACAGCATGGTAGCGAGTTCGGTAATGCGTGTAATCTAGGATGGTTTCAGAGTAAGACACGTTTGTAAAGCGCGTTCCAATGCCTTTGTCTTTGTGTCTCCTGAATCACGGGGTTTTTCATCAGGGGAAACGAATCTCTTACGCAGTCGGGGCACCTACTCTGCCTACACCCTAGTGTGACTTCAGAAATCCTTCCTGCTGCGTCATCTACATCAGTGAAGAAAAATAATGATGTGCAAGAGTTTTAAATTGAGGTTTTACCGCAATACGACTTGCACATGACCTTCATGTGATGATAGTGTCAGTAATTGAATCCACAAGCAACATATATTTGTTTTTGCTATCAGCTATAGTTTTTTACGGCTGTGAAATCTATGATCAACAGCGTTTAGCACTGCCTTAAGGCACCTTCAACAATTTGGGCTTTTATTACAATATAAGCACCCTTTCTGAAAGGGGCAACTCGCAGCAACCTAGTGCCATCTGTACTTCACACACAGACTTTTTCTGCCGTTCTTTGCTCAGTATGGCGGAGACCTGGATACCAGAAGGTTCTCAAGGAATTTCAAGTCGGTGTAACTCTTCCAGCAACTGATCAAATTTCTCAACTCAGCTGTTAGCTTGGTTATGCCTTGAACAAAACGTGCAGCTTAATCAATAATTTTAATTCAAGAATAAATTCAAACATCACCCGCTTGGCCACTGCATACCACACACCGTCCATTTCAGAAGAAGAAGCGTTCACAAACGCAACGGTGCTTGAGGTCGTACAGAACAAAGCGTTTCCTATGCTGGAGAAAGAAGAAGAGAAAAGATGCGGAGAACAAGGCTATCGCATTTTATCCACACCTGGTCCAGTCCAGCGTCCCTAAATTATTTTTCGTTTCCTTGGATTCCAGATGGAATGTGTAAGTGGGTAGCTTCATTCATTTGATTTTTGCTAAAGCTTTAGGCGAGAAACAACGCACTAGGTTGAAAGGCTACATTAAAAATACGCAAAGGCACTAGCTCTTTGATTGTCTGTTGGTGTTTTAATTCTGCTTAGGCTATACGACACTGGTGGTATAGTTAGCGTGCAAAGGTTACTTGGCAATAGTTTAATGGTAACCTTTGAAATGCTAAATATAGGCCATTGTAACCTTCAGTCTGTGCAAAAATAAATAAAACATGACCATAACATAAAAACTGGCGACTTGTAACCTTTGCTACATAGGTTACTGACGTCTAAAAGTTACACTATAGATTACTGTGTTTAGAGTGTACAATTGCCTACATGTTCGACATAAAGCTGATTACACCTGATGGTTAACATCATCGACGCCATCGTTACGATTTGTGCGACAATCATTCTTTTATCTGAAAGCTCTGAACTGCACTCAGAAAAACTTGTATACAAAGTTAACGACAATGTTCAACGTTGACAGAAAAAAATGCTAAATGCTTTTGAGAGCGCCTGTTATTGAATCAATACGTTAATATGAGCCCACATAAAATTCAGCGTTAATCAGTGAAATAAGCTAATACAAATAAATGTCCACAGATTTCTAATATGTCTCTTTTTAGCAAGAGGCGACAATCCTATGGACCATTTGCAAAACTCCGTAATTCAGTTTTTTCGCACAGAAAAAAGCCCTTTACCATGGCGGCTCGAGCCGTCGTTGTGGCCGAAGTTGGGTGCAGGGCAGTATACCTTTATATCAAACCTTATGTCAAGCACAAATCTGGCGAAAGGCACCTCTGAAGCACTGGCTTCGCAGAGGGGCAGGTACTCCCATAATTGCGACTGCAACAGATGGCAGTCGCAATGGACGCGGCCATTATTGGAGACGCCTCCTGAACTGCACCCGATTTCTGTTCCCAAAACAGGTTTCGCCGCCGTGGTGAGGGGGTTTTGCTGTGCAGAGACGCTGACTTCCACAGTTTAGCAAAGGGCTCATAAAAGAAAAATAAATAACGCACATACCGATCGGCAAGTTCCGCGCAGTACTGAATATAGGGCAGAGTACTGAAAACCTTTTAAATGATCACCGCTATAGGAGACGGCTTGAATCGCTCCTTTTTCTTTCAAAACGCTTATGTAAATCGTTCCCATTTAAGCAGCCCTCGCATAATTTCTTTTCATTCCTACGCTGCCGAAATCGCTCCTTCAGTGTTGTAATGAATGCCTCCTTACAACCTTGAAACACTGTGCACTTTTCATTTGCAGGATTTGGAACTCAGGTTTTCTTTTCTCGGCTCCCAAAGGCGACCGTGCCTTCGGGTTCGGCCTTTTCGTTTATTTGGAAGAACTTTCGTCGGTTCAGTAAAACCACGAAAAGAAAGCTATCTTGAAGAATACGTAGGTTAATTGTCAAGATCACATATACACTGAAAACAGTTACTTTCTATACTATTCCTGGGGGAGTTATGCTCTATTCCTTACCAGTGCTGAGGTGGAAAGACATTTTGACTTGCTTTGTTCTCCAGTGATCGCTGAAACTGTAACACTTTCCAACGGAGGAATGATGTCGTTATAGCCAGAATATTGGATATTCATCTTAAAGGTCTTGAGAATGCAGTTCATAAGGAGCGAAAAGTAAGTCCACAAAAAAGTTTTCAGCATACCTAATGTGGTAATTTGCCTTAGATGACTTTCACCCGTGTGTGCTTTCACATCGGTGCGGCAGATGGTTGATTGGGGAAGGAGGGTAAAGGAACTAACACAAGTCTGGAGGAGACTTTTCATTTCTGCGTAATATTCGTAATAATTTGTATTCGCGCGTAGGGGAGTACGAATTCTACGCTCATACCCGCTGTTGTTGAAAATGCAATCAGTTTTGAACGCTAAGTCCGACATGTATATGGGTTTATTTTTAGTCGAATAACGTACTGTTATAAGTATTATGTTTTTTATATAATTTCTGTCTGTGAACAGTCCTTGTTGAATATAAAATCGTTTTAGGAGTGCTGACACCCTAACTGAAGCATAGGCGCAAAAACATTGCGAGCTAAAACTTCTCCTTGAACTCGGGAAGCTTTCCTTTATTTTGTTTTATTATGCGGTAATCACATAACCATCACTTAAATAAGCCAAGCGCTTTGTTCATGTGTGCCTTTCGT
Organism: Amblyomma maculatum; assembly: GCF_055883805.1. Lineage (NCBI taxonomy): Eukaryota > Metazoa > Arthropoda > Arachnida > Ixodida > Ixodidae > Amblyomma > Amblyomma maculatum. Next base: position 87,380,690 of record NC_139351.1, on the reverse strand, counting down.
TGGTTGCTTAGTCGATAAATGTCATCATGAAGGCAGCATTGTAGGCCCCGCATGTGTTAGTTAACCTCGGGAACTCCTTCTGTATGTTCCTTCTGTTGAACAATTGCGCTACCCTTTTTGATAACTTTCGCATCTGAATTCAGGAAGTAACACTACGGCGCAAGAACACTATAAGCAGCCATAAGATTGCGCAAAAAACGAGCCTTTTTCTAAAAGCGATTTCCACGACGTGATCTTATTTTGAGACCCGACTCTCATATGTAACAAAAATGCTCTCGACAGCCTGCCTTTCAGGCACTCAGGAAAGTGGATGGAGCTATATTTACTTTCGACCACGGCGCTTGTGACATTACCGGACACTAACATACAATGTCCAGAGTCCATCTCACTTGTCTAGATTGCTCTAAGGGAGCAGTGAGGAGGACTTAAAGCGAAATTTTCAGATAGGTGCTGATTTTTACTCACAATGCTTGCTGTCTTGCGCGACCACAAAATCATGCAAACACGCAGACCAAATGTATCTAGCCTAACAAAAAAGCACTGTTAAGATTTGGTTTCATTTGTTCTTCAGCACACCGCTCGTGTGCTCTTGGCGTTGCTGACATGTGTGATTGACTATGCAGGTCACCATCCCTCATACAAAGACTGTAGGCGTAATTTTGGAAATAAAAGCAGACACAAACACATCGGATTACACTGTTTAGCAATAAAACTTTCTCTTGGTTTGTTAATTTTACTTCAAATTCGCTGCTTAGCTTCGCCGCACAAGCTGCCGCGAAATGTGACTTACTGCGTACTCCCGCTCCAGGCCGCCACTTGGCTGTGCGCAGGTACCTCTTTCCCCATTGTTCGCGTGTCTCTCTCACCTGAGCGCTCCCTTAGAACTCCACCATGTAGGGCAGAGCGTGGCTTTCTTATTCCTACTATCCCGCCTTGACACATTGAATTTCCGCAGCGGAAAACGAGACAAAAAAAAGAAAAAAAAAAAACACTGCTCACCCTCAACACTCGCGCCCTTCCACTCCTTCCTCTTTGCTAAATGCGCGCCCCACTCTCATCTTCTATATGGAGGGGATGTAAGAAGAGTCCATCGCGTCCGCCTTCCTGTCTTTTCCTCTTCGCGTTCTAAGTGGTGCGCTCACGCCAGAAATGAGGTCCTTTTCAAGTGGGAAACTAAATACAACACCGAGGCTACTACAGCCCACCTTTGCAACATAAACCTCAAAACTTGGTTCATCAACCTTCATGAAGCGGTGGTTCACCCGTTTAATTTCAAGTTACAAGAGAGCATACTTTTCGCCTGCATTTTTGCTCAATGCGTAGTGCACATCCGAAGCCAACGTGCCTATTGTTTCGGTTTCGGGAGTTGTAAGGTGCGCTAACACTGACGAGCGAGGATGAGGAGATTGTGACCATGAAAAAAGAAGTCCGCAACTGTAACTTCCTTCTCGGTACACACCGAAAACGAGTTGTGAGTGCCAGCGTTAGAGAGCCGCTGAAAATATATGTGTAGAACATAAATCGCCTTAGCGGTGAGTTGTGAGCTCGTTTTAATGTGAACGCATTTTTGGTTCATGAGTGGCATGCGGAGAAAGTGATGTTTCGCGAAACGCGGGTCGATGGCTGATTCCGAGCCAATCCAACAGAATCAACATAACAAGCCAAAAAAGACAAAATAACGAATCTAGTCATGATTATTTGGCTATAATGTCTCAATGACATTGCACAATGACTATGTAGGTCCAGTAGTCATATCCTTAATCTGTCATAACCAACAGGGAAATCCAGAATACACATAACAAACCAACCAAAGCAAATGCAAGACGCAACTGTGATTTCGAATTACTGCGCGTCTTTTTTACACGCGTTAGAAGACTTAATAGCATCCTTTGAAATTTTACCATCTGTTTTTGTCTGACATGGGCCGCCATCTGAAACAGTTTTACATCTTTACCTGTATAAGGTTGGGCTGGCCGCTTTCACAACGTTCCGCCACGGATTCCCTCTTGCGTCAGAGCAACACGGCATGCACGATGCGTTATTCAGTATATGGCACTGTGTGGACAGCAACCATGATTTCATTAGCGCCGAATACCGCATTTTCTCACGAATATTTCCTCCCCGCAAATACAAACGTAGTGCGTTAGGTATTTCGATACTGTTGTTGGCTTTGGCAGTGGCACGCAGCCCGACAGGAAAAGTAATTATTTGCCCGAAGCAATACCCATATAACTTCAAACCACCTAACCCAAAGTAACCAACTCAGGTACAAGTTTCGCGGTCCTCCGCGTGGAACGCGTGTTCAAAGCTTTTCCAGCCGAATGAAAAAAAAAAATGCATTAAGAAGATAACATTTGGCAAATTTGAGCTTATCCTTAGCTTCCAACCACTGATTCTCACTTTAAAGGTATCCAAAATGTGCAAAGGCCTGTCTAGTGTACATGTTCTTTACATCATCGCGAGCACTGCTTACCAAGAAAAATCAACTCTCTACTCTGATGAACTTTCTCTCTGGGAAGCAGTGACATGGTTGAAAGATAGCAGAATATGGAAAACATTCCAGACAAAGAAATCTAACTGACACGAAAAGTGTGACTGACGAGGAATGCCCTTATGGGCACTTTGCGTAAATGCAGTGGATTTTCGTTACTTCTAGCCGACCAATTTGAGCATTCGGTTTATTTAAAGTGTTGCTTTTATTTTCTATATATTAATTGCATTTAAAGCACCAGCATTGTTTTCTATCGTAATTTCTTTTTTAATTCGCTGGTGCTATTGGCCGTGATTTGCCTTTAAGTGATTTGCCAGAGGCCTTCATGCGTTAAAGAAGCGGCAAAATATGCAAGAAGATGAAACCGCTACAGGAGTGACTTCAGTCCCAGTAATTTCCAATGGGAAGTGGCTAAGACGGCTTCGCGTTATTTGCAGGGCAAGACAGGGATTTCAGAAATATCCAAGCAGTCGTTAAAGCGCTGCTCTCTACCGCATTCAAATTGGTTGATAGAAAAGGAAAGGCGCGGTATCTATCTTACTTCTCGTTGAACTCCTGAACTGCGCCGTAAGGGACCCGCCTCAACTGCACGATTCCATGCCAACAACCAACAACAACTTTCCTGTCATGTTCCGGACGCACCCGAACACTTCCGACAACTCCCGAAAAATCCCGACAGCACCCGAGCCGAAGTGTGACAGATACTGCGCCTTTCCCTTCCTATGAACCAACCAACCAACCAACCCGAGCCGAAACGGAGGTACGGCCATGGCTTTTAAACATAACGGCCTCTATGCTGCTTCACGTAATACAATATTTGCCTAGCTTTTCACCTCATCTAATCCGAGCACCAGGACAGGAGAGTGCTACAGAGGGTACCCACCAGTGGTAGGCACTGGTAGCTATTACCAGTATGTAATCTGCATTACAGGAGGTTAAACTCCACGCTCCCGTATCCGAAACAGATGCTCAAACCACTAGGCCACCACTGCTGTACATGCTATTAAACATGCTCATTAACCTGATCATAAACATGCTCATAAACATATGAGAACAAGCGAAAGTGAGAGTTTTGTTAGAATGGAGCAGTTTTATACTATACAAAACCGTAAAAGTAGAGCCGGTCGCTATGGCATTCGAAGTTGTCTCTGCATGGACACTGCGGTCCTATTTGTGTTGACTTTTCATACGTTTACACATGCGTGATGTACAAGTTAAAAGCACCCTTAACGCATACGCAGTGATACACCACTTTGTCCCGTTTTATATGGTGGGTAATATATGTAGATTTATGCGACGCTAATGATATCCAGCGCCCCATTTGCTTTTACGTTACAAGCTCAAAGCCTGCTGCCGTTTTTAGCCTGCTCAGTGCACATCTCGCTCAGAAAGTGCTCGCACCGATTGGTAGAGGTTCCACTGGTGCCTTGCATTAAAACGCTGCTCCTCAAGCTAATACTCAATCATTAAAAACTGCAATCACTCATATGAATTACGGAAGTGAAATATGCAGGAAAACCAGGCGAATTGCGAAGACCGTTTAGAGGGGAGGAAGCGAGAGGGGAAACTAATTTATTCCAAGCCTGAGCCCAATACTTACTTTCGGAAGAGCGAGCTTTTCTTGTAATGGCCCCAGATGAGTAATAATCAATCTTTTTCTGGAAGGCGACTAACAAATCTGGCGCCCCAAACGATGCTATAGCCCGAAGCATGCCAGATTATACTAGGATAACCGAATTTGAATCAAGTGATAAGATTTCTCTCTTCTTCATCCTTCCTGCCGCCCGAGTGATTAGGCTTGTTTTCACGCGATCCATTTCACTCATCATATCTTGTGCCTCTCTTCGTGCAAGTTTTTCGTAAACCAAAATTCAGCTCGTAAAAGGGGTCATTACTCATTAGTTGCTGCTATTAAAGACTAGGCACGAAGCATTGACACATTTGCACTGTATCAGGCGAGAGATGAGAGACTAATGAGAACTAAGCACCAAGTTCTCACTTCTACAGGATTTCATTTTTCTATATAAAAAATTACGAAACACTTCAGCGACTAAAGTAGTGACAGACGAAAGCCTGAGTGCCGCATTCTGGTATGCAACTAGCACTTATTAGTAATTAATTAGTCAATAGGTAGGTAGGTAATAAATTATTACTTAATTAACAACAATAATCAATAAGTAGTTATTACATTGCCTAATAAGCCATCTATTAGTAATTATAAGGCACACATTCGCGCATGCTGTGGTGGTGCTCTGTGATTGATTGAGACCTCTATGACGTCATCCCGCCTCGGCCAATCAGAGCCGCCGCAAAAGCGGGACACATTTTGTCCACGACAGCATGAGCCATTAAAGGTGTTCGCTTTCAAACCCCGACGTTGTCTGGGGTGGCGCAACAATGACAATGTCGGGACTGTCGTCTGACACGGCACTGTTGCGAGGAATTAAGCGCAATATTTACATTGTTAGTGCCTGGTTCAGGAAAATATTCCGAACATAACATGAACACAAGTTAGTACATTAGAAGGAGAATAAGTAAAAAAAGAATGGGGTAAACATTTTGTTCTCTCATTTGTGCTGCAGTCTATGCGTGGCATTTTGTACCTTCCTACGTGAGACGATGTGTTTTGGGGTGAATGTATTTTCTACAATATGTACACTTTAACGTGAAACTTCTGACCCTAAATTGGCGAAGCTGAAAAGAAAAGAAGAAAAAATGGGAAAACGAACTACTTATATCGTTGGCAATTCGGTCTGAATTTTTGTTTTCAACATCGCCAGCTAGAAACATCACAGTGGAGGCACTTGACAGCTGGGCCGCCTCTGTAAGCCAGGCACGATTGCTTTAGTGACTTCGTTTCAAGCATGTACGAAATTTCACAAAGATTCTTCGTTGCGAGTGTACTTGGTAATGCACTGCTGTTCAGAGGTATTCGTCACATTGAATTGTAATAAGGAGAAGGAAGTAGAGGTGCGCTTAATAGTGCATAGTTTAAGGCAATGTATATAATCGTGGAAAAGAATTTCAAGCTGATTTGTGCGTGTGACTGACGTAAGCGTCCGAACAGTAGACGAAGCAGCCATTGGTGTCATGTACGGCACTGGCTTAACGAGCAAAAAGGTGGTAAAAAACAACAACAAAAAAATACACATGATCCGTTTACAGTTCATAGTATTGTCGGATGCAGCTTTTTACTAGTGAAAGTCCGCCTGCTGTCGTGAGACCGAGCTTCTCTGCAAAAAAAAAAAAAGCAATATGCGGTTATTGAAGCTTTCCTTGTTGTCTGACAAAGTATTTAATGACTAGAGCGAAACACTCAACTGCTGCTGCCCCTGACTGATTTCCGAAAGTAAAAAAATTAAATTAAAATTTTGTTTACTTTTGTAGTCCAGAACGCTCCACTAACACTATCTTTGTTGCTGATGATAGTTTTTGCGGATTGGTGTTTTTGTATCCTATTCCAATTTATATACATTACTTTTATGTGCTTTGACAGAACGATAGCATGTATAAGTGGTTCGGGCAGAATTTTACACGTTTTTACGATAGGCTACAGGGAAGTAAGAGAACTTTGTAGATACCGTGAGCGATCAGACTTTTTTGTTTCTGACTGTGCCATACATAGTACACCTTATATTTTTGAAGCGATTGTCGCCGCAGCTGTGTCATCTGCTTCTGCTGGGACGCAGCGGCGATGGTTGTTTACTCTTTAGTGGCGCTGACAGTGACAATTATCACCACAGCGTTCCTTAGAAGAGCACGGGAGTATCCAAAATTCAGAGGTTTATTGAAAACATGCAAACCTTCTTTGTTTCCATATTTCCGAGGAGACGATCGATGTTATTAAACCATTTACTGTACCGATGTAATCACATTGCTTGCTTGCTTTCTTTCGTTTCCACACATCCTCTCTTCTCTTATTTTTCCTTTTTTTTTTCATTCTTGCTATGCCCGCAGCACATGTTTCGTTTTCCTTTTTGTTCTTGCGTGCATTTTCTCCTCTCCATATCTGCATTCTCCAAAAGCATCATAGAAACACAACATTCACAATGACCTGAATGGCATACATATCAGATGACAGACAACTTGCAACTCAATATAATTGTTTTTTTTTTCTGCGGAAGCCTCACGCAAACGTATTGCAATTTTTGTTGTGCTCAGCAGAACAAAGTCGTCTGATTTTTACGGTTACTTCGCTATCTAAATAATGCACTATGGAGAGGTAGCAGGCAGTATATGGACATAGCACGAGATATATCTTTCAAGAAGGATTGAGTGGGGAAAGTAGCTCAATCCATTTTGTCCGGGTCTCTTTGGGCAACGAAAAAAATTGTTCCGATATCTTGCGTTTCTTCTTTCACCACTGGTACAGCAGGGGCATATAAACCTGGCGTGTTGCTTGAACGTAAGCGCATACTACCTCCCGTTGACACCCTCTACAGAACGAATAACGTATCATGTACTTTACGGCCTAAAACGATCAGGCCGCTGCATTTTACCGTATTCCTCGGCCATTCTGGATATCACAACATGCATAAACACAGCGTGGAAAACAGATACTACTCCTAATGTTTACTACTGTGGCAAGCAGCCACCGCCGCAACCAGAGTAGGCTCCTGGCTTCCCAGCTCCGAAGGAATAGGAGCAGCGCACGGGGCAAATCTCCGTAGAGCACACAAAATGAAGCGTACCAGCCGCACGTGCGGAAGAACCACCTAATAGCCTCACCTTCACGCGGCGAAAGTAACGCATTCTTCGTTCGCGGGGCCGCTTCAGCTCCTAGGGACAAATTGGCGCCCAGCTACGGAGCTTCCAATTACAAAGTTAGTAGGCTAAAATTAGTAAAAAAAAAAAAAAAAAGAAAAAAAAAGAAAACGTTGACAGCAGCAGATGCAACGCTCGCTGACCAAGAGAACAGCAATGTAGGATGACAGCAGAAACATCATCAGTACAACCTTTTTGGAGGAGCGTTCGGTGAGAAGATTGCGTGGCAATTGCAAGGCCACCGCGAGACTGCGCTGACAGACAAGCTACAGGGACAGTTGGCGACAACTTTCCGGGTACGGCGCATTGCATGTTCCGCATCACCGCTTCTGGCTAGAGGAGGCGCAATCATGGCGCTAGGCAAATTACTAACCGTGCGGACAAAACAGGCTGCGCTGAAAGTGCCTATGCATGCGTGCAGGTTATAGGTGTGTGTTTAGGGAGGGGAGCGCGGTGATTAGTTTACTCCGCTCTCGTTCTGTCGTCCCAGAATACATTGTTCAAGTAATGCACGCAGCGCCTGTGATTGAACATCTAAAGAAACACTATTTATTGTTGCTCAGTCTCAATTAGGCCTCAGAAAGTGACCCAAAAAATAATTTTTACTCATTGTTAAACTTGGTTAAACTGTCACTGTGTAAGCTCTCGTGGGCGAAATCCCGTGGAAACATGCTACCATCATTAGAGCTGAGCCGTGATTAACATCAAATAATTATTTTTTTTCTCTCTTACGTTGAAATGTGGTTGACTGTACTATGCAATTCCTTTGAAAGCTAAAGGAATTCCAGTTTTCAAAGCAATTACAATTTTAAAATCATTTTGGTGCACATTCACCCACAGTAGGCTTTCAAAGACCGCCATAAAATACAATAAATACTTGAGCACCTCCTTATGCTTGTCTTTGGTTTTCAGACTGTTGGCTTCGCAAATATAGAGTTCTCTGGCAGGCGTCTGAAAGTTGACTGCTTTCGGTGTTGGCACCTACAGTCCTTTTCTTCAAACTAGAACTCCTACTTGAAATAATGATGCCGCTTCTACTGAACAAACAGTGAATTGAGGTCAACTGCCTTTCGTATGTTTACTATTATTTCATTCATTCAATCGCTCATTCAAATACCATACTTGTCGATAAAAAATTGAAGGACGCTAAAGCTTTGCCTTCAAAACTTGAACTTGATAGTTTTAAAGCCGTTCGACATGATAGCATCGCCTTCTCATGCTCCTCAGCTCCACAACGACATACTTCTCATCGTTCCTTTATTTTTCGTATTTATATCAGGGTGAAATTTCACTCCTGTCTTTAATTTAACCACCAATCAGATAACCTTCGTTTGGTTATTTCTTCCTGCTGAAAGTCTGTAGCCTCCTTTCTCCCCTGTCCTTATACAGCAATGCTTAGAAGATGGTGGTTGAATGTATAAGGCTTTGAATCGGGCGGCGGCTAGCGCCATCTGTTGCCGCTGCGCCGTACGATCGAAAGAATTTCACAGTGAGCGCCGCATCGCAGGTAACCAAGACAGAAATACTCTTTGCTACTCGTTTAACTGTAACTTCCGTAATTAGTTTCTAATTACGCACCTAAACATTAGCTGACAATCATAAGGCAATGCATACGTTAGGCCCACCTTTATTCGAAGAGAAGCAATGCGGCTCTGTGGCGGAGTGGCTGCGTGCTCGCCTCGCACTGCAAATGAAGCGTGCTTGACTCCGCGGGTTTCGGCAAAACTTTTATTGTTCTGCTTTTCGCGTTGCAATCACAACGCTGACCCCTTTCTGGACCCTTAACTCTGTCGCATTATTAAATGGTAACAGTGAGCATCGTTTTCCTGAGCAAGCTAAGCGCGTGCATTGCATGGTCAGTTTCTCTTCTTGGAAGGTGATACTCCTCTACCTGCTGGACATAAAAAGCAAGATTGCAGGAAAGCTCAGTAAGCTGTTCCTTTAACAGAGGCAGGCGCATCCTAATGCAAATTTGACTTGCACTTGTCAGGTGTGTTTTTATTTCTAACCTATGCTAGGGTAGCGTACATAATAAGCAGTGTGTGTAAAAAAAAAGTTTTATTTTGCATCAAATGGTAATATTGACTAATCCGCATTTAATGTTTAGGTAGTGTGATCTTATAATTTTTGAATAGTTCTGAGCACATAGTTTCTTTACAGCTTCTTTTTTAATGTAGCACTTGCACATCATAAGTCGTGCGCCCTCACGAGTTCTCAGAATTGTTTGCTTTAACCTACACTATTTCAGTGAACAGACCGGTTCAATTCTAAGGAGGTATATTTACACTTCGACCGTCTCAAGCTAACTGAAAATAAGGTAATTAGCATGCCCGTGGGCCTAATAAAGTTATCCAGGGGAAATTCAGAATTCTGCTCTGAATCCGAAGGGTTCAGAGCAGAATTATGTTGGAATCGTTTTTTTTTTTGTAAAAGAAAAAACACCACAGGTGTAGCCTAATATCACCTAGAGCTCTCTCATTGCTATAGCATTTTAACTTTACAAAAATTGCTGACAGCACGAAAAGGAGGAATATTCTTTTGTCTGAAACTGCACGTATCTTTTCTGACAGCGCTTTAAATTTGTAGTTTTTTTTTCCTTCACTAAAACGTGGATTGCATGTCGTGAAGCTAGCGTTCAAAGTGTTCTTGAGCAGTAAGCGGAACTGATTCCATTTGTGTTGTTAAACACCAACCCTGAACAACAGATAATACGTTTCTGGTGCCCTAAGCAGTATTATTGAATCAACTACTTCCTCACTTAAATTTTATACTGCATAGCTGAGGAGCAATATTACTACACATCTCATGATTACAGCCGTGAAAATTAGGGTCTTGAACTGCGCGGCAGTCACTGTTTACTGAACGTGAGCTTCTGCGGAAAAAAAGAAAACAACTAAAATCGTTCAATAGCATTTCGTTTCAAGGTGCCTCATTCGACGCACTATGTTTCAGTTCACTACTTTTTTTTCTCAGTCAGCGAACAGAAGTCACATAAACACAGAAGAACTAATCATAGGGAGTAGAAAGAACGGTGTACTACAAATGCACAAAGCGCGTAATATCGACAGCATTGGAATCGAGGCATGCAAAAGCTACGGGGCTATTTCTAATTTCACGCTCCAGCGACGACCTCTTGACAATTCCATGGCACTGGAGAGAAACATCTTGTTCGAAGCAACGTAGTCATTAGAAGCCACCCGTGTATGCAATGAGACGCACAGATGAGGTCCTCTCAGTTTCTGGAACCGCTTCTAAGCCATGACTCACTCCATGCCCTGACATTTCTCTTGCTGCTTGGAGAATGTTAACAGTTACACGCGCACTCTACATTTCTGTTGCGAACCAAGCCGCTGTGAATGTCACCGTAAATGCTGTGACAAACTAGCATATTCTAAAGCATTCCTAAATACCATTTAAAGTGGTGTTTTAACACGGTATCATTGAAGCTTCCCCTGCTTTCAAGAAAATTCGGTGTCGAGAACGGCGTTGTGAGCGAAAAACAATGTAGTTGAGGTCCTCGCAGGTATTCATTTGTCGGTGGCATGGCGGACATTGATTGGTAAGCGGATTTGATGAAGTAACGAGACCACATCACGCGGTTAAGTTAACAGAAGCTGCGAAGTCCAGGAGCTCCTTTGAGATGGAAGCGAAACCCAAGCATGCCAGGCATGTGAAGGTGGGATAACGCGGGGCCTTATATATATGTCGGATTATCTTCCACATAAAATGGTATCCTTTTAATGGATGCTAAGTAGTATGTGCAGGATGATAGCAGCAGTACGCATTAAAAGATTAGCCCTTAAGCGACTAGCTAAGAGAGTGTACGTGAATGAAGATGCGCAAGGGGATCCGGTAGGCCGAATAAATTCACTGTTGTCGCGTCATACCCTTAAAGGTGGAGTTAAATGCCTCCTACTTTTTTTCATCTCACGTTCATATATAAATTGGATTAGAGAAATTAGATATCGAACTCGCCACCTTGGACCACAAGATGCGCGCAGACGACGGAATTTCAGCGTGTCGTCCTTGGCCCCACCTTTCCTCGTTTATTGCAGGTAAACAGCAGACATCCCCACCTCAGCTTTTCGTCTCCGCACAGTTTTGACACACTAAAACCGGGTTGTCTGTAATCTGCCAACTGTCTGTCACTCATTGAGCCGTCTCTTACCCAGCACTGCCTTCGAAATAAGATAAGTTGATAGCAAATGAGAATTTAGAGTGTTTAGGCCTATTTAGAAACTTCAATATACACTATTTTTTTTTAAATTTCACTTCAAAGTTTTGTTTTCAAGGACACTCAGGCTTCAGGCAAAAACCCTAAAAGTAGAAGACTAGTGGTCTTATTTGCAGCACGCTATTAAAGTTTTCATCCGCTCAACGCACTCAAGGCTGCAAAGCATTGGTCTAAGCCGATTTACTACTGATGAGATGGCGAGAAGTGACACAATGCGTCCTTAGAAAGGCCTGGACTCTGAGCATTATTATTGCGTAACATCCTACTCTTCAGCGCAATGCCCAAGCGAGGTGAACATGCTTGACCTCGACGAAGTCATTATTGCTTCTCACTGAGGGGATTATTGGGGAATAAGAACTTGCCTGTGTCTGCTGCCTGTGTGGGGTAACGTCGGATTGTGCTCGCTCAGCTGGAAAGCAGGACCCCAAGAAACGTTCATCTGGATGGGGTTACATGTTGCGAAACGTACTTCAGCGAAATAATCAGGCCGCGGTTACAGCACATATAAGACACCCGCGTTGCGAAGCCGACACTGTTCGTGAATCCTTCGTTCAAGGGAGAAGCCGTTCCTCACGCAAAAGGAATTAATCTGCTGGCGAAAAACTGAGATGAGCGGATTATCTGGCTGTCCGTGCTCGATGTGATGAAAAAAAGCGAGAGGCGACGATTCAGCCGCAATGTATGAGCAGACGTAATGAAACGAGCAAATCCCGAGGACGGCAGCTAAGAGAAAAAAAAAAAAAGTGCCTACCGTTAATGTACGTCAGGACTACCTGAGTACGCGAATGGAAGCATATGCTGACCTCTGCTGTGCTGCCATTAAAGGTGCCGCGAGTCCACTCAAGGGGTTACCTGTAGACACCGCCTTTACTATTTTATAGAGGTAGTTTTAAGTTTACCTTTAACGGAAAACCAGGCGTTGTTCCGTTGCCTCCCGGCGTTCTATGTGAAGAGTGACGCCATGAGTGACAAGAAAATGATTGAGACAAGGTATGTGATGCGAATTAAACGTCGCCGCGTGTCTCAGTTGATTACATCTGATAAAGAAGAATGCTTCTGCGCGTAGGAAGTGTATAAAATTTCGGAATTCACACATGATTCAAGCCCACGTCTCTTGGGTTGTAAGTTCTACGCGCTGCCCACTAGGTAAGCAGGGTGTGTCATCGCGCATGACTGAATTGGCATTTCGCCATTCCTCTAGTTTTTCCGCGGTAGGCTTTAACACTCATCCATTGCTCAGCAGGACAGTCTTCCCACTTCAAAACTTGCGGTGGCTTGTACTTGGAGAGCATGGCTGCAGCGTTGTACTTAAAACACAAAATTAATTAGAATGGGAGCTACATAGCGTTCATTACAGACTACTGTCCCTTTTCTGAATCCATCTATTCTCGCAAACTCGCGAGTGCTTATCGAGACAATAGTTATGGAGCAATTACGCAAACCACGGCAATTGAGAACGTATTAAAATGTAATGGCGTATTGGTTAGGCTTTGCATTTGTGCGCTTGTCATTTAGTGCTCACAGGTTTTCTTCTCGTTTTAAATACACTGCACGCATTGCCAGTTGGAAACGAGTCCATCGTCGCTTCGATCGAAAACAGTCCGCGTTGCCATGACGATAGCACATAACCGTAGCGTTCGAATTTGTAGTCTGGGTTTGTACTCATCCCGCCATAGTTGCCGCATTGCACAGCAGGCACTGAAGGTAATGTGTAGGCCTGTTGCAAGTTGCGGCTAGTATCCGGTGGTACGCTTGCATGTTCATTCTGTACTAGTGCCCCCAAAATAAAACAGAACACGGGCCTGTGGTAAAAGTGCTCTTCTTCGTCCGGGCTGCCGATGAGGCGAACACCAAGGGTGTCAAGCTGAACATCCGGGAACCCCCCACGCCAACGCGCCGATAGCGCGTTGTTTTTCCTTCCGTTTTTCATTTAAAACTATTTATCCCTGAACATCATCACAAGAGTAATTCTTGTCAATGACAGCAACAAAGCATTAAAAAAAGAACCCACAGTTTGCCTTGGACTCGTAGACTGTTGGCCCTTTCAATTCTATAATAACAAGCCCCTCATTTCCCCTTCAATTGTCTGCGTAATATATGTATGTATGTGTATATATATATATATATATATATATATATATATATATATATATATATATATATATAAGCAGATCAATTAAGGGGAAATGAGGGTGCTCGTTATAATAAATGAAGGAGAGAAGCCAACAGTCGGCGAGGCCAAGGAAAGCGTAGGGGATGTTACTTTGTCTTTTTTTTAATATTTGCTTGGTTAACAACAGAAATTAGTAATGTAATCTTGTTTAGGGGAAAGATAATTAAACACAAAGTAGCAGAAAAAACAACGTGTCGATGGTGGGGACCGAACCCACAACCTCCGAATATCGCGTCCGGTGCTCTTCCAACTGAGCTACATCGGCCAATGTCCCACCTGCTACTTGCTTGGGTATTTATGTTGTCTGTATACGAACACTCTCAAGGTTCGTATCTGCTATCTATCGTAACTGCTATCGCTTTCGCCGACCCTGTTACGCACGATCCGGTCTGTTTTACATCCACGGCAGTCGAAACTAATGAGCCATCTCTTGACAACATCGACATTAACTGCCTTTTGTCGAAGGAGAAACGGCGGGCCTTAGAGCTGCTGTTGCTGGACTTCAAGCACTGTTTTGCTTCTTCCTCGAAGGTTCGTCAAACGCCCATCACGCAGCATCGCATCATTACTTATGAAGACGCTCGCCCTATACGACAGCAGCCTTATCGTGTGTCTGCCAAAGAACGAGAAGTGATCCAGACGCAGGTTCAGAAGATGCTGGATGATGGTGTTGTGCAGCCTTCACAAAGCCCATGGTCCTCACCAGTAGTCCTGGTCAAGAAGAAAGACGGCACTCTTCGATTTTGCGTCGACTATCGGAAATTGAATAATGTGACAAAGAAAGATGTATACCCGTTGCCGCGCATCGATGACTCACTGGACAGATTGCGACGTGCGAAGTATTTTTCATCTATTGATTTGAAAAGCGGCTATTGGCAAATCGAAGTAGACGAAAGAGACCGAGAAAAAACCGCATTTGTAACTCCAGATGGCCTATATGAATTCAGAGTACTCCCATTTGGATTGTGCTCTGCCCCAGCTACATTCCAAAGGATGATGGACACCGTCCTCACTGGCCTCAAGTGGCAGATCTGTCTTGTGTACTTGGACGACGTAGTTGTTTTTTCCGAAACATTTGACCAACACCTCGAACGCCTTCGAGCTGTACTGGAAGCGCTCCGTTTTGCTGATCTCACGCTGAAGCCCGAGAAATGCCACTTCGGGTATACAGAACTCAAGTTCCTTGGCCATGTTGTTAGCGCCGATTGGGTGCGCCCGGATTCCGAAAAGACTGCTGCCGTCGCACGGTTTCCCGTTCCAGCTAACAAGAGGGCTGTTCAGCGCTTTCTCGGCCTGTGCGCATATTATCGGCGGTTCATTGCGGACTTCTCTCAAATAGCGGAACCTCTAACGCGCCTCACAAGGAAGGACACCGCCTTTGTGTGGAACTCTGAGCAGCAGACGGCCTTTTCTTTGCTTCGCGAGCGCCTTCAAACATCCCCTGTTCTGGCGCACTTCGATGAAGCGGCTGACACAGAGGTGCACACTGACGCCAGTAGTATCGGTCTTGGCGCGGTCCTTGTTCAGCATCAAGACGGGATTGAGCGAGTAATAGCCTATGCTAGCCGCACACTCTCTCGCGCCGAAACGAACTACTCCACCTCGGAAAAGGAATGCCTGGCGGTCGTGTGGGCCACTATGAAGTTTCGCCCCTATCTTTACGGCCGACCATTTAAAGTCGTCACGGACCATCATTGTTTATGCTGGTTGGCAAATCTGCGAGATCCATCGGGACGACTTGCACGCTGGAGTTTACGACTTCAGGAATTTGACATAACTATTGTTTATAAGTCAGGCCGCAAACACGAAGACGCTGACGCGCTGTCACGAGCCCCCGTTGACACTGACGATGCTGCAACCGATGGCGACAACGGCTTTCTAGGAGCTCTCAGTGCATCTGAGCTCAGGGATCGACAAAGAGCTGATCCAGACATCCTTCCATTCATCGATTATCTGGAAGGGCGTGATACGACGCTCCCTCGACGCCTATCTCGGCACATTGGTTCATTCTGTATGCAGCAAGGCGTCTTGTATAAAAGAAACTCCCAAGGCCAAGCAAGAGCTTTCCTTCTGGTAGTACCATGCGAGCTCCGTGCGGATATTCTACTTGCTTGCCACGACGAGCCGACGTCTGGTCATTTGGGTTACTCACGGACGCTTGCTCGAGTCCGCAACATGTATTACTGGCCAGGACTCTCCGCAACTGTGAAACGCTATGTAAGAAGCTGTCGCGAATGCCAGCGCCGTAAAACACCGCCCCTGAAGCCTGCCGGATTTCTCAAGCCCGTTAGAGCACCACGTATTCCGTTCGACCAAATCGGCATGGACCTCCTTGGTCCTTTCCCTTTGTCGCAGGCGGGAAACAAATGGATAGTAGTCGCTACTGACTACCTGACCCGATACGCTGAGACAAAGGCAATCCCTCATGCCACAGCTTCCGAAGTAGCCGAGTTTTTCATGCATAACATAGTCTTGCGGCATGGCGCCCCTTCGTATGTCATTACCGACAGAGGGACAGCTTTCACTTCGCAGCTCATCGACCGCATATTTGAGTTGAGTTACACGACGCATCGCAAGACCACAGCGTACCATCCGCAGAGCAATGGTCTTACCGAAAGGTTAAATAAGACGATTGCGGACATGTTATCAATGTACGTCGATGTGCAGCACAAGACCTGGGACGAGGTGCTGCCCTACGTCACATTTGCGTATAATACAGCCCAACAGGAAACAACGCGCTTCACACCATTTCGACTTGTGTACGGGCGTGAAGTTCAGAGCATGCTCGATTCCATGCTCCCATGCCCAGATGATGACCAGCTTCCGCCAGATGCCCAGCAGTATGCCATCCGCGCTGAGGAAGCCCGCCAGCTTGCCCGTGTGCACATCGGGCGGCAGCAGACCTCTGACGCGGACCGCTACAACCTCCGGCACCGCCAGGTTCACTACAAACCTGGGGACCAAGTCTGGGTGTGGACACCAGTTCGCCGTCCAGGCTTGTCAGAGAAACTTCTTTCCCGCTACTTCGGGCCGTACAAAGTGTTGCGTCGTGTGAGTGATGTCAGTTATGAAGTTATTCCAGACGGCGCCGCACTTTCAAAACGTCGAAAGCCCAGCTCGGACATTGTGCACATTGTGCGGCTGAAGCCGTACTACCAACGATAACGCAGGGCCACCTCCTGTGACGACTCTCTTACTTTGCACACCGTTCTCACCGCCCGTGTTCACATTTTTTTCTTTCTTTTTTTTTTTCGGAAGGGGGAGTAATGCCACCTAGCGTTGCCAGGTGGCGCATGACTGAGTGAAGAACGACGAAGTGTCGCTTGCGGGTTTTGCGTCTGTGCTGCTCACCGCTGTTGTATCGGAGCTAACCCCTTTGCTATTCTTTATATCCTCAATCACCTTGTACGTGACAATATATACCTGAAACCGTGAGCTGGTAATTACATTTTAAAACAACATGTCCTTCCGATCAATAGAACTCGAACGTTTCTCTGTCCAGGGATGCGAATATAAGGTAGTTACTGCTCACCTTGCTAGGACCAGATGGGAATATAAAGTAGTGACGGCTTGTAGATTGGCCTATAGGAAGAATGTTTTAAACAACGCGGTCAGACAGATTTCAATATAGGACGGAATATGAGCCAAATATTTCCAGTTTTGGTGTGAAAATCCGCTGCCTTTGGTTTAAATATTACAAACGGCGGGCCTTTAAATTGTACCGCAGCGTCATTCCTAATATGTAATACTAACTAACGGGCCTAATTATACGTTCTGGGCATTACAAAACGGTTTGCGGCGACGTTGAGGTGAACCGCATTAAGAATAAAGCACTAAAACCCGTAGAGGACGTTTTTGGGAGGGTTAACATTTTGATTCATCTTCAGCTGATTACGGCAGAAGAAAAATATTATCCTCATTCCTCGCTAATGCCGTAACGTTAGGTTAACGAGGTTTTGATCGGGATCCTCAGACGAGCCTGACATGTGCCTGGGATTAGAGTACAACAGAATCGGTCCTATTCGTGAAGTACCATTATAAAGACCACGCTGAGCTCACTTGACGCCCTATCCTCCATACTTTTGTGCAAGGTTTCGCATTATGCATGCAACTCTCACTTGCTTGATAAAAATTGTCTGTCGTCACGTGAGCTTAGGTGAAACTGCGCAAACATGGTAAATTATTACATTTTTGTTAGGTAGCTCAGCAACATATTGCCATTGCATTGCATTGTTGGAATTGCATAAACAGGTTTGGGGCGCGACCTGATGTTCGTGAACACCTCCGGCAACGCACTCCCTCACCAGAACAGGAGTTGGCCACCCTGGTGCAGTAATTGGCCGCAACCTCCTATGATAAGCTCCATAAAACCCCGGTCCTCAGTCACCAGCTGCTGCGGAACAACTGACCACGGCGGCGGTCAGACCTGTGACGCAGCAGGGGGTGCTAAGAATACCTGGCTCCGCTGGACAGGCCGCCATTCGAAACTGACCCTGGGAACGTTTAACGCTAGAACCCTAGCTAGCGAAGCTAGTTTTGCAGTGCTGTTAGAGGAACTAGAGGGTATGAAATGGGATATCATAGGGCTTAGTGAGGTTAGGAGGCCGAATGAGGCATATGCTGTACTGAAGGATGGGCATGTACTGTGTTATCGAGGTTTACCAGAGAGGCGACAACTAGGAGTAGGGTTCCTTGTCAATAAGTATATAGCGGGCAATATAGATGAATTCTATAATAATAATGAGAGGGTGGCAGGCATCTTTATTAGGCTTAATAAGCGATATAAACTGAAGGTTGTACAGGCCTATGCACCTACATGTAGTTATGATAACCAGGCAGTTGAAAGCTTCTACGAAGATGTAGAATCGGCATTGCGAAAAGTAAAGACGCAGTATACTGTACTAATGGGCGACTTCCATGCCAAGGTAGGGAAAAAGCAGGCAGGAGACCAGGCAGTAGGTGACTATGGCATTGGTTCTAGGAATAGCAGGGGGGAGTTACTAGTTGAGTTTGCAGAGCGCAATAACTTAAGAATCATGAATACCTTTTTCAGCAAACGGAAGAACCGGAAATGGACATGGAAAAGTCCTAACGGGGAGACTAAAAATGAAATTGACTTCATAATGTGTTCAACCCCCGCCATTATGCAAGATGTAGAGGTAATCGGGAAAGTGCGATGCAGTGACCACAGGATGGTGAGGTCCCGAATTAGCCTAAATCTGAAGAAGGAACGCATAATGTAAGAAAGAAACCCATCAACGAATTAGCGGTGAGGGGGAGGGCAGAAGAGTTCAGGATCTCGCTGCAGAATAGATATTCAGCTCTAAACGAGGATGGCGACATTACCCTAGAAGCAATGAACAATAATTTCAGAGATATCATTACTGAATGTGCGGTAGAAGTAGGCGGGAGGATAGTTAGAGAGGATACCGGTAAGCTGTCTAAGGAGACGAAAGATTTGATTAAGAAACGCCAGAGTATGAAAGCTTCCAATCCAACAGACCAGACTGAATTGGCCGAAATATCAAAGCTAATCAATAAGCGCAAGGTGGCCGATATAAGGAAGTATAACATGGAGAAAATTGAGCATGCTGTAAAGAACGGGGGAAGCCTTAAAGCGGTGATGAAGAATTTGGGCATAGGCAAAAACCAGATGTATGCGATCAAGGACAAGGAGGGAACATCAACATGAATATGGACGAGATAGTCAAAGTAGCAGAGGAGTTCTATACAGATCTCTACAGTAGCCAAAGTAGTCAGGACCGTAAGGAGATTGGCGGTAGGGAAAAACAGTAAGACGTTCCACCAGTTACGAAGGACGAGATCAAGAAAGCATTAGAAACTATGAAAAGGGGGAAATCAGCTGGAGAGATTTGCTGAAGGACGGGGGGATATATCGTGTTAGAAATGCTAGCCACCCTGTATACGCAGTGCCTGATGTCATCGACGGTACCTGGACCATGGAAGAATGCAAACATTATCCTCATTCATAAGAAAGGGGACTCTAAGGACCCTAAAAATTACAGACCAATCAGCTTACTGTCTGTTACGTATAAGGTAACAAGGTATAAGGTTACTAAGGTAATCGCTAATAGAATCAGGACAACCTTAGACTTCAATCAAGCAAAGGATCAAGCAGGTTTTCGGAAACGGTACTCTACTATCGATCATATCCATACCATCAATCAGGTGATAGAAAAATGCTCAGAATATAACCAGCCCTTATACATAGCATTCATTGATTACGAAAAAGCATTTGACTCAGTTGAAACCTCGGCGGTGATGCAGGCATTGCGAAATGAGGGGGTAGACGAGCCGTACATGAAGGTGCTGGAAGATATATATAGTGGCTGCACAGCAACCATAGTTCTGCATAAAGAAAGTAACAAATTCCCATAAAGAAAGGTGTTAGACAAGGAGACACAATCTCCCTAGTACTATTCACAGCTTGCTTAGAAGAAATATTCAGAGACTTGGAATGGGAGCAGTTAGGGATAAGGGTAGATGGAGAATACCTCAGTAATCTGCGATTTGCTGATGACATTGCCTTGCTAAGCAACTCGGGGGATGAACTGCAAATAATGATTGGGGACCTAGACAGGAAAAGTAGAAATGTAGGCTTGAAAATCAATATGCAGAAGACTAAGGTAATGTTCAACAGCCTCGGAAAGGAACAGCAGCTTACATTAGGTAGCGAAGTACTGGAAGTAGTAGGCGAATATGTCTACTTAGGACAGGTAGTAACCGCAGATCCGGACCATGAAAAGGAAATAACAAGAAGAATAAGATTGGGATGGAGTGCATTTGGAAAGCACTCACAGATTATGACTAGCAGTTTACCGGTATCGCTAAAGAGGAAAGTATATAACAGTTGCATCCTACCTGTACTCACCTATGGGGCTGAAACGTGGAGGCTAACCAAGAGAGTTCTACTTTAGTTGAGGTGAACTCTGAGGGCTATGGAACGAAAAATGGTAGGGGTAACATTAAGAGATAGGAAGCGTGCAGAGTGGGTCAGAAAAATACCTCAGGTTACCGACATTCTAGTGGAAATTAAGAAGACGAAATGGGCATGGGCAGGAATGTAGTGCGAAGAGAGGATAGCCGATGGTCGCTTAGGGTAACAAACTGGATTCCAAGGGAAGGAAAGCGTAGCAGGGGGCGGCAGAAAGTTAGGTGGGCGGATGAGGTTAAGAAGTTCGCAGGGGTCAAGTGGATGCAGCTAGCACATGACCGGGTTAAGTGGAGAAATATGGGAGAGGCCTTCGCCCTGCAGTGGGTATAATCAGACTGATGATGATGATGCCATTATGTGAGGTTTTAATTTTCCAAACGTTTACTCTCGGCTCTGCTGTGCTTCGAACATTCCAAATTTTTCCGGCACTGAAAGGGGATATCACTATCGTGACCATCAAACAAATTCGCTGTCATTAATATCGTAGACAATATTGGAGTACGCATTAATAAAAACATAATTCATAATCGGTATATTATTTCCTTCCACTCTCAGCCATTGCACTTTCTACACACACAATAATGCACACGCATACACCATCGCATGAATCTTTCTCATCTCCAGTAAATTTTTTCGTCAACCTCATTTTTTATCTGCGTCAGTTCACACCTGGGCTCGTATTCCGAGTTTGCGCCGTTATCGAAGTGTAGCTATCTCACGTGACCTCGAGTCATCTGCTTGGTCGAAATGCCGGAACCGGGTGTTGCCACTGCGGAACCGAAAAAGGTGGCAACATCATGCTCCTGCGTTTCCACCAATCGGATGACTCGAGGTAGGGGAGATAGCGACACTTTCGATAACGACGAAAATTCGGATTACGGGCCCTGGACTAGAAGTTTTCACTCGCTATTGCTCCTGAGCAATGAAAAATAAAGATATACAAAGCTTAGTGCCATAGTTATACTGACTAGTCTGGTGCCATCGGAATCATCATTGATCTTGAACGTTTACTCAGCTTCGTGGTATAGTGTAGAGGCGGCTACAGTAGGAAGTCTTTGCTAAAGGAGCCCAAGTTTAGCATACTGGTGCAGTTATATTTCACCAACTTATTCCTGCGCTCTTTACTTTTTTTTACTTCATTGCATTTAAATCTTTTGTGCGCTGCTTTTTTAAGGTCATATCCGCCTTTTTAAGTTATTCAACCCGTAGTAGCTTTAATCTTCTACATTTTCGACATATGCCATTTTGCCATCGCCAAGGCTGAGTAAGAGCCATGAATGAGTGTACAGGGGTGACAAGTAATATTTCTTGAGGAACATCTGCTGCTCCTTTTGCAGACGCCCTGTTAATGATTCGGTTGGACAGCTAAAATGGATACTCTTGGCGTTTTTTATACAGAATTATCAATGTGCTTTTTAATCCGCCCAAGATCGGAAATGTTTGCTAGCACAGAAGGCGAATGTTATGATCTAGGGACGCAATGGCGACGCGGGGCCTGGCGAACACCAACCCAAAACAAAAAAATGGAACCTTTAAGTCTGGTCGCGATGTTTGTGCCTATTACCACGTTTCGTGTGTGTGTGTGTGTGTGTGTGTGTGTGTGTGTGTGTGTGTGTGTGTGTGTGTGTGTGTGTGTGTGTGTGTGTGTGTGTGTGTGTGTGTGTGTGTGTGTGTGTGTGTGTGTGTGTGTGTGTGTGTGTGTGTGTGTGTGTGTGTGTGTGTGTGTGTGTGTGTGTGTTTGCGTACGTGTGTGTTTGCGTACGTGTGTGCGTGTCAGTCCGACCTGCGAATTGCAAGGAGCTACCCGACACTGCAGCCCGCCTTCTGCCGCTCTTGCATCACGTATTGCACGCTGCCGGCAACGGAAAGAATGCTACCGGTTTCGTGGCTCTTTGCTGATAACAAATGCGCAATGCGTCAGGAAATGACTGCTAGTTTCTATCTTGAAAACAATAAATGGACATAACAGCACCGCATAGGGCTATGAATAAAATAGCATTCCTTGACACTTGTAGAAGAGTTATTAAAATTCAGATACCATAGATTTTCTTCCCAATAATCAACACATCTGTTGCGAACACTTTAATTCAAAGTAATTGTGCTGCTACTGCATTGTGTGTCGTATCAACTGATCCCTTTCACGAGCCTGGCGGTGCGCTTAGCTTCAACAAAGTGCTTTATAAAGCTCGTAATAAGAAGGCCACAAAGACGTAGGAAGAGGCTTCACCTTTACCATGCAGTCTACCGGCAATTTTATTGACGTTTCAAATGTGCATTTAAAGCCACCTCGAGAATGTTTATTATCCAATGTTAGTAAAGCTTGCAGTGAAATTTCAAACCTCAACTGCAAGGCTTTCATTTTCGTCATAAAATAGTACAAACAAAGTGTGAAGCTTTTCGGTTTCTTGTTTAGAAAAATGTATAAAGAAAACGGAGTTTCATCAATTTTTGCATTACTCTTGTAAATACGTTGGAGCAGGCACGTGCCCAAAAGTCCTAAGCTTTTCGCGAGTATGAAATCTCTTGCACAACCATTGTAATTCAAGGACACTTGAGTTCCAGACGCGTTTAGCGAGTGCGGAATATAAAACAGAACAAACAGGACGGCGTTAAGTTTTAGTCGGCACGGTTCACATGGTCGCGACGCGTTCGCGCTAAATTGAATTAGGTACCACAGAACTCTAGTCCCCCTCTCTCACTATGAAGTTCAAGCGTTTGTCGCTTTGCTTTCATCGCAGGAACGCCACGTGGCTTCTGAGGACGTGCTCTGCGCCAAGGAAGGCGATTTTAAGCTCCCGTCTTATAGAAAGTGGTTGCGAGCCGCCATATTCTAACGGGCTTACGGCCGTCAGGAGCCGGTGAATGCGCGCGTTCAAAGAGGGGCTTTAGAATTCGGACTGGAGAGATTATTACTCAAGGCTTGTGTCTCTTCCTCTACTTCCTTGCGCTGTGCATTTAGTAGTCCCATGAAATGCTTTTGTAGAGAATGGTTTGTATGTTCTGAATATGTTATAGAGAGGAAGATGGAAGAGCTTCACATTAAAGTAAAAGAAAAAAACACCTTGACCAGGTTAAGGGATTCCAGAGTATCTGAGCGGTAGTTTTGACTGTGTGAATAATTTATTTAACATGCTTCATAAGATAGTGACAGTGTTAACCACGAAGATTTGACGGTTTACAGACTTCATGTCATCTACGTTGGCGTCAGTACCGAAAGTGCCATCGAAGAAACGTTCACATTTTGAGGATTTTTTAATATGCATTATTCATCAATCACGCATGCTACATTCTCTTGAGACAGACTGCAGACTGAAAAAAGGCAGGCAACGCATTCCTTAAAATCGCAGTGCTTACCTTCAGAACAGGACTTCAACAAGCATCCACAATGGAACTTCGCTGACAACCAGCAAACCACTTACTATAAAGCTTACCAAAAGATAAACCATTGTACTAACAGCAGATATTAAGCAAAGTACAGCGTTTAAAACGAAATATTGTGTCACCAATCAAACGTGGCCGTCTAATTTGTGCCTCATGGTAGAGGTAATGGACACAATAGAAATATTTAGTTTACCGTGATCCGCGATCCGCTGCCGTGATCCGGCACCGCGCATTCCCCTGCAAGCCCAAATCCTCTTGGCATAGACCTGCTGCGTCGGGACCAATCCACTTGTGAGCCCGCCCACGCGCGGTAGAGGCTCACGGCGGCGGATCGCGGATCACGGTAAACTAAATCTATCTAATAACTGCGGGAAAACTAGATTAATATATGAGGATGCATTCCCGTAAAATATGGCATTCTCCGTAATGACACAGAGCGGATATTTAACACCATGAGGCAAGCTAATCCAACCCAGCCGCTAAACCGAAAGCGAGCTTTTACTGACCGAAAGATAAGAACACTCAATGCTGGTTGACGAGAGCGAAAAAAAAGTTACAGAAGGTTTAGCTTTCGTGCAAATTACGATGTGGTGTAGTACATGTCAGACTCTAAATATGTGCTTCGAAATGCACTGGCTCGAAGATCGAACTCTTCTTGTGTTCTTCTTTTACCAATTACGAGTGTGTGCCGCCTCTAATGGCAACATGAGTCGTACGTGCCGATCTGTGGCCTGCCATGAATGTTCGATGATGATATGCAAGAGCTCGATGCAGTGGCTGCAAAACACGAGATGCGATGGGCTCTGGCGATAGGCGTATGCTCTAATGCACTGGCCGGTGAAACTGATCTGTTCGTGCATGCCGCACCATAGCTACGGAATTAATAGTGGGGATATTGATTTTATTAATTCGAAAGCATTTGTTCGCTATGTTCATAAATATCTGTCCACAGACCGCGTCCTAAAAATCGTGTCCGCAGCAGTTGTGAGTAGTTGAGAAGTGGTAGGGGTTATTGAGCAGTGTCATTCGATAGAAGGTGACGTAATGTTGTGTCCCAAAACAATAATTAGGCCAATAGGTTTATTAGGTTTTTAATTAGAGGCAAACACGCAAAATCGTGTCCGCACTAGTTGTGAGTACTTGTAAAGTGGTAGAGATTAATGAGTGGTGTCAATCTATAGACGGTAACGTAATGTCGGGTCAAAAAATAATTAGGCCAATAGGTTAATTATGTAAATAATTAGAGGCATAAAATGTAAATGAAAAGGCGAAAATGTCTCATTAGCCAATGACTTGGCGCACATTTGAATGTATAAAATGCTAAAATAGTTAATTAAATCAGTCAATTAAGGTAATATCAAGGATGTGACGTAACGCAACCTGAAGTCAAGCCAAAAAAGGGCATAGGAAGGGATTGGCGCACAATTTGAAAGTACCAAAGACTAAAGTAGTTAATAAAGGCAGTCAATTAGGGTGACGCCAAGGATGTGACGTCACGCAACCGGAAGTAGAGCCGAAAAAGGGCATAGGGAGGGATTGGCGCACAATTTGAAAGTACCGAAGACTAAAATGGGTAAACAAGAAGTGAATTAATGTGACGACAAGGATGTGACATCACGCAACCGGAAGTAGAGCTAAAAAAGGGCATAGGAAGGGATTGGCGTGCACTTTGAAAGTACCAAAAACTAAAATGGATAAACAAAAAGTTAATTATTGTGACGTAGAGGATGTGACGTCGTGCAATCGGAAGTAGAGCCGAAAAGGGGCTTAGGAAGGGACTGGCGCGCAATTTTAAAGTACCAAAGACTCAAATGGGCAAAAAGGAAATGAATTAAGCAACTGAAAGCGACCAGAAGCAACCAATAGCAGTATCCGTGCTTTCGCACTACTCCAATGCAGATTATTCTGCTGTGCTCTTTAATTTTTTTCTTCCAAGTTAAAAAGGTACTCGCACAGGCAGCTACTAGGCGGCTTAGTTGCACTTCTATAGAAAGAATGTGTCCACCAAAATTGCATTAATGACAAGGCGTTTCTACAGACTTAATCTGTATAGTGGAGTAACATGACAAACACTTGAGTATAAAATTTAGGTGGAGCAAATGTTCTTCAGTGGAATTACATCGGCACCTTTCATATTCTGATTACATTGCCCTGTGTCGAAGAAACTTTCGCAATGAAGTCGCAGAAATATTTCAGAAAATCACAAAATGAATTTCAGGAACAGAACTACAACAAGATCTTCGAAACGTTTTGTGGGGTGAAAATGTGTCGTTAATTTACACCAATTATATTTCAGCAATTTCAATTGAATGAATTTCTGTGCTAAATATACATCGATTTGCATGAATTTGTAGTGGAATGGCATCAACATCGCTGACAAGTTTGTGCGGAGTTAATTCCTGTTTTGTAGTTACATCGCAAAAATTCGAGGTATTTATATAAAGCGAATTCTTGTATTCAAACTCTATGAAGATCTTTGATGAGTTTGTGCACCGAAATTTGGGTCGCGCAGGTAAATAAAAAATTTACGAGGAATTCTTATTGAATAAATTTCTGTAGCGAGGGTACATCGACAACTTTGATGAGTTAATTTCTTTAGTAAAGCCACCCTCAAACATGTCTGTGGTCTTTAGGACGTCCCTACACAACACATGAGTTTTTATGGACATTCTAATCAGATTAGAGAAAGTAATGAGAACTCAATATATCATTTGTATTCATGTTTTTAAGGAGTGCCAAAAAAAAAAGAACCAGATTTAATTTGCTTGTTATGACCGAGCAACGTCACATTTATCTCCAAATATCTACTCTGTTTTCTGGGAGTAGTAAAACATTCCGAATTTCTTGAGCCATTTTAGTCAGAATGTTTCGCTTTATTTATTCCATCTTTCTTATCCTAATGCTCTGACAATGTATACCAAGGCAGGCGCCCATGCTGTATTGATGCGGTGCGCCAGTGCTAGCTTTATCGAGCGACGCCTGAATAACAAATGTGCCCCCGAGCCAGGCCGCCGCAGCAAATTGCAAGACAGGGTGCGACCACATCCTGGGTCAAGGGGGATTGAAGAAACAACCAAACAGAACACCATCCAACTATTGTTCACTCTATGCTGCGTTACTCCACCCTAAATTGAGGTGTTTGTTGCTGAGCAAATTGTATTTAATATTCTTCCGCAATCGACTGAAGCTCGTGATGCAGAATCTATCATGTTAGGTGTGCTAACGGCTGACAGGGCGAACAAAATGACACACGAGTTTGAAGTAGAGGGATTTGAACACATTTGGCGCTTGTAATTTGTCCTCTCCACTTTGACTCGAGGCATACAACGCTAATTAATGTTCAATTTAGGTCGCTTTAAGTAAAGCGTCTGGTACGCCGCCTGCATCACGCAGGTGATCATTGGCTTCAAAGCAGGCTACGACACCACTTCCTTAGAAGTTCAGAAATGGCAGAAAAAAGGAAGCACCTAAGAACAAAACAGGAAATCTGGAAACACCCCTTATTTGCTGGGCAGGCTTACATGAACCCATCCTCTACTTTAAGAGGATTTTTTTGTTGGGCACTCACAGTTGTTAGTAGCACTCTGTCCTATTTTGTGTGTTTGTGGTTTTCCGCGCCTTTAAATAAGCATACTGTACAGTTGGGCCATGGGTGTTCCTGGCGTAGAGGGGCATGCGCTATTTAAGACCGGAGAGTTAAGAAGTGTGTGTGCGTGAGTGTGGCTGGAGAACGTAACCTGGTAGATTTATTTTGCGTCGGCTCGCAGCAATGCTTCTTTTTGCCGCCAGAGTACTGAACATAATGAATCAGCTATACGCTCTTGAAATACTTTAAAGGCTTATCTTTTTATCCCTGTATATCTAGAAATCTGAATCAAGTCATATACTGCGATGGTAATAAAATATAAACCATTCACTTAAAAAACTACGATACGGAAAGAGGCTCCAAAACTACTACGAAATTGGGGCGCCAGTTTGTTTCAAAACAAACAAAAAAAGACGTCTGACTGATGCCAGAGAAAAATGGAGTCAAATTCACTTATGACAGCCTTTTGTTCATTTTTGAGCCCCCATCATCATAGGTATCCAATGTAAACAAATTTAAAATTTATCCCTTAACTAAACTAAAACAAGGAAGCTAAATTATACTAACTAGAGCATCGCAAATGGCCTCAAACTGTCCGGCACATATTATCTCCTGCTAATTGCAGTAATTCTCGCCCCCAGGCTCGCTGAGGCAGATCGCTCAGTGCGTAATACCGCCCTTCACAGCAGGGCTAAGCTTCGCAGTGGTGGAAAAAAAAATGAGGGCGTTAAAGACCCCTAATTAACTCTACGAATATATGTCCATTGTGCATAAGCCCTCCATCAAGAGAGAAGAAATTGTTTAGCTGAGAGCTCGTCGAGCTTAGGTAAATTAACAGTCCGATTAAGTAGCTTTCGTTAGGTGCTGGTCCAGGAACAGGAGCTCAGATGGGTGCGAAATGGCTTTTTTAGTGCTAATTACACGCATTATACTTCCCGTGTCTCTCCTTTAAGGAACACGCTAACTGCCGGTAAATTAATAGTCGATCCGTGTTGGAAACACTTCGAGCCTTAACCTTAATTAAGTTTAAGCACTTCGATAACACACATTAGCAGACAACAATTGTTGCCTTAATAGAGACCCTCTCAAAGCGGCATTGCTTTTTATTGCCGTGATTGTACGAAGAAAATAACAATTTGGCATGCTATATTTATGAATAAGCGTAGACGGACACAAGGAACGAGTATTTAGGGCAATAACAAGATAGGTTAGCTGCACTGGTCTCGCAAAGCATTCAAGGCTTCGTGGATGACGCTCTTACACACGCGGTGAAGTTCCTTCTCTCAAATTCGAGCGCGCTCAAGTGCGACACGTCTGCGCATGCTCGGCCGTTTTGTCCTACTGTAACTCTAGCTAACTCCGCGTGCGGTTGCTGCTTCCACGCTTGATACACGGCGTCCAAAGAGGGCTTAATTTCTGTATGGTCATTACTGCAGCATGGTCATGCTAGCGGTGGCTGCGTTAGGCTCGTCGCACCCACCGAAAAATTCCCAGGCCACACCTGGCCTATCTCTGTCACTCCTAGCCCTGCAGCGTTGTTGTTATGGCTGTAGGAAGAAGGAAAAGAAAATGCACGGGCCTGCTACTAGCTCTGTAGCTAAGCCACCGCCGCTGCCTCGTGCGGACAGAAGAGAAAATAGAGCAGAAAGAAAAAGAGAGGGAGATTGATTGATTGAATGTCCTTTATTGAATGGGAAGGTTCATGGCCATGGATGGGGATAAACCATGCGCGCCGCAACATCCGTCGTCCACCACCGAAGCGGTAGCGGGTGCAATGACGCCCGACAACAGATAAAAATTCGGTGGCAGGCTAGCCCCCGTCACAAGCGGCGTTGACCTACCAGTCCCCACCACGTAGGGCCGGGAACAGCCACCCTCGCCGCCCTGCAGAGAAGGTGCAACGGCGGGCAGTATTGAGACGGATACAGATGCGGTACCAGACGTGAGTGCATGCGTTTCTGGAAGCCCTGTTAATAATACTACAAACAATTGGTTCACGGGAAGGCAAAGGCGCAGTATCTCTCACACTTGTTCCTGTGGACACCTGAACAGCGCCATAATGGAAGGGAGGAAGGTGGGAGTGAAAACGGAAATAGATAAGGGGGTGCTGTAGTGGAGGGCTCCGGATATAATTTCGATCACCTGGGGATCTTTAACGTGCACTGACATTGCACAGGAAACAAAGGCCACTTCGTTTCGCCTCCATTGAAACGCAGCCGCCAGCGGTCAGGATCAAACCCGGGTACTCCGGTACATATATTAGGGTGAGGCAGCCCAGAAATAATAAAACTTATTGTGCCTCTGCCCGTGCCACTAAGTATAACGGGCTTAGGTACTCCGGCACAGTATTCGGGCGTCTCATCACTACACCACCGCGGCGGGGTGAAGACTGTAGCCTTTCGCCCTGATAAATGAACCACAAAATAGCCGCCGCGGCGATGTAGGTGCATACCAGTAGTGGAAAGTGTTTTATATTTGGTTTCAGTTCGAGTTTGTGATCACCGGCCGCCAGAGGCACCAGTGTCGCTCTGTGTATATAAGTGACTGCATGTTGAAATAAAGGGGATTTTCTTGGTTGCTTGGCAGTCCGTGTACATCTGCGGCACACGCCGCTACAACAGAAAGCTCTGTATAAAGAGCGATCCTCGGAGGTGTTTAACCTGCACTGATGTTGCACAGTATAGGGGCGTCTGGCTTTTCGCCTTTATTGAAAAGTGGTCGTCGCGTCCAAGACTCGTCTCCTTTATCGATAAACTTCCTAATCCCAATTTGGAGCAGTGGGAGGCCATTCTGCACAGCGAGGACCCTGACCAACAACTAGCGACCGGTCGGCCTGAGGAAAATGTCGACACGCCCAGTGTAGCATGGGCCCTTGTCAAGGGCAAATAACGCATTTGAACAACCCGGCCGAAAGGAAACAAAATATTTGTTTGACAGGGAAGCGTATTGGTTGTTACATGCGATGTGTTGCAGCAGACGACCTCATCGATGCTTCACACAAAATGACTCAAAAAAAGATTGTATAAAAAAACTACGTTATGGATTTCCGTGCTTTCTTCTTACATTATCTCGATCGATTTAGACCACTGTTTGCTTATTTATTTCAATTGTGTCTGCGCTGTTTGTTGGATTCGACAAATAGGTTGCAAACGCGCTTCGTCTGGCTAAAAGACGGCTTCACTTTTGCCCCAGCTACACTGTTCTCAAAGGCTGAAATAAAAACAAAAACTCAATGTGCAGCATTTTTGGATAACACGGTAGTCACAAAATCGGACTTGCCTTTCGTGACAGCGCAAAGATCTCAAAGCCTGCAGGAGGTGGTCAGTTCAAAACCCGCCGCCGGACACCCAACGGTAAAATTGGGTACAAGCGTCCCTTGGCCCGGCGCCCGGCTCTTTCAGGGGTGTGCGTTTGGAAGAGGCTCTGCAACCCTGCTGTGCTCCTTCGAGGGCTTAGTTTCAAACAACAATGGCCTGCAAAGGCCATTGTTGTTAAGGCAAGGTTTGAAACTGGGTTTGTGCCCACTGCGGAGGAGGGGCGCGCAGCGGGGTTTACGGAGCTTCTCCCAAACGCACACACCTAGAAAAGCCGAGCGCCAGGCCGGGACACGCTTGTGCCCATTTTTACCGGTGGGTGTCCGGCGGTGGGTTTCGAAGTAACCATCTCCCGCAGCCGAGACGGGCGCTCTCTCCAAACTAAACTTTTGTTTCCCAACGAAAAGGATGCGTGAACTAATCACGTTTTTGTTCGATAAACTATCGAAGCTCAAGTATTTTTTTGGCCGCTATCATTCGACGCCTTTAAAAACACTGCCTTGTATGGTCTGTACTTCACCTTCTTTTCTTCATACGTTTTTATTTGCTGTTATGAAAAATAGTGAGTCCCTATGCTTTATTCCTTTAACCCTCTGAGGTGAGAGAAAAGCGCCAAAAAAAGGACGGTCATTCATTCATTTCTTCGTTCGTTCATTCATTCATTCGGAATTAATCAATTAATTTATTGACAAAGCGCTAGGCCGAAAGGTGGGCGTTGTCTGTGTCGTTCACGTTTGCGTTTACGCACTTCATTGCGTATTACAGGCAACGTCCCACTTTGTAAAGAACAGCCGGTCAGATTACCGATGAGTTTCAGTTAACAGCGAATTAGCCGGTCTTGTCCCCCATGCTTTCTTGGTGAACTCGAGAAAGGAGCACGACTCGGGCGAAATCAAGGTTGTTGTTGTGGCTGTAGGAAGAAGGAAAAGAAAATGCACGGCCTGCTACTGGCTCTGTAGCTGAGCCACCTCCGCTGCCTCGTGCAGACAGAAGAGAGAACTGATTTATTATAGGAAGGGAAAGGCGCGGTAACTGTCTCACTTGTTTTTTGTGGACACCGCAACCGCGGCGTAAGGCAAGGGAGGAAGGTGGGAGTGAAAGTGGAAAGAGAGAAAGAGGAGCCGTAGTGGAGGGCTACGGAGTAATTTCGACCACCTGGGGATCTTTAACGTGCGCTGACATCGCACAGTACACGGACGCCTCTTCGTTTCGCCTCCATCGAAACGCAGCCGCCGAGGTCGCATTCGAACTTGGGTACTCCGGCACAGTAGTCCGGCGTCTTACCACTGCACCACCCCGGCGGGGCAGACAGAAGAGAAAATAGAGAAGAAAAAAATGAAAGAGGGAAAGAAAGACGCACGCCGTAACAGCAGCCGTCGTCCACCACCGAAGCGGTGGCGGGTGCAATGACGGCCTACAAAAGATAAAAATTCGGTAGCACAGGCTAGCTCCCGCCGCAAGCGGCGGTGACCGACCTGTCCCAGTCCCATCAGGGAAGATATCAAGGTCGAGAAAGGAGCTGCTCTCGAACATATCTCCGCAGTTTTTGATAGAGATCGACGTTGTTAGCAGAACAGGTCGCCCAGGGCACTTACTGATCTAATATTTTCGATTAGTTGAGGAAAAAGCAGCGTCGTTTCTATCTAAACTCACTGCTCATGGACTTCCCTTTAGAATTTGGCAGGTTAGATATTCTTTTCCTGGTCATTTTATTCACGTCAATTTGCATTAGGTTTTGAGGCGTTCAGTATCTGAAGGTTTCTAGGCAACCAATGCGTTTCGTTCTTTGTGTGTGACTGATCGATTTCCGTATATTATCTTTCTTTAGATTTAAGGTAGTTGCTTTATATGATGTTACTATAGTACATTTTACTTTATTTATATTTCATTGAAGTGTAAGAGAGCGCCGGCGCTGTGTGCTGCACAGACGCGAAGCAATTAAGGTATGCGATGCACTGTTACTAAGTCCATCATTACCCCGGATCTCAGTTGAGGAAGGAACGAATATAGTCCGAGACCTTGATAGTTTAGAGAAAGCTTTCCTTGCTTGTACAGCCTGCAACAGCAGAGATGCAGACGATGTTGCCTAGCAAGAGAAGATAGGTAGTGAGCAGATTTTAAGGCGAAAGCCATTAATGGCTTATACCGTCATGGACAAAATGTGTCCCGCTTTTGCGGCGGCTCCGATTGGCCGATGCTGAATGATGTCATAGAGGTCTAGACCAATGATAGAGCACCACCACAGTATGCAATGCGTTCCATATGTGGCCATATGCCAATCAATGATCAGTTACTAATTATTGACTAATTCATTAAATAACTGATAAATGAATACTTTTTTCATTATTTACTATAAGTGTCTAATTAAATAATTACAAATTAGTGAGAGTTGCATAGCAGAATACCACGGTGAGGCTTTTGCCTTTCACTACTTCAGTCGCTGAAGTCCCTTGTAACTTTAATCGGGACGCTAAGCCTGCAATCTTTTTCCTATTTTTGTGTATACGTTAGTCGATTCAGCGAATTTACGCAATTTGCTTAGTTTATTTGCCTTCCAACCGCATCCCCGTGTTCAATATATTTACTTATCTCAGTCATTCTTGGGGCTTGGTCGATGCCTTGACAGATGCAGCACTTTCCGTTTTGTTTCCAGGTCTAGGTTTTATTCATTCGCTGCCATGCTCAGAAATACCATGCAATGTTTAACGAAATCCTATGTTTGCAGTAAATAGAAGTCAGTTCACTCGGTAAGATGCAGCTGCCATGTGCAACTGTGCCAGGGTGAATCCCCTGAACTTTGGAACACTATTTTCTTGCCTTCGATTCCTGTCGGCACTTGAATCAACCATACTCTCAGTGAATTACCCCCAAACGACTGGAGGGGTTCAACGCTGGCCCTTCCGGGTGGTGGAGTGGTAAGACGCCCGACTATTGTGTCGGAGTACCCGGGTTCGAACCCGACCTCGGCGGCTGCGTTTCGATGGAGGCGAAACGAAGAGGCGTCCGTGTGCTCTGCGATGTTAGCGCACGTTAAAGATCCCCAGGTGGTCAAATTACTCCGTAGCCCTCCACTGCGGCTCCCTTTTCTCTCTTCCCGCTTTTAGTGCCATTTTCCTCCCTTCATTCGCCCGACTACTGGGCCGGAGTAGCCGGGTTCGAACCCGACCTCAGCGGCTGCGTTTCGATGGAGGCGAAACAAAGAGGCGTCCGTGTGCTGTGCGATGTCAGCGCACGTTAAATATCCCCAGGTGGTCTAAATTACTCCGTAGCCCTCCACTACGGCCCCTCTTTCTCTCTTTCCACTTTCACTCCCACCTTCCTCCCTTCCCTTACGGCGCGGTTGTGGTGTCCACAAAAAACCAGTGAGACAGTTACCACGCCTTTCCTTTCCTATAAATCAATCAGGCAGTCCCATTTTGCTCCCTTCATTACGGCTCAGTTCAGGTATCCACAGAGCAAGTGTGACAGATACTGGCATTTCGCTTCCTGAGAACCAATTATTATTATTCAATGCTGCTTAGCCGAATGTTGGTCGATAGCACTTCCGATATAAGGCAAAAGACTGGTTTGAATGTTTTTCTAACTGACTTTGTTCTTGGAGCCTTGGGATTACTGTAGTGTACTGTCGCAGTTTCTTTGTGTATTATTAAAATTTTAAATTGGTCCAGAATAATGGAAATGACCAATGACTTTTGTGTGGAGACCTGAACCGCGCTTTAACGCTTTAAGGAAAGGGATGAAGATGGGACTGGAAGAAGAAGGAAAGAGCTGTTATAGTCAAAGGCTTTTAAAATTAATGACGACCTGCTAAATTTAGCAAGCACTGCCCGCAGAGTGCGGCTGGACCACCAAACCTGGCGCCTCGTTGTGCCACACCTGTTTGACTGGACACTACCCTACAGGTACGGCGCTCGTATAAAGGTTCTTAGTGTGAACGTAGGTGCCGATGAAGTTACTTTCAAATGAGTTTCCCGAAAGTAGAAGTTTATGACTTGTTATGAATTGTTTTCTCAGGTGTTAACCCCGCCGGGCTGGCGCAGTGGTAAGACGCTCGACTACTGTGCTGGAGTACCCGGATTCGAACCCGACCTCGGCGGCTTCGTTTCGATGGAGGGGAAACGAAGAGGCGTCCGTGTGCTGTGCGATGTCAGCGCACGTTAAAGATCCCCAGGTGGTCGAAATTACTACGTAGCCCTCCGCTACGGCTCCTTTTTCTCCCTTTCCACTTTCACTTCCACCTACCTCCCTTTCCTTACAGCGCAGGCGTCCGTATGCTGTGCTATGTCAGCGCACGTTAAAGATCCCCAGGTGGTCGAAATTACTCCGTAGCCCTCCACTACGGCTCCTGTTTCTCTCTTTCCACTTTCACTCCCACCTTCCTCCCTTCCCTTACGGCGCGGTTGCGGTGTCCACAGGAAACAAGTGAGACAGTTACATTGCCTTTCCGTTCCTATAAATAAATAAGTTTTTCCTTACAGCGCGGTTGAGGTGTCCACAGAAAAAAAGTGAGACAGTAACCGCGCCTTTCCCTTCCTATAAATCAATCTGAGGTGTCAACACCTCAGTTGGCTTTTACCAAAAACTGCATAACTTATTGCACTAGTGATGGCCCAGGATTAAGGGATATCTCCAAAAGTGTGAGGCTCCCCTCAACCAGGGCGAGTTTTTTTTAACGAAGAAGTTTCTTCAGAAGCCGTATAGCTTCCCGTTGAATTCGCATAGCTACTTTTTAGAGGATGCTAAATATTAATACAGTCTTATAACAAATATACTCCACCTTGGGGAATTTTTCTAAAGCGTCGATGAACACCATTTCTACTTCGAGTTATTGATCAATTCGCTATCACGCTATCACGTCCGGCATCTGATCTGCTGGGCCTCCTGGTTAGCTCTGTAAGTAGAGCGACTCCTCCCGATATATAGCGGTCCCCTGCACGTTCGAACCACGAACCAGGATCTATGCGTCTTTTACTTTGGAGTTTCTGTGGAAGCCTTAAAGCTTTGCATTAGCGACGTACATGTATGGGTCCACTTGGATAGGCGGTAATGAATAACTAGTACGTTATTTTAGCGCACTGGGATTATGTGCTCTGTTCTATCGCGTTTATGTGATGATTCAGCAGCACAAATTCTTTGGATCATTTCGATCTTTTCGTAGCCTTCACCCTTTTATAACGTTCGTCTTGCCACTCGCACTATTGAAATATATTGATCAGACCTAAGGTCATGAAAAAATTCAGAGGGACACTGCTGACCTAAAGTGCGGTAAGGGCGAAATCGGTTTCCGTTCGGCTTTGGTTGCCTACACCACTGATGACGTCATTAATTTCAAGGAACGACTTACTCGCCACTTATGACGTCATTAATTTCAAGGCACGAGATACTACACCACTGATGACGTCATAATTTATTTCAAGGTGCGATATACTGCATCACTGATGACGTAATCAAACTAAATCGTTACGAACGGATGGACACGATTGCGGCAGCGAGCATGAGCCATAAAGACTTTCGCCTTAATAAATGAAACACGAGAGGAACCTAACACCAAGCGCTGATTACAAATAGTAAAATTTTATTGCGAGGAACCAATTTGTTCTCGCTCTTTCGCCTGCTGGACTCGACTGTAAAATCGCAAAATCCACCCTGTACCGACGGCAGCCATAAAAGCAGTGGCATAAATGCACACTGGATTAGGAGAAACTTCTTCGCAGATCTTGGTTCTTTCTTAAAACATTGATGATGATGATAATGTTGGCTAGTCCCTTTGTATCGGGTGGACACCAGGTTTGTGTCCTATTGACTGCTCGATGCAGCTGAAGAGTTATTAGGAAACACAGGGAAGCGCTTCGGCGGATGTTCCCTGTTGGAGTTCTTTTTCACTGCTGATTATTTATTGCTTTCATTATATTGCTCGAAGGCATTCCTTTAGAGTTGTCTCCCCTGATGGGGCTGGTACAGGTGGGTCACCGCCGCTTGCGGCGGGGGCTAGCCTGGAACCGAATTTTTGTCTGTTCTAGGCCGTCATTGCACACGCCACCGCTGGTGGTGGACGACGGCTGTTGTTGCGGCGCGCGTCTTTCTTTCCCTCTTCCTTTTCTTTCTTACCTATATTCTCTTCTATCTGCACGAGGCAGCGGAGGTGGCTCAGCTACAGAGCCAGTAGCAGGCCCGTGCATTTTCTTTTCTTTCTTCCTACAGCCACAACAACAACAACTTAACGCTACTTTCTCAGCAGCGTTTGTTTGCGCTGGCAATGTGCGAGCCCGGTAATATTTGCGCATTCGATACCGCGTTTGTGCTCGTTGTCAATACGTGCCCATACTTTGCTTCCATCTTATTTCTTTTTGGGTTAATAATATATAAAACCCAGATTTTTCAGTGTATGACTGGTGCCATATTGTTCTCTCGATGCATAAGCTAGACAACACGCGTCTTTCAGCATAAAACATCTCAAGATTTTCGGTGCAAATTAAGGTGTTTTTGCACAGAACTAAGGATCTTCTCTGTTGTAAAAGTATTGTGGAGCTTGAGGCTCAGCCCTGATGGGGCTGGTGCAGGTGGGTCACCACTGCTTGCGGCGGGGGCTGGCCTGGCACCGAATTTTTATCTGTTGTAGGCCGTCATTGCACACGCCAGCGCTGGTGGTGGACGACGGCTGTTATTGCAGCGCGCGTCTTTCTTTCCCTCTTGCTTTTCTTTCTTCTCTATATTCTCTTCTATCTCCACGAGGCAGCGGAGGTGGCTCAGCTACAGAGCCAGTAGCAGGCCCGTGCATTTTCTTTTCCTTCTTCCTACAGCCACAACAACAACAACAACAAAAGTATTGCATCATGCACTTCAGTCATTTCAGAAAATTGAACAAATCGTCAATTCACGTTAGCAATCTGTTTGAAGAAAATTGCAGTTTGGGTTCTGGGGTCAGCAGCTTCCAAGGCTCAACCATTACATAGCGAGACGCAAAAAAAAAACAAAATATGGATAAGTTTCTTTGCTATGCTTCACTAGAAATACTCGTTCCTGAGGCTTTTTTCACAATTTAGAATGAAGGAAGCATCCCTCCCTCGTACAATGAACCAATCGATTAGCACTTTTTAAATTTCATGAATAAACAAACTTTGGACGTTTCACTGAGTTCATTTCTGAGAGTAATGATGCGTGGCGGTACTGATTTCTTCTTCCCACGCTAATCCTTTGCGGTAGACGGCAATGCGGCGTTGGAATGTGCGCATTTTAGAAGGGTCGCACAAAACTGCATAGGAACCACACCAAACTTTGAGTACAAAATAAATTGTTTCTTGTAAGGGCTTTTATACTGTTTTGAGTTCGTTGAGTGAACTTAAAAGAAGGATATTCTTCGTTTTGAAAAAATTAAAACATTTGCAAAAAGCTAGCCTTGCTATGAACCCAGTGTAGATAGAAAGAGTGAACATTGTCGCGTGGTGGTGACTATGATGACGGCAACAAATGAATAGTATCGGGTTCCACTGCAAAAAACTCCTAACTAAGCTGACTTGCGCCCAGGCAAGAACTAAACAAATTGGCGTCGGCGATAGGAGCAAGCCTAGCTGCTCGTTGGTCGTCAAACTACGAATGTCCACTGCAGTCGGCAGCGCCAAATTAAAACAACGTCCGAAGAACGTCCTAAAGAGCAGCGAAGAAACATTCAGATAAACCAAGAAAATAAAAAGCTATAACAATATTGAAGAATACGGAAACAGCAGTGATTGACTGGAATTAATCGAGATATCTCGGCACATCTCGAGCTACAAATGAAGTGATGGAGGCGTGTAACGCGACACTGGGCGTGAACAAACTATGCACACAAACCTGTTCCATGCGCTATAATCACGACGATAACGCAGGTTGCCGCTGGCTGTTGAAACAAACCAATAAATAAAGATTTCAATGGTTGGCGGCAATATGAACATCGGAAGAGGCAAAGCAGAAGTGCAGTCTTTGTCAGAAGTGTAGAGCCCAAGGGGTCCGCTTCTAAGCCACTTCGTGAGGCTTTTAATACATTGCCAGTGTGGCGAATCTTTTCACGGTAAGACGATTTCTAGCCCTACCCTTCCCAATAGGAAGGACCTCCACTAATGGTAAATCAGTGCCACCGCACGGCTCAGAAGCACCCCCCCCCCCCCCCCCCCTCCCGGGCTCTAGACTTTTGGCAAAGGCTGTACATTGGTGAGCAGCCCTATCTAAAGCGCACCGAGGGTGCTCCACAGAGCAAGCCAGGGCCATCTAACGTTAGGCCCTGGGTTTACGTTAAGCGTGCCGTGCGCATGCGTCACTAAAATAAAAGAAGTCTCCGCGCTTTGATCTCGACTTCATAGACGGTCAGTGTTTGAGCCTCATGCCGCCAAGTACGCGCTTGATGGTATGTACAGCGGCCGGAAAACCGACGCGTTTCGCGCGAATCACGAAGCAGTTCGCCCAGTTCAAAAGCAATTGCAAGTGATAGCGGATGATCGCGCGTTTAAAACGAGAACCAGGCTAAGAGTGCGAGAATTGGGTCAAGTTGGTTGTTTGGTGTCTGTGTTCGTCCTGTCCGTATAAGGTTACGACCACGCACAATGCGTTGCAGGCGTATTAGTTGACAGCGTGGTTTTGGCAGGGTTACCACCTATAAGGGACACAGCATCTTGCATCCGTACACATTGACTTCACCCACGATAACGTACAGGTGGCATGTGGTGCGTGCGCTAGAACGCACGTTGATCCGACGTCACACTTGCTTACTTGCCTGGCCGTCTCGTTACACTAGACGAATACGGCAGCATTGCGACGCTATGGAGACGATCGCATCCTCACAATTGCAGGTAGGGCTACACTAGCGGCACGAAGGGATTCGCAAGGCGGGGGCCGCACTAGCAAGTGATGATCAGGCATCCCTCTTATTTGCCGCGCATGCGCACAGGACTTACAGCTCAAACCCAGTACCCAACGTTACATGTCGCTGACTCGATCCGCGTGCACCGTCGGCGTGCTCTAAGTAAGGCTGCTCAACACTGTACATTGGCAGGAACCTTATATGGGGTCAAAACTACCACCTCGAAAATCTTGAATGTGATCTAAACTCATAGGAGGTTGCGGGTTTTGAGATTATAAGCCCCGAGAATCACCACCGCTACCAGAGAACAAAGTATTCTATGCAAAAGGTTGATTTCACTAAGCCAGCTCTGATCATTGACTTGGGCTAGTTGGTGCACTCTTGAATTGGTGAAAAAATTGCGCCGAACCATGCACACCGACAGGCAGGCGCCACTCACAGCTAAATTTTATTGAAACCACGAGATACCATATATAAGGCGAAGTTTCAAGTGGAAAGAAGGGTGGAATGAAAGGGAGGGAAAACAAAAAGCGACCACCGGGAACGCAGTAGCAAGGAAACAGCCAAAAAAAAAACGGTCAATTGAAAGCAGCATGAAAACTTAAATTCGGAGGCAAGAATTGATAATGAAGGGGTGCTGACACACCAACTGTCAAGCTTCTTAATGTAAAATGCCTCCAAATGAACACGTGCCATTTTATCCTTAATCTTTCCAAGAATTTCCTCTCACTCAACCGCGCCCCGCATCCGTTGCACAAGAAAACATGCGCAACAAATGTTCGTAATTGTCTTTCAAATCTGATAATTTTTGTGTATGGTCCACCAAACGCTCGTTGATGCACCGGCCAGTTTGGCCAACATGAAACTTGCCACACGTTAAGGGAATAGCATAGACCACTCCGAACAGAACGCGTCCTAAATGAAGAGTCGTGCTTTATCTGGCTACTTCTTTTCCTTAAGTTGCATATTCGGGGACACAACTTTCCCAACTTGTTGGGAGCCGAAAAGGTGACAACGCATCGTGCCTGTTGGCGACTTCTCTCACGTTGTGCGAGGTTTCTGTATGTAAAGCACAACTAGCGGCTTCTGTGTCCTCTGATGATTTTCTCCAGTGCTTCTTCCCGTCGCGTTCGTGGTTTTATGAACGACGGTCTTGCAGACTGTGATCAACACAGAGCAGGGGAACCCAGGCGCTGAAAGCCAGCTCATCTGATTTTGGAAGCTGCCTTAGAGCTGATGCGGGCACCATTTCCTAAGAGAATTTTTTAGGCCATGCGAAGCTATTGCTCTTTTTACAGTCTTGGAATGCAGAGAATCATAATACAAAAGACCTAAGCACGCGGGTAATAGCCCCCGCAAATGTGTCTTTCAAGGAAGGTTTGTTTCAAATCTAAAAACTGTAAAACATTAGTGTCTCCTAGTTCGTGGCCAAAGAGGGCCCGAGTTCATGTTTGTGAAAAACGCTTAAAACAACGGCTACAGTAGAGGGGTAAGGTAAAGGAAGTCTGCTTTTTAAAAACACTAAAAAACCGTCAACTTACCTAAAACTTTTGAAACTGTATGAAAACATCTATCTAAAAATTTGTCAACCTTTCTCATGAAAATTTCACTAAGAAAAGTGCCATGCAAGACCCTATACAGACAGCGTTACGCTGAAGATAAGGCAGGTTGTCAAAAATAATAAAAGTAGAGTTTAAGTTGTCGTACCTGCGGCTCTCCACGGAGGAGGTGTGCGCAACATCCCATTATCGGCTGACATAACTAGTAGACTAGTTGTTAAACCATTAGCCAAAAACATGCTACCAGGCAGACATGATGCCCCCAGGAAGACAAGGGCACAGACCCTTGACAAACAGTACTAGGACGATCCACAAGCAGTGTACGTGGATGCAGCTCATGACATCAAAAACGGAGCATACATGGCATGTATGGACACTCCAAAATCAACCTTCATTAACGCCATAACATTTCATGCTAGCTCCATATGCGAGGCAGAGGAAGTAGCTATCGCACTGGCCATCGCGGATCCTCGCACCAAAACTATTCTAAGCGACTCAAAAAGCGCCGTTCAAAATTTCGCCAAAAATTCGGTAAGCGCACTCGCGGCGCGAATTCTGCGCAACCGATCTCTCAATCACAACATCAATCTCGTGTGGGTTCCGGCTCACGCGGGTAACTCCGGAAACGAAGGGGTCGACCGTCTAGCCCGAGGCTTAACCAACCGGAATACGGGAGATCTATCGGGAACGGACGCGCCCGTCGAGGTGCCGCTCACATACGCGGAGATAACAAACTTTTATCGCGAGCTAAGATGCACGTACCCCGCCCCTCACCCCGACCTCGACCGGGCGCAAGCCACGACACTCATACGCCTACAAACAAAGGCCATTCTTAGCCCCTACCGATTATCGTTAATTACAAATGGAGAATTCAACCCTGCTTGTCGGCACTGCGGTGACGGGACGCAGCCACTCAAGACTATATACTGTGGGAATACGCCAGCAATCCCCCTCCAAAGACACTCTTGCCAGCTCCCTCAGCGGAGGAGTGGGACTAGCTGTTGGCCAGCCCAAGAAAAACTACTCAACTGGCCCTCGTCACGCGAGATCAAGAGGTCGCTCCCGACTGGAGGCCACCCTAGACTCGCCCCAGCCCGAAATAATTTTTTTGTGGCAACAAAAATTTTTACCACCACCACCACCATCCGCCGCGGCAGCGCGATCACTTAAACCGCGCGAACAGCAGGCGCCGCAGCACATGCGCGTGAGAGGAAATCCGCGCGTTGGAAGCCGGGATAGTTGTTTCCCGATAAGAAGGCCGCGCGACAGGGGGGCAGGGCTTTTTTTGCTTCGTCCGGCGTGGACAACGTTTGGCGGGGCGTATCTGGACGGAGCGTTTTTTTCATCGTTGCTGCGTTTGGACGCGGTTTCTGGACGTACGGCGTGAGTGCCTAATTGTAGTGATGTTTCTTTCAACTTTTAAGTTTAGTGAAGATTACTAACTTCATACTTTCGCGGTCTTCCTTGTTTTTGTTTGTCGCTAAAGCAGCGACTTGGTTATTCTTTTTAGTGATTGCATAAAGTAAAAGCGGTTCACCCAATTTGGTTTGTGGTTGTTCGTCATACGAATTGCGCCTCGCGGACCCTCCCCCTTTGCGGGGCGAAGGCATTGACCTTCAAAGTAAAATTGCAATAAAGCGATAAAATTATCCACTGTCAATGCTGTAGAATTCTTAAAAGACACGTCGCCGTTTCCTTCAATGTAGTCCTTCTGCAGCCAACAAAAGCTTCCAAAATCAGATGAGCCGGTTTTCGGCGGCTGGGTTCCCCTGCTCTCTGTTGATTGCAGCTTGCGAGGCCCTCTTTTAAGACTCTGAAATTTAAAGACTACACTTTAGAAGCGACTGAACCATGATTCTTTGCCTCTATTGCCGAAGTCGTTAGCTAAGCCACTAAAGAGTGCTTGCGAGGGGACAACAGTAAACGAATGCTTCATTATGCATGCAGCGTATGAGAATACAGATACAACCTTGCGCCAATTTTTTGTTTAATCGGTTGATCTACTTCAGCGGGGTACAGATATGGCTTTACAAACTTTACACGGGCTCAGTAGCAAGTTTATGCATTGCAGGTTTCTCACACAGAGAAAAAAGTATTTTATGACAG
Source organism: Amblyomma maculatum (assembly GCF_055883805.1). Lineage (NCBI taxonomy): Eukaryota > Metazoa > Arthropoda > Arachnida > Ixodida > Ixodidae > Amblyomma > Amblyomma maculatum. Next base: position 87,337,294 of record NC_139351.1, on the reverse strand, counting down.
GAGACGTGGAGAAGTCGGCCGGCATTACAGTGACCCCGGCCGGCTACTCCACACTAGGAAAAGGGGACATAAATTGAATTTAAAATTCGTAACGCTGGTACGCCGTCATGGATAGATGGATGGAATATAGGAGCGTCCCCTTTGAAACGGGGTGGTAGCAGTAGCTATCATGCTCATTTCTCTCCCTATATCTTAAATATTGTTTTGGATTGGTTAACTAAACCATCATTCTATTTATTAAATTTTTGTTTCTACATTACTAACATTATGTCACTTCTGTGCTTTTAAGCCACCAATCTTCGAGTCGTTTTTTGCTAGTTTCCACCGCCGGTCTATTCACCCAGCCACTGTTATCTCTAAACCTGCGACCTGAAAAAGAAATCAAAAGCCGCAGCAGCAGGAAATGCTACAAAGCGTGGTGGATGATTAGTCAGCACCTAAAGCAGGTTCGGTGCAGACACACCTTTCTTTTTCAAGAGAGGTGGAGAAAGACAAAGAAATAGAATTATAACAGAAGAATGAATCACAACTGCCATTCCCCCCCCCCCCCCAAAAAAAAAAGTCATAAAAAAAATAAAAGGGTTCAAGGGCCCACTAAAATAGAAAGTGATAAAAAGGAAACGTGTTTGGAGAAACAGGTGTAGCTTATGCTATTGAGGAGGGAGGATAGAGTATACATGGGCTGTGGATAAGATATAAAATTATGCTATATGGGATTGTTTTCCCGATTAGGTATGGTGCAGAGGGAATATATTTAAAGGATTCTAACGTTCCTTTAGAGATACTTATTCCTGCTAGTTACAATGTTTTAAAATTATGCATTAGATATGCCTCTCTATATTTTATATCCTTTGCAGATTTAAAGCCTGACTAGAGAATAGATAATTATACAACATCTTGCCAATTTGCAAACTCCAGAATTTTCCCCACTTCACACGACGTTGGTAAGAAAGGCTGCTATGCAAGTACCATGTCGTATTTCATAATCCCTCTTGCAGCTTGTCCGAAGCCCTTCATACGAATTCGGGATATATTTCTCGCGGACGTATTGATTAAGTGGTCCGCTGGCGCCTAATTACCCGCTGATTATGACGGGCGCGGCTTCATTAGTCTTCCCTGGTCGACCATGCCACAGCAGGCATCTCTCTCCACCCCTCACTCCCCTCGTTCTATCCTTTGCTCAGCGTGTTATCAGGCAGCTGCATTCTGCTTGATTCTGCTTCCTGCTGTAATCCGTCTCTGAAGTCTCCGAATCGATTTGATCAGAATGATATCGCAATTTTATGAGCGGTCTCCAGATGTTTAAGCAAGCGTGTATACGACTCGTCTGTTTAAAATACCACCTTCTGTTCAATAGCTTCCGATTCAGCTAAAGCTAAATAAACCCACACGGAGGGGGATATGATCAAGTACTGTGGGATGAGTGCCTAAATCTTTCTGGAAGTTAAGCTTGGATTTGACGTGCTGTTGCTACCTCGCTGGATCAACACAAGCTGTGACAAAGCGCGAAACAAAGTCACCGCGCAATGTGTTGCTTTATTAACATTTTTTTACTGGTCAGATTACTCTTTTGTGGATTTCTGAGACGACCGTTCTTTTTAAGACTACTGTGCCCAAGGACGCGGCATTGAATCCCGGCCGCTTTTCGATGGAGGCGAAAGGCTAGGCGCCCGTGTGCTGTGCGATGTCAGTGCACGTTAAAGAACCCCAGGTGGTCGAAATTTCTGGAGTCCTCCACTACGGTGTCTCTTATAGCCTGAGTCGCTTTCGGACGTTAAACCCCAAAACCAAACCAAACAATCATCATCATCATCATCATAATCAGCCTGATTATACCCACTGCAGGGCGAAGGCCTCTCCCATATTTCTCCACTTAACCCGGTTCTGTGCTAGCTGCATCCACTTGACCCCTGCGAACTTCTTAATCTCATCCGCCCACCTAACTTTCTGCCGCCCCCTGCTACGCTTTCCTTCCCTTGGAATCCAGTTTGTTACCCTCAGCGACCATCGGTTGTCCTCTCTTCGCGCTACATGTCCTGCCCATGTCCATTTCTTCTTCTTAATTTCTACTAGAATGTCGGTAACTTGAGTTATTTCTCTGACACACTCTGCACGCTTTCTATCTCTTAATGTTACCCCTGCCATTTTTCGTTCCATAGCCCTCTGGGTTGTCCTCAACTTAAGTAGAACTCTCTTGGTTAGCCTCCACGTTTCAGCCCCATAGGTGAGCACAGGCAAGATGCAACTGTTGTATACTTTCCTCTTGAGCGATACCGGTAAGCTGCTAGTCATAATCTGCGAGTGCTTGCCAAATGCGCTCCATCCCAATCGTATTCTTCTTGTTATTTCCTTTTCGTGGTCCGGGTCTGCGGTTACTACCTGTCCTAAGTAGACATATTCTCCTACTACTAACCAAACAATGTCTCTCCTTAAGGAAGGAATGAGCTTGGAACTAACTCACCATTTTCCGTTCCTGATCCGAGGAAACATTTCTGGGGTGATTACATTTTATGTGCTCCAACTTTTTGGATACTTCTCTGTTAATGCATTTTTGACTAATTGTCAGCACCATAATAATAATGTCGACTTGAGCCCAGCTGCGTTTCCGCGAATCTTATTTTTCGCAGCTCATCTCTCGTGCTCGCTGCCCAGCTTCATCCTTTGCGAAGTATTGCCTTAATACACTTGAGACAATCTAAATTTTTATGGGGATCGTAGATTCCCGATTGATTTGTGCCCCGGACGATTTTTGCGGTATCCCTTGTCGGCATTGCACCTAATCTATTATTGCGGTTAAAACGTTGCGACTGTCTTCTTTCCTTTTGCGATTATTGAAACTCCACCAAATGTAAACGTTTCCCACCTCAGTGCTTCGTTCCAGGAAGCCAGGTCATATGGTGGCATTTTTGTCATGGCCGCAAATTAAGTCATGACTGAAAAAGGCCATTAGAAATTGTATATTAGGAATATAAAAATAACAAATGCGACAATGGCAAAAACGAAATCAAATAATATATAGCAACAATTAAAAACTACACAGTCACGCAACAAGAAGTGTTAAAATCACGATTTCAGATCCTGCTCTGCCCTCAATAACGTTTTATCTAAAAGAATACTTTTTCTTTCTTCTCATGGAAAGAAAGTAGCAATGGCAAGAACATAAGAACTGCGTTTCTCCATGCTTTCCGGTGTTCGGAAAGTGTGTTGGCGTCTTTTTAAAAAATGACATCGAGACCCCATCAACTGCCCTATACATGTCAGGCCCTATAGAAGCTTACATGTATATGAAAGCAACAAGTTTTTTTCTTATCAGGTCCAATAGGAGCTGACACATATAGAGGTGTTTCAAAATAAGCGTAGCATAACACAGATTGGCTGAGGACGCACGCCATGGAGGGATCGTGGACGATTATGTCATATTAATAACCACTGTTAGGCAAGACTGGCGGAGTTTCAAAGCTTTTGTATATACATAATGAAATAGTTCCTTTTAACGCAAAGGTCCGCGCTAACATCAGTCAATGAAGGAAGGCCAGTATATATCCTACACGCCTCTGTCTTAAACTAAGCATGCGCGTAATTAACTGACCATTCAACCATTCCGCCCGGAAGCCGCTCGGAGATAGATGCCCATCCTAAGCTGCTTATCTGGAAGTCTTCACGGATAAGAAGCATGACGTTGTCCCTCTCTGCTGACAGACGACACTTGGTGAAAGCATCGCCTGTCGTGGATTCAGGGATGGTCGCCTCGGCCTTTCGTGTTGGTGGTGTCAGTGGCTCTATTTTAATTATATTATTTACCGCCTAGGGTCAGTATATTATTTTTATTTCATCTCTGTTCGTCAGCCTGCTTATTCTGCTTGGTTCAGAAGGCAAACGCCATACTTTACCTTTTGCTTTTTTGTTTTTTCAACGCTTCGGGTAAGCAGCTCTGGTCCTCGGCTTCCCAGCTCGACTTATTTTTCTATGAAAGTACTGCACGTGGACTAGCTAAATCACCGCCAAAATGACTAAGCCCTTCTCTGACCTTGCGAGACCGTGAAGTTCACGGGCGAACTAGGTGGTTGCACTCCGTGGTATAGCAATTCCACTTTAAAACGTTCACGTGTGTAGCAACGATGAAATCCAATACATGTAAATACTATGCATTGATGCTGTTACGGAAAAACAGGTATCTTAAACGAAGATCGCAATCCTCGCATCAAAGTCACTGCAGAAATGCGTTCCGTTACCTAATATTCTATATTGCTGCTATTTTTTTTTTTTTCTCATCAACATTTAGGGGTGATGTCTGCGCGCCTTACTTTAAATACGGGTATCTTGTGATAAGATTTGAAAAGGAGTGAAAGTTATGTTCGACAGCCGTTGATGACTGGAAAGTTTCAGAAATAAGAACATTTGCTCCAATATGGTATCGGAATTGAAAACATGGGCATATTGCGTACAGTGGTGAGCAGCCTTGTCTAGAGCGCGCCGATGGTGCTCCGCGGAGAAAGTCAGCGCCCTCTAACGTTATGACCTGGGTTCGAGTTATGCGTCTCGTGCGCATCCGCGACCAAAATAAAGCAGTGCCTGCTCGTGGGTTCTCAGCCTCAGGTCCGCTCAGTGCTTGCGGTTCATGCCGCCAGGTACAGCGGCCGGAAAATCAACGCGTTTCGCGCGAATCCCGAAGCGGCAAACCAAGTGCAATGCGATATCGGGTGATCGCTCGGTTCAAAACCAACTGCATGTGATAGCGGATGATCACGCGTTTCAAACAAGCACCAGGCTACGAATGCAAGAATTGAGCCTAGTTGGTTCCTTTTCGTCTGTTTTCGCCCTGCCCGAATAAGGTTACGATTGCTGACAATGCGTTCTAGGCGTATTGCTTGATGACGTGTTTTTTGGCCGAGTTATCAGCTATAAGGGACGCAGCATTTGTCTTCTGTAAAAACCCAACTGTTTGACTTCCTCCGCGATAAACCACAGGGGTGGCAAGTGTTGCGTATTCTGCAACGCGAGTTAATCTGTTATCAATCGCGCTTGCTTGCCCGGCCGTCTCGTTGCCGTCGACAAACACAGCAGCATCCCAACGGTGTGGCGATCATCACGGCCTCGCTAATGCAGGCACTACGAGCCTAGCGGCACAAAAGGTACTCGCAAGGCGAGGACTTGACAAGGAAGCGATGAGCAGACATCCCTCTGATTTGCCGCGCATGCGCACGGGATGCACAGCTTAAACTCAGAGCCTAACTCTAGATGTCGCTGACTTTCTCCGCACGTACCGTCCGCGCGCTCAAGACAAGGCTGCTCACCACTGTACAGTCGAGCGCGATTTGAAGGTTATCGCGCGAGCGTCGACTGGGAACGTGAACAGCGCCATGGCCCAGAATTCTCTGCCGAGGTGAGGGGGGTATCAGGCCAGCTTCCCTCACTCTTTTGCTGTTCCTTCAGCAGCCGTCACTCCCTTTTGGGTTATCAGTTTCTTTCTTTTTTTTTTTTTTGTTTCTGTGAACAGGCAGTGAGCGTAGTGCGCACGACGTATTCTTTGGTATTTTCTGAAATTGAACACTTTATCGCAACAAATGGAAAGCTTAGAATAGAGAGAAAGGGCGGTGAGTTTGTCGCGGGGGTGAATATAGTTGTTTGGAACTGCAAACGAGGAAAAGAAGAGTGCGAAATCATAATTTTTCATGTTCCAAACCCGGCCGCCAGGTGCCTTGAGTGCTAGGCTGGTCGACGCTCGCGCGATAACCTTCAAATCGCGCTCGACTTCACGTGTGGCGTGGCAAGGGAGCGTATGAAACTTGGGACGAAGAAACGCGGCTTTTGATTTAGAAGATTCGTTTTTCTTGTGTTACAGGTGGATTTCCCTCGAAAGCAAATACCGGCAGAAGTCTTCGCTGCATCGGCCACTTGACGTCTTGTTAACCGACCGAAAAATCAACCGACAGTGACGGACGCTTTTCCTCCCTGCTCCTGTCCTCGGGTGATCAGTGAAAGTGCAGTGATTTTCGACGGCTTGACCCCGGATGCTTCGAATCTTAGAGCGCACGTGGATACGTTAAGAGACTTCGCCGGGTCGCTTCCAAGGCGCTGGCTGAAACTCAGACCGCGTGGTGGCGTAAAGCATTGAGTTCGTCTAAGCGTGACTGGAAGTTCCGTACACCGCAGGATTACCTGAAATCTTAGGAGGGCACCTGATCCGTTCGATTATCTCTCGCATAGAAGGTGAGTGAACTATCTTTCTCTGAACAAAGCTGTCGCCGAACCCAGAGACATGAACATCTATACGTCTGCCCTAAAGAGCCTGTTATTCGCGTTCACATGCCACCCCATGGGAACAATTAATGTACCTTATGTTCTGTCGTTGACCGTCGGTTCTAGTTTAAGATAAATGGATGCAAAATGTAGTGACGTTAGGGCTTGTGCAGCAAACCGACATGAAGGTACTCTATACTTTGTCACGGGGTTTTCGCAGTCCGGTTTTGCCCGACAATGGGCGTAGAATATAGCAGTCAGAATATTTGGCGCTCATTATCAAGGAATCGATTTAAGAAACGCCTGATAATCGGCACCCAGGGTTCACTGCCTTTCCTTTGTGTTTAAATACATAATTTTGGTGACGAAAAGCGTTAATGTGTCACAAACTCGGTAATTAACGCACCACTGCCAAACATCGTGCGTCCGTCCAAGGAAGTTTTCAGTCCATCCTGAAGACCGCTAAAAAAAGCGACGGTGAGCTAAGCTTCTATTATTTTTTAAAATACACTGCCACCTTATGGATGGACTAGATGCAGAGTTTCTAAAATCGTCTCATTGTTGTCGTCGCCGGATGGGTATAAAATTAATCAGCGCTTTTGGTGTTCATGAGTCGGTTGTTCTCTCAGCGATGTGCGCCCTCACTTGTCTTGGACTTCGGGTTATAGCCATGTGCGTTGCTTCAAACTAACTTTATTTTCAAAATGATGTACTCGTAAGTTTAACGTGAAGCTGCTCAGATGGCAACATTGGCTCTTAATCCAATTTGTCATGTAATGCTAGGAGCTCTTGGAGCTCTCGCGGGCCCAGCGAAGGATAGCTACAAGCGGAAACTCTGATAGTGCCTTTTTCGTACATAAAAGACAGGACTATATAGGAAGCCGAATTGCTGCAACACATAGTGATGGACATTAAAGGGTTTCAGGAGGTGAGACACAGTTTCTTCGTCCCGGGTATCAATTACCCGGTGGCTGCAGTAATTGATGCCTAATTAGGACACCGGCACGCCGTAAAACTAATCCAATAACAGTGATGGAAACGACTTCCGGCATTTTTTTGCGAATAGGTAGGTGGAAGGAAGAAAGATACGGGCAGAGGATCATTGATACCCTAAGTTCAAAGTGATAATTTTAGTTTTGCGTGCAAAGAATTTAGACATATTTTTTATTTGGACATTATGTTTGCATCATATGATGATCTTGGTCGTTGCAGCATACCAATTATTTCTTATGGTGTCTTTGACTAGGAATATTAAGAAGCCGAAAAATGTTCAAGGTATATTTGTTTCACAGTTAAAATCCTGTTGTTCGCTATTACTCATTCATTATATTCTGTGAAGAAATTTCCGTAGACGATGAAAGATATGAGCAGATATTCTTAATTGCCGCCGCAGAGTGAGTGGCTGAGCACTGCCTACAGAAAAGTTATGTATATGACGCTACTAGTTCTTGTCAGTATAGGAAGGAGGTGGTTCGGACAGAATTCTCCTGTCTCCTGTGTCCTCTCGGTGCTCCTCGGACGCTGGTGAATTTAAGAGCTGTGTCATTTCTTGTGCTACAATTTCCCATCCAATTCTAAGCCTGTTACAAAGCACAGGGGATGCTCAAATAAATCTGATAAATATAGCACCAGGAAAGACATGACAGAATGACAATGGATGTTTAAAAAAAAAAGCAGTTTATGCAGACCTGACAGATAGTGATGGGCACGAAAATTTTTAGGAACGCAAACGAGATGAGAGTGACGGAGGTATGGGCTATTGGTTAGGTTCATGTGTGAAGGGGCGGGTTGATTCCAGACGAAATGACACGAAAAATGGTTCGGTTAAGGTGACAAATATCGGACCAAGCTGCAGGAATCAGCGCTTCATTGGTTTGGTCATGTGATAAGAAATGGTGTCGAAAGAATTGCGTCAGCAGTGAATACTGGAGGAGTTACTGCACGAGGAGAACCAGCGATGAATATTTAGTTGAATAAAATGCTTAAACGGGCAGCTCAGGATGCGAGGAGATGGAGGATACTCATTCTAAGCACTGTACTACGATAACAAGTGCGTTTATATAAAAGAGAAAGGACGAGTAAGAAAAGAATAGCGGGATAGAGCTGTATTGGAAATGAAGTAAAAAAAAACAGTGCCAATCTTTCACTCGTTCCACAAAGCACCGCCATAAGCGGCGGTGATGCGCGACGCTTTTTTGGTGCTTTTTTTCAACGTTCATTCGACGAGGAATCACGTCATGGCATATGCAGGAGTATTTTGTAGGTTCTGGGGCTCCTTACCGTTGTTGACCCTGCAGTTTCTATCGATCAGAACGGGCTCAACAGGACGTGGGACGAAGTCTGGCGCCCCCTGCTGTTCCGTTTCTCGTTTGTTTCTCATTAGCGCGGTGACGAGACATCTTGTAATTACAGCCGACACTGGCATGCCCTTTTTCCGCTTGCGTACAACGCAGGCCGCATCTACCGGACAACATCGTCCGGTAGAAGCGACGGCTGTGACGTGCGCCGGGGGACAAAAAATCTAATAACGGCAGGCCGATCGAGACGTCCGAAATTGTGCGCCTAGCATCGCCGATGCATCCGTTCCATGCGAACTTGTTGCACGGGCGTGTCTGACGTCGCGAGCATCCAATACCCTAATGCTACAGGCTCGCACTACGTGTTCAGGTCGCGGACGTCAATCATTTTCATCAGTCGCGAGCGCATCCCTCAGGTAGTCGACCCTTCATACAGATTCAGAAAGACGCTGCGCCAACAGCCTTTGCTTGAAATCACTTCCATCAAGAGCCAGCGGCAGCGACTGCGAGGCTTTATCTTTCAGCTGCCAAATCTCAAGGTAGTAAGACCATACCCTGCCCCGGAATGAGTATTTTGATAAACACTAAGGACAAGACCACTCATTTACTATGTCTAATCAGTGCTCCACAAAGACTCCGTTTGGTTTAACCTAATCTCACTCTCTCCGTTAAGGCCGCTATCACAACTGTTTGTCTCTTTGGGACCGTGAAAGCGCAAAACAACAAGTGCTCCTGTGTCTGTCACGTGTTTGTCTTTTGCTGCTGTCCCTTTGGGACGTTGATCATCACGTACCTTATATTCGTACGACCACAGTTTCATCATGTTGGCGTTCGCGGCCAGAGAGCTCTTCGTCAGTTTCTGATTGAGAAGTGTGCAACAATGAAGCCCTGCCATTATTCATTATTATAGGGCGGAAACACTGCAGCTTACAAAGTGGCTTCAAATATAATGTAGGATAGAATAGCGGGCTGTGGAAAGAAGAAACAAAGGACAAGGAATGTGAATGGACAGGAACACAGCAGTGGGTGTTAGGAAACCAGAGTGAAATAATGATATCCTTGTTGAGTTTGAGCAGGGCAAACTGGCGTGAGGAGTATATTTGAAGCCAAATGTAGATAACGTTTATAGTTTCGGAGTGTATTCCGAAGGAGGGTGGATGCAGCTCGAGGGGGCAGATAATCAGGCATTTGGATGCGGTTTGGAAGTTAAAGGGAACATAGGGAGAGCTTGTGGCGCCGGGAAAGGTAAAAGGGGAGGTACGTGAGGATAATATGACGACGATAATCGCAGAGCCTGACTGATGGCAATGATGATGATGATGACTTCCATTTTTTTGTTCAAAGCTTGACGATTGGAACAGACCACGGCTCAGACTACACGCGTTTTCTTGCGCATAGTAATGTGTTTCGTGCTCTACTTCCATAGAGATTATGCAGGTTTCAGCATCCTATAATTCTGATGAGTCTTCGAGCTCAGGTGTTAAAATATTATCACTGCATCGGTGATCATCCTGAGCGACAGCAGGGCTTAACAGCAGGAATTCTCGTGCAGCACCTATAGCATTACGAAATGACTCAGATACGCGCTATTAGAGCTCCCACATTTCGGTATTATTGGAACACTGGGTACCCGCTTGAAGATACGAACGAACGGAACAGTCAGATGAATGCAATGTTGGCGGTCAGCAAGTTTATATACTCCACCCCAACAAACTGGAAAACCCTGACATAGCTGAAATGCGCTTTTCCAGGACGCGCACAATAAGAAGCATGTAATTGCTAATTTATTTAAAGTAAACATGAAATATTTAACAGAAAACAAAAACGTTCTGCTCAGCACAGCAAGAGACAGGAACTCGCCCACCTGACATCAAGCGCAAGTATTTCAGAGATCGCCAGCTTCTAATATTCCACGCTCAAGATTAGCAGGAGCAAGCACCGTAAAAGCGCTGATGTCATGCGTGCACCGTCCGAAAAGGATCACAGTCAGAGCTGTATGTATACGGATGTGTAAAGAGAAGTTATGGGGTACATACATACAAATACGCACACTACTCACAGACCAAACCACAATACAAAACACTCTATGGTACATATACATAATAAACTGAAGAACCTAACTCCCCAGAGAGGGGAAAGAAGGGGAGGGGGTTCTAATAAAGGACTATAGGCATCTCAAGTCTGCTTCCCCGTACAACATAGAAACGCGTGTGCCAGCGCCGCAGAAACCACGTCTCGCCGTCCATTTCTTACTGTCCAGACAGATACAGACTACGAGGCGCAGCCTCTGCAAGGCTGGGTACATTTCGCGCGCGGTAGTGCGGCGCGCCTCAGCGAGGCACTTGTGACCCCACAGGACAAACAGAACCACAGTGAACACAAGGTGTTCAAAAGGGTTGCGCTGGCGCCTGACGTCGGGGTTCATGCGGACATTAAACATCCAATATATGCGAGCATTGTTCTCGCCACTACACATTCGAAAAAAAAAAAAAACATGCGAGAGGCTCTCGGGAGCACCGCAGTTGGCACACTGGTCATTGGGTACAATTATCCATCTGGAAAGGCGCTGCCGCGTAGGGAGGACGCCCCAGCGCCTAAGCTAGTCAACATCTCGCACTTCATTTGGCAGCCCACAAACTGCCCACGCTCGCCATTTGGGGACCGCGGTCTCTCGTTGCTCATCAGCTGAAAGCCTGCGAACGGCAACTAGTTCGCTGATGCGTATGGCTGGTAGGTCGCCTACATTAACATCTGACAGGTCTGCATCATGTTTATATTTACGTTGTAATATACTAACTTTATTCAGCATCCTATAGGAGGTTTGTCCAACAGCTGTGTTTCAGACACACCAAAAAGGAAGCGAGATTATCTTGAGGAAAGCAGGGCATATCCATCAGTGGCGTCACAGCAGCCGCGCAGCCACGCTTTGTCATTGTTCTTTCTCGATGCAACTCAGATTCAACAAAACAAAATGCCGGAAGTGAATATATGCGTGTGAGAGCTGAGGCTTCTGTGCAAAGAAAAATGTTCACTCCTGGCGTCCAAAACCAGAAGCACCAAAATATTTTCGCACGCTGCTATAGAGAGTTAAAGAAATCGCCAAATGAAAAGAAAGAAATGAAAGAGACACGCATTGCATCCACATGTGGTGAATATAGGGGGATGATTGCGGTACACAGCCACTCGTCCTCTATTCGTGCCCTTTAATCTGGAAGAAACAATACGGAAACATGGTCGCTAGCTTTAATGCCTCTTTTTATTGCATGGACTGTTTCGGGGCTTCAAAGGGAATTAAAGGGTCTCCCAGACGTGAACGCAAATAATACTGATAGATATATAATCGCTTACCGTCGCCAGCAAAAGTATTTTGGCTACCTTATGTAGGGCACCCGAGATACGAGTTTTCCATCTGAATACATGTACAGGGCCGAGCAGCAAGAACACGAAGGACACAGATCGATACCGCACTCCGCCCGTTAATCGTAACCAAGTCAATCGAGTGCTCTCATGGCTCAGTACTATGCCTCAAGAAGATCCTAAGCCAGGCAGCGTGTGTATGTATGCTGTTGCCAGCTGCTTCTGGCGAGAGGGAAAGATCATCTATGTGCAAGAGTAAGGCTTCGACTTTGAATGATATAAGACAAATATGCCCAAAACTGCGCCGAGAATATTTTTCGATCCCTTGGTAGCAAGGACAGATCCGCTTCGCTGGCTTCGACGGCACATTGCATGTAGTCGTCTTCATCAAGTTTCATTAATGCAGGCTCAAATAACCACAAAGGGCCGTAATATCACGAGCCCTGTAATACGGCGTTCCTCATAACCTGAGGGGGACTACACCACAAACGTTGCTATCGATTCGTGCGCGATAGATCCAAACACCCCGCTGTCTCATTACCCTCTTAAGTGGCTTGTACCGGTGCACAAACTTGTTAGCACTCTACCCCTACGGCCCACAACACGATTTAACACACATTTGCCTAGAGCCTGGCCTTGAAACCATAGCATAGAACCAAAAGCGAAATGAAACGAGACGCGTGCGCACATACTTCGCATTTGGCGAACTTAGGTAAATAGGCTTCAGTTGTCTTTTCTTTTTTTGCTGCTTCGCTATGGCTTTGCAGAAAGAAATGAGGGGAAAGGTCTTGAAAGGGAGACAAGAGCACCGCCGTCTTCTGTCCAGACTTCGCCTTGCCATGTTCGCCGCGGCTTTTGGCTAACCAAAGACAGACAGCCCCTTCCAGTACGTCACGCTTGCATTAGGACGTTAGAAGGCATAGCTCACGCTTAAGACCGGCACTGGTATTCGCCACGAGCCAGGCGGAGATAGTTGCATTTTCTATAAAAAATGCAACCATTTGAAAAGTACTTCTTCAGCCACCATTTTTGTGGTCCGTATAGTAAGAATGCCTGCCCGGTCGGTATCCTTCTCTAACTGACCATCCTGCTCCTACCATGGCCTTTCAGTTGCGCTGACTTTCGGATATTGAGCTGAAATTGACAGCTGATAATGATGTTCCTGTGCCTTATAAGCTACAAATTAGCATAGATTAGCGCAAAATTGAGTACGGCGACTTAACGATTATGTCACCTACTCTCTTAGAATGCATTTTGTGCTACTCAGGCTCATTTTTAGATATATTCGTCAGTTCGTGACAAATTTGTCTATTTTGTAATTTTGTTTCTGATACGTTGCTTCTTTACAACACTCATCCTCTAGCAAGAAATCAATTGCATTATTGAATTCCTGTGTTAATCTTTTCAAACATTTCCGATTGTTTAAAGTATGTTTATAATTTTATTGCAATAGCATGCCTTGACGCATAAGGTACAATCTACAAATACGCGTACAGTCAAGATTCTTTAGAGAAATTTAGTAAGGGCCGATAATGAGGATCAAGCGTCCAAGCGTCCACATCTGGCGGTCGACCTGGGGGCCTGGGCCCTCATCGGAAAAAGTGTTTATGCCGGACAGCATGTAGAAGGGGGGCACCTTCAGAGAATATGGGCGATGTCTGCCTCGGCGACCAGGGCAGAAGAGTCGGAGCCTTCGTATGAGGCATGGCCCTGTGCAAGCCACAACCACGTTAGCACGTGGGTGAGGCCGACACGCAGGAGCAATCTTCGAAGACAGAACTAATCCCTGTGCACAAGGCCGCCAGCGAGATCGGTGCTGCGCGGATTGAGAAGGGCTGGCGTGGCGCGCCGGAGCTTTTCTTTTGCTATAATTAGTCTGATCGCTAGATATGAGGGGGATTATCTCATAATTTCATTCCTTATACAGAATCTTCTTATGGCCGTGCGAGTTTCAATTTGCAACAGGGAAAGCCCGTTTGGCACGGTGACATACTGCCATATGCTTCTAAGTTTCGCTCGCCAGCTGTTGGCATCTCTCTGCCATAATGGCAAAAAATAGCCGTAACATGTTGTGCCTAATAAAATATTCTTGTAGCGAAACATTTAAATGACTAAGAGCAAACACAATCTTTTTCACTTTTTGTAGCGCCTACTTTTATACCATTTGATAGGAATGAGAATATAGCATTGCTCATCGCCATACATCGCTTCTGCACGCATCTACATAACATTTCTTCCGTGGGACGTTTAAGGGTTTACCTCTCTTGACGCAATGCGGTGTGTTGTAGCGTATTATTACATTCCGCTTCCAGGCAAGGGAAATTAAATGCCAGAGGTCATATGAATGCAGGTTTTCGCGTGATGGCAGTGCGGCGGAAGTAAGTTGCATTTCGTATTTCCGGACGAGCACTTTTCGTTACCTCGATTATTATCCGCTTCGCAGCTTAGCTCATTCGGGCGGATGTTATTAACGACGCCAACGAAAGAGTTAGGTATCAGCTCTTCCGGTGAATGCGCTTTCGTCTAGCTCAACACAGGGTAGGCGCGGTATTGTCGCCGTGAAGTTACAAATTCATCACACAGTGTTCTCATGGCAAGCCGGAAGAAGTTACAATCAAAATAATTAGTTCGGCGCTGTGATGAAACGTGATAGAATATGAGATGAAAGAACAGCGATGCGGTACTTTTAATCATTTTATTCTATGACGTGCGCGCGGTTAGCGTGGCTAGGATGTTGCGTGTGCAACATTAGTGGACAAAATGCAGTCATATCGATCCGAGAAGGAAGGAGGCAAGTAGGAGCTTCTCCTATTGCTGCATTTTAGTGTAAGAAATAAATTTAATCGATGTAGTTGCATTTACCCAATGTACTGTGCTAGGAACGAAACGATTGTGCTGCTGAGGTCCAGATTTGTATTTGCAATGCCACAGTGACAGTTGGAGATAAATGAATACAATGTATACAACCGAAGGAAAGTTAAGAAACTGCGCTAGTTTATGCGGTACAACCAGCGTCGACCGATCTCTGCGTCGGGTGCTCTTTTTTTCGAGGGTAGCGCTAACCAATCCCGAATTCGAGGCGCTTTGCTTGTATTGAGAAAGCACATTACAAAGCAACGGCGCTAAATAAATGCAGATTAAAAGAAAGAGTCCTAGTCCTTCTGCCGTCCCAACAATTTTTTTTGCACTAACTTTTCCAGTGTGGAAACGTTAGTGCAAAAAAAATTGATGGGACGGCAGAAGGACTAGGAAGGTGGGTGTGAAAGTGGCAAGATAGAAAGAGGAGCCGTAGTGGAGGGCTACGAAGTAATTTCGACCACCTGGGGTTAAAGATCCTCGGGTGGTCAAAATTACCCCGTAGCCCTCCACGACGGCTCCTCTTTCTCTCTTTCCACTTCCACACCCACCTTCCTTCCTACCCTTACGGCGCGGTTCAGGTGTCCACAGAAACAAGTGTGACAGATACTGCCCCTTTCCTTTCCTGTGAACCAACCAACCAACTTGTCCAGTGTTGACTCACCCTGCCATGCCCACACTTTCTTTATATTGTGTAAAACGTTTGAAAGCTAAAAAAATCATATTCTATCCATAAGTAATTTGGTGCCTTGGACGACGTACTTGCAGTAATGATGAAGCACACGAAGTTTCAGGGATTACTCAGAAAATCAGTTCCACCAAGACAAATGTGAGGCGTTTTATCGCTTTCAAAGCTGAAGTGGCCCAGTTCAGTTCCTGACAACTGGACCTCCTCCTGGATATTTACTTTATGTATAATTTTCACTAATTAAAATTAAAACTTTTGGTCTTCTTCTACAAAGGGTTAAGCAAAAAGCGCTTGACAGAGTGGCATGATTGGCTTGCAGTTTATTAATAAATAGCATATTAATAGTTGGTTCACAGGAACGGGAAGGCGCAGTATCTGTTGCACTTGTTTCTGTGGACACCTGAACCGCGCCGTAAGAGTAGGGAAGAAGGTGGGAGTGAACGTAGAAAGAGAGAAAGAGGAACCGGTAGTGGAGGGCTGCGGAGCAATTTCGGAGAATTTCGGTATGTCGAACGCGCTTACCGACCTACATACCTTTCGCTCTCTCTGCTCTTCCTCCTTCACGCCCTATGAGGGCCCTTCTACAGCCCCGCCGGGGTGGTGCAGTGGTAAGACACCCGACTACTGTGCCGGAGTACTCCGGGTTCGAACTCGACCTCGGCGGCTGCGTTTCGATGGAGGCGAAACGAAGAGGTGACCGTGTGCTGTGTGCTGTGCGATGTCAGCGCACGTTAAAGATCCCCAGGTGGTCGAAATTACTCCGTAGCCCTCCACTACGGCTCCTCTTTCTCTCTTTCCACTTTCACTCCCACCTTCATCCCTTCACCCCGCCGGGGTGGCGCAGTGGTTACGACGCTCGACTACTGTTCCCAAGGACGCGGGATCGAATCCCGGCCTCGGCGGCAGCTTTTCGGTGGAGGCGAAAAGCAAGGCGTCCGTGTGCTGTGCGATGTCAGCGCACGTTAAAGAACCCCAGGTGGTCGAAATTTCCGGAGTCCTCCACTACGGCGTCTCTCATAGCCTGAGTTGCTTTGGGACGTTAAACCCCACAAACCAACCAACCAACCTTCATCCCTTGCCTTACCCCGCGGTTGCGGTGTCCATAGCAAACAAGTGAGACAGTGACCGCGCCTTTCCCTTCCTATAAATCAATAAAAAAAAAGGCCCTTCTACAAGCGACTTCGTCCTCTACTCGCACAAAGACCGCTGCATATCCCACTTCTGATCCCGATCACCATCACATCAGGCTATGGAAGCATCGGAAAAAGCTTCTCCGAACTGCCAGATTGCAGCCCCGCAACCTCCAATTGCAGACCTCCCTTTCAAAGGTGTGAGACGATATCGTGACATAATGTGCTACACGAGAAAATTCTCGATGGAATGCCCTGCGCAACAGTCTTGACACTGCGCTTCATAAAAAATTAACTTGGAGTTTTTTTCGAACTCTTTTTCGTACGACCCCTGCCCCTGCCCCGACTCTTGCTAAAGAAACTAGCCACAAAATCTCCCGATCAAGTTTTCGCAACCCTTCCAGGGCTTTATCTCCCACCCCCTTTTTTCCCCTTTTACCCTGAATATACTGCCTGTACAATCAAAAATCTTGATGCCCCTTTTACGCTGCGCGAGTTTTCGGCTGCACTTCTTGCTAAAGCCACTCGGTCGGCTCTCGGTGAAGATGGAATCACTTAGTCCGCACTTTCCAATCATCCCATTAACGTAAAAGAGCACCTTCTCAACCTCTATAACACCGCCTGGGAATAAGGTTCCTTGCAATCGTCATGGACTTCCTCCCTTATTTCTCTCATTCCTAAACCTGGTAAGCCTCCAGCCCTTTCCAATCTCTGGCTCATTTATCCGACCTCCTGTGTAGACAAGACAATGGAAAGAATGGCGCTCACTAGGCTTAGTCAGCATTTGGAGGCTTCGAACTCGTACCCTCATACCCTCATTGGTTTTCGCCCCCACGTATCTTCACAGGACCTTTTCCTCATACTTCAGCATACTTTATTCACCTGTGGTAGCTTTCAGCTTCACACCCTGGTCACAGTCGATGTCCGCAAGGCATTCGATTGCGTCTCTTATGACCATATTCTTACCTTCCTTTCCAGCCCCGACTGCGGCTCCCACATGTCTAACTACATTCAAGCTTTTCTTTCTAATCGCAAGGCCCCTTTTCCGAGCATTGAACTTCACTTCGACACCCCACTGTCTCAACCGCGGTACCCCGCAGGATGCCGTTCTTTCACCCACCCCTTTTTGATATCGCCATGGCTCCTCTCGCGGTTCAGTTATCGTCTATTCCCGATCTTCAGCACTTTTTTTTTACGCCGACATCACATTGTGGTGCTCGCGCGGATATCCTGGTCACGTTCAAGACATCATTCCGCAGGAATTGGATATCATTTCTTCCTTTCTTGACCATGCAGGCCTGTCTCCCGCACCGGAGAATAACTCCTACTTTTTACTCACTCTGCCTATCAACGACCTCACAACTCCCTGATCTCTCCTACCTTATGCGGCTGCCCAATACCCAAAGTTTCTCTATGTTGCGTTCTTGGCATGTCTTTGCATGCCTCTAAAAATGTCCGGGATCTCCATGCGGCTGTTGCTACCTGTCAGTCCGTCACCCATTTACTTCGCCGTGTTGTGAGACGGTCCTCTGTCCTGAGGGAAGCTCACGCGTTCAAACGGCTCACATGCTGGCTCTTAACAAATTCCTTTACTTCATTCTTCGTCTTTCGTTCACCCAGAGTCAGCTAGACACACTTGCAATAGCTATTCACGGCCTTTATAAAGGTGCTCTTCGTCTTGCCATAACCACTTCCATCAATAAGTTTTACGCTACCGGGCTTTTTCATCCTCTTCGCAGCCTCCTTTCCCTTCCCCGCGACCGACAGGTAGCTCACCTCTCCGGCACAGTTTATGGACGCTGGCGTCGCAGACAGGCTATTATTTCCCCCATTCATTCAGTCCCTCTGCAAACTCTTTCCCCGCGGGTGGCTACGTAGTGCTCAAACACATGAAAGACGTTGAACATTATGACACGGTATATTCATAACTGTACAGAAAACCTCGTGGCTTTCTCTGAATATGCTCCACTTAGTTGTGATTTATTTGTTTTAGACGACGTTTATTGCCTCTAACTGCTTTTAAGGTGGTTTTCTGTGCAATAGGGGACGCAGTAATTAAAATGTGTTGAAAGCCGTGTAGCACGATTCTCGCGATTTTACGCACACATTTATGACACCAGTTGCATCAATGTTTTTGTGATAGTAGTAGTAGTAGTACGAGCCTTTATAAAAGTACAGCCATCAGCCGCACCGGATTCGGGCCGGAGCGGCTCTGACCCCTTCTGCGCGTCTACGGTGGCGTGACGAATGCTTACAAGTGATCGAAAAGTGCCCGCATTTTGGTGCTTCACCGGAACTGTGCCATGCGGAGCATCTATTGTGGACCTGCCCAGCTACGGCATCCGTGAGACTGTATACCTACGGAAAGTAGGCCTGTTGTTTTGGTGGCTGTAGGAAGATTGGTTTGGTTTGCGGGGTTTAACTTCCCCAAGCGACTCAGGCTATGAGAGACGCCGTAGTGGAGGACTCCGGAAATTTCGACCACCTGGGGATCTTTAACGTGCGCTGACATCATACAGCACACGGACGCCTCTTCGTTTCGCCTCCATCGAAACGCAGCCGCCGAGGTCGGGTTCGAACCCGGGAATTCCGGACAGTGGTCGGGCGTCGTACCACTGCGCCACCCCGGCGGGGCGAACGTGTGCTGACATCGCGCAGCACACGGAAATAGAGACGAAAGAAAAAGAAGAGGAAGAGAAAGACGCTCGCCACAAGAGCCGTTGTCAACCACCGAAGCGGTGGCAGGAGCAATGACGGCCTACAACAGACAAAAATTATGTGGCAGGCGAGCCCCCGCCGGAAGCGATGGTGTCCTATCTATTCCAGCCCCACCAGAGCCAGGATCAGCCACCCTCCTCCCCCGTAGAGCCACGCGTGGTGGGTCTATGTGGTGTTGGGTGGGACCGTGAATGTAATAACAGGAAGTGGACGCTGAACAATCAGTTAATCGGAAACCTATGTGATTATTTAGGGACTTGTTTGCAATCTTCCTTCTAGTTTTCTCCTTCTCCCCGCTCCCTTTTCAAAAACTATGCCTGATGGCAAACTCCACGAATAACAAACAAAAAAAGAAGACTTCGCACTTTCGTTTCAGTATTCCCGCAGAAACATAATTTTGTAATGGCATGTGAGCTGGACATATATACCTCATTCTCAGCACGGTAAATTCTACAGCTCCCCAAATTTGCTTGACATCAAAACGAACGTCATTGTCTGCGTACGTTTTAATCTGATTGTTTAAAAGAAAGAGGACAATCAACAATAATAGTTAATAAATGGTCCACAGGAAGGGAAAGGCGCAGTATCTGTTACACTTCTCTCTGGGCACCTCACCAGCGCTGTAAGGGAAGGAAGGAATGTAGGATTGAAAGTGGAAAGAGAGAAAAGGGAGCCGTAGTGGAGGGCTGCAGAGTAATTTCGACCACCTGGAAATCTAACGTGCGTTGACATAGCACAGCACACGGACGAATAATAATAATAATAATAATAATAATAATAATAATAATAATAATAATAATAATAATAATAATAATAATAATAATAATAATAATAATAATAATAATAATAATAATAATAATCAATCAATCTTTATTTATTGTGCGCAGGAACAACCATGTGGTCTTTGTGCTGCAGCACAAAAAAAAAAAATGAAAAAGCACAAACATGTTTACACACACAGAGAGAACACAAAAAAAAGAAATAAATAATACATGAAATGAAACTGAGACGAAAAGTATCACGGAAATTAAGCATAATAATAATAATTGGTTCACAGGAAGGGAAAGGCGCAGTATCTGTCACACTTGCTCTGTGGACACCTGAACCGCATCGTAAGGGAAGGGATGAAGGTGGGAGTGAAAGTGTAAAGAGAGAAAGGGGGGCCGTAGTGGAGGGCTACGGAGACCACCTGGGGATCTTTAACGTGCGCTGACATCGCATAGCACACGGACGCCACGAAACCGTTTCGCCTCCATCGAAACGCAGGGTCGAACCCGGGAACTCCGGGCAGTGGTCGGGCGTCTTACCACTGCACCACCCCTGCGCGGCCAGCACAAGGACGCCTCTTCCTTTTGCCTCCACCGAAAATCAGCTGCCGACAGTATGGATCGAACCCGGACACTCCGGCAAAGTAGTCGGGCATTTTAACTGCTACCCGCGGCTGGACAGGACTATCAATTAATGAAATACAAACTGAGTCGTAGAAATCGCCTGTCGTTGGGGCTCACACATAGAGAAGAAAAAAAAATCGAGAAAAGGGCTGCGACGTTAGTTAAACAATGGTGTAATTTGAAGGGATACAGGCGAAGCACATCCTTCAGTTATTTTTAGCAGTAAAAGGTTTGTGGCTGGCAAGTATATTAATGTTTACTTTGAGTAGAAGTGCTTTACTTGTGCTTTTACTGCTAAGCGAATATTTGATTTAAGAACATTCCCGGCGCTGTATTGAACGTGGTAAAGCTCATACTGAAAAGCACTGAATGTCACTATTTTGTTTTAATGAGAGCTGTAGCAGGGTTTAAGTAACATGACGCAATTGGAAGGTCGTATCGGCCGGTGATGGAGGCACCTGCACTTTTGTTGCTTTTTCTAGCTCACAAAGGCACTGTTCTGATGCGTCTTCTCCTAATGACTCGAAAGCGGATCCCCCGCCGGGGTGGTGCAGTGGTAAGACGCCCGACCATTGTGCCAGAGTACCCGGGTTCGAACCCGACCTCGGCGGCTGCGTTTCGATGGAGGCGAAACGAAGAGGCGTCTGTGTGCTGTGCGATGTCAGCGAACGCTAAAGATCCC
Source organism: Amblyomma maculatum (assembly GCF_055883805.1). NCBI lineage: Eukaryota > Metazoa > Arthropoda > Arachnida > Ixodida > Ixodidae > Amblyomma > Amblyomma maculatum. The sequence continues at coordinate 87,315,935 of NC_139351.1, read as the reverse complement.
CAGATGGTCGCAATTACTCCGAAGCCCTCCACAACGGCTCCTCTTCCTCTCTTTCCACTTTCACTCCCACCTTCCTCCCTTCCCTTACGGCGCGGTTGTGGTGTCCACAGAAACCAAGTGGGACAGTTACCTTGCCTTTCCCTTCCTATAAATTAAATTAATCAGCGGTACCCTATCGACAAAGTAGGCAGTGTTCAATATCCCTTTAAAACCTTTTTCAGTGTAAGACAAGACTACTCATATTTGTTTTATTTCGATAATTCATACGACTCATATTAGGTTTAAAAGGCACTTCCTTCATATAACAGTAGGTTTTATGCAAGTTCGACGAACAAGTTCCTGCACTGAAGTACTTACAAAGAACTTGGATTACAGCCTTCATCTTGAAACTATCCCTAAGTCTCCACGAAGACGCCTCGTTTCGGGTACAGGGTGGAATATGAGCGTCGTAATGACAATCTCGCCTTGTACATCCTTGTGCGAGTGCGCGGCGTAATGACTGCCAACGCTTCACGATGCTCGAATATCGGCTGAAGCTCAGAACGGCGAGTTCATCGCGTCGTAAACTTTGGGGGGAAAGGACGGAGCCAGAGCTATCTTCTTTCATAGCGAGTTTCCCGGAGCCACTCGTCCCGCTTAATGACTTTCTCGGCTCCTGCGCCATGAATTTGGCGCTTAGTGCCTGGGTAAAATGTCGTGCGAATGTTTAGATTAAAATAAAAGCGAATGAGAGCAGATTCAGAAGTATGCTAGGAACGTTTGTTGCACTCTTTGTTCCTGGTACTGCTGAACTTTCTGAACACTTGCGTAACTTCAGTTGGCTGGAAGTATATGTAGGTGAAATGTTGTGAACAGATCGAAGGGGTAAGTCTTTGCAAGATGCGGAGTTCAGCAGTGTTCTTATTCTTGATAGCGAAAAGTAGCGCATCGTTTATCCAATTCAGACAAGCGTTTGCACACTAGAAGTGTGACAGAAAGCGCAGTGTAAACGCATTATTTTGTTGTAGCCTACTGATCACATCGCTTGAAACTTCGAGTCGACGATTTCTATCCAATGCGCTTTTTCATTAGCAATATTTTTGAACCTGAGAGCAACTAACAAATGCAAGGTTTGTGAGACCACGTGCAGGTGGGAAGCAACTGTAACACATATAATTTGCTGTGAATTTATTTTAAATGTCTGAATTTCCAAAGCGTACGTAGCGAAACGATGCTGTTAAAGTGTGCTCTCTTCTCGCGACGAGCAATTATGCGGACATTGAAGGACGTTATTAATTCAGGCTAGACTAATAGAATGCCGCCATGTACAGCAAGTATGTAATTTGTACCAAACAGAACACTTTAGCGTCGAGCAGCAGCAGCATGGGGGTTAACAAGTGCTTCGCTGGCGCTTGGTTACTCAGTCTTGCCATAGATGAGGTGTGTGCTGTCGATCCGAGTTCGTAAACGCTTCCGCTCAGGCGTCCGACTGAGTGCGATCGTCGAGTCGACAGCCACTGAGAAGCTGCAGTGATGACAAAGCGTAATTTGCTGGTCGAGGCAGACGCCGGTGAAGAGCGAGAAGCTCGCATTGAGAGTAAGTATTATGACCGTGTAGTCACGCTTAACAATGGGATAAGTAGGTTTAACCTGGTTAGACCTCCGCAATTGTTTGGCACTGCGCAACGAAGTTTGCACCTAGATGAGGCAGATATGTGGCGCCCAATGAAATACGCGGAGTGTGGCTTCTGCTTACGTGCTTTTGGGGATCCGTACAAGTTTTCGTGCACACTTCAGGACAGCACAAAATGCACCGGAGGCAATGCTCTTTCATAATCATCGCCCATGTATTCGGATGTAAGCGCGATTACCAGTTTGTTCTGCAGTCTCCTGCTGCCATCCATAATTTTGCATGGTTTCTTTTTGCAATCGCGGAGGCCGTATTCACCGAGCATGTGCGTTTCAACAGCCCCCTCTCATCAGGTAGAAATAAACTTCCCCCAAAAAAGCCTTCCAATGAAAGATGAATAATTTGCTTTTTAAAGAAGAAAATGAGCGGAGTCAGTGAAATATGAGTTAGAATTCACGAAAGTTTTAAGCAACAACAGTCCCCTTTATGTTTTATACAGGCGCTATAATCTTCGCGTACTGCTTCCTTGGCCCAGTTGCGAAAAGTTTAGTTATTTTTTTGCACTACTTCCTCCATTTCTGCTATACTTCACCCGTGTATCAACCTTTGCAGACAGGCTGCGCTCGGCAGAGAGATGTTCTCTTCCGAGGACCAGGACACTCGGTGATTGCCCGGTTCCCTTCCGGAGGCTTTTCAGGCTATACCGAGGGCGAACACTCTTAAGATTGAATGGGAAAATTGGGCGAAACAAGTTCGAGGAACGTTCATCTCCCTGTCACATTTTTCAACCTCGTGGGAAAACGTTTGGTGCCACGAGTTTGACCAGAAAGCTGGACGTTGATTGTGCAATGTTTCGATATTATTTTTTTAAGGTTATATAAAGTGAATGAAGCCTCGGAGCTCACAAACTCATTTCCCTCTACCGAAAGGCATCCATCACTACCGGCTTTCGGTAACTCCTAAGCTCCCGCTAAGGCTACGGTCAACTTCGTAGACTGAATGAGTGTTAGGTTGTGTCACCACGAACTGTGGACAGAATGTCGCTCATGAGTGAGAACGAAATTAATAAAAAGTGCATTGCCCCGCCCGGATGGCGCAGTGGTTACGGCGCTCGACTACTGTGCCCAAGGACGCGGGATCGAATCTCGGTCTCGGCGGCTGCGTTTCGATGCGAAACGGAGTGGCGTCCGAGTGCTTTGCGATGTCAGTGCACGTTAAAGAACCCCAGGTGGTCGAAATTCCCGGAGTCCTCCACTACGGCGTCTCTCATAGCCTGAGTCGCTTTGGGACGTTAAACCCCGCAAACCAAACCAAACAAAAAGTGAATCGTGTACACGCCAGTAGTGGAACTACCACCCTTCCTTGCCCCAGCCGAGCCCATTACTCTAGGCCAGCTCCCTGCGAACTAGACCATAATCTTGCTAGTCTAACAAAGGTATATAGATGGACGCCGAGGAAAAAATTAAAGGGGGCGGTAGGAAGGAGGAGGGAAATGTCAAAGGCGGGCGCACGCTCGAAGTGCGCTTGCCCGCCGTGTGCACGTCGCCTTGTGGCCTCAGAGCTAAGGAACATAAGTGGAACTAGGAAAAAAAAAATATAAAAAACGCCAGAATCAAAATAATAGTAAAAATAAGAACACAAAACATTAAACAAAATTATAACTATACACAGTGATATAAAGTAAGGAATGTTCGAAACGCAACGAAATGTAAAGGAGCTCATAACGGAGCTAGCACGACACTTGCAATACTTTTCCATTTCTGCTTCTAATACTTAATTGCTCCCTATATAATTTTCTTTTTCATTTACAGACATCCTGCGTTTTCCAGAAAACGTAGAGCATGACGTTTTTTTTTTTTTTTTTATTTCAGAGCTTCTCTTCAGCATATAACCATTGTGTGATATATGAAGCCTGCCAAGTGACATGGCCGAGTGGACAGGAGATGCCAACTCTGATATGGGTTAGAGGTGTTAGATGGCGGATCTAACCACGGTTAGCCGTTGTACGATAGCCTGAAGCCATCTCGACCTAGACAAAAATTAAAATACTTCACGTGCGCTGCTGGCTTTCGAATCCCAGACGTCCTAACAGATCAGCGTCGCTGGCCACTGCTGTAAACCACCGAACTTTCACCACACTTCTTTCTCTTCCTTTAATGTATGAAACCTCATCACCACTGCTTGTTTCTAGCCTTCTAGACTATCTGGCCTTCTAGACTTTCTAGAATATGGGTTCTGCGAACCCATAGTCACACCATGATCCAGCGATCACTTTCCTTGCACAAGAAATTCTGGCGTAGAATGTTTTCATGTACGCCACCACACCAGCCGAACATCATACATGCTTAGCTGCCACTCTCTCGCGCTGTCCATTGAATGTCTTTACCTTCACCCCCAATCAGTAGTGCTCCAGGTGGCACAAGTCATTGAGCCAATGTTGCCATTATGTTGGCAATGCACTGGTCATATATTGAGCCGCACATGATCAACACAGTACAAATATTGGTTCAGTGATTCGTGCTGCCTAGAGTACAAAAAACCCAGAGCACACCGCTATCACATTGCCTTTTTAAGAGGCATTAAGCGGCCCCCAAAATTTATACGGCGCCACCACTAAGACCCACTGTGAGCATTTTCGCTCATGAATTCTCGCTTTGAAGCACTAGCGCTTCGAAAAAAAAAAAGTGAAAAGAAACCCGATTTGCTAGTACGCTTATTCTAAGTTCGTAGTGTCCCTAACCGCGTGAATTCCGTCGCAGTCTTTTTTTTTTTAAGAAACAGTGGGGCAATAGCCGTTGCTCCAAGGTGATAACTTGTAATGCACGCCATTATATCCTCAGCAGGTTCTTGTTATGTTTTGGGTAGAGCCACTGCACTTACGCTGCGCTGGCATTATTCTCAGGTATCCGCACAAATTGGCACACACACAAAAAAAATAATATTTAGTGTTGGTCGGCAGCGAGAGAAGTTTTACTTCTTTAATAGGATGTGCGCTAGACCATATCGTTTTGTTCCTTCACTTTGCGACCCTTGTACTCGCTTCAAGAGGCATCAAATGCTCAATGTGAGCCTTATCGTTAAATTTCTCGGTACTAACAAGCCAAATCCGCTTTGCCGTAAAGGATATACCTGTTCGACGTATATTAGAAGGTAAAACAGCCTTCTGTTTCCAAACAGAATATTTTCTTCAGAGATACATGTCCATCGGTGTAGAATCCGGCTTCATTTTCCTAGAGCTTCAGTTTACCGCAAAGTCGTTTACACTAAAGCCTGATATAGGGGATTAGAAACCTCTTGACCGAGCGAGAAATAGGCTTTACGAGAGAGCAATATAAAGCAATGTAAACATTAACATTGACAGTGCTTCTCTGAAGGAAACAATCTGTGGAATCAGAAAGGACAGCAAGGTAAACATGTATGGAGTTTCAGGTCCTGTATTCGTTTTGTTATTATAGTCGTTAGTGTTATGACCTACCTTCATTCCTTTTGCACCATACTCTCATGAGGACGACATTACGGCTATGGATGGGCGAGCTTTTGAGGGTCGTGAAAAATATTAAATCCTGCTCATTATTGCAGATATTTGATACCGAGATAAAGTGATTCCTTGTAAAAGAATTGTTGTAGTTTTTGTGCTACTACTCTATACGTTTTTTTCTGTGACGATGGCAGTCCACACCATAAGGCTTCTAAACATATAAAATAAACCTGTTGCTAATTATTACAAAAGAGAGAAAGTTTGTTTCGACCAGTCTCGTTGCATTGCAGCTGGAAGTGGATACAGGGGTTTTACGCTAAGCGCACTGCGTGTCGCCAAAGAGAGAGAACTCAGACTGCAAATTAGCGCCAAATATAACATTTTTCACTTATATTTTATTGCGTTAGTAATAGCTTCAACACAAACCCTCATAGCAATCATTTCTGTGGTTTTTCTTTCAGATTTATAATGCACAAAAACATATTTCTCCAAATAAATTTAAGGAGAAAAACTGAGTGCGCGAACTTTGCAGCACAGGCTTGCGAAGCTTCCATGTAAGTTCGCCCTTTGATTTTGCTAACAAACATTCGATAAACTCGATATGATGTTCCGGTCTGTTTCTTTCCTATATAGAAGTAAAAGCATTTCAACGCAGCATTCCAAATCATATCTCTTCTTACTGCAGCACATAGTCACTAACTTTCAGCTCTCTATCTTTAGGGTTCAATCTAATCTAGTACAAGTGTGCCCTCATAACTTGAAATGAACTCCACTTCCTCGCTAGTAATTTGATTGCTTGAACCCCCAGAATATCTTCATTTAACAGAAAGAGGAGTCTACAAGGTGCAGCTTTAACATCACCTTTCTGACTCTACTGCTATTGCAATTGACGCTCCATAGCGAGTGAACTCTTTTGAAGTCATCACAAAGAGAAAAAAAAAATTTAATCTCGCTGATAACTCATGAGCTATTTGCGTTTCGCGACTTGCCGGCGATTTGGGGTTTACGTGAAACAAAACTAAAATCGGCAAGCAAATACGGCGTTTTGCTGTTCGCAAAGCAAACGCGCACGTCTCTCTTGCACCTTTTCTTCTCTTTCACTGTCCCTTTTCTTAAGAGAAATAGAAGCACGTTTCGAATTGAAAGCGAAAGCGCTCGCAAAGTGAGAGCCTCAAAGATGCCGACACCATCACATTTGTGATCTTCCTGACAAAATTCCCATAAGTAAAACAACAGGTTTTTGGAGCAGAAGACAGAAAAAAATTAGTCGACAGGTCTTCATTTGTTCTTCAATTATAGAAAGTTTTAGCTATTTGAACAGGGAAACTTTGTTGATTTTTCCGGGAAACAGGCTACGTAAGCTCAGAAATTGAGAGTACTGCAGAACTTGTGCTGGAGCAATGCGAAATGCTGAGTGTTGCTGCTTATAATTTTGCAGAATGGTATCCTCGTTATAAGACTTTATCAGCTGACTTGATGACGTGATCACTTTCGGAAGTCGTTGTGGGGATGTGACTTATGTGCATTGATGACGTCATAATTGTTTTGCAAGTCGTGCGCTTTATAAAGTTGTCACGTGATTGATAACGTCATCACCTTTGTAAATCATCCTGGACATATGACTGCCACGTGACTGATATAACGTTTGTCAGTCATAAGGGTCATATGCCTTAATCACGGGACCTTATGACGAACGTTTTCTTGAAAGCCATCCTGCTCATGTGACTCTGTTACGTTATTTGATGACGTCATCCCGTTTATGCCTGTCGTCCCGGTCATATTACTTTCGCGTTACTTGACGGCGCCAGTGTTTGCAAATCATCCTGTTTAGTTGACTTTGTGGTGCGACTTGATAACATTGTCACCTCTTTACACAAGTAATCCTGGTCATGGTTGCTGTCATCGCCTTCTTATTTACTATATATGCACTATTTCAAAACTCACCTACGGCTTATGACTTTTTCATGACACTAATTAAATTATCCTTTTTAGGAGCCATCATTGTCATTAGAGTTAACATATGAATTGGGGAACTCATCAATTACTAGTTTTGGCATACTACGCTAACTTTTAGTACTTACCCTTGCCATAAAATGTTTTTGACACTAATGATGTCAGCAGTTGTGTAAATCGTTGTTGTGAGAATCCCATATGAATTATAGCTGTCACTCAATTACTACTACACACCTCATTAAATTCATGCTGTTCCTGAATCACACCCCCCCCCCCCTCCTTCGAATCTTGTGATCACATGATGGGAATGCAAGTTACGACATACTCCACACTTCGTTAAATTCATGCTTTTCGTCGATCACTTCTGTTTCCCCTCGAATAATGCGCCCGTGACGACGGGCTGCTTTTGGTGACCGCATTTTGCGGACAGCCTCAGGAGACAGACTCGGCATACTGCAGGTAACTTCCGGTGACAAAGTTTCGTCTCGTGAGCCATATATGGTTTTGCCTTAAAAGAGAATGGTTCGCCGACGTAAGTAATATAACAGGGCGGCGCACAATTCCATAGTTGCAGGTAAAGTTCTTGTCTTCTGAGGCTGTAATTTGCCACATCGGTCGTATCTGCCAGAATAATACGCACCGTAGGGATCATCGATTTTGTAATTAGCACCACAACCTCAATTATTGGTAATTTGCCACATCGGTCGTATCTGCCAGAATATTACGCACAGTAGGGATTATCGATTTTGTAAGTAGCACCACGACCTCAATTATAGGCGGAATTGTCGTTCGTATATTAGAAACGTTTTTGCGAATTTGAATTTTTTGAAGAATTTGAAAACAAGACGAACCTGCATAAGCAATATTTTTAATTGACAACCTCCAAATGACTATGGTTATAGCCGCTCAAACTGCCCTAACGTAGTTACTATCTTTTCATTTTTCACAGCTATACCATACAATGACATTAAGATGCTGAATCAATTATACGTGCTCTCTCTTTATGAATTTGGGCCATTTTAAATTGAAGCTTACTCTTTACTGGCACGGCAAGCTCAACGATGCGACGCTTCCAACTTACCGGATGGCATTTTATTGCATTGCTCTTTTCTGTCTTAACTGTCAGGCGTGTGACTTTCAGAACGTAGATTTGAAGATGCCATTCGGAGAATTTAGTTCAAGGCCTTGGATTTTCAATGTGCGCCCTGTGTGCCTGACCGTACCGACCAAGGGGCACTTATAAAACTGATTTGCTATTCTTCTCTTTTCTTTCCTTTCATTTCTGTCCCAAAGTGTCCCATCTTGGTAGAAGATTAATGTGGCAGAATCGAAATTCGGATAGTTATCCTTCCTGCTTCTTTGTTCTTCTGTTTCTCTGTCTTTAATCAGATGACAACCTCACATATAAGAGCGCACATATACGTATTACGCAGGATTTGCTGTGTTGCATAGGAGCCTCTTGTAAGAGGCTGTATAAAGAAAGATCTCTTCATACATGCTGAGCAATATAATATTCATAATGCTCTCCTAGACATTCCAGATAAGGTCCCTCAAGGCGATCTTTTTTTTGCATCCTGGTTAGGTACTTACCATGTGAGGGTCATATTTTTTTACTTATATACTTTTGTTTGCGTAGCAAGAGGTGGAGTAGGGGAATATATTCATTACAAAACTGGTCTCAAAACAAACAAAAAACTAGACTGAAAGAAAAAAAAATGTTTATAATGGCACCAGAGTTTCGTAATCTTCTCACAGAATTATCGACCCCTGATTCTCTTTTAGAGCGCACATACAAAGGCTCTTCAAAAGCAATAAAATGTTTGGAAGTGTGCGCTTTGCCAGGGTTGAGACCCTACGATTAACCCATATAAAGCTCCTAATAGAAGTAAATTGGGCAGTGGGAAAGAAACTGAAACAAGATGATCCAGAGGAGCAATATTTTCTAGGTTTGGTGGACGTCGGCCTGAAGAAGCAGAAATCTGAGCTTCGTGCAAAGTGGAAGCTATAACTAGCGCCAGCATTGAAACTTGTTCTAACTCAATTCATTCCTGTTATCTCTGTTAATTTGCAGCCCCCTAAAGTTGGCAGACATTTAAGCATTTTTGCTACAACAATTTGTTTTTGTATATCGGGCATTAGGTGAACATTTCAAGCTTAACTTATGTCCCAACATTGTGGAAAAATGCATCTGTGCCACATCGACCATTCATATCCTCCTTTTTGTACTTGCATGCAAATTTCTCAGCGGGAAATTTGTTAGAGCTGCGGCTTGACCCAGGAAGTGATCAATCATGGGAAGTGTGGATTCTTTTATCGGAGTTTCTCTTCGCGTTTCATGCAGGCGTTTTCTTTGTCTTTGGGCCCTGTTTCGTGTGTGGTAGGAAAGCTGTATCACCAACACATCGTTGCAAATCGCTCTCTTTTTCAGATATGCAAAACAGACAAATTTTAGTGTTCTTTCCACGTGTTGTCAAGGCATGTGCAAGAATTATTTTAACAAAAGTCGGTCGGCTCAAAACGTTCTTTTCGGGTAGTTTTGTACTTTGAAACATTGGACAATTTCTCTGACTTACACTGAATACGCGCTTCCTGCAAATTTAGGAATAAGCCGATTCAATTTACAAACCCAATATCGAAACTTTAAAGCCTCTTAGTCTCTGTATATTTTATCCATTACCCCATTGTTTAGGAAGCTTTTTTTGTCTTTTTATTTTGCCTTAAGGCTCTAGCTGTAATTCGCGTTATTGATGCATTCATCTACATTGTGGACTATGAGGAACAGCACCTGGCACGCACGGCATGACATTATTAATTCTGTAATGCCCTTCCGGCACGCTAACTAAATAAAAAAATCTGCAACATATACGACTACACTAAGCAGCAAAGCAAGACTGGGAAGCGAGATGCTCGTGGTGAGATAATTATGAAGAAAACAATACCTCCCACTAAAGCCTTTATAATTATTATTTGTGGCTTTGCTCTCTGAAAAATGTGTAGTATAACATTGTTTCTTGTTTAACAGGGATAAACATTTAGGAAGCTTTAGTTGTCTGGTTCCCGACATTCGAAGTATGTTGTTACATTGTTCTCCATGGAAAGATTCCAAAATAAGAAAAATAGTTGGCCCTAAAAATTACCCCTAATGAATCCCTGCGGGCCAGCCTTTTGGCGAGTAATAAATCTAGTATACCACGTTCACGTGTTCAGCTCACAAATGGTCGATCAAGTGACACTTTGACGTTTTATGCTAAGCGTACGACGCTGCCAATGTCAGAAGTCCTGCAGTCATTTTCGGGTATAATGTTAAATCTCGTCATTTTCAGCAGGAACAAGATGACTGCAAAGCCTCTTGAATCGCGGAGCCTCAAGTGATGCCCTGTGTGCCTTGAGGAAGCAACTATTCTGTACTGTAATGTGGTTCCAGAACGCTGTTTGACAATTAATTCATTTTATATTATAATTATTTATATTATTAATTTCATATTAATAATTATTTTAATATTATAAAGCGTGTCCTCGTTATAACATTAGTTGAAGCTAGAGAAGCAAGTTAGAATAACTTGCGGAAGAACAGAAAGCTGGGCGAGTTGGTTGTTATCCAATATTTAAGGGCGAGAAAAAAAAACAGGACGCTAATACACACAACGCAAGCGCTGACGTTCAAAGGAAGATTTAATATAACAAAGGACATTTATACATATTCCAGCCAAAATACACAAATAAGCCTACTTATCCTGTCTTAATCTTCCTGGAACGACTTCTCAAAAAAGGCAATATCACGTTTAATCAGGACAGTGCGACAACGGGATTATGTATAAATCTCGTTTGTAATAATAAATCTTCAGTTGAAAGTCAGCGCTCGTGTTGTTGTGTGTGTTAACGTCCCGTTTGTTTTTTTTCGCGCTGTTAAATAATGAATAACTTGTGGAGACTTGATACGATGTGTGTTTGATACGTATTCCATTCCTAGTTTCAGTAGTTTTTTCATGCCCACAGTGTAAGTCACAGTGGCTGTTTTTCTAGAAGCAAACAATAAAACGGCGCAAACAAATTCTTAGTTGTAATGTCAGGCAAGCGCCTACGTAGCAACAATGATTTATGTGGTTGTTTTTTTGTTTTTTTTTTTGTTTGCGGACAAACCGTCACGCGTCGTGTACAATAAAAAAAAAAAAACGAAGTTAGTACCGAAGCAGACGAGACAAAAAGCGTTTCAAACACGCCTGACGAGGCCACATCACCTGTCGAGAAACATTGCTCTCTCAATTATCGCAAAAACCGTTAAAAATAAGGATGTAAACTAGACTGCATCTTTCACGGCATTTTGGAAGCAAAATCATGAAATAATGCATTAAGATCATTGCATGTACCCGAATCATAAGTAAAACAAAACAAAAGATAGCTTCTCTCTAGACAAAGATTACGTCGCAGGATCAGTTAAATGATTACATCAATATATAAGAACAACTAATTTTTGCTCGTGTACATAACAACGATATAAGAAGGCGTGTATCCCGAACAAAACACTAATGTGAACAAAGTAACAAGAATAAAGATAATGGTAGAAATTGTACTTATGATGAAAAAACAAAACAGTGCAAAATGATCAGCTACCTATATAAGGGACAAAATTCTTGGTTTCAGAATAAGGAAATCTACCGTGTTACTCATCAACTATTCATAGCTCAGCTGATCTGCCTAGACAATGGTAAATAGAAATTTTATTTATAATTATCACTCGAGGCCTTGTTTTTGTATTTATTCAGCTTTTAGCCAGCAACTGTACTTAATTTTCTGTTTTAGGTTACGAATTCGTGATAACAGGAATTGAGGTTCTTAAGTGCATGGATGCTTTGAGGTATTGCCTACGGCCCGGACGGGGGAGGAGACTGGTATGTGCGCGGGCAATTAAACAGAACCAATGTACATAACTAAATGGGAAGGTATATTGGGTGTCTACATGCCGCTTTGCAGCGAATAAAGATCAGCGCGAAAGGACTATTACAACGCCCACAATTTGGAGAGAGATTTTTGGCACTGTACGGTAAGACTCTTAACAAAATTACTGAAACTTCATCACCCGAAAAATGAATGGCGAATTAATACGCTTTATGGCACAGGCATGGCCCGGTTTTAACGCTACATTGGATTCAAATACCAGTTGGTCGAGGAAACAATAAAAAAAAAACAATGCTCGAGACAGATGACTAAAAATTATGCATATCTGCAACTCCTTGGTTTGTGTTCTATACTATGACTAACGAAATGCGACCACGAAATGATGTTCAATTATATCTATCTAGTCTAGCTGTATAATAAGCCGTGCATTTTTCGCTGCACAGTATTAATTCGAAAACATCTAGCAACAAACATGCTCCGGAGGATCCCATACGGATGAAGTAAAGAAACAGGTTGAAAATTCGAAAAGCTGAAAAACGTGCTCTCACAATTCCCTTTCCTCATTTCATAGGCCTACCAAAAGTGGCATACAGCAATTGTCGTACTCAGTTCATAGAACATTGTACTCCATTTTTCCCCGCATAAATTATAGGGGGCTGTTTAGAATTTCTATGTTAGTTATCAGTGATTGATTTACAACGAAACAATTTGCAGTTTACAAGAAAATCTTCACCAACGGGTACAGAAGTAGCGATAAGGGGGATAAGGATAGGGATAAGGGTAGATGGAGAATGCCTCAGTAATCTGCGATTTGCTGATGACATTGCCTTGCTAAGCAACTCGGGGGATGAACTGCAAATAATGATTGATGACCTAGACAGGAAAAGTAGAAAGGTAGGCTTGAAAATCAATATGCAGAAGACTAAGGTAATGTTCAACAGCCTCGGGAAGGAACAGCCGTTTACCTTAGGTAGCGAAATACTGGAAGTAGTAGGCGAATATGTCTACTTGGGACAGGTAGTAACCGCTGACCCGGACCACGAAAAGGAAATAACAAGAAGGATACGATTGGGATGGAGCGCATTTGGCAAGCACTCGCAGATTATGACTAGCAGCTTACCGGTATCGCTCAAGAGGAAAGTATACAACAGTTGCATCTTGCCTGTACTCACCTATGGGGCTGAAACGTAGAGGCTAACCAAGAGAGTTCTACTTAAGTTGAGGACAACCCAGAGGGCTATGGAACGAAAAATGGTAGGGGTAACATTAAGAGATAGAAAGCGTGCAGAGTGGATCAGAGAAATAACTCAAGTTACCGACATTCTAGTAGAAATTAACAAGAAGAAATGGACATGGGCAGGACATGTAGGGTGAAGAGAGGATAACCGATGGTCGCTGAGGGTAACAAACTGGATTCCAAGGGAAGGAAAGCGTAGCAGGGGGCGGCAGAAAGTTAGGTGGGCGGATGAGATTAAGAAGTTCGCAGGGGTCAAGTGGATGCAGCTAGCACAGAACCGGGTTAAGTGGAGAAATATGGGAGAGGCCTTCGCCCTGCAGTGGGTATAATCAGGCTGATGATGATGATGACAGAAGTAGCATGCATGCGCACTTGGACAATTACCGAAATGCTAGTTATTTTTCTAAATCCAACAATCACGGGATGTCCATATGTAAGGCTTAAAAATATGCACCATGCATGCACTTATGGAGATATTCTTGCAGTAGATCAGTACATGTACAGTAAATATGTCTAAGCAACTGCAATCGCGGACATGTGGGTTCCATACTGCTTTAACGATATTGATAAAACTTAAACAGGACGTTAGCTAAGCCGGAATCACTAATTCATGCTAGGCTGGCGGCATCAAACATCGCCAGCAACAGAGAAAATATTACAACTTGAGTGGATGGGCTGGCATGTTTCAGGCAGAGAAAACACAAATTCTTTAAAGTACGCCTTCATTACATTTCCGGGTTCATAATCGAGATATTACAGTTCGAGCGACACAAGCTTCGATTTGACTGTTGGCTGTGTAGTACGTAGCTGCCAGCGTTCGCAAAAAAAAAAAAAATTTAGAAAGATGGCCTGGTTTAAATATCCGTCAACATAGACCTTTCAGATATGTAAATTTCAAAAATCTTCCGTCACTCCGGCAGCGAACGTATAGTTCAGTCGTTCAGTCGTGTCCGACTCTTCGTGACCTTATGGACCATTTCACGCCACGCTTTCCGATCTCTCACTATCTTCCTAACATCACATAACTTCGTCTGCAGTGCCTCGAGGATGCCATCTAACCATCGCGTTCGCTGCCTACCCCTTCTCCGGCGACCCTCAACCTTTCCCAACATCAAATCTTTCTCCAGCGACTCCTCTCTTCTCATCAGATGACCAAAGTAGCTGAGCTTTAACTTTAGAGTTTGACCCTCCAATGAGCAGTCGGGGTTTATGGTCGACAATATCGACTGATTTGATCTTCTGGCAGTCCAAGGAACTCTCAAGAGTCTTCGCCAGCACCACAATTCAAACGCGTCAATTCTTCGGCGGTCAGCCTTTTTCACAGTCCAACTCTCGCATCTCAAAATAACGGCTTGAGAGGCTAGTTGGTGCATCATCGTATTCAGATATGTGGCGCAAACAAAGACAAACACAGGAGAAGATCCACAACACACGCGCACACTACCAACTGTAAGAAGAACCGGAAAACACTTCCTCTTCTACACTCAGGCACGTCTCAGCTTCTTCTTCTTCTCATCTCCCTCTTCTTTGCCAAGGGGAAAATGTCACACTCTTCCTCGCACACCATAACCTTGTCCAAACATGGCGGTGACCAATCTCTTCTTTCTTTTCTTCTATTCTTTCTCTTCTTTACCAAGGGGAAAGTGACACTTTCTTCCTCTCAGCCCAAAAAACATCGACCAAACATGACAGTCACAAATTCTATACTGTCTTGTAAATCCACACCACTGCATTGCCCAGTAACTCCTACCACACTGGACAGGTAAATATCACCACATAGTCACAAATCATACACTAAAAACACCACCACACAAATACAGCAAATACAGTATGACATGTCCATCTACACACCATAACTTAAGTAGTCCCTATCTATTGAGAAACTGTATCTTGCCAACATCTAAGAAGCCACGAGGCCCATGTACTTAAGGGGGAAAAAATTCTGCAAACTCCCATGGCCCCAAAAACGTAAGATGAGTCCAAGAATAACAACTTTAGGCCAAGAATAACAGCTTGAGGCCCGATAATAATCTCATTCTTTGCATAACTCAAGAGAATTGCTCAATAAAATTAAATTCTTTTCTACGTAAACTCAACGAAGCTTCACTAATGCATCTTTCATTCTTCTTCTGTATCCAATACGCCTCTAAAATTTCGCGTGCCATCTTATCCCGACTCTTGCCTAATATGTTTAACCTATTAAACAACGGCTCACACTTGCACTTTTGGCAGTGCAAGGCTAAATTTGACCCTTTGCCATTTTCTATGGACTTCTCATGTTCCCTCATTCTATCATTAATACATCTTCCTGTTTGCCCAATATATAGATTACCGCACGTCAGAGGAACCTCATAAATCACCCCCACCCGACATCCAATAAAACTCTTAACATGCTTCTTATCGCAATGCCCTTTGTTTTTTCTCCCTATTATTGCACATAACCCACCCAGTTTATTGGGGGCAGAAAACACAACTGGCACCTCAAACCTACTAGCCACCTTTTTCAGGCCGTGTGCAACTCTATGTATATAAGGGATCACTTGTGGTCGTTTATTCCTCAACATATCTGGCGATCTTTTTTTTTTTTCCCTTTCATTTTTTGAAGCAGACTCTGCCACCCCACATATAATCATACCCGGGAAACCAGCCGCATCAAGTCTTTGTAATTGATTATTAAAGCTTTCCTCTGCCATATGTACACATGATTTTAACAAGGCCGACTCCAAACAAAGGGAAGCTATCCCTCTTTTTATAGTCTTTGAATGGGCTGATCCATATGGAAGTAGCTCTTTTTTAGCCCTGGGAAAATATTTCCAACACACTTCGCCATTACAAATTTTTATATTTAAATCAAGAAACCGCAATTTGTTGTCCACCGGTAGCTCATGAGTAAACGTAAGCCCTTTTCCTTGTATCTTAAAAATAGAAAGCACACTTTCCACACTTTGACTCACTGCAGCGCCCTTATCCACAATGACTAAGAAATCGTCAACATATCTAAATATTTTAAAACCTGATCCATTAAGGGCTGTATAAATTGCTCTGTCAACACAGGATAAAAAGATGTTACATAGAACTGGGGCAACACATGACCCTATACAAATGCCCCTTCTCTGCACATACAAATCAGACCCAAACGATACAACAGTGGACTTAAGGTAAAACTCAAGTAGGGCTAGAAAATTGTCCACATTGACACCAGCAGAGTTCTGAAAGTCTATAGTCCCATTACTTTCAATGCATTCCCGCACCGATTCAAACAATTCTAAATGTGGCACCGAATAAAACAAATCCTCTACATCAACAGAAAAAAAGTACCCAAGATTGGTTTGATCTTTTAAAAAATTGATCACTTCAAAAGAATTCTTAGTAGAAAAGGGATCATGAACCGGCTGGACTCTTTGAAGAGAAGGCGACAATTGCAATTGAGAAAAATTTTGTTAAAGTGAAGAAGAGAGTTTGTAGAACAAGAGCTATTGCGTTATGTAATGATATGAAGCTAACCAGGTTGGCAAAAGGGATCAGTGAATGCAAGAAGGCCTGTTTGGATGTGTTCTTCACTGTTAAGACTCATAAACCGGACTCGCCTTTCAGATGTATTGTGTCTGAACGTGATGCGTGGCAGCATCAGATCAGCCGGTATCTTCTTAAACATTTAAAAGGTTTGGAGGTTCATGATCCCTTTGCTACTAAGAATTCTTTTGAAGTGATCAATTTTTTAAAAGATCAAACCAATCTTGGGTACTTTTTTTCTATTGATGTAGAGGATTTGTTTTATTCGGTGCCACATTTAGAATTGTTTGAATCGGTGCGGGAATGCATTGAAAGTAATGGGACTATAGACTTTCAGAACTCTGCTGGTGTCAATGTGGACAATTTTCTAGCCCTACTTGAGTTTTACCTTAAGTCCACTGTTGTATCGTTTGGGTCTGATTTGTATGTGCAGAGAAGGGGCATTTGTATAGGGTCATGTGTTGCCCCAGTTCTATGTAACATCTTTTTATCCTGTGTTGACAGAGCAATTTATACAGCCCTTAATGGATCAGGTTTTAAAATATTTAGATATGTTGACGATTTCTTAGTCATTGTGGATAAGGGCGCTGCAGTGAGTCAAAGTGTGGAAAGTGTGCTTTCTATTTTTAAGATACAAGGAAAAGGGCTTACGTTTACTCATGAGCTACCGGTGGACAACAAATTGCAGTTTCTTGATTTAAATATAAAAATTTGTAATGGCGAAGTGTGTTGGAAATATTTTCCCAGGGCTAAAAAAGAGCTACTTCCATATGGATCAGCCCATTCAAAGACTATAAAAAGAGGGATAGCTTCCCTTTGTTTGGAGTCGGCCTTGTTAAAATCATGTGTACATATGGCAGAGGAAAGCTTTAATAATCAATTACAAAGACTTGATGCGGCTGGTTTCCCGGGTATGATTATATGTGGGGTGGCAGAGTCTTTGCTTCAAAAAATGAAAGGGAAAGAAAAAAAAAAAGATCGCCAGATATGTTGAGGAATAAACGACCACAAGTGATCCCTTATATACATAGAGTTGCACACGGTCTGAAAAAGGTGGCTAGTAGGTTTGAGGTGCCAGTTGTGTTTTCTGCCCCCAATAAACTGGGTGGGTTATGTGCAATAATAGGGAGAAAAAACAAAGGGCATTGCGATAAGAAGCATGTTAAGAGTTTTATTGGATGTCGGGTGGGGGTGATTTATGAGGTTCCTCTGACGTGCGGTAATCTATATATTGGGCAAACAGGAAGATGTATTAATGATAGAATGAGGGAACATGAGAAGTCCATAGAAAATGGCAAAGGGTCAAATTTAGCCTTGCACTGCCAAAAGTGCAAGTGTGAGCCGTTGTTTAATAGGTTAAACATATTAGGCAAGAGTCGGGATAAGATGGCACGCGAAATTTTAGAGGCGTATTGGATACAGAAGAAGAATGAAAGATGCATTAGTGAAGCTTCGTTGAGTTTACGTAGAAACGAATTTAATTTTATTGAGCAATTCTCTTGAGTTATGCAAAGAATGAGATTATTATCGGGCCTCAAGCTGTTATTCTTGGCCTAAAGTTGTTATTCTTGGACTCATCTTACGTTTTTGGGGCCATGGGAGTTTGCAGAATTTTTTCCCCCTTAAGTACATGGGCCTCGTGGCTTCTTAGATGTTGGCAAGATACAGTTTCTCAATAGATAGGGACTACTTAAGTTATGGTGTGTAGATGGACATGTCATACTGTATTTGCTGTATTTGTGTGGTGGTGTTTTTAGTGTATGATTTGTGACTATGTGGTGATATTTACCTGTCCAGTGTGGTAGGAGTTACTGGGCAATGCAGTGGTGTGGATTTACAAGACAGTATAGAATTTGTGACTGTCATGTTTGGTCGATGTTTTTTGGGCTGAGAGGAAGAAAGTGTCACTTTCCCCTTGGTAAAGAAGAGAAAGAATAGAAGAAAAGAAAGAAGAGATTGGTCACCGCCATGTTTGGACAAGGTTATGGTGTGCGAGGAAGAGTGTGACATTTTCCCCTTGGCAAAGAAGAGGGAGATGAGAAGAAGAAGTTGAGACGTGCCTGAGTGTAGAAGAGGAAGTGTTTTCCGGTTCTTCTTACAGTTGGTAGTGTGCGCGTGTGTTGTGGATCTTCTCCTGTGTTTGTCTTTGTTTGCGCCACATATCTGAATACAACTCTCGCATCCATACATCACAACTGGAAAGACCATAGCACGAGTTATACGGATCTTGGTTGGCAGACTAATGTCTCTGCTCTTTACTAGGCGGTAAAGCCTCAACGATGGTATTATAAGGCGCATGAAAATCAACAAACTAGCGCCTATGTATAATAAACATTTAAGTGAAAATTTCATTCAAATCGTTTTTCGACGGCAAGCACACATGTTATTTTAGGCCCCTACCTTCACCTTACATTTTACCATTTAGGACACAGCAAATAAAGTGGCAGTTAGATGACGAAGCGCACCTGCCTCGCGTACAAACGCAGATCCTCATGCTGGTGGGCGTCTACTTCTTTGCTTAGGTTCCTAGCGCAAGTGAGGACGAGACCGAGCAACAGCGCAGCTTGAAAAGCTACTAAAATTTAAGTAATGGTGCTGCTCATCAGCGCGTCGCAAATAGCCTAATCATTTTTGCCGGACCTGTATGCTCACTGCGGAACAAAGGACGGTCCCACTGGTCTGAAATAATCATGTCCTCTACCAGCATCTGGCAAACTGGATGAAACTAGACTTAAGTGGTCAAAAAAAAAGGATATTATTTTTAATTAATTAAAGCCTTGCAGGTGTGCACAGCCTGTACGGCGCACTTTATCCCCGGTTTATAAGAGCAGTTTTCGCACTCCCATTATCGTTGAGTGAACCCGGTCCACACGCAAGACCGCGTCTGGAGAGGAAATTGATAATATGCAGAGTGGACTAATGTTGAACGCAATGGCTGTGTAAAAGACCTCTAATTAACTGTGAGGAAATTACGGCGCACATAAAGCACCCGTAATTAGCAGAATCGTCAGCCGAGACCATTTCTGGCGAGCCAATTAATATTATGCAGTGCGGGTTAATGGTAAACGCAATGGCTGTGTAAAAGACCTCGAACTCTGAGGAATAGGCGCATAATGCTCCGGAAACATGCGGCGCACATAAATCCCTCCTAATTAGCAGAATAATCAGCCGAGACCACTTAACTTGCTCCGAACTTAGACAGCTCCGCGGCACAATTTCTGTGTTTAACTGATGTCCCTGGAATTAGAGCTGGTTGAGAAACCGGGAGATAATTCTCTGAGGGTAGATTACTCTCGACGTCTATTTGTATCCTCTACTCCCGCAAAAATTGTCTCTGCTGGGAGCGCACAGACGTTTCACACCACTGCATTTTACTTTTCGTCGCCTACAGAAAATATAACGATATATAAACAGGTTAGGTTGGAAAGAGAAATAAATAATCACAAAAAGGGCAACCTGCCTGGAGGAGCAGTAAGTGCATTATTAATACACAGGGGAAAACGTGTTACTTTAAAAGCCAGAGAAGCTTTTCATGATGTCATTATTCAAACGACTCTTGAAAAGAAACATATTGAGAAGACAGAAATGTTTTATTATCCATTAGTACACGTCTCATGTCTTCCTTCTTTTTACGTTTATTCCTCTGTAGACGTTGGCATTATTGAACTCGTGTTCTAATTATGTTGGGGCGCCTTTGTTACCTCGTCATTTAGTAGTACTGTTGCCTTTATTTTAGAATTTTACCTATGCGTTTTAGGTTTTTGTAGATTTTTTTAGTGTTTCAGTTTCCGTCTTTTCTAAAAGTTTTCCAAACTAAGGTCTATAACATAATGTGAATATATGAATAAATAAATGTGTTGCTTGGAAACTGCTGCAGGAACATTTCAATTTTGTATAGCCTGTAAAGGGTGCTCTTTTGCAACACTACTCTTTATGAGGAGAAGCCCCTTTTCAAAACAAGCAGCAGCGAAGTTAAAATAGATATGTCTTCTACTCTTCCATAGTTTGGTTCTTTAAGAATAATGTGAGAATAATGAAGTAATCTGAATTTCAATTATTTCTGAATCTTACCATTTCTTTTGTTTCGCTGCAACAGTTTTGTTTTTTGCAACTCTAGATGGGGGTCATGAAAAAGCTTTGTATTTGAGCGAAGCCGAAATGATGAAATATTTAGGTTCTCTAATGTCTCCTAGATCTTGTGATTTTGGCCCCAGTTCTGTGTCATTTTCATGAAAAGAACAACTTACACCGTTTTAGGTCTCATATGTTGCAAAGAGAATTTTTCTACTGACATGTTTGATTTGTTTTCTTCTTTTTGCTGTGTAGAAACCTTGTGTAGATTTTATCACCTTCTCCCCTTTAGCTTGCCTTTCGTGCGCCTGCCCTTTCCATAAACTTTTGTTGTTGCGCATGTTTCTTGATTAGTGAACCCCGAATATGAAATTCATGCAACAAAATAGCACCACAGAAAAACGTCTGTCACATTCGTGCCTAATAATTTTGCCTAAGTCTTTGTGTCCTCCGATTTGCGATTCCTTTTTTCGCATCTCTTTAGAAGACTGACGGTGAGCAAAGCTTAAAAAATTGTCGCAAGGATCTAGCTAACAAAAAAGTGCCAACGACAGTGTAGAGCCGGGTGCAAAGAAATAGATTAGATCAATTCTGCATCAAAACCAAGAAAACCTGATATCGACATTTTGATTTGGTATTATTATTCCACTAAAAGGCACTGAAATTTTAAAATACTGGTCTTATGAAATAAACAAAACAGTCGCTGCATAAAAAAGTGAGCAGATGAAAAATGTTATTATCATATAAAATGTTTACATAATACGCTTAAATGTTCAACGTCATGACACGAAGCCCGTAATAATTCGAAGTCATGTGACTACCTATGCTTGCGCATAAATCCTATAGGCACACATGAGCTCCACCTTAAAGGGTATGAAGCAATAGCGGCTCTTCGTTTGCGGCGTCAAGCACTCGGCATTCAAGATCACTTGGAGGTTGATTATTATTCTATCAAATGGCAATCCAAAATGAGTTGCTTCAAACTTTCTAACATTATCTGATATCCTAAAGTAACACAAACAATCGAATAATCAGTAGACGGCCATGTCGACAATCAGTTATCACTTACCATCGCAATACACGTGATTTTTCGCTCAGAGCACCAACTTTGACAAAGGAATTTATTGGGTAATGAGGCTTTTATTGTCTTCTGGTCAGACCGTTGCGATGATGTTTGTCATGGCTGAAATATGTATTGGTTTACATAAAGCAGAGTTTGACTGTTTCCTGTGGCTAAATTATTGTGTAGTATTATGTGTGTAATCGAAAAATTCGTGTTTTTGCATAAGTTGTTATGAAGCGCATGTTAATTCGCATATTTCTCTGATTTTCGGATCAAAAATGCACACATAAAAAAATCAAGGAACTTCAGATGCTGTATCGCATAAAATATTTTTTTGATTGTCGTTCAAAGTAATTTTATTAGCTGCTGTCAGCCAGTCGTGATAAATATCTTAAGATATATGAGAAAACATTTAGAAGGAAGAAGATTTACGATTATGAAGCGCCACAAAGAAAAAACATTTTTATAATCTGTGAACCACAGCTTGATGCGTTGTGTTCATTTGGCACTCTTTGTGAGCTTGTTCACGTTCGTGTACAGTCTTGGAGGAGTTAAACTGTGCCTCCTCCTGATTAACCGAGCTTCCGTTCGATTAATTAGGTTGTCTATATGGGTCTAACCTGGCTTAGGAACACAGGTTAACCAAGCATAAAAGAAATTTCGCTTGCATAACCGGACTTAACCGAACTAAGCCGCAGCCATTTTCAGCCCTTGTGACGGCCTTAAGCAGCCCAGCACGTTATAAGCGCAATGTGTACCCAGTTGTCTTCTTGTCTTCATTGCGTTCTTGGACGTTGCCTAAGCCCATATAAATTATTTTGAAGTCAAACTTCTATCGGCGCTTATTTTATTCCCTTTTATACCTATGTTTAAACCTAAGGAAAAATGTGTTAACTTCCGCCGATAACACAAAGCAATAGATAATGCACTAAGGTTATTTTTAACAATTGAATTCCAAGCACATATTCAAGGTGTGTATATTATTGTAATTTCCACTATAAGAAATTGAGTGTTTCTTGAATGTTTCCGCGTGATTGTTTACCTCATTCTATTTGTTCCTAATTATGTAAGGTAAATATTGACATTTGTGTTTGCAACTGCAAAGCAAGAAGCGTTAGTCACTGAAAAAAAGAGTTCGACGTAATAGAGGCTTTGCCTTGGTTAGTCCCATCATAAACTAACAGCCCCTAGTAAAAACACACTGCCTAGACTTAGCCCCATCATTATATCCATTTTCGGTGTATAGCTCAAGATTTGATCTTGCAACGATTGATGTACGTGTTGAATATCGATGTCTTCGACATGACCATCATAATATACTGTAGCAGAGGCGCCGGAGTCGACCGTCTTCCGTGTGGTTATCTAGGTGGAGGAAGGTCTCAAACACATTGCGAGGCATTCGAACAGCTTGGCATGATCATAGATATGCACACCGTACTAATTACGTGTGCCAGCTTATAAGCAATACCGGATCATGTATCGACGGAGATCATCTCACACATCTTCTACTCAGGAATGGCAATTTGCTGACAAATTGAGATTGTGCGCATTCACGGACTACAAATTTCTGAAGATAAAATTGAACGCTTGCGCAGAAAATGGAGATTGCGTCAGATATAATTTAGATCAAAAATGCTAATGCCGGTATATTTGGACCATTTTTCGAGAAAATGTTTGGTGTGGGCGTCAAGGCACTTTCTTTAGCCATACCGCTATTGGTTTGAAAACGGTGGTTACGCTGACTCATCAGCACAGACAGCGATAATTTCAAATTAAAGAGAAGGAAATAATGATAATGTACGTTTTTCTGCAGTACATTACTCTTCAGGTGCAATGCAAACATCAATCCACAAAGAAAGAGGCCCACAGTCGATTTTTGCTGAGGAGGAAATTACACGAAGTTCTTCCAAGTTTCCATCAAATTAATATGTTAGCGCGAGCCGTCTACTTTCACATGATCATCGGTGCTCTCAACTATACAGCCAGGAAGAACTTTTCGGAGCAATTTTAAGGTTTCTTCGAGAATTAATGTCGTCCTTTCCACTTATTAGACAATAAATTAATCAATGGCTCGCAGTCGCTAGCAAATGCGAAGCCACTTACTAAGGTAACGGGGCAGTAAGGTCGCGTGCTAGAGAACGAAGGCAGTAATTAAAGCCATACTTGGTTAGAGGACGGAAGGGGGAGGGTGTATGCAGGAACGCTTGTAATGAATTTGTATTTATCCTTGCAAAATGTTCTGCGTACTGTGGAACCACAGCCAGCGCCGCGCCGCTCCAAGTGGTGACTCCTGATAGGTTATTATGAGGGTAACTATCTAATGACGTGATGGGCAGCGTGTAGGTGCTCAATGCGGCGTACGTTGCAAATAACAGCCACTATAACAACTACAAAAGTAGCTCTACCATTGAAGCTAAACAGGGTGGTTAGCTCATCAGGACGGTTACGGCCGTTTTATAATGCTTTTATGCAAAAAACGTGATTTAGATAAATAGTAGCACACATTGAAAAACACCCAGTAGAACTTTTTACAAAGTGGTTTTCGTTTCCGTACCATTTAATTTTATTACCATTTCGAAAGGCGAGCTGGCAACATTCAACGCTTTCCACTTCACTGCGGCGCTTCTTGATCGCCCCAGATAATCCGCCTATTTCCTGTCCTGCGCACTGGGAATTGCAAAGCCTCGTATTCTATGAAAGTGTGTTCCATCATGGAGGCCTGTAGCAGTGCTTGTTTAAACTTATTAATTTTATAACTCGCGCGTTTTCATTTCGGTTCCGTTAAAAAAAAATTGTGTGTAATTGTTACATCGCGGGTAATATTTTATCCAATTGTTTCTCAGGTCGTTCTGCAACTTTCTGATTGGCACTGTTTAACATGAAACAAAGTTTGTAAAGGTAGTTTGCTAGTGTTCACTAACCTGCTAACTGCACATAAGAAAACATACATGACAGACTATGCCACATGACGTTGAGAGAAATTAGTATGTTTAATTTGCGTACGGGTCTCTTGTTATTCAAAAACGTGGTTACATTAGAAGGACACCCGTCGTATACTCTCGACTGTATGCCTATATCAATGTGAAATCATCATACATCACATATGTTACAGTGCGCTGTGTCTGCCGTGAACATGACTGATGCTTTTAATTTGTTAACGAGCGTACCATACCACACCTTTCTTGAGGTAACAGCGTGGAACGTGGACGGAAGCACAAGATTAGAAGACGACACCACGAGCTCTAACTTTCAACAACATTTATTTTGGAAAACCCACAACTTCTTATACCCTTACGCCACACTTGCACATCTTAGCATAGTTATAAGTTGGCTATGCTGAGATGTCCAAGTCACTGTACGTGATGTGTGGCGTAAGGGTATAAGAAGGTGTGGGTTTTCCAAAATGAACGTTGTTGAAAGTCAGCGCTCTTTGTGTCGTCTTCTAATCTTGTGCTTCCGTCCACGTTCCGCGCTGTTACCTCAAGATGCATAACCAACATGCCCAAGCTGATATTCTAGCATACCCTTCTGTTATCATTTCTTGCTTGAATGGGTGGCTTTGTGAACTACAGAGGATTATCTTGCTTTGCTGTAGCCATAAAACGGGGAAGCACCTTTTGGAAACGCAACTACAGCCGGTAATATGTTTTGTAAGTGCTTAGATTTATAAGAAAAAATAATAATATGAAGTGTTCGCGTACGGGTCCTGGCAGTGTTGTGACCGTCGTTCGCAAGGTTCTTTTGTCTTCCTCTTTATAATCTTACATTTTTTGTCCTCAGCTGCGATGCAGACTACCAGATGAATAGAATGTGTCATTACAGAGACACATGATGTCTAAGAAAATGTTGACGTCTGGCGTGCCGCGCTTATTCCGTCTTGAGAAAATGTCACTAGAACACGATGAACAAAACAAAGTATCGCTTCTTCACCGGAAAAAGAATATATAGAAGAAATCGATGAGGTGAAGCGGTCAGCTGTCATCGATGGCTGGCGTCAAATATGGCCGAAAGCCTTTTTCCAAAAAACAACGTAATGGCATATGTTTTCTATCTATGGTCACTTTCAATGGAAGCCTTTATTTCAGCGGACAGTACGCCGAAGGTAGCGGTTGCAGGGTGACACAAATCGGTTATAACATATGCTATGTTGATGTAAGGTTATGTCCTTTTACTCTATATTGAGTATACCATCTAGAAAGTAAAGAAAATAAAACTTGATACGAAGCAGTTTTTCCTTAACTTTAGAAAGGCAAAATATATCTTCAGCATGGAGAGCAGGCGTACTTTACATTCACACTTATGCTATCCAAAAGAGATCGCGCGTAAATTATCTAATATTAGGCACACATCTCGGTTTATGTAATGATCGGGCGATTTTAGCAAAGCAAATATGTAGTTTTTTTTTTGTTTTTTTACAGATGTGGGTTGAATGCAAAGTAAAATTCGCCAATACTACGGGTAAAAAATTATTAGAAAGAAGGAAAGTGCATGGAGCAGAAAAATTACTGAAGATATGCGACCAAAAAGGAAATCTAACGTTGGAATAACTGAAATATTATCGAATTGGGGAAAACATGGAAGAAACGGTAACAGTTCATGAAGGCCTAGAATTAACTCAGTGCAATATACAAGTGCGATGTGTTGTGCAAACTGGATGAGCGGTATATGGGATATTTAATTTTGTGCAAAACGCTCATATAGGCAATCGCGTTGTCCTGCATTAGCAATCTACCGACACGCTAATCATTCACCTCTGCCGTGCATATTAAGCTGTTTTTTCTGACTACTTAACAGGGATATACCCGCGTCATACAGCACTGCCACGACATCATTTCCCTTCGCCTTAGGCTATTGCCGCTTCTTAAGAGGCAATTAGGCGGCAAGCAACGGTGCGCTACGTTCTCATACCCTTATCCACACTTCTCTTTCTATAATAGATCACAAATTTCGCCTTTTATTAAGGAAGAGCAGAATGGCCGTCCAATTGTTTCCAGCCATCAAAGAATGAGTTCTTCCTTTTCGTTCCCACATGAACTCATCTACGGACGCCCTTCAGGCAAAAATGGTCGAAAGAAGGGGGGCTCGCAAAAGTTAGTTCTTTTCGATTTTGACAGCCCCATTAAGCATATAAGGTCATGCTAGGAATTCTCGAGCCCAATATTTGGTTTCTTTGCTGGAGGATGCCTAATGGCATCTTTCGTGTTGGAAATTTCGCATTCTTATGACTTCACTTCCCTGTAACACACATCGCAATGCTTAAAAGTGAAGTCACCATGTGGGCTTATCCTTAGCAATGCTTCAGTTATATTTCATAACATTTGTTAGTATAGTCGGATAGCTCGAAATTACTGTAGAATGCATTTTACCTGGCGGATAGTTATTAGATTTAAAAACACCCAGTTCACTGTAGGTCACGATCGAAAGGAAAATAAATTGGCTGCATTAAGTTGCCCACATACACTGTCACGTACGCGCTTGATGAGAAAGCAGCCAAGGTACATAACCGACTCGCTAAATTCTGCATTGTTTCTACTAACCTTCAACCTGTTCTAGTTAAAAGCAGAAGCAAAGCGAGATGAAAAGCGTGCAAGTATGCAGTCAGGACAATTCTGCCGTCAGGTTAAAACGACCTTGATGATTTTCTCTACCTGCCGGCGTTGATTACCTCTGCCGACCATCCTTTTCATTTTTTGCTTTATTAAATTATTCGCTTCCGCCCACCAACTCCCCTTCAGAGTCGCGTTGCTGGCTGACTTACACTGTCATTGTCCAGAAATGAACTGATTGCTGAGTAAATTAAAGGTTGTATGAGGTAAACGGTGAAACAATGCCTGTGCGCAAAGTTTTGTTGACGTGGAATAATAAATAATTAGAGCCAAAAAATCAATTCTGCGTCAAAATAGCCAAGGACGTCGACATAATTTTCAGATATCAAAAAACAGCCACGGACGTCGAAATTGTGCAACATATGTCAAGATTGCTCAAAACATTTCTAAGCTTGAATGTCCGGCCTCGTCCTTGCGTTACAACATCGAAAAGTCGGTCAAAAGTATAACAGCAAACAGTAGTAAAAATAGAGTAAAAACAGCAAAAAGCGAAAAAAAAACCAAAAGAGAAAATGTAGAAATAGTGAATAAGAAAAAAGAAACGAAAAAAGAAATGGAAGCAAATGAGTGGAAAGAGTCGCTAGAAAGGCTTTCGCGTTACCGCACTTAAGAGAGACCTAAGTGCCTACAACAATTTTTTTTCTCTGCTTTGGGTCCTAATATTATCACAAATGAATGATTACAAAGCCTGTAGCTGTCATAAAGAGCAAATTGGCTTTTCACTGTGATTAGTATCTGTTTACTTCAACTAAATAATTCAAGAATTGAAGGTTTTTCTTCAGCAGAGTAGAACTACTTGCACGTACTTTATACGTGCAAAGCCAGTTGGATGATGGTTTTTCTTACCTGCTGTAATGCAGCCGAGGTTGAGGCTTAGAGGGTGCCGAGAGACGACTCTGATGCAGATACTGATGCCGAGGGACACCGTTGTGGATTCGTACAGATAATTTTGACCACCTGAGATTTTAAGGTGCACTGACATCGAATGATACACGGGCACCTTTCGTTTCGGCTCCACCGCATCGCGGCCGCTTTAGTTAAGTTCCTTTACATCTTAATCGCCTTATCTCGTGACGCATTTCGTGCGACTAGAATATCCGACTTCGCCGAAACCCCTATTTTTTTCTTAGAAACGCGTAACGCTGTACTTGATGCGATATTTTGTTTTGTCGTTTCACTTGGTTACAGAAAACAATGAATAAGGCCATTTGAGGCTGAAGGAGGGTATGATTGTCCCACTCATCATTTTGGCGAGTCCCATTAAATTCCAACACGTTCGTGTTGCACACGATACCATACATAGACAGATTTGTAATCCGCTCATTACACACACACGGCCTTGTAGCCACTGCCGAATATCTCAGCGGAAGTGTAGTTTTAAGTTTTATTGGCGCAGGTTTCCAGGTAGTGAACAGAACCACATCAAACATTACTTTTCTAAATATCGGGTATACCCCTCTACCAGCAGAGTGTCAATTTAAGAATTTGAGAAAAAGAAACAACTCTGTACATGATCACATATATTGCATTGTCTTGTACCTTTTCTTTTCGTTCTCTACCCAGTTTCAGCGTATGACCCAAAAGCTGTGATATCTCCTTTCACGTCTCAGATTTCTCTTCTAAACTATACACTCCTCCCCCCCCCCCCCCCCTTCTACTGAGAAGCCCACGATGAAAAAAAATACGTTCCCGGCAACGAGTACCACAAGTTTTGGATAATCAGGCTTGGTGTAAACAACTTCCCACCTGAAAGTGCGCCTGGTGTAAAGTGGACGTAGATGAAATTTTCAACGTGTTCCTAAATTTTTCATTTAACTTATTCCATTGAATCCCCAGAGCAGCGGTAAGAAGTCGAGTCAATAAAAGTAAACAATGGTAGACTGAGCTCACACCTAAGTTTCTCCCATCGTCTTTTCTTTGCTGCTGCCTAATGCATGGTATCGTGCTAACTTGCAATGGCAATAGCTCCGCTGACGAAGGTGTTGCAGTAAACGGCCAGTTAACACCTATGGAGATTGAGGTGTAATGTTGATATTCCAAAGGAGTGTGCAGTTCAAGATTGCACTCTAGTGTGTTATGCCTTGACGACAAATATAATCCCTGCCAAATCCCAATGCAAACATATCAGAGGCGCAATCTATAGTAGATACTTTAAAATGACTTCGATCAATGCCCATTCTAATCGACTGCACCTGGTGCATTTATTGCATGACTACAACATACCGGTTAGTCTCAATGTGTACGGTTGTTGACAACACATTTTCCAAGGCAACCTCTTTCGACGCCAAATGATTCTTCCTCAGTATACCAAAATTCAAGCTGATGTTACATATACAAAAGACGAAGCGCTCACTCGCTATCCCTAGCAGATGCACCCCTTGGGCAAGACCAACGTCCATAAGCAAATGCAACTTTCATTGCGGTAATCTTGGCCGGCACATAAAAAGCGTATTGAAATTAATCTAATAAAGTTTAATTTCGTACCTCAATACTTCAATAGACCATTCATCCTTACCTCAATGGACCTTACATTTCATTGTTCCTCGACAAATTCACCGCGGAGGTTTAAGCTATACCTGACCAAGAACGGCAGACATTCCTTTTTTTAAATAGTAGCCTTGTTTTGTCTCTGTTTCAAGAGATTGGTGACTTGTCTGGAGATAACCTGTTTAATGAAACGTTTTAGTTATTCCACGCAGAAGCCGTTGTATCGGTGCGTACCATCTCGCTGCACCGCGAGGAATGTGAGTAGAGCGCAGCACAAGAGAAATAAAGAGCAGGTCTTCCCTTGAATCGAAAATGGTCACGTGGTGCAGAAGAAGAATGAGCAGGACGAAATGAATTCTACCTACTGTCTTAGGCTTCTGAAGGTACCCCGCCGGGGGGGCGTAGTGGTTACGGCCCTCGACTACTGCTCCCAAGAGCGCGGGATCGAATGCCGGCCTCTGCGGCAGCTTTTCGATGGAGGAAAAAAGCAAGGATCCCGTGTGCTATGCGATGTCAGTGCACGTTAAAAACCCCAGGTGGTCGAAATTTTCAGAGTCCTCCACTACGGCGTCTCTCATAGCTTGGGTTGCTTTGGGACGTTAAACCCCACAAACCAAACAAAGCAGCTTCTGAAGGAAGTGCGGTGCGAGAGGATTTCGAATATTCCCGTTTATCCTCCGTTAGTGACAACGTGAAAATAAGCCATGCAGTTAGTTCAAAACACGTCAGTGCCTAATCTTCTTGCATTATTTTTCAGTCACTGAGCTAAACCAAGCTAGTGGTAATGAAATATTCGTAGTTCGTGTTCACCTGTTTTGTAGCTCTAATCACTTTGCTAAGCTGTTATGGCGACATCAATGCCACAGCCAACTGCTAGCATCCCGATCATGTAGGCCGCATATCGGTCTAGAACAAATAAAAAAATTTCATCCTGTACGCTCTGGGATACAAGGGTGGGTAATGTAAGCGAGGTGGTCTAAGGTATTCGTGCTATTATGTCTTTTTCTCTCTTCGTTCCCTCAGCTCCTCTTTCCTTCATATTTGTTAACGAGAAGGTGAGACAATTACAACGTCCTTTATTCCCAATTAAAGCGTTTGATTCTGTATCCTGCTTACTTTACCTGATATATGCACATGTTGCTATTTCTTGCAGGCGGCGATAAAAGAGGTAGCCTCTATCTTAAATATGCAGATATGAGTTGCCCGAAACAACGCATCGGTGTGCTTCCCAAAAGCATAGAATAAAAGAATGAAGAATGCTAATTTGAAGGAATACTCGAATAATAGGAACCAACATATTTATTCACATGTATATCTCTTGTAACATGTTCGTTCGGGCAAAGTTGCTGAGCGCAATTGGGAGCTGTAAACGCAATGACTTGCGATAAGCTGCCAAGTGCGCTTCATCAGGATCCAGCAACAAGTGTCACTGCATTTCTTCGTAACATATGAAGATCACCACTCATGGGAAACCGCAGGGAATAACTAAACGCCAGCCACGAAAAAAAAAAAAGTGTGAAACCAAGAACACGAAATTGCTCTAGCAGTCAACCCGGTTGACCGTTTCTGGCAACGCCAATAAGCAAGCATGTCATTCTGAAGGAAAACAAAGGCATTGGTGTGAAAAAGTGCATCCCCAAAGCCCTTACCGAAATTCAGCAGCGCCAACCGGAAGTGTAGCGGTCTCAGGGCAGAAGCCGGGACGAGCGAAGACAAAGTGTGGCACTGCAGGTGCACTCCATCACCGGGCGCCGAAAGCATGGCGCACGCGATGTGGAAATACTAGGGTCTTCCTAAACTACGCCGAACACTAGGATGGTGTGGCAGAAGAAGAGAATTCGTTATCAGCTTGCTCGTTTTCCTTGGTATATTTAGTGCTCGGAGAAGGTACAGACAAAGGTTTCTCTGTGACCGACGAATGGCTTTGTGCAAAAATGAAGCTGACGTACCAGTAGGCTTCGTTGTCTTAGTGGTGAGTTTTCTGCCCAAAGCTGAAATAACAAGCAGGCGACGTGTTGTTTCTTTTATTAGTATTGTTGTTTCTGCTGTAAAAATCACCAACAAATAGTGGGGGGTCCGAAAGTGTATTTGGCGTCGAAGGATGCAGCGTTGTTAGTGAAGCTCAGCCAAGAGGATAATCCTCCAAGAGAAACCTGGCTCAGTGCAAGAGTGCGCTTGTACACAATTTATTCGGGGAAGTTTGGCGCTTAGTTTTGAACCAACCATCTGCCGAAGCTGAGGCAAGCCCCCGTACTAAAGCTGAAATGGAAGGAAGCGTAACACACAAGGTAAAATAAACGTACTCACATGCAGTTTCTAATCTAGCCAAAATTTCAAGCACATTCTCGTGATCAGCTTACCTTTCAACATCCTTATTTTCTTACACTCTACTCTTCATATATAGAGTCAAGCTTATCAACTATTGCTCACAGTAATATTTGTACAAAAGAGGTCCTGTAGTACGCGATTGCTGGGACTACGTCTTAGAACAAAGCAATTCGGTTAAAACGAAAAAAAAAAAAGAAACAGTGGGAAACAGTGTAACAAGTTAATTAGCATAAAAGCATTACTTACAAAGCAATGAGCATTTGCAAAAAGTCAATGAGAAGGAAGAAGGTGTATATACGTAGAATCAGCTTTAGTACATAATATAGACAAATTGACGATATAAAAGGGATTATTACTCATTAGGCATAATAATTACGGAGCAAGTTACAATAAACAAGCTTTAGGCCATCTGAGTTGACAGCTGGCCGAAGTGGTGCTATAAAAATATCTCAGAGCCTATGTTCTTGGATTTATTCAAATTTCCTTCTTTTGTTTATCTTTCTTTTTTTTTTACTTTTCGCTGTCTATTTTTGGCGTCAGCGAAATTTGCGATAATAAGGCGGTGAGAAAGGAATAAGTGTCAGTTTTCTCGAGGTCTTTTGTATGGTAAATGCCCAAGTCCTGCAAATTTTCAAAATAAGGCACTTAGGTCTAATCGCTTATGCCCAGTGACGTCCAGAATATTTACGGTGGGCATGACGCGTCTAGATCCCCTACGATAATGCGAGGTTAAAGAAATCATCATTTGCTCGACGTAAAGCGTAACGGTTCTGCTTGAGCCTGTACAGACTCGAGAAGCACAGAACTTGAGGAGCATAGCCTTTGAACTTTAAAAAGTAAACACTTGGTAATTCAAAACAGAATCATCCAGTTACGGTGCTTTCTGCAAGAAATATTTGCCAGAAAATAATAAATAAATATTCAACATGTAGGTCGTTTTCAATTTTAGTGGAATGAAATAGCATTGTTTTAGCAAAGTTTCAGACTAGATGACCTTTAGGGATATTTGTAGTCACACAGCTCGCATTATTGATATCTCGGCTGAGGTGGGAATAGAAAGCAAGTCCTTAGGCAGGAGTAAGAATTCTTGAGTAAAAATTTGGTGCGCCACATTAATTTAGCTCTCGCAATAGGTTTCCAGTTTTCTTAAGCATAGCAACACAGATTTGGGGTAATATGCACCCAGCCTGCTTTCCAAAGCATATTTTTATGTCGCATCCAGCGTACCATTATGACAAGGTGCCACAACCAGAGTAATTTGTTTATATGATGCATATATAATTATGCATATATATTTAAAGCAGCCAAACTGCCCCCTGAAGCGTTTTAGAATTGAAGATATGCCTTTGAAAACGCACATATCCAACATTTATTCTCTACAAACTATAATTTTCTTTAACTTCAACAAAGATTTACTTCCTTCGGTAGAGCATATCGATTGTTTTCGATCGAATTTTTTTATACTTTTCTCACTACAGCCAAAAAAAAACAGCACATCATTGAGCAGTGCTGTGTGCATTTGAGAGTAGCAGAGAACGTCATAATGTTTTGCTAGGTTTGCACGGAGGTCATTAACGAAGACGATTGGCTAAAATTACGCGAGCACCCTGTTTAAGCCCAGATCAGTCACAGCTGCTAGTTTATATTTTTTACTTGTCTCGTTACGACATTGAAGCTTTTTTAACGATACACTGAAGTAGACCTGTCTGACTTCATCATATATGCTCCAGTCCTAGTCAAATGCCTGTTCATATGCCAAGCCATTTCATTTTTTCCGGCGCTATAAATGCTTGCACACAGGAACAGTAAGCCACTGTAAATTTACCAAGTTGCCCAGTGCGTCCATTCTACCATCCATTCCACTTTAAAATCCCCAGTTCCAACTTTTACGGGAAAGATTCGCGTAATGTGATGACGAAAACACTCCATCCTCATTAGGTGGCACGTAGTTTTAACAAGGTCTCTCTAATTATTGGTAATTGAACAAGTTTTCCGTCAGGCTCACTGTAAACATTGCCAACTCGGATAGCGCGAGCTATACGTAAACATGAGAGTGGATGTCTTCTAAAAGACTCCCTTTAACCATGAGACGTAAAGCTGCACAGGGGCATTTCCGGCATGTTGTGTTACAAACTTGCTACGTTCCACCACTTTTATGCCACGATGAAAGCAAGGATTACGCCGGCTTCTCGTTGCCGTATCTTCACAATCTCTTTCACGATCTCTTCAACGGCTCAGATGAGGCTGACGAGAGTACGTCGAGATGTCGTTCCAGGCCAGTTATTGAACCAGCAGCGGTGCAGGGACGTTCTTCTAATTACTCGCTGATTGCCAAGGGCGCGGTTAATTAGCGTCCCCAAACAAAGCTGGCCGGACTACGCGTGCAATTCTACCACGCGTTGTGTTGTGTGTCGTAAAGCAACGGATCTCGGACTCTAGCCCTGGTCTGCGCCGTATGTAGGCGCGTATTCAGCTTATTTATTGCAAGTTTGATACTTGGAGTGTATGATCGTGCCTGCTTGCTCATAATATAACGTCTCTAAGCTCACAGTCCTTTCATCACCTTTGCCTTCCGAATGCTGAAAATGTTTGGCAGTCACTCCATGACGTCTAAACCCTTTTAGCTTAACGTGTTAACAGTTATCAACATGAGGCTTCGTTGCAGCATACTTCGTTTAGTCTGCCGTAAAGGCAACGTTAAAGAAAAAACAATGTGTAAGCCTCGTTCTGTGTAATGAACCAATATGCTCTGTATGTGGAACGTTCTATTCCCAATCACAGCCATGTATTCGATTATCCGCGGGGCCGCGGGGGTTTCTCTCAAGTATTCTCGTCGCTTGGCTTGATTGTTTGAGAAAACAGTAGTGCCACTAGTGCCAATGGTAAAACCTAAAACAAGGTTTGCGCTAGTCATTCCTACAAAGAGCTGACTGGGGCCGAAGCTACCTCCATCTTCCATCTTTCGCACCGTATAATTACGCCCACTCAAGCCTTAAAACATTGCCTGTGTGCTTTGAACGCGACTAAACGACTCCATTGTTTAGTGTCACCATTTGTTTGAATTTCTGGAGATTGTGAGCGCTAAAAATGTATTAACGGTAAGCTTTGTCATGAATATTCCTTTACATGGGAGGGAAAAGAGAAATATTACTCGCCACCCACCTAATTATTCTGGTGGAGCTTGCTGCGTGGATGCAAACCTAATATTTTGTTTGAAAACTTGCGTACAATTGATTGGAGTAGCTAGATCTTCAGCTGCCTTGGCTGTGATAATAATGAGATGTAAGTGCTTTCAAAAATGTAGAACAGCTAACTGCACAAAGCAGGTTTTAGTACAATGCAGGGAAAAACCAAAGCAACTGGGCATTATACAGGGATGTTCATTAAAAGTTATCTGCAAGACATATGGCCCTGTTGGTAACTCCTCTTTGAATTGCATTTCAAAAATCAGTTCAACATGCATGTTCTTTCTCGATTTTAATTCTGACCTTTGCCCTTTAGCGCTTTGTCAAAACAAATGAGCCTCTGAATTCTAGAAATGAGAAGCTACGGTACTAAAGCGCTTCTGAAATATTTCCAAATGTCTACCGCGACATGAAAGAAATGCACAAGAACTTTGAATGTCCAAGTTCTTTAAGTCGTTAAAGTAGAAAAATAAAATGCAAAAGAGTTTTTGAGTTCCCGAATATTTTATTTGTCATTGTGTGCAAAACAGCGGCCACAGATCTCATCAAACCGACATAACATATTTTTAGTTTGGTCTGTTCTTTCATTTCGTTATTTCGCGCCATCTAAGACGTCAGCGTTGTTTGCACCACACTTTGTAGAAAGACGATAAGTCACGCATTTTCGTCATTGCTGACTGCGCACGTATGAGCCTCCTATTTGTGCGGTTCTCAGCCGGTTAAGCTCTCGCGATTAGCCTGCTTTAACTACTGCGCGTGCTACGTGTTTCCTCCTAATCCGTATACCTCCACTTCAAATAGAATAATCACTTTAGAGCAGTAGCCCTTGCCAGCTCGTTTCCCACTTTTACGTCATTGGAATCAACACAAACGCCGAGGTCCAAGGTTTATACCCTGTCAGCGCGTCAAGGTGCTTTGATTGAGGGGCTATTGGGCGTGTTGATGTTGTGACAGGAGCGCCGCCTGTAGGCGGCTCTTTCGGCGTACCTGAAAGCACTCTGAGAGGCTACTGCGCTGGGTTCTGCAGGGTGAATTTATTAAAAAGCTGGCGAGGCTGTACACACAAGGCACAGCGCCCAAGACAACGCGGGTTACAAGTACGTGCATTCAAAAATCCTACAGAAGCCTAATAGTTTAAGCAAGAGCATTATAAAAATTCACCTCTGATCACCACTAACGCTCAGACATGCGTGTTGCGGTATTGTTAGCCCCAAATGAGTGCTTTCTATTGTTCGAAGCAGTGGTTGGTTCTGGCGACGAATATGAACGGTCTTACGTGAAGGTAACTAGAGGTAACTTTAGTATAACGCAGCAACAACGCAAAAAATTTTACCCGATGTCTTCTGCGTCATAATTCACTATACGTAGTTGCAAATTGCAAAGTGCAGCTAGAACTTAATTCGAGATTACAAGGTGCCCTTTTATTCTTATTCAGTACACCCTGCGGCGCCAAAGCATTAATGCACCATTTTCAAGCGACGAGCAGTGTGCTCCTGATAAAATTTATCATTTGTTTTTGTTTTTTTTTAGTGGGGGGGGGGGGGGGGTCGGAAATTAAAATAAAAGTTACATTCCGGCTTTGGAGATCTCTCCACGTGTCTCTGCGATGCCTGCCTGGGCTGACTTCTTTTTCCCTAAGGATAATATGGTTAACTATTTGCCTATTTTCGACTTAATACTAGTCCTGCTGGCGAGGCATTTTAGAAACGGTGTGTTAACATTTTTCACTAGCTTCTGTCACTGAAGTCTTTAAGAAATCAGTGCATATTCTGCATGTTTCGTACATAATGCATATAATGATTTGAAAAATACTCGTTACCGTTAACGCTGCCTGGCTGCAAAAGCATTATAAAAATTCATCTCTGATCACAACTAACGCTAAGAAATTCAGAAACGCTAAGAAATGCGGAGGCCTTGTCAATTTTCGGGATCAAAGTGCAACCAGACGTGTAGAAGTGCCAAATATACATTTCTGTAGATAGAAATCTCCCGCTTCAAAAGTATAGCATCATTTCAAACGCTCTTCGGTTACGGTTCAGTGCAACTTTCCATCTTATACGCTAGAAACTTCCCAGCTGCGAAGCGCAGGAAGCATCGAAGTTCGCCGAAACAACACGCCTAAACCGTGCCGTCCGAAGTTGAACTTTTGACATTCCCAGCATGTAGGCAGCTGTTTGCACAAGAGATAGACGTCGATAAAATACGCCCTTTATATGCGGAACGCGTCGTTGAGCACTGGAGCGCAATATCTCAAGGAAACGGGAAAACTAAAAGAGAAAAAAAAAAATAGGCACCAGGTGACGAAAGAGGCTTCTTCTGGGTAAACTTCTGGGGAAGCACGTTCCAGAAGAGCTGATCTTCGAACTGTAAGTACGCGCCGTAGGGCGGAGAGGGCTGCCTGATCTACCCTTCGAGGAGGCTTAGCCCACCTCCATTAAAGCGAAAAATTTCGCAAGTTGGTGTTGGAAACTCTTTGATGCTGTCCATTTCATCACACGCTTTGAGATCACAGAGCCCACTGGCCTTTCCATTCTGCTGCCTGTAGATTACTGGAAAAAGACAGCGAAACCAGTCTGCTCTGCTAGACGTTTTGGTAGCGGCTAGTTAAACGTTGCTTGGGGGTTGTTATTTAGGCAGAAAAGGAAAAGCTGCAATTTGTTGTTAAGAAGTATAATACATGCACGGTGGCATATCCACTGCAAACAGTTGATTAGCTAAGGGCTCAAAAAATGTAAGGTCTTGTGGAAATCTCTTTCGACAGCTTGCTATCCTCGCCATCTCTGAACAACCAGCGACAGTCATTTATTGCTCGAAATTAAGACTAAGTTGTTTAAATACGGACACGAGCGGGCATTCAGGACAAAATAGTAGCCTTCTTTGCAGTCGTAACTTGAAGCATTATTGGAAAAGAACTAGCAAGAGCTGCTAATTTGGGGTATGCCACAAAAATGCGGGCGTTGGGCGCCTTCCTTACGTGACGGGTAAAGCAGTTCAGGTCACAGTCCCGTAAGTTTCGGTTCAGCTGAAACAAGTACGCGCTCGTCCGTGCGGTTTCCATATCTTTGTCTTACGTCCCTTCGCGCTGTGTTTTTACCCAAAATGAAGCTTAACAATCGCAACCAAGCCAAACACACCTATCGCTCAGAACCTAGGTTTAGACGTGTTAAACCTCCATAATTTTTAATACAGAGGCATAAGAAAGAGTCCTTAGGCTCACCGCAACACGTTCATTACTACGACGTGCACATGCGAGGCTGCCTTATAATATAACACTTCTGATTCGAATGCAGGGCGCAACTGATTTTAGGGGAGTACATAATATAGGAGGTTCGGGAAGAACTGTGTTCAAACACTTGACAACCCGACGATCCGACCGCGATATACTGAGAACTCCTTGGAAAGAAAAAAGAAAATGCTAATGTATTTTATTTTAAAATTTCTTGTTTCTGATGAGGAAAAATACATAATCAGAAACACAACGAAAAGGACTGCAATCTTAACGCCAGTTACATAACATAACACAGCCTGGTTGGCGGACCCACGCATTGAGCTTGCGTGACCTCGATGCCACATAGACATCCCTTGCCGACACACGCTCATTACATATCTTGCTCTATGGACATGTGTTTAAGTGCTCCTATAATTATTCTCGATCCGCTAAATCATCACCAGTTAGCCTCATCTTAGCGACTAATAAATAACGTCAGTCTGCCGAAGGAACAAGAACGGCTTGCCGTACATCTAGCGACTGCTATTTAATAATGGAAATCAACCGACTGTTATTATCATTCCTGCAAGCATCTGTCGATCGAGGCAGAGAGCATGGCAATCGCTTCATGAGCGGCCTTTTGAATCAGCGTCTCCGGAAGCTGCTCGGAGAAAGATGACCGCTCACGGCGCCTTCCTTTTTCGGCGAGATGGATGGTAGGCTTAGGGCTGTTATCCAACAACACGACTATAAGAAAGGCATTATCCGGGTCAAGGTCACTGCCCTATATACACTTTGCGCTTTCGCGTGTTGGTGGAAACAGTGAGACCGGTGAACTGCTATTCGTACTCGGCGCTTGAAGCTTATTTTTAAACACTTCTCCTTCTTTTTATGAGGCATTCATAATGTTCTGAGCGCGAAAGGCCATTTCTACCCGACTTCGCAATTCAAGGCTGCGGCGTTCGATTGCGGGGTGCTTTATGGCGAGTTCACCGCCATCTGCGGATTTGTACATCGATTGAAACTCTGCAACTCTATTCACGAGCACACTTATGAGTACGTTTATTGACCTTGTTAGTCAAACGCGGTTTATTTTAACTTGCAACTATGATCTTTTTTGAAATTTTCAAATAGGTTTTAGGCTTTTGTTTGTTACCTGTGATACACAAGTGACGGCGCCTTATCTATATTCATTTGCTCCTTCGCTCGTTGAAGAGTTAGTGTTGTTATTCACTCAATTGTTGACCACACTATTATCACCACATGCACTTTATTTATGCGCACAATATGAGAATTATATCGGTTCAAAATTGTTTCCCATTTAAGAAATGAAAGCTAGGACGCTCAGAGCTTCCAGGCTTTCAGACAACTTGAAGTGCTCTCCCGACCAATTTGTCTTCTTGATTCCCGGCTCGTTAAGCTGGCCGCTTTGAGCAAAAAAAAAAAAAAAGCGTTTTCACCACGTTGTTTCTTCTAATATTCTATTTATTTTCCTTTTTACAAACGGACCTAGCCGCTAGATTTAATGCACTCAAACTCGCGCATAGTACGTGTCGCCTGAAGCCCTTTACCTCCAGGACCATGCAAGGAGAGGAAAGCCCTAGCAACAGCTTGGGCATCCGGCCTTGTTCGTCTATTAAACCGTCCGAGTTTTATATCTCGCTGTATGTGCGTGGGCCGAGAAAGAGGAAGCTGCTGAACGAGGGCGAGGCGAAATTGCGAAATAGAGTTTGCCTCCGCACTACGCTATAATCCCTCCGGTGAATTTTTTGGAGGGCTGCATCCTCTAACTGAAGCCGTTTATTCATGCATCGGTTTAGGTGAAACGCGATCTACGGTTCATTTATGCGTATGGGAGGATGCGCGCGAGAAAGAACGGGCTCTGGAAACGGGATACCCCATCTGGACCGTCCATTATTTTCTGCCAGTTTCGGAGATTCGTAAAGAGATATTTGTGACTCTGCAGAGATTGCCTCTTGGTGGCGTGATGCAACTGAATGCCTTCGTTTCATGCTATGCGATATTACCGTAGACCGCATAGAGCTGCTGGAGCTGCCCGTACAGAACGACCCGAGATACAAAGTAAAAAATGACGCGAATTCGATCGAATTGTATTCGAATAATACATATTATACACAAAATATCAAGACACAGCTGAGATGTGAATCATTTTAGTACGTTGTTCGGTGAGATCGAAATCGGGAGCTGTGCTGAGGCTAGCAGCGTCGCTGCCCCTAATGGCATTGGCGATGGCATTCCTCCTAGTGCGAAACCTGAGGAGAAAATCTGAACAGACAGAACACTGCGCCACTACGTTACTTTGAAAACCACCCTTTACCACAAGGTAATATTGTTAAGGATTGTAAAGTGGCAGTATGACTATTCCAGCTAGAGGGATGTTAAAAAAGAATTTTTAATCCAGGCACTACTTTACTTTGTTAGTGGGAGGTATACTGAAAAACTAATTCAACTCTTATTTAATACTCTCGCTATGAGGCGTTACGTAAGAAGCCAATAAAATTACGGAAACAACTTAACCACTTGATAAAGCACGGTAATTACACCTATGTTTGCCATTCAATGTTGGTAACGTAGAGTTAGAAAATGTATCAGATGGGAGATGACTGCGGCAACGTCGTATGCAAAGCCGTTCCATTACGAGGGTCCGAGAGGAAGGAATGCAGTGACGAACGGTATATACGGTGTATGTAGCCAGAACATTTCTATTACCCTCTTTTTCGCGCCACACAGCGGAATCAAGTTAGTCTACGCCCTAACGGCAAGAGATAAGTTGCGAAGGAAGTTTTTAAAGCAGCAGAATCAGAATCTGCTAGAACGGCGTGTCTGATGACATATTTGTAAGACATGCAGTGCTCACCAGCTGACTGCTATCATTGACGGAGACCGAAAAAGAAACTATTCTATCGGCTTCTGTTATTGAACTGCCTAGCCCCTTCTTGGACAGTCATAGACGGTGTGACAATTTTTAAACCGAGCACTTTTATGCAGTCGGGCACAGAAATTTTCCAAGGTCGCGTTATAGGCATATTTCAGAGCTGGCATTATAGACCAGTGATTGCAAATATGAAAGAAGCTATTGCTTAAATATTTTTTTCTTTTCGTATTACAGGTAAATTCCTTGCTCGACAAGACCCAGTGGTCAACTGCCACTGATTACCACGGACAGGCTCTCCTCGCCGGCGCCCGAGGTTTGCCCATTGCCACAGAGCCGGGGTGACTGACCAACTACCCCGAACACCTCTGACAGTCGCAGTTACCAAGTTACCTAGTGGTTGTGAAAGCGCGACTGTTTGCAGACCTTGGTTTGGTTAGAGTGTTGTGTCTTCGTGTATGTGTTTAGGATACATGTGTTGACTTTGCAGTGCAACTTTTTGTGCACGAACTAAACTGTGGCCCGCCAACGATTTGCGTTCGTCGTAGAGGACATAACGACCGTGTAAAGCCGAAAGGATTACTTGAAGTCTTAAGGGATCACTGAATCTACAAGGTTTCTTCCTAACAGAAGGTGAGAAAGTTTTTCCGCTCTCTTAGCAGGTGATGCTGTGTTTCGATATTCATTTTATTTCTTTGCGTGTGGGAACAGCAATGTGCTAAAAGCCGGTGGGTAAGATATGCTCAATGTAGCGGATGGATATATTTTGTTTATTGCAATTGATGAACTTTAACGAGATGGTATGTGCCAATAACTTCTGTGGACCATCCCGGCTCGAGCGCGAGTTCGGCGGGAAGTTAACACATACTTTTCCCGAGAAGCAATACATAAATTTGGATAGAGGAAATTCTCGCGTAAGGAAAACCAATATCTTCTCTCTTGGTTCTTTAGCGGGTCATGTTTTTTCAGGAAGGTGATTGGTGGTGTAAGAGCATCGCGAGATATAGCAGCAATATTTGACCAAACCCTCGTACCATGTAATATTAAGTTGAAGCTAAACATTAGTACTGAAAGCACTTTTTCCACCTGCGTAAAATGTGCCTTATGTCCAGGTTTTTCGTTTGCTTCGTCCTTTGTTCGAGTACATCTCTTAATCAATCCTGCTTGTGATTGATCGGTCGATTCAACGTGACATCAAGAATTCTTCAGCCATCTCATCTTAGTATGATCCTTTTTGAGCGATGCTTGTCTGTTATATATTCGGTAGTAACGATAATGATCCGACAATTACATCAAGGACTCGACTGATAATGAAAAAAGCGCGTTGAGTTTTTCTTCTGAAACGCATTGAGGTATTAAATGACAACATTCCTCCGCTCTAGTCTTTTCTTATTCAGCCTCTCATGTGTGGTTTATATAGGAGTAACATCAACATCAAGAACAGTAGTATTTGAACATCCGCGATGCATAACACAAGGAAGCTGAGAATGATCCGGTGGTAAATGATGATTGTAATAGAAATTAAAACTATTTTATATAGGATGTGATTAATACTGATAAAACCTCTCAAAGGCATATATATTAGGGACAGAGTAGTTTAGCTCTCAAAATGACCATATTGAATGTTGAACGTCGGTAATTAGCAGGCTTGCGGACGATCAAAAAAGATAAAGGTAGACAGCTGAAGTAGCTCTTTGGAAAAACCTGTCGACAGAGACAGCTGAGAAGCCGACACCGTTAACCATCACTAGAAATAGCCAATAAACGAAGACAAGATCGGAAACGCAACGAGGAAGCACAACGCTGGAAATAGAAAAAAAAAAAAAAACATTGATTATTAATCTTTTCTTCACAGTCCCTTCACTATGTCGCTATGTACTGCACTTCTTCGGGCAGCTTGCTCGCAACATACTCATCAGTCTGTCGTCTAATGCAATATGTCTCTTCTGATAGCTCCATTCCTACAATGCCTGTTGTTCACCTAGTTTCTGCTGCTTCTGCTACCCCTTCAAGAAGACAGCAAGAAAAGCGCTGGCCAGAATAAGAAGACCGGCTCTTCCTTCCGGGTTTCTCGTTTATTTCCCATTTGCGCGCTGACGTCGCACCTACTAATTACAAACGCAGCCGTCTGCCGTTTTCGATACTACCAGATGCGTCTGATGTTATTGCATGGTCATTTGTCAATAGGTAGAACGAAGCTGTCTGCTTTCATCGAAGTAATGAATCGCGTCCGGAAGAAGGAGGTTCAGTATGTACCACTTGTCGAACCACGCGTTTCTTGCGTCGCTCAGGAATTCTCATACGAGCCTGTAATGCCAGCAAGTGCGACATCGACATCGTTGCACTTTTGGTGCTCGCTATCATCATCATCATCAATACGTTTTATTTCCACCGAAATGAGACTCCTTTTTGGACCCCCCCCCCCCCCCCCTCGGCACGCAGGCCTAAGGGAGCTCGCTATATTGCGGGTTGATGTCGTCAGTAATATGCGTGCACCAATAAGACATCAATGAGGTCTTTGAGTTCTTAGGTGCTCGATAAGCAACATTGCTGGCCTAAATTCATTTATCCTTCAGGACACTCCATCTTGAAGGGCGGCTTCTCAGCTCAATCAAAAACATATATATATATATATATATATATATATATATATATATATATATATATATATATATATATATATATATATATATATATATATATATATATATATATATTATGTGTACGGGGGCAGTATTCAGAAACAGAATAATAAATAGTTAAAGTTCAGCTGATGATACCAAAGCTCGGTTTTAGAAAACTCTGGACATACGAGGCTGGAAGCAAGCAGGAAAATATAGTCAACTAACGCGAATTAGTATCATAATTTATATCAGTAACAATAAATTAGCGTGGGCAGAGATCCAGGTAATGCAATAAGTAAAGCGGATAATCGATGATTTCTTGAGGTTACGATGGCAGTTATTTGGGGTTGCATACAGCGACTGCAGTTTGCAGTTTGCTCCTGTACCGATTAATGAGACTTCAATCCTGCCACGAACGTAGGTGAGGTGATAATGATGGTGCTCGTTGAGTACGAATGATGGTTATTAATAGGGTAAAATGATGGTGAATATTGGGACGCGAACGGACCTGACTTTGAGTTATCGATTTCATTGCGCCCGAGCGATTTGCTTATGTGCCTCATATATTAATAATAATAATTGCTTCACAGGAAAGGAAAGGCACAGTATCTTTCACACTTGCTTCGTGGACACCTGAACCGCGTCATAAGAGAATGGAGGAAGATGGAGTGAAAGTGGATAGAGAGAAAGTGGAGCTGTAGTGGAGGGCTGCGGAGTAGTTTCGGCCACCTGGGGATCTTTAACGTGCGCTGACATCGCACAGCATACGGACGCCACTTCGTTTCGTCTCCATCGAAAGGCAGCCGC
Organism: Amblyomma maculatum; assembly: GCF_055883805.1. Lineage (NCBI taxonomy): Eukaryota > Metazoa > Arthropoda > Arachnida > Ixodida > Ixodidae > Amblyomma > Amblyomma maculatum. The sequence goes on along the minus strand of NC_139351.1, from coordinate 87,270,977 downwards.
CGGGGTCGGGTTCGAACCCGGGAACTCCGGCACATATCTACATGCCGAATTTCATATCCAAAACAATTCGGGCTCCCGTGTTAAAGGAATAATCGATGCATCTTATAATCGCAAATATTATCAGCGATAGCAGGGCACAGTACTATCTAAATATGGTGCGTAATGGCGAAGGAACTGCACTTAATCACGCTTGCACTCGCAAGACATTAACGGCTACTTTATTATAGAAGCTTGTTCAACAAAACATGGAAGCTGGTATGAAGCCTTTTTATGAGTGTACTAGTTACGGTACCACAGAAAACCGAAGGCGCCAATGTATACGGCATGGTTTGATTAAACATAGTAGTGTGTGGCTCGTTGCGGTATGGTTCGGTATGGTAAGGTACGGCACGGTGTCTTAACGTATAGGATATGGTGTGATCATATTGGGTGTGGTGTAGTGTAGTGCGCTGCGGTGCGGAGTTACGTGGCGTAGAGAGCGATAGACGGCAATGATTTCAACCGCCTCCACCTTTAACGTATGTTGACGACGTACAGCACACGGGCGGCGCCATTTTTGCTTCTCCTATTGAAAGCCTACCTCAGTGATCGGGATGGGATCCGGTTACCTTTGCTCGGTTGTAGATCGCCACGCTTGCCGTGAAACGCAGTTTTAGACGGAACGCGTCAGCCTTAGAAGAAGGTGAGTGGAAGTTGCATAATTCAACACCGTCAGAGTACCGATGAGGAAGCAGCGGAACGCGCGAAACCTTGCCGGCGAACGCATCTACCTACCTACTAACCAAGCGTGCTGACCTGAGTCCAGAAGCCTGCAATGGTGGAAACTGAAGGTTAGTCGAAGGAGGCGTTATCCAGAGATGCTCTACGCGTGCTCTCCGAAAAGCACTAGTGATTGAACTACCGTGTTTTGTGCATTTTTGCATCTAACAAAAGACAGGCTACGATGTGCGCAAACGTTGTTTGCAGCATTCGAGATGGCCTCTGTGCCACTGCTTCCTTTCGGAAGCTTCGAAAAGGAAGCGAGATTACCCACGGGAAAAGGCAAGGGAATTCTATCAGCGACTTTGCTTAGGGCGTGGAACACACACAGGGGCCTTGATTCTTGCCAACCGCTGCAGAATAATCAACAAGAGCATTGTACGGATAGCCCGTTCATGGAAGCAAAATGGATGCATGGTCTCTCGCTTTCTTTCTGCTGGCTAAACTTAGGAGAAGAAATGGCACGTTATTTAGCATAGCGAAGTGTGGACCTTAGCGCAGTGGAGCTGTGGAAAGCTCGCATCAGCCTGTGTTGTCCTTAGCTCAAATTGTCAAAAACTACCAAAAAGACAGTAAATACAGTTAATGACAGTATATCGTGAAGTAGCAGGGCGCTATGACAGGATCGTGTTTGCTGTGCGTCAATCTTTAAACGTTAATTTGCTGTGTTTTTTAGGCTGACATGCTTTCACACACATTGCATGTGTACTGCAGCACAAAGGTTCCGAAAGCACTGCATAATCTGGAGGGGAGAAGTGCGAAAGCCTGACCGTTGCTGCTGCGACGGTACATCGCGCGCCCCTTGTCGAACACAAAAAAAGAGGGTTCCGTTGAACGCATCACAGTTCAGAGGCGTTCAGTAATTGGTTTGCAGGAAAGAAAAGGCGCAATATCTCTCACGCACATTTCTATGGGCACCTGAAGTTCCTCGGAAAGGTCAAAGGTCAAATCTGCTTCAGTGTTCGAGTTTTTGCGAGAATGCGGGCCTTGGTTAGACGTTTATGCGGAGGTGAGAGCAGAGTCTTTCTAGTCTATAATAATTTCCAATGTCGTGGCATTCCGTTCTTCGATCGTCTGCACTTCGTACAAGCGCTTATCCACATCGCGAGTTGGAGAAGTGAGCCGGAACCCAAATATGTTCCACGTTTTAGTACAACAGCACTACTACCCGCATTCTCGCAAAAACGCGAACATTAAAGGCGATTTGACCTTTAACCTTTCCGAGGGAGTTCAGATGCCCAGAGAAATGTGCGTGACAGATGATGCGCCGCCTGTGGGATATCTGTTTTCTGAAATGCACTGTCAGTAAAAAAGCTGCTCCTGTGTTCGAGTGGCAATTTTGCTCGAAATATATTTCTGTCTATAAATGTTCCAATTAGGTGTACAAAATGGTTTCGACGCAGTGCTATATATTTACCCAGTAGGACAGTGGGTCATTTTCATTGGGCACGTTTTGTGTTACGTGCGCTTCTGTTCGTTTGTTGTTATATATAGCAATCATACTGATTGTTAGGATATTCGTGATTGTAAAATATGATGTATTTTGGGGTTATTTTTTGGTCCGAAATCGTTGCTCTGTACTCAGTGGAGTACGGGCCTCTCTGGCATATAGTGCCCTGCAGTACTAGCGGAAGTGATATTTAAGAAGCCCGTGCTCTTGATGGGCCACTTTCCCTCCCAAGTTGCCGTCGAGCGCGGCGTTCCTTTACGCCAAATAGTATTAATGATTCCGGGTAATCTTAGACGCTTACCTGCCATTTTTTGGTGCGACTTTACCAAAGCCGATGAAAGAATGTAAACGACGGCATCCGAGCAGAGGGTGAATGAATGGAAGTTTAGCAAGTAAACAAACATGATACTGAAATGGTGCCGTTGAACAAACGCAGTGGTCAATGCAGCTCATCTGCGGTGCGACTTTCTTGAAGCGATAGCATCAGTACACGACGTAAAGCTATGCAAGTTCTCCGTGTGCTTCCGATGACCTTATACCAGATTCTAGGGCAAGTTGGAACCTAAGCAACAACCACCTTGAGTAGCTATGTTCCCACGAAAGGTAAAGGTAAGCGTCGATATCAAAGGTAACGGTCAAATGACGTGGCGAGGGAGGCTGACGTGAATAATAGCTGACGTGAATCTCTGATATATACAGAGTGGGGCCGCCCACCTCGGCTGGAGCCATTGCTTCACACTGGTTTTAACCAAATGCAAACCACAGCCAATATTGTTTTCATGCCCTGTGCTCGAATCTCAATAACGGCGTAGTTTTATTGCGAAAGTAAAACTACTCGCACTTTCAAGCCTTCACGTGACCCGGCCGCACTTACGTCTTACCCACGTGATGCTGTGACGTCACACCCCACGTGACACACGGGCTGGCAGGAGCTGCCAACTTGGGTCTCTCGTTTCACATGGGATGGTTATGTCAGAATCAGCCTGCTAGGACCATGGCATTCACGTTACCCCTAGAGACCACTAGGACCCGTTCATAATGGGTTGGTTCAAGCGGGGCTTTATATGTGGGCTGAGGAAGAAGAAAAAGGGAAGAAGAAGAACGCTCGGTCACTCGCGGCTAATGCTTTCGCTCAATATTTTGTTCAGCAGCGTTGAACCCTTGTAATTTATTTTTTTCCATTGGCACTCGAAAAGGTGAAATGTCATCCAACGTATGCATTTTTTGGCGAGGATGCGGTTAGCAGGGGTACTACACAAACGAAATTCTGATACTTTCACGCACGTTCTCCGCCTGTCTCAAAGTTGCAGCCAAAGTGGCCATTCGGGGGATTCGGTTCTGCACGCACAAATTATCAAGAAATTCGAAATTATTGCCTAAGTACAAAATAAAAAAGCAAAAATATTGAATGAATCTTTGCATCGCTGTTTGCTTAATAAAGGCGCTTTCGTCTTTCTGGGCGCTTTTGAGACACATTTAGCGATAATACGTACCATCTACGTTTTCCTTTACGATGCTGCTGGCACACTTGGTCACTGTATATCCTCTTTCCTTTTTTACTGTTGAGAAATGTATGAATTGCGTTGCATGTGTGGGAAGCTAATATTTATAATATTCATTTAGGTTGTTCACAAAACAAGTGAGTTTCTTTGCGTATATGGTATTTTGCTGCCTTGCCAGACGCCGCACGTGACTCTGTGCCATAGATGAAAGTGATTACGACAGCATGGTTGTTGTTGTGGCTGTAGGAAGAACAAAAAAATTACCGACGATTACGTTACTTCCTAATGCGAAATTTGAGCGCAGCAAATAAGCTGTTTCACTTTTTCGATAGATTGAGGCAAGGAAATCGAGCAACACATGTATGCGCTATCACAGAATTTTTTTTTTATTTTTCACACGTACTCCTTTAACAAAGACTCCCTTCTCGGCGGCGGCGATGAGCTTCTGCTTCAGCCTCGCTTACACCTGGTTGCTCTCGACGGTGGCGATGAGCCTCCGCTTCGGCGGTGCGAACGGCAGGGTCTTCTCGACGGCGGCGATGAGCTTCTGCTTCAGCCTCCCTTGGTTGGTTGGTTGGTTGGTTCATAGTAAAGGAAAGGCGCAGTATCTGTCACACTTGCTCTGTGGACACCTGAACCGCGCCGTAAGGGAAGGGATGAAGGTGGGAGTGAAAGTGGATAGAGAGAAAGGGGAGCCGTAGTGGAGGGCTACGGAGTAATTTCGACCACCTGGGGATCTTTAACGTGCGCTGACATCGCACAGAACACGGACGCCACTTCGTTTCGCCTCCACCGAAACGCAGCCGCCGCGGTCGGGTTCGAACCCGGGAACTCCGGCACAGTAGTCGGGTGTCTTACCACTGCACCACCACAGCGGGCTTACTGCTCTAGATTCTGGCGGGGACGGCGCTGGGCCTCTGCTCTGGCAGCTCGTTTAGCAGTAGCAGCAGCAGACGGAGGACTTCCACCGGTCGTCTAGCTCATGGCTCAGAAAAAACTGGCAGATAATTTCGCAGTGGTGAACGGCAGCGGCAATTTCGGATCGGGCGGTGCACATATACAGATCCGCCGCCACCGATCTGGCTCTCTGATTGCCACCGCACAGGGGTTGCATTGGAGGAGGAGCGAAGAAAGGAATTAAGTTCGAGCCGGCGCTTTGACAACCGGAGACTCACAGGAAGAGGGGGAAGGGGGGCGGCGTGTACACCCAGCGGCAAACGATGGGGGCAGAAGCGCGCGCAGCAAGCGGACAACGCGATAAAGGGAGGAGGGAAGAGTTAGCAGCGACTGACTGATGCTGCTGACGCCGATAGTGAGTCAACCCCAGCTGCGGAGTTGGTTTCAGGGACAACGCCGCCGATGCCGACGCAAACAATATGATACCCTCGCTTCCGCAGCGCCAAGAACCAGGTCTAGCCGTGGGAAGGTCGTCACGTATTTGTCGACGTGCCGGGGCCTACGTGATATAATAGGCGCGTCGGCCACTGAAGAGCACCCTATCCGCCACACAGGAACAGGGGGGGGGGACCCTCCCCTCCTCTTTCTGCATGGCGGCGACGGTGTTCTATGCAGTCACGTTATCTTGACTCTCTAGCGGCGTCAGCGGCATCCAGCGGTATCGGTCGGTCGCTGCTAGTGCTGGGGGATGAAAGGGGGGCGGAGCTGGTTACGAGGCCGACGCCGACGCGAAACCCAGGAACGGACGCCAAAGAGCTGCGCTCTAAAAGAAAATGCACGGGCCTGCTACTGGCTCTGTAGCTGAGCCACCTCCGCTGCCTGTTGTGGCTGTAGGAAGAAGGAAAAGAAAATGCACGGGCCTGCTACTGGCTCTGTAGCTGAGCCACCTCCGCTGACTCGTGCAGACAGAAGAGAAAATAGAGAAGAAAGAAAAGAAAGAGAGAGAGAAAGACGCGCGCCGCAACAACAGCCGTCGTTCACAACCGAAACGGGGGCGGGTGCAATGACGACTTACAACAGATAAAAATTTTGTGGCCGGCTAGCCCCCGCCGCAAGCGGCGGTGACCCACCTGCCCCATCCCCATCAAGGGAATACTCTCTCGTGCGGACAGAAGAGAAAATAAACAAGAAAGAAAAGGAAGAGGGAGAGAAAGACGCACGCCGCAACAACAGCCGTCGTCTACCACCGAAACGGGGGCGGGTGCAATGACGGCCTACAACAGACAAAAATGTTGTGGCAGGCTAGCCCCCGCCGCAAGCGGCGGTGACCCACCTGCCCCATCCCCATCAAGGGAATACTCTCTCGTGCGGACAGAAGAGGAAATAAAGAAAAAGAAGAGGGAGAGGGAGAGAAAGACGCGCGCCGCAACAACAGCCGTCGTCCACCACCGAAACGGGGGCGGGTGCAATGACGGCCTACAACAGATAAGAATGTTGTGGCAGGCTAGCCCCCGCCGCAAGCGGCGGTGACCCACCTGCCCCATCCCCATCAAGGGAATACTCTCTCGTGCGGACAGAAGAGGAAATAAAGAAAGAAAAAGAAGAGGGAGAGGGAGAGAAAGACGCGCGCCGCAACAACAGCCGTCGTCCACCACCGAAACGGGGGCGGGTGCAATGACGGCCTACAACAGATAAGAATGTTGTGGCAGGCTAGCCCCCGCCGCAAGCGGCGGTGACCCACCTGCCCCATCCCCATCAAGGGAATACTCTCTCGTGCAGACAGAAGAGAAAATAAACAAGAAAGAAAAGGAACAGGGAGAGAAAGACGCACGCCGCAACAACAGCCGTCGTCCACCACCGAAACGGGGGCGGGTGCAATGACGGCCTACAACAGATAAGAATGTTGTGGCAGGCTAGCCCCCGCCGCAAGCGGCGGTGACCCACCTGCCCCATCCCCATCAAGGGAATACTCTCTCGTGCGGACAGAAGAGGAAATAAAGAAAAAGAAGAGGGAGAGGGAGAGAAAGACGCGCGCCGCAACAACAGCCGTCGTCCACCACCGAAACGGGGGCGGGTGCAATGACGGCCTACAACAGATAAGAATGTTGTGGCAGGCTAGCCCCCGCCGCAAGCGGCGGTGACCCACCTGCCCCATCCCCATCAAGGGAATACTCTCTCGTGCGGACAGAAGAGGAAATAAAGAAAGAAAAAGAAGAGGGAGAGGGAGAGAAAGACGCGCGCCGCAACAACAGCCGTCGTCCACCACCGAAACGGGGGCGGGTGCAATGACGGCCTACAACAGATAAGAATGTTGTGGCAGGCTAGCCCCCGCCGCAAGCGGCGGTGACCCACCTGCCCCATCCCCATCAAGGGAATACTCTCTCGTGCAGACAGAAGAGAAAATAAACAAGAAAGAAAAGGAACAGGGAGAGAAAGACGCACGCCGCAACAACAGCCGTCGTCCACCACCGAAACGGGGGCGGGTGCAATGACGGCCTACAACAGATAAGAATGTTGTGGCAGGCTAGCCCCCGCCGCAAGCGGCGGTGACCCACCTGCCCCATCCCCATCAAGGGAATACTCTCTCGTGCGGACAGAAGAGGAAATAAAGAAAGAAAAAGAATAGATAGAGGGAGAGAAAGACGCGCGCCGCAACAACAGCCGTCGTCCACCACCGAAACGGGGGAGGGTGCAATGACGACCTACAACAGATAAAAATGTTGTGGCAGGCTAGCCCCCGCCGCAAGCGGCGGTGGTCTGCCTGTCCCAACCCCATCGGTTCCCTTCATGCAACATTATGGAATAGAGGTCACAGAGTCGTTTGCCAGAAAACTATACATACCAGAAAGAGTTTCGGCCGCTGACAATATAGTTTGGCCATGAAAGACAAATGATGCCGAAAACGTACACCATTTAGCTATTAATTTCTACAGCAAATCATGTCAAAACGTTTTCTAGCAAACAAATTATTCTCTGATCGCTCGGCAGTAGCATAAATAGACTTTCGCACCATCAGGTTTCGTCTTTGCAAGCTTCACTGTTAGCCCTTCTTGGACGTGACTTTACGAGATTAGATTCTCGTTCTGGTGGCCGGTGTCGCATGGCATATTCATGCTTTCCTCGGCCGAATTTGATACGTAATTGGCTCCGAGCTAGTGCAGCGAAAGTAAATCAAATTTCCGGTAATGCAGTTTGAGCTTTCTTGACTCACTATCCGCGTCGCTTGTGCAGTCATTCGGGTGGACGTTATTAACGATGCCAAGGCTCCGGCGGAAGTTCCCGCAAGCAGCTCTTCCGGCAGATGGGCTTCCGTTCTGCTTGGCTGCGTCCAGTTCGGGCGTGTTACTGCAACCGCGAAGTTTCGAATTCATTACGGCACTCCTTCCAGGAATTCGGCCTAGCATAACTAATTATTCATGTGGTAGCGAGCTATGACGTAAACAATATCACAGATAACCGAAGAGGCGCGAAATTCAATTTCTAAGGCGCGTACGAAGTAGATGCATCGTCCGTGGATGATTAGCAGAAAATGTGGAATAATGAAGGTGAGACCGCGATGAGAGTAATGAAAGTGCTGAATGTACGCTTCTAGAACTGAAGTAAACGGCAGTATGAAACACATTCTTTTCTCACCAAAACATAGTCCACGCATGGACGCCTTGCTTTTTGCCTCTATTCAAAAACGGCCACCATGGCGGGGATTCAATCCCGCATCTTTGGCCCGCACTTAAGAGCCCTAACCACTGTGCGACAGCGATTTGGGTATGTACTGTCATGACCTGCGCGTTTCCAAAATATTAAGCGACCGGTTGATAGGATAAGTGTTTATAATACAACAACAAATATCACGACTAAAAAGAACAAATGAGCGGTAGATAGAATCTCGGTCGCGGCCGCCGCTTTTCGATTGAAGTGCCGCGTGCAATGCAGATGTTAGTGTATTTTAAAGAACCTCTAGTGGTCGAAATTTCCGGAGTCCTCCCCTACGGCGTCTCTCATACCATGAGTCGTCGTGGGACGTTAAGGCCATAATACCGCAACCTAAGAGGAAAGAGGAAGCTATGGAAATATAGTTTCTAGGCGCAGTTTACAGAATCAATTCATCTACTTATAAACCCGTATATCCCAGTAACTATGCCGTTCACCCACTCCTGGCCAGGTTTCTGTTTGCAAAGGTCGCATTTTGGAGAGCTAAAAGAACTAAAACGGGATGCCATTATACATTTCAATCTTAAATACATTTTAAAGGAAGCAATTTGATATTCCAAGCACCAGCAGTGCCCCTTTATGTGCAGATAGAAGATTCATTCTTGAATAAACGAAATGCGAATAAACGTTTTCTCTCTCTCTCTCTCTCTTTGTCATGTTTACAGAAACATGGCTTTGATATTGTTGTTGTTGCGACTGTAGGAAGAAGGAAAATAAAATGCACGGGCCTGCTACTGGCTCTGTAGCTGAGCCACCTCCGCTGCCTCGTGCGGACTTAATAAAAAATTAGAAGCGTTCAACACTGCTGAACCGAATATTGAGCGAAAGCAATAGCATTCTTCTTCTTCTTCTTCGTCGTCGTCTTGTTCTTCTTCTTCTTCGTCGTCTTGTTCTTCTTCTTCTTCGTCGTCTTGTTCTTCTTCTTCTTCGTCGTCTTCTTCTTCTTCTTCGTCGTCTTCTTCTTCTTCGTCTTCTTCTCCTTCCCCATCTTCTTCTTCTCCAGCCCACACATAAAGCCCCGCTTTAACCAAGCCGTATGAACGTGCCTTATTGGGCAAATCCGTGTTTCGGGCGCAGTGTGCTTTGGTGAGAAGTGTATATGCTGCACCTGAAGAACCTCGAAACTGGATGCCGTATCTAGACGCATGTGTATGTCTCCCAGACTTTTGATGTTCTGATGATTGTGCATTGTCGGGCTGGCGATATGACGGGCTCGTATTAAGCAGCCCGGTAACTTTAGACATGGACATGTTTAAGTAAGTGGAGTTGTTCATTTTTACGGAAGTTTTTCCATGCAATAAAGAAAAAAAAAGTGCCTTATTGGGCTCTAGAAGTAACGTGAATGCCATGGTCCTGGCAGGTTGATTCTGACGTAACCGTCCCATGTGAAACGAGAGACCAAAGTTGGCAGCTCCTGCCAGCCTGGGGTCGTCTACGGGGGTCGTCTAAATGTCAAAAGTCAATGGTGGTCACCGCCGTTCCACGCTGAAGGAAACTGCGAGCAGTATTGCTTTCGCAATAAAAAAGTAGAGGTATAGAAAGACGCGTGTCGCAACAACCTTCGTCCGCCACAGAAGCGGTGGCTGGTGCAATGACGGCCTACAACAGGTGCAACCGGTGGCGGGCTACCCCTCGCCGCAAGCGGCGGGGACCTACAATTCGCTGGCCCATAGGGCCAGGAGCAACCACCCCTCCGCCCTGCCCCTCCCGCTGCTTTGATAAGCGATAATACTGAGGCGGCGCTTGCATGTCTTACCGAGCCGAAAAAATATGATGGGTAATGCTGAACAATCAGTAATCCTGAGACAAAACGCGTAAGGTTGGAAGTGCGGGCTAGTTAGTAGCTCCTGTTTGGAAAAAAAGATAGCACTTTTGAGACAGGCACAGTAAAAGAAAAGACAACGCCGAACTGACTTCAATTAATCCCTTTTTATTGTTATATGTAAATGAGGCACCATCAGGAAAGCAGTGATTTTTTTTAAATGCCGCTGTATGTCTTTAATTGCGGCGCCCTCCATAATGCGCATTCAGCCACTGCGATCAAGCCGTCGGAACAGTAGTCGTAATGCGATGTACTAATTTGATTTCCTAGCCTTACAACACACAGGTTCTGTCGACAGGACAAAGCCCCCGGGGCACTTTTACGTCTTCAGTGCTTGCTGCAGCGCGCTTTCCGAGCAGTGTATTACTCTGGGAATAGGCCAGAATATGCCAAGCAGTGCAGTGGTGTGCCGAGGTGCGGAACTGGACTTCAAAATCACCGTTTCTCGCTGAATCCAAAAAGGCTCCTATAAACAATTGAGGAAACCTTTAGTGAAACTAGGTTTGAATTCAGTTGCAATTTGTATTGTTTTACTAGGAACTTCTCTGTACGAAATTTATGCTCCGAAAGGCGCACAACCAACTTTTGCTTTTCGATGTTTCATTTTTTTTTTCTAATACATATTTTTATTTCATAATTTAAACCATTAACTAAGATAGCACATTTTATAGAGAAACAGAAACAAGTATCTTGTTGCTCGCCAATTTCGGGAGAGGCTTTAAAAAACTCAAATACATTGTTTTTTGGGAAGGAATAATGAGATGAAACAAAATAAAAACGTTCCGCTACAAATTGGCTTGCTGTCTGAACAAAAGCCTCGAAACATTCTCATTATCTCTAAAGAAGTTTCAATCGCAAAAGTAGAATATTTGCTTATTTGTCAATTTTGTATTGAGACCAAATTTCACACCCTTCTGAGAAATTCAAAGTACTTTCAAATCACCAGGAAATTGTTTTCGCCAAAATTATTAACATAAACTACATTAGCGGGTTCCATAAAGAGCAAGGCAGAAAAGCGCAAGTTACATTGGAACAAGGAAGGAGGACGAGACGCACACACTGCTTACTTACAACTGATTGTTTATTTTCAGGCACTTCGGTAAGTATACAGCAGAATAAAAAAAACTTAGAAGAGCAACCGAGTCTTATAAACAGTCATCAGCACCAAAAATCACACAAGAGAACTCAGATCACCCAGGTCGAGATAAGAACCATCATTCTTTATGGAGGAGGTACTCTTTAAGAGGCGTGATGTTTACGGCTTTAATGATCTCTCGCGTGGTTTTGTCATCCCACCTGCGTAACACTCTAGTGTTGTCCAATTCCGGAGTTCGTTTACAACCTCGGCAGTGAATGCACAGATGGCCTGAAATTCTATGTGTCGCATTGCAGTTGTGCTAGGATAAACTCTTATTAAAGCACCTGCCGGTTTGGCCTACGTATATATGGCCGCAAAACAAGGTGATAGGATACACGACGCCCGGAGCACAGGAAACGAATCGGTCAAAATGATTTATGGTACATTCTCTGTGCCTATGACCCATTTGATTAACGCGCTTGTAGAAGCATGGCAAGCGATCCGCAGCCTAATCTTTTCATAACCTTTTTTCTGTAATTGTTAAGTTGTGTGAAATCCCGTGAGTGCGTGTAGGGAATGACCGCGATCTTATCCTTATCTCTTATTCTTCCTTTTTTGCACTCAGAAGGGCTCAGCCACTCAAGATAAAAGGGTCATCGGATATTCAGCCTGCAGTAATCGGCGCGTTTTGGTTAAAAAAGTTATTTTCCAGTTTGTGGTTGCAGGATTTATTGAATGAATTTGCTAGAGCATGAATTGATGAAGGTTCTCTGGCAATGCTTTTGCGAGAATGCGAGAAAGTTACCTCATGGTAGGTGAGTACATTAGGAGAAAAAACTAGCAAGCATGCTTCTCTCATTTCTCCTGCCTTTTCTTTCCTTCCTTCCTTCCTTCCTTCCTTCCTTCCTTCCTTCCTTCCTTCCTTCCTTCCTTCCTTCCTTCCTTCCTTCCTTCCTTCCTTCCTTCCTTCCTTCCTTCCTTCCTTCCTTCCTTCCTTCCTTCCTTCCTTCCTTCCTTCCTTCCTCTCTTTATCTCTTTCTTTCTTTCTGTATTCCTTCCTTCCTCTCTTTATCTCTTTCTTTCTTTCTGTATTCCGCCCCGCCGGGGTGGTGCAGTGGTAAGACGCCCGACTACTGTCCGGAATACCCGGGTTCGAACCCGACCTCGGCGGCTGCGTTTCGATGGAGGCGAAACGAAGTGGCGTCCGTGTGCTGTGCGATGTCAGCGCACGTTAAAGATCCCCAGGTGGTCGAAATTTCCGGAGTCCTCCACTACGGCGTCTCTCATAGCCTCAGTCGCTTTGGGACGTTAAACCCCACAAACCAACCAACCATCTTTCTGTATTCCTTCCTTCCTCTCTTTATCTCTTTCTTTCTTTCTGTATTCCTTACTTTCTCTACCCTATAGAACCCAGTTGTGGAAGGTGTGAATTTACCGGTAAAGTACTACATCCTACTTTCGGATCAATCCCCTAATCAGAGTCCTTTATTCAGCCAAAGGTGGGAAAAGCGAGCGAAGAATTTCAGGGGAGCCGTATATTCCGTGTAGATTTAATTAGCCAGCGGCCGTAACATTCCGCCAGCACTTAATGGCTTCAGTTCAGTTTACGATTCTATTAGCGCGCAAAGTCAAAGCAATGTTTACTTAGAGTGGGTCTCCAGGAAGTTCCTTCATTCAGGAAAGGAGAAGCCGGACATCAAAGGAAAGATCTAGGACTATACGTACAGCGGCTTGCAAAGAAATAGAGCCTGTTCCAATTGCGTGCTCGGGTGAGACCTGAAAAAAAAAACACCATAGCAATTGCGGAGAGGTGAAGTAGGCTTTCTTCGGAGGTAATTGCCTCACTTTGTGTCTTTAAGCAGCGGCGGCTTGAGGGGACAGAAGTCAGGTTGAGGAAGATGCAATGGTTCGTCTGCTAAGTCTAGTATTCTTCTTTAGAAGTGCCTTCGCAAATCTGGCTGAGCAAGTCATTATCAGAAAGCAAAGCGCCCATGTAATATTTATTTCTTTCTATATACTGCCAACTTCCTCTATTCAGTCAGTGTACGAGTGGATACAATGTTCTTAAAGCCTTGCCGAGTAGCATTTCAGCAACGGCAGGGAAACGAACAAAAGCTCCATGGTCCTTGCAAAGAAAATTTTTTTTTCTTTATCTAGCGCTTATTTTGCGTCACGAACAAAAATGCCGTTTCTATTTTGCTTACATGCAGGAATAACTCAACAAAGAGAAGACACTTTCACGTGTATGCTACAAATTTTTCCATTTTTATGTTTTCGTCGTAGAAAAGAGAAATGGCACAAAATTCGCGAACAAAGTCCTCCACACATATATAGGCATACGTTGTCCTCTCGATGTTCCATACACCTCCACTCGGATTCAAGCCACCTCAGACTTCATACTTGAAAAATATCGGCTTCCCGATTTCCTTCCAAAAAACAAGACGGGCGATTCCGAAGGCGGGATATAGCAGTTCAATTTGCGAAGAGCAGATGTAAGGTCAGAAATGTTCCTTTGGCTTCCTTCGTGAGACATGTAATTCAGGTTAGAGTGAAAAAACAAGGCGTGGAGAACACATTTTCAAAATTCAGGATAAAACATTACAATAGGACCGTAGGATTTGTTTAGAATACGTGAACTGCGGTGGTACTTTTTCTTCAATGGCAGCTATAGAAGGCTAGAAAAATACCAGCTCTTCGTTGAGGTGAAAGTCAGCCCTTTGTTGTGTTCGAAGCAACCACTGAAGTTCTAAAATCAGAGGAAGTCTAGGTTGGAAACTGCTCTCCGCACGCAGGAACATCTTCCGGTTGAAGTTTTCAACAACATTAACGATAGTAACACAGGAATTGATAGGAACACATATTTAAAACAACCTCATTATCAATCTAAGAGACGAGACAATTCCAAAAAAAATCAGGCCATATTAAAGTCGCATAAATGCGTTTAAGTTTTCATTCTTTCCGCGCTCAATTTCAGATTGGAATTTACTCCTGAATGAGGTCGTATGAATCTGTGCTACGTTACAGGCAGTGTACTTTGTTGCGAAACTGAGTCACAAATTTTTGTTTTGTGTGTCTTTTACACATGGCATTGAATGTGTTTCCATTTTTTTTGTTAAAACGTTTTTTTTTTGTTTTTTTAGAACTGATTGTATGCTTTCGCTTCAGCTTTTCTATTTGCTTATTAATTGCAACTAACCCCCCAACGATAATGCCAACTTGGCGCTGTAGGTATTTGTAATAAATAAAAAAAAAATAACCACATGTATAACACGACACAGTAGCAAGGGTTTGCAAAACGAGCTGCTGTTGATTTTTTGTCGGTAGAACGGGTGCTTCTAAAAAGCTCTAACGAAATCTTTTTTTCTACTCCGAGGTATCAAATATTATTGTAGGATGGTAACATATAACCCCAGCTCAACGGGATCGTCTGTGTTCTCGGTTTCTTTTCTCTCATATTGAGTAAAGAAAAATTGTCGGTTGCAGTTTCATCAAATATCTTATATTTATAAATCCCCTTGTATTATTAACCCTTCGTCAAGGGTAACTGAATTGCTGTAATTAATCCCTGTTTTTAGAGTGGCTCACAAGATTAGCTCTCTAAATTGTATGAAACCCTCTCAACTGCTGAAATTATTCAGCAGATTGACGTTTGTGATTTTCCTCGGTCATATCGGTCATATCATATCGTGCATGAACGTGCATGCACTGAAAGATCCTGAAACGCATAAAGAGAACCATATGTTCCCTAAAATAGGCTGAAACATTCACCACTAGGAAGGGTATCGGGCAAGAACGTCGCGAATTCTTTGATAATAAACAGTGAAAATTTGTTCATTACAAACAGCAGACGCAGTATCACCTCGATTGACACCTCACTGCACAGTAAGGATAGGGAGCAAGGTGCGTGTAGTGGAGGCAGAGAGAAATGCGAGGACTATGGAACAGTTTCGACGCCTGGGGATATTTAACGTGCACTGACATCGCACAGACCACGGAAACCTTTGCATTTCGATTGCATCGAATGAGGTCGCCACTGTCAGGTTAGTACCCGCTTCACTAGCCAATTGTCTTTTCTACTGAGCCACCGCGGCAGGTTAGATGCTCGTTTGATATTTCTGAACTTTATATTTCTGCATAAAAATTGCAACTACAAGTTTGCTAGACTCTTTAGGCAAGGACTGGTCAAAGTTTGATTTCCTTATATTGCAAGATAAAGTGGTCAGCCAAGACGAATAGCGTAGAATATAAACAGGCAAAAGAGAATGTTAAGCTTAAAGATGGCTGCTATGATGTTAAACGGTCGGCTGAGGGAGAAACACCTAGGAAGAGAGCGAGCGGTTTGAAGTTTCTTGAGGGTGTAATGTCTGGCCAAAAATGCTTACAACAGCTCATAACCACGAGATGGGTTATGAGGAAAGCAAGACAGCAGAATACGGAAGTGTGTAGAGTCCTTCGTTTTGCACAAAAGAGGGAAAAAGGACTCAACGGCTGGTCCACATCAAACGGTTCTCAAATAAAGCTGGTCTTTACATGCTCTGTTAGTTCCTCAGAGTGCAAAAAATATTTCCGTCCTGCTGCCTACAGGCTCGATGACATGCGTCTGTGACTACGCAATAAATACAAATTGGTTGCGAATTGGTTAAGGTTGCAAATTATTCAAAGGTAACAAGGCATTTACAATATAATTTGTGGTGTCACTAGGGCATACACGAAATCTTCAGAAGTCATAAAGAGCATGTGCCGTCTTTGCCAAAAGTAACCGAGAAGCCTAGCCAACCGGCGGAGCAGGCACGGGACCGAGCGGCGGCACTACCATCGCCGTCGCTGGCCGCTGCTTTCCGCGGCGAGGGTAAGCTGACCGTGAAGCTGACTGACGCAAGTATCCTCCCTCGCTGTATTTCTTGGGATGATAAAAAGTAAGCGAGCATCATAGGCGACGTCTGATTTAGCGCCTTCGGATCACTGTGCTACTGAGGAACTCGCTTAACGCTTCTTTTTGGCTGGCGCTGTGAAGCAGCGCTCTTCTTTATAATGCCTTTGCATTTAATATGAGTACAGTTCTCCCGTATTTTGAATGAATGGGTATATACATGCTACTCTGCTCGTTTTGATTGTCGGGAAAGTAAGTGAAGGAATAGTCTTCGAAAATTCAATGC
Organism: Amblyomma maculatum; assembly: GCF_055883805.1. Classification (NCBI taxonomy): domain Eukaryota; kingdom Metazoa; phylum Arthropoda; class Arachnida; order Ixodida; family Ixodidae; genus Amblyomma; species Amblyomma maculatum. The sequence continues at coordinate 87,254,605 of NC_139351.1, read as the reverse complement.
GCTTTCTCCTGCAGTTCCCAGTCCTCTGTTGTGACGGCCGGATTTCATATAATGCTTCGTTAAGATGCAGGAGGAAAATGAACGATTTTCAGCTATTTCAAGTGGCTCCAATGTTCCAGACCTATTTAGGGTTATTTGGTTACGTACAAAACGTGCGTAATGATTTTCGCGTTGGTACTTACGTTCATCCTGCGGCCTATCTCTTCGTTTAATGAGCTAACTGCATGAAAAATATAATTCTCACACCTGAAACTTAAGTCGCCCATTTTCTCAGTAAAGGCAGCTGTTTATTATTCCTTTTTTATTGGGGAACATCATGGGACCAACCTAACAGCAATATGTTCCGGAAATGATGAAAACAGACACGCGGCAATTGGAATGTGAACTACTTTTGCGTTACTCCTTACACCTAGAGCTCTGCCGGGGTGGTGCAGTGGTAAGACGCCCGACTACTGTCCGGAGTTCCCGGGTTCGAACCCGACCACAGCGGCTGCGTTTCGCTGGAGGCGAAACGAAGAGGCGTCCGTGTGCTGTGCGATGTCAGCTCACGTTAAAGATCCCCAGGTGGTCGGAATTACGCCGTAGCCCTCCACTACAGCTTCCCTCTCTCTCTTTCCACTTTCACTCCCACCTTCATTCCTGCCCTTACGGCGCAGTTCAGATGTCCACATAGCAATTGTGACAGATATTGCGCCTTTCACTTCCTGTGAGCCAATTATTATTATTATTACACCTAGAGGTTTCATTGGTAGTTTAGTGCCCGCTGGCAGAGTGGCGCATTAGTAACTTGGTAAATAAGATGCTAGAATGGGCCCTTCAATTGCAACGCATGATTAGGACCACAGGCCTGGGACTTCCGCCTTTGCTGAACTCCTTGTCTGCAAAATGGTGAAGCTTCAGTGGGAGTTTCAATGCAAATAGAAGAAAAACTTCCTCGTAGGCACCCTTCGCAATGGCAAGGCTCTCTTGAGGAACCATATGCTAGGGAATATTTACATCACTCATTCGCTATTGACAAACATTTTTGAGGCAGTTCTACTCTGCTTAGGTTTTCAGCATTCACTTTGGCGTACCAATTGCGAAAACCGTTACGCACGTCTCTGCGTCAACAAGTGGCGACAAGTTGGACATCGGCGAATTCGCCTGATTACAAGTAGGTATTAGTGCTTGGGGGCACACTCACATGGATAGCGTCTTTACCGTAGCAGAGATCAGAGCTGCTCTTAACCAAATTAACACCACCTCGGCACCGGGGGAAGATTGCATCACCAATAAGATGTTGGGCAATTTAGAGGACCAGTCTGTAGAGGATCTTATGGACCTCTTCAGCAGGTACTGGACAGAGGGCAGCGTCCCTGAGGAATGGAAGCACGTTAAAATTTTCATACCTAAACCAGGCAAAAGACTCGAGATGGGGAACCTCCGCCCAATCTCGCTAACGTCATGTCTCGGGAAGGTAAAGGAACACGTTGTCTTAAACAGGCTCCTTATGCACATCGATGCGGAAGGCACGTTTCCCCCGTCCATAATTGTGTTTCGAGCAGATCTTTCGACTCAGGACATCATGTGGCAAATTCAATAAGACAGTCTATATCCAAATCGCATACGAGCCACGCGAACCATCCTGGGACTCGATGTAAGTAGGGCCTTCGACAATGTGTCACGCGTTTCCATCCTCACTCACTCTCACAGATAAACGTAGGCAAACGAACAACTAGCGACAAAACTAGCGACAAAATTACATTAGGGACAAGAGGAGCACCGCAAGGCGCCGTACTTTCACCTTTTCTCTTCACCATCGCTATGAGCGGCCTCCCGCGTCTGGTAGATGATATCCCACTCATACATCATTCCATATACGCCGACGACGTCACCATATGGACCAAGTCTAGCTCCGATGGAGAGATTACAGAGCCATTACAACGAGCTATCGACAAGGTACAGTCTTACGTGCAGGAGCACGGTCCTACCTGTTCACCGGCTAAATCACAACTATTAGTTATAAGGAACAAACAAGCTTCATAGGCAAAACCAGATTCCCGAGAACATATCCAGTTACACATTGACAACCATCCCATATCCCCGGTAGCCACGATCAGAGTTCTCGAAATGTTGGTTCAGAATAATACGCACAACACAGAAGCTATACGCCGGCTACGCGTCACGGCGCTCCAGATAGGTGGGCTGATGAGGAGCATTGCCACACGTCGCAGGGGTACGACAGAAGCCGACCTGTGCAGTTTGGTAGATTTATTAGCTATGCTTCGTGCATTCTCCAGAATGCAGCCTAGTTATGCTTGTGCAGTTTCAGTTCCTTGCTTCTGGAGGGAATCACTTGCGTCAGTAAGCGTCATCCGCAACGTCTTACTCGATTATATTTCTTCTACTCTGGGAAGGGGTGGGGGGCTCTACCACTACCACTCCTCCTATCAACAAGGGACAAACGGCAACCACCTATGTCAACCTCACTGCTCTGTTAACATGCCAGTCAAGAGTCTGCGCTTTGTGTGTGTGTATTCGTGCCTTGTCCCGTTTCTTTCGCGCAGTTCTGTTTTGTTATAACCATGAACCAACTAGCCCAACATCACGTCTTACTGGATTACATTTCTTCTACTCTGGGCTCTACCACTACCACTCCTCCTATCAACCAGGGACAAACGGCAACCACCTATGTCAACCTCATTGCTCTGTCAACATGCCAGTCAAGAGTCTGCGCTTTGTGTGTGTGTATTCGTGCCTTGTCCTGTTTCCTTCGCTCAGTTCTGTTTTGTAAGTATTTCACCGCCACGTACGATGCGCATACGGCGCAGGACGTCATTCAGCATTGTCGTAATGCGGACATGACGCGCCTTCTCCGCGCACACAAGAACATCACGTCAGCGTTTTCAGCGCTTCCCAAGCAGCAGGAGTTAAGTTACTAACTGCGGCCAAAGCGCAGCGCGGCTTTTACTGGCGTTAGACTGCGCTCCAGACAAATTGGAATATGTGTCAAAAACAGCAATGCCACCTCTAGGTTTTGGAGTTCTCTCACAGCCCCTCGTATAAAGCAGCTTTTCATATCAAACATGAAACACTGCAAGAAGCTGGGAAAACCTGCAAACAGGAATATTATATGCTTCTTGCGAAACAAGGGTACCACTCAGAGTAGTCGCACTGATGCTAGTCCCTCACATCAAACTTTTAATTGAGCTGAAGAATCAAACCTACACTCTCCGTTGAGAGCCTTGCCTAAATAACATATTTTTGAAATATTAGGTGATAGCTTACCTATCTTGGACGAAATGACGTCGGCGTAATAGTAACAGTAACCAGCGCTTGTCGGAAATAATGGTGGCTCTTGAAAAATGATTGTGCCGTTGCTATTGACGACTGATTGATATGTGATAGGCGATGGCGAGTTAATGAAATCGATTCAAATATTTGAATAATTGATGGTCAAGTGCTTAAAAAGGATAAAATATAGGGTCTTGAATATTTGGGGGCTGGGATTTAAAACATTCCTATGCAAAATCTACTACACCATTCGAGCTGAAATAACGTTCACAAAGTAGCAAAATATCGTCCACGTTATCTGATAAGTGATTCAACATCGGTACTTGCCTAGATTTTCCGAAATCGAGAAAAACTGCTCTTGGTGGCGTGCACAAATTTCGCAGAAGATAGTCAAAAAGCTATTTTGACATGATGCGTCATCTGTCGGGCAGCGAGGCAAGCGCGCCAACGGCCGGGATGGAGCTTGTCTCACTGCTCGACAGATGACGCATCATGTTAGACTTGCTTTTCGACTCTCTTCTGCGAAAATTGTGCACGCCACCGAGAGCAGTTTTTTCTCGATTTCGAGAAATCTAGGCAAGTACCGACGTTGAATCACTTATCAGATAACGTAGACTATATTTTGCTACTTTGTGAACGTTATTTCAGCTCGAATGGGGCAGTAGATTTTGCATAGGAATTTTTTAAATCCCAGCCCCCAAATATTCAAAACCCTGTATGTCTACAGGGTACTTTGGACCACTAAAGCGCGATCAGGCGAAAGCATTACACGCTGGTGGATCGTAGCCCTTCCACTGCGGCACCTCTATCTCCCTCTCTTTTTAAGACGAAGGCCTTTAATTGTTCATGCTGTCGTGGAAAAAGTGTGTCCCGCTTTTTCGGCGTTCTGATTGGCTGAAGCGGGATGCGTCCCTGCCAACTGCAATGCCACACTTGAACGCGCGCCAAGGAACGCCACGCGACAAGAGCGATGGTGTACCGTCCAAACACGCCGGAAAAATTGTAATAGATTCTGCGCTTTGCTTTCCTGTAAACCAATTATAATTATAATTATATGCAGCACTGCAACGAATACCGACAAGAGGCTAACGATGGGAGTAAAACTATAGGATAGGAAAGAAGGCTTTTGAAATTCTCCTCTTAAGAGACATCTAAGAGACCCTCTAATTTTTTCGCTCCCACCTTCCTCCATTCTTTTATGGCGTGGTACTACATGTCTCCGCGGAGAATTGTGACGGATACTGCGCTTTTGCTATCCGGTAAATCAATTTCAAACGCTGCTGTCGCCTGCTGTGCTAACGCCTCCAAGACATCCGCGTCTGCTTCTGTTTGCTGTGGGGTGCGGCGTTCGTAGGAGCGACAAATGAAATGCGCCGTACGAACGCCTGGATCGGACGCCCGGTGGGATCGCCTGGTGACGTCATGACCTGTCGTGACGGTACATCGTGCCATCCTTGTCGAACACAACCAGCATTTCATTGAACGCATCAGAGTTCACCGGCGTTCTATACATTGTTTACAGGAAAGGAAAGGCACACTATATGCCACTCGCGGAATCCCGCGATTATCCTTACAGTACACAAAATGAATTATGAACAGCGTTTAGCGCTGGGCTGGAGATGGAGGTTCGATTCCCACTTTAGGCAAGGTTTACTAAATTATTTTTAATCCACTCTCGAAAGCGTGACACCTTTGCTGACAACCTTCTGCTGACCACCGTTTGTGGACTACCTTCTGTCGACAACGATGAGGCATTACAAGTTTTCGCCTTAAAAGGTTCGGTTTGGTTAATGGGGTTTAACACCCTAACGTGACTCAGGCAGGACTCCGGAATTTCGACCACCAGGAGTTTTTTTAATGCGCACTGAGGTGGCGGTAAAAATATTTTTATGAAAATGGTTAGGAGGTTGTAGCGGCGGTCGGAGTCCTCAGTCCGGAATCCCATTGGCGTATGCTGCTGTCCGCGCTCTTTCGATGAGTTCTTTTTGATCCCTTGCGTCCGAGCTGGTCAAAGCTGCCTCCCGCCCCTCCTGCGTTGGCTGGCTAAAAAAGTGACTGTCTGATTTCACTGGCATGCCCACACCATATGGTACAGGTCCGCCTTCTCCCTGCAGAGTTTGCATTTTGAGTCAAATGACTCTGAATCTATTGCGTGTAGTCTCCGTGGGTTGTTAAAAGTGTTGGTCTTGAGGAGGTGTACCTCCTCCCATTTGTCTAGTGTCTTTGCCGGTGGAGGGTAGACCCGGCGAGATAATTTTAAGTGCTGAAGTATTCCAGTGTAGGTTAGCAATGGGGTAGGAGGTTCCATGAGATCCGTATTGGGTGGCCGGGGGAGAAATGCTCGGGCTGAGGCGTGTGCGCTCTCGTTCCTTGGGATGCCCTGGTGACCTGGTACCCATTCTAAGTGTTTATGCGTGGGTTTGTAGCCACGGGTGTAACTATCTTGCAGGATTTTAGCTGCTAGCAGTGCAATCCTGCCCCTGAGGTAATTGCGATATGCTGTCTGTGAATCTGTGAGAATGTATTCTGAGGTAGTGTGTGCTGCAGCTAGGACAATCGCCACTTCTTCCGCAGTCTTGGCTGGGCAATATTAGTCCATCCACTGTTTGATTTTGGTGCACTACCGCAACGGCCACCATTCCCTGTTCAGGCCCCGCAGCATAGACATAGAGCACGCCCTCGCGCCCGCCGCAGTGCCTTTTATAGCTTCCGCTTCTGCTTGCCTGACATCGCACAGCAAATAGGCACGTTGCTTTTCGCCTCCATCGGAAAGGGCCGCCGAGGCCGGATTTGATACCGCATCCTTGCGCACAGTAGTCGAACGCCGTAACCACTGCGTCACTCAGAGGGGGGATAAGAATGGGTTTGAAAGTATTCAAACGAGTGCGAAGGTTGAGAATGAAACGAAAATGCTATAAGATGCTATTCAAGAAAATTTAGAGCGTACAATAAATCAATTATTGAACTGAAATATTTGAAAAACAAAAAACAGAGAAGTGGGTTCAAAGCTCTCGAAATGCTCAGAATGAAAAGTTCATTCTTGATGATTCTGATAAAAACTATAATTTAGAATTGATCAGTAATTAATGTCAGTAATGTAAATAGTGGAAATTAGAGGAAGGCGTTTTAGGCGTGGTAAAATGGATATATTGGAAAGTGCGTGCTTGGTGATGCTAGTTTAGCAAAAATTAAATTCAAGGAAATTAAAATTACAGGGTCTCTGAATTCGCGCTGAAGAGGAAAATTCAATTCAATTCAAAGTGTTTTATTTCAAACAACAACAGTTACAGCTGTCTAGGGAAAGCCTATCTTTCCTCTGCTATCATTTGCTTCTACATGTTTGCGTCTTATCGGCGTTCTTTGCAATGCTAAAAATTTGTTTGCAGGAAAAGAAAGGCATGCCCCGCCGGGTTGGTGCAGTGGAAAGACTCCCGACTACTGTACCGTAGTACCCGGGTTAGGGAGCCTACATGTAGCGCAGCGGCTCACCCGGGTTCTATCCCGACCTCGGCGGCTGCGTTTCGATAGAGGCGAAACGAAGAGGCGCATCCGTATGCTGTGCGATGTCAGCGAACGTTAAAGATCCCCAGGTGGTCGAATTTTCTCCGTAGCCCTCCAATACGTCCCCCCTTTCTCTCTTTCCACTTTCACTCCCACCGTCCTCCTTCCCCTTAAGGCGCGGTTCAGGTGTCCACTGAAACAAGTATGACAGATACTGCGCCTTTCCTTCTTGTGAGCCAATTATTATTTTATTATTATTAGGAAAGGTGCATTATCTGCCACAATTCATATAATAATATTAAAAATAATAATGATAATAATATAATTGTTTCACAGGAAGAGGAAGGTGCAGTATCTGTAGCACTTGTTTCATCGGACACCTGACCCGCGCCTTAAGGGAAGGGAGGAAAGTGGCAGTGAAAGTAGATAGAGAGAAAGGGGAGCCATAGTGGAGGTCTATGGGTAATTTCGACCACATGAGGAGCTTTAACGTGCGCTGACATTGCACAGCACAAAGACGCCTCTTCGTTTCGCCTCCATCGAAACGCAGCCGCCGCGGTCGGGATCAAACCCGGCAATTCATCCGGCAAGTGTGATTTTGGACGGTAGACCATCGCTACTGTCGTGTGGGGGTCCTTGGCGCATGTTCAAGCGTGGGACTGCAGATGGCAGGGAAGCTAGAAAAGAACACATATTGTGGAATCTCGCGGAATGTGACAGATCTCGTGCACATATCTTGCGCACGGGATTTTGTTCCATGACACTAGAGAGGATTTCGCCTTAATACTTACAAAAAAAGAAAATGGGTTCAAATGGTGTCAACTGCTCAGATTTCATAGCCAATGTTTCCTAATGCCAAGTGCCAGCGTATAAAAAAGGTACGAAAATAATAAATAGAAACAACTTGAAACAACATTGTCCTCGTGTGTGCCCCGATATCGCAACCTACTCTTAGCTGAGCTTAAGTGCTAACTTTTTATCAAATAATGGGGCGAACTGTCCATAGTATTGATAGTGGTACAAAGCTACGAGAGTTTAACTCTGCTGCGCAGAATGTCGAGCAATAGCTCTGTGTATATAAGGCTTAATTGTGGTTTCAGTGTCTTTTATTGATTTCTTTCGCGCTATCACGCAGTAACACGCCACCATTTGGTTTGTCGAAATTGTAGGTGGTAACAACTTTTGGTGTAACAAAATGCAGGGGATTAATTATTGCTGCGGAAAATCCAGGGTGGCCTTCAGTCGGTGGCGACCTCTTGAGCTCACGTGATGAGGGCCAGTAGCGGTGTTTTTCGAGAACTGGACAATAGCGTGTCCCATTTCTCTGCCAAGGTAGCTGGAAAGAGTGTCGTTTGAGGGTGATTGCTAGCGTATTCCCCTGTATGTCTTGGGTGGCGTGCATCCCGTCACAGCAGTGTGGTAGGCATGCAGGGTTGCATTCACTATTTGTAATTAAATATAATTATTAGAGGCTAAGAATGGCCTTCGTTTGCAGCCGTCTGAGTGTCGTGGCTTGCGCCCAGTCCAGATCGGGGTGAGGGGTGGGGCACATGCATCTTATCTCGCGATAAAAGAGTGTAATCCTCGCGTATGAGCGCGGCGCATCGGCGGACGCGTCCGCTCCCGATAGATCAGCCGTCTTATGGTTGGTTAACCCCCGAGCTTGACGTTCGACCCCTTGTTTCCGGAGTTACCCGCGTGAGCCAGAACTCATAAAAGATTGAAGATGTGATCGCGAGTTTGGTTGCGCAGATTTCGCGTTGCGAGAGCACTTACAGAAATTTTGGCGAAATTTTAAATGGTGTTTTTCCGCCCGTTGAGCTCGCTGTACCAGGCCTTGCTGGTCTTCGCAGTAGTGGCTGGAAAGCAGAATCTCCCATTGCTCCGAACTCGTGTGTCGTATCTTGGGGACCACGTCTGTGTTTTCGCAGGCCCATGCGATGTGATACAGTGTGGGTTTTTCGTCGCATCATGGACATCTCTCCGCGTATATCATAGGGTATAATTTGTTTAGAATGTGTAGGTTTCGGCACGAAACTGTCTGTAATTGTCTCCAAATTACAGCTTCCCCTCTGTTGAGAGAAATGTGCGGAGGGGGAGACGTCGTATTCTTCTGCCTGTATAGTTTTCTAGTATGGCCGAGTATTTCTTGGGTGCTGGCGAAAGTTCCGTAATCTCGTGGGATGCTCGGGAAGTACTGTATGCTTGAGCTATCCTGTCGGCGCCTTGGTTCCCTGCCACCCCCATTTTCTCTAGTACCCATTTAATTATATATGCATGTCATTTTAATGATAATAATTGATTCATAGGACGCGAAACGTCCGGTATCTGTCACACTTGTTTCCGGGGAAACCTGAACCGCACGTTAAGGAAACAGGAAAGTTGGAGGGAAAGTGGAAAGAGAGCAAACGGAGCTGTAGTGGAGGCCTACGGAACAATTTCTACCACCCGGAGATATTTAATAAAAATAATTGGTTCAGAGGAAGGGAAAGGCGCAGTATCTGTTACATTTGTTCCTGTGGACACCTGAACCGCGCCGTAACGCAAGGAAGAAAGGTGCGAATGAAAGTGGATAAAGAGAAAGAGGAGCCGTAGTGGAGGGCTACGCAGTAATTTCGACCACCAGGGGATCTTTGACGTGCGCTAACATCGCACAGCACACGGACGCCTCTTCGTTTCGTCTCAATCTAAACGCAGCCGCCGAGGTCGGGATCAGACCCGGGTACTTCGGCACAGTAATCGGGCGTCTTACCACTGCACCACCCCGGCGGGGTCTGGAGATATTTACCGTGCGCTGACGTCGCACAGCACACGGACGACTTTTCATTTCGCCCCCACTGGAATGCAGCCGCCGGCGGTCGGGATCGATCCCAGGTACTACGGCGCAGTAGTCGGGCATCTTAACCACTGCCAAATAATTTTTAGTTTTTGAAATGGTGACTACCCGCTAAATTTAGCACATTGTAGCTGGCCCACCATATATAGCGCCCTAATGCGCCACTCCAACCTAAGAACGGTGTTCTTATGGAGGCTCTATAGTGTGCGCTGTCCACTCTTCTCCAGTGGAGCTGGCGGAAGTGCTGCGTATTGGACTGGAAACACTTTTCGTTTTTTACAGGTCAAACAGCGAAGTCAGTGGTCATGCGATACAATTATTAAGAGGCGGATCATTATGTTAAGCTACTGCTATAAAAAAGAGTAGGAGCCATATTGTGTGCATCCTATTTTTGGGTTGGCTCATACGTGTCAAGCAGCGCCCGGTAGGCTGTGGTGTTTGGCGACTGATGGCAGAGCCGTTGTCGCTTCTGTATGGCCATGTAGAAACTGACAACTGTTCGTCGAAGGTGGCCTAATAATACCTTCTGTCCCTTTCCAAGACTGTTGAACATTACCATATAGTCTTCTGCTTAATTATTTAATGCCTATCTTTCCAATCATATTATTAAGGGCGTATAGAATGGTTTGGTTTGTGGGGTTTAACGTCCCAAAGCAACTCGGGCTATGAGAGACGCCGTAGTGGAGGACTCCGGAATTTCGACCACCTGGGAATCTTCAACGTGCGCTGACGTCGTACAGCACACGGACGCCACTTCGTTTCGCCTCCATCGAAACGCAGCCGCCGTAGTCGGGATTCGATCCCGGGTACTCCGGCACAGTAGTCGGGCGTCTTACCACTGCAGCACCCCGGCGGGGGTAGAATGGGGCGGCCCATAATACAATAGGAAGGCGAAGCGTGCCATTTGTAATAATCTTCTCAGATTGATTGTATAGCGATATTGATGTGTGTTTGCGGGAGATGAGGAGGGGTGTTTTTGTCAAACAATAATAAATTGCTTTCGAAAGTATGTAGGAGAAGAATAAAGGTTGTAAGCTGATAGCCCTGCCTGCCACGAGCACCTCTAAACAGCGCGATGACAAAAGAAACTAGTTAGAAAAGGAATAGAGTCATCTGGGCAACGAGTCTTCACTGGTGAGATTCCGCGTAAATTCAATGACGTTTTGAACAGTGTAGCCAGGTTGACCACTCAAAATGGTCCCAAAATAGAAAAACTAGCCATGCAACAGCGAAGTGTTAAAAGTAACGCCAAGGTCGCGACCATCTTTTTAATCTTGTAGGATACAGAGAAATAGCGGCTGCAGCATTTGTGTAGAATAGCTTATATAACACTAAGGAAAAGGCACAACAAACTGAGGTGTCTCAAGTAGCCAAAATTAGCCCCAATGCCATTACCAGACACAGGAAGGTTGCGAGAAATTTTGTTGTTGTTGTATTATACTGTTAAATAGCGGCTCCTGTATGGCGTTAGAAGATATATAACCGAACGAAAAAACATGAATAAGAACATAGGTACAAAAACGCGGACACGCTCGAGGCACTTCACAAAAGGAAGTGAAAAGCATATCTCTAACCATGAGAGAGCCTTTTGTTACCCCTAGATAGTTGAGCCACAGCCATAAAGACGGTAATTTCTATATAGAATGTGGAATATCTGACAACTTTTCGCATGTCATTTCTTCAGTGCTCTGTAATGAACTGCTTGGTTTGATGCGCAATTTTGTTTCATCGTTTTCAATCTATGCTTCTTTTTTTTTTAAGGCTTTTCGCGAAGTGTGACATATACTAAAAGAATAGTGATTAGAGCCTTGTACAAAGTTTCCACGCCAGATGGCTCACTTTTCAGCGTGCACAAAAGCACGTAAAGTAGCCTGAACGTATTCCTCTGTGCAGGCCTCGGGGAGCCTTTATTTTAAAATTTCAGAGCTTTGTGATAATAAATGGTACCAGTTCACTGCAGCTGATCACAATTTCATAGCCTGAACATTTTTAACGCCTGCTGTAGCTCTCAGCATCAGGCAACTGACCTGTCGGGCTAGAATGCGCGGCCAATAACACATAGTCAATGCACTTTCAATTATTATTCTACTGAGGAAACAAAGGATATGTGCTAAGTAGCAATTACTTATTTACTTCCAAAACGTACTACATCGGAGTAAACGACGGTAGACACGTGTTAGTGCTAGTTAGTTGGAAAAGGTTTACAAAGCAGTATTGCATTGCAGAGGTAGAATATTTCGAAGTCCTCTCTGGGAAAACAAGTCCAGCAAACAATAAGGCAACATCGGAGCAGGAAGGATTTTGTGAAGTGTATGACATGATTACACCTATTTGTTCACAACCAGGGTTCACATAATTGCATACTGGTGCTGAAGAGAACAGTATTGCCTGCTCAAGCAAATGTGTACTCGAACCTGTTGCCAAGATGTTCCAGAAAGTAGCCAGTTTCTCCGAGAAAATGTGGGCCCTTTCATAGATTTCTAGATTCCCAAATGACTGGCTGTGAATCTTGCCTCTGCAGAGTGCTTTAATGGCATGTTTCCGAATTTTATTATTGGTCCTTCGCGAACAAGCGAAGCCGATACAAAACACGAATATGTTTCGAGCGAATCGAGCGAGATATTTGGTATAAGCAACGAAAACGCGCGCACGTCGACTGGCATCCTACTCTCTTGCCGGACCTTTCTTCAGCAGCTTCCTGGGATGTCGAAGTTCGTTGTTAGATTGAACGCAAGTATAAATGACATGGAAGTGTGCACTTTACTGTTCATACGCTAGGCGTTGCTTCACGTCACTGTGTTGCATTCAGAAGCGTGCGAGCAATTTTGCTGATTTTAGCCGGGAACAAACCATACGCAAGCGGTCTACTTGCCGGGATCTGGCTCATCAAGGATCCGGGTCATGATAACTGCCAATCATAAAAAGGTGACCCCGCTTATGAAACGCCAGGCCACGTGCAGAAATAGGGCCTAAAAAACTCCAAGCTATTCCTTCGAAGCCATATCTGGTATGAGCGCACTTTTTTAATCAAAAGGAAAATGCCTTCTTGTGTGGCTCAGCGGACGGAACACTTTGCCTGCTGAAATAATAATCTTCCCGCAGCCAGTGCGATCAATGTTCTTGCCTGCGCTTCTAGTCACGGTTGCGAAAACAGCTGATTTGCTTGGTTTGGTTTGGTTTTGTGGGGTTTAACGTCCCAAAGCGACTCAGGCTATGAGAGACGCCGCAGTGGAGGACTCCGTAAATTTCGACCACCTGGGGTTCTTTAACGTGCACTGACATTTGGGATTCCCAACGAGCACGCAATTTCATGCCTGCTGAAGGGACGTGCAAATTAATGTCATTCAATGGGAGCTCATTTGATGTCGAAAGGGGTCCTCTGAAACTGCTCGGTCGACGACTGTGCATTTTAGAGTTAATGAGTGCCTATATCCAGGCAACTGACACATCAAAGGGAGTCGCTTAAAAGGGGACACTAAAGTTATTTTGAAGTGCTACATTTCACCGTATCTTTTAGGCAGCGAAGCAGAGACCTGGCAGAGTTATATTCGGAATCAGCGCTCGGAATTAGGAAAGCCAGAAACATAAGTTTGCTCTGCGTCCGCGTACTATAGAAACAGAACAGCGTTCTACCGTGATAATGTTTAGGGCGGAGGCGACACGCGTCACTGTAGATGATGATGATGATGATGAAAACGTTTATTGAAAGCCACATTGGCTTAGATTAAGGGAAGGCTGATCGGGTCCCTAGCCCGAGACACCGTTGGTAAAAGCCGCTGCCCCTTCTCTTTCGACGACGGCTCGTTGTTCATCGAGGTCCGAGCTGGGCAGGGCCGCCTCCCATCCTTCGCACGTTGGCTGATTTATTATGTCAATACTGGTATTTTGTTGACAAGCCCATACCATATGGTATAAGTTTGCCTTCTGGCCACAAAGTTTGCACTGCGTCGAAAAGGGCTCGGACTGAATGGCGTGAAGTGTTTCTGGATTATTAAATGGGGGGGACATAGTTTGGCAACTTTCGAAGAACTCTGAATTTATACAACAGAGCAGAGAAGGCAACACGAGAGGAAAGAAGTGTACTGCACGCGCCTGTTTCCCGTTTGTGCTTTTGTAAAAGTTAGGCAGTGAATAGTTTATTAACAGGTACAGCGTTAGTAGTTCCGGTGTTACTCAAGCAAAGCCACGTGACGCCATAGGGAGTGCTTTGCGCGCGCGCACACACACACACACACACAAGCACGCACATACACACGCACACATATACATGTAAGATGTTTTAGTTCATATTTCTCGAAATTTTTCTCATGCAGTAAATAAAAAGAACCCGGCGTGGAGAAATTGTACGCTTGTAGTTGCGGAGAAGCCCCTATTCGAGTCTGCGCACCAGAGATGGAGTAGGGAAACTTCCTAGAACATAAGGCCCCTGACCTATGTGAACGCTTAAGAGAGTTTTAATTTCCATACCAGTGTACAAAACTGAAGTATATTTTGTTCTGAAACTTGTAAATATAATTTATTGGGTACATACGTACGTACAAAACTCACATAACTCCCAGACCAACGCACTATACAAGCCACTATAGGTACGTATACATAATAAATTTAAAAACATGATTGGAAAACAAGGGGGGGGGGGGGGGGGGGGAGTTCTAATAAAGGACGACAGGCATCTTAAGTCTGCTCCCCCGTACAACATATAAGTGCGTGTGCCAGCGCCACAGACACCGCGTCTCGCCGTCCGTTTCTAACTGCCCAGACAAGATACTTCCAGATGACGAGGCGCAGCCTCTGCAGGGCTGGGTACATTGCGCGGGCGCGAGTGCGAAGCGCTTTGTAGGCACCTGCGACGCCAGAACATAAACAGAACCACAGTGAACACAATGAGTTCAAAAAGGTTGCGCTGGTGCCTGACGTTGGGGTTCATGCGGACGTTAAGCATCCTATATGCGAGTCGCTACACTGTTATCGCAAATACACATTCGAAAAAAACATTCGAGAGGCTCTTCGGAGCTCCTCAGTTGGCACACTGGTCACTGGGTACAATACTCCATCTGGCAAGGCGCTGTCTCGTGGGGAGGACGCCCCAGCGCCTAAGCCAGTCAAAATCTCGCACTTCATTTGGCAACCGACGAGCTGCCCACTCTCGCCATTTGAGGGACAGCGGTCTCTCGTTGCTCCTCAGCTGAAAACCGCGAACGGCAACTAGTCCGCTGATGCGTATGGCTGGTAGGTCGCCTACATTAACATGTGACAGGCCTGTGACGCGCCGTGCTGATCCAGTACAGAATGAGCGAGCGACCAGGGTAAGACTCGTCAGCTAATATCGTCTCTACCAGCCTTAACGCGAGTACTCGAGCCACTGTCGGGATGCACGGCAGGCCAAGGCCTCCCCTGCTCCTCAGAAGGTATAGGATGTGACGGGTGACTAGCGCTGTCCTGCCATCCCAAACAAAAGTACCTATAAGGAACTCGAGTCTGTTCACCACACGGTGTGGGATTGTCGCGATACGCGGCACATAAAAGGTGAAAGCGCACGCTCGTGTCTTGACGACATCAACTTTAGCATCGAGCGTGAGGTTGAAACGCGCTGCGTCAGAGAGTGCGTGCGTGGCTCGCGAGATAACTACGTCCCATGTGCGGGGGGAGACACCGCTTGGCTCAAATAGCACGCCAAGTACACGCACTGCGTCCACAAACGGTACGACGGCGGCTAAAAGGCACCTGAACTGACCGAAGCGTAGAGCGTTACTTTCCTTCGAGTGAGTTGAGCTGCGCTCCAGATACAGCGGTGTATTCTGAAAAGATGTTCAAAAACATGAAGCTGTCATTGTCACGCACGAAGAGTGAAATGTCATCCGCGTATGCAGATACGACAGTCTCCTGTCCTACTGATGAAAAACCTCGAATACGCCTTTCCGCGTCGCCCCTACGCAGCAGCGGGTCGAGCGAAAAAGTATGAAGAGTACCGGCGATAGCGGGCACCCCTGACGCACTCCCAGCATAATCGGAAAGCTGCCGGCAATTTGGCCATTCAGTACTAGTTCACTGCTAAGGTCTGTGTAAAGGTCGCGTAGGAGCTGAACGAATTCGTCAGGAAAACGAAATGAGCGGAGCACGGCGACAAAGTAACCATTTTCTACAAAGTCGAAGGCCTTCGCCAGGGCCAAGGAAACGAAAGATCCAGTGATCCGTTTGACACAGCCGCATTCGAAGACGTCTCTCGTCACTGTCAGCGAAGCGAGCACCGATCGTCCAGGTACCGCACAGGAATGGATGGCCTAACCAAATACAACAGGGAAATTCGCACCGTACGGAGCAGCAGTGTGGCTATGAGTGTAAAGTCGGTGTTAAGGAGGGTAATCGGTCGCCACAATGAGGGACGCGATGGCGTCATGCCCTCCTTCAGAGTTAAAACGATATGGCCGACACTGAACGAGGGTGGCTTCGCGCCGCTCTCGAGGAGTTTATTTATTTATTCATTTATTGATACTGCAATCCCAGTGTTGCAATTTTAGCAAGGTGGGAATACGAACTAAGCAGTTTAACAAAACAGGCAAAAATAAACAGTAAAACAGTGCAGGTATACGAGCCTAAGTAAAGAAGGACCGTCAATGAAAGTAGAATAAAAACTGGCTACAAGTCGGTCAGGACCGGGAGCTGTCGACTGGTTCATTGCGCCCAAGTGAAAACGCACCTCCTGCTAAATTGCTGGCTAATTAAGTGCCGAACATGCGTCTTCTGGAAGTTGAGGAATAGGCCCACAGAAGGAGCCGACAGATTCTTGAAACTGCTCCTCCTGGTCGAGGCCTTGCGACAAAAAGAGGACTGCAAAATTATCTCTAAACAAATTGCGGATGTCAGCGGGTTCCGAAGACGTAGTACCGTCCGCAAGCATGAGGCTCTCCACTTGAGCTCGCCTGTTAGTGCGCTGGCCAGCGGCTCGAGCTTGTCCGTGGTCGGTAGCAATCCTCAAGCGGCACGTTGGATGGACCCGCGCAGAGCGATGTATGAGAACTGTCTTCGAGGATGCGGTGATAACGCTCGCGCAGCCTCTCGAGATATTCGTGCATCGCGAACGTAAGCGTTTCGCCGCCTCGTACGATGCGCATACGGCGCAGAACGTCATTCAGCATGGTCGTAATACGGACCCGCCGCGGCTTCCCCACATACACAAGAACATCGCGCCAGCGTGTTTTCAGCGCGTCCCAAGTAACAGGTGTTATGTCACTAACTGCTGCCACAGACTTGCACAACTATCGGCGTATATCAGTGAAGCACTGTAATTCGCGTAGTATGCTGCTTTGTACGCCTTTTACAACCAGCAATAACACGTGTCCCTCCGCCGCTTAGTCAGATGTACATTGCATAAGTAAGGAAGTGATTAGGTACTTAGCAAATATACTTTATATCCACAGTAGACTACTGGTTAAAACCGAGTTGACTATGTGTTAAAAGCGGCGCATTGTTACAAATAAAGAAAGCCTATACCACACGAACCACATGTGCTTTAGCGCTGTTATATTCAACTCATCTCGGATACTGTACGATTATTTCACTCTGAATGTTAACGCCATTTACAAATTTCTTTGTAGCGCAGGCATTTCGCACGTAATACATTCGACGGTGAAAAGTTTTTTACCTGACCATCCATGCTCATTCCTCGTGATCTCAAAAGAAGTGACTCGACTTTTGAAATGACAGGACCTGTTAGTGTAGTTTGATATATGACAATCTCTATATGAAATGACTCCAAAATGTAAACGAAATGCTCTGGACTCTGAAATGTAGCCGAATGACGAAACTCTATTTAAGTAGAAGGGTTCCTTACTCGCACATTTTCATTACGTTAAGAGTTGCGTCGTGCTATCAGCGGTGTCGCTGCGCAAGCACCGCCGGTTTTTCCGGTAGCCAAAGAGTGTCCAGCTTTATAGATTCTTTACAGACATACGAACTGCGGTGATCTATACAGCGTCCATTAGGTTTCGAAAAAGGTTCTCTGAAAACTAGTTTCTCACACCATGCGTTCTATAGTTAATGACCAGCTTAACTGTCACCAAGCAGCTACTGGCTTCTGTGCAGGTGCTTGAAACATTGCCGTTAAGTCGTTTAAGGGCGCATCTAGCGGCAGCTTTACGGTACTAGAGGGTCTCCGTAAGGGCTAGGTTGGTACAGTGTGCTAACGTATTGAAACTTTGTAATTCCCAATTCATACCCCCTCTCCCCCAACCCCTCCCGGTGATATCTGGAAATGCAAAAATATTTTTTTCATAACATATTTCGTATTCGCTCATGACGTTGGCCCTTGAAGGAAAGTAAGCAAGACACTATACATAGTATTTTATATGAGAAAACAAACGAACAGTAAAAAAATAGCAATATAACCGAATGAAAAACTGAAGCCTGAAGCTATTCATATATGTAATATTCGGGCAGCCTTCATTTTCAAAAATGAAAATTTATTTCGTAGTAATAAATGGCACCTGCTAACTGCAGTTGAAAAGCTCTTATCATAGCCTAAACAATAATAAACCCGCCTGTAGCTATCAGCACCGCACAACTGGCCTGTCGGGCGGTCATGCGCCGCTTTTAACACATAGTCAACTCGGTTTTAACCCGTAATCTACTATGAAAATAAAGTATATCTGCTAAGTACTTAATCACTTCCTTACTTCCGTAATGTACTTACTACATCTGACTAAGCGGCGGAGGAACATGATTTATTGCTGGTTGTAAAACGCTTACTAAGCAGTATTGCATTGCAGAGGTGGAATATTACGAAGTCATCTCTGGACAAACAAGTCCAGCAAACAAGTGAATATCAGAGCATGAAGGATTTTGTGAAAAGTAGGACACGATTACACCTATTTTTATCAAAACCAGGGTTGAAATAATTGCGTAATGATGCTCAACACCATAATCTCTCGTGCTCAAGCAAATGTGTACTCGAAACTGTTGCAAGACGTCCCAGAAAGTTTCCAGTTTTTCGTAAAGTCACCTAACCTGGCATCCCAGGTGGGGAGCAGATTCTCCAAGAAAATAGGGGCCTTTCATAGATTTCTTGATTCACAAAGGACTGGCTGTGATTTCCAAAAATCTTGTCCCTGAAGAGTGCTTTAAGGAATATTTTCCTATCTTCATTATTGGACTCCTTCGCGAACACGCGAAACCTAGAGAAAGCACGGATATGTTTCGAGCGAATCGAGCCGATATATTTGGTATAAGCAAAAAAAGTGCGAATATGTCGAGTGCCTGACCTTTCTTCAGTATCCTCCTGGGAGATTGAAATTAATTGTTAGGGTTAACACAAGTGAAGGAGACATGAAAGGGGGGGCTTTAGTGTTCATACACTAGGTGCTGCTTTTCCCCGTGGTGCACTGAGAACCGTGAGATAAATTTCGCTCATATTAGCCGAGACGAAACCTTAAGAAGCACTGTACTTGTCGTGGCCTGGCTGATCAAGGACGCGGGTCATGATAACTGCCAATCATAAAAAGCTTATCAAACGCCCCAGTTTATGAAACGCCAGGGCACTTGCAGAACTAGGGCTTAAAACACTCCAAGCTATTCCTACGAAGCTATATATGGTATGAGTGCACTTTCGAAATCAAATAGAAAATGCCTTCTTGCGTGGCTCAGCGGCGGAACACTTTGCCTGCTGAAATAATCATCTTCCCGCAGCGAGTGCGATAAATGCTCTTGCCTGTGCTCCTATTCACGGTTGCGCGAATAGCTCGTTTGTTCGGAATTTCCAACGAGCACACAATTTCATGCCTGCTGAAGGGACATGCGAATTACGGTCATTCATAGGGAGCTCATTTTGTGTCGAAAGAGGTCCTCTGAAACTGCTCGGTCGAGGACCGTGCATTATAGAGTTAATGAGCGCCTATATCCAGGCAGCTGAGAACACAAAGGGAATCGCTTGAAAAGGGACACTCAAGTTATTTTGAAGTGCTATATTTCGCCGTACCTTTTAGGCAGCGAAGTGAAGACCTGGCTGGGGTCAGAACTCGAAATTTGGAAAGCCAGAACATAAGACCGTACTGCGTCCCCATACTATAGAAACGGAGCAACGTTCTGCCTCGACAATGGTTTACAACACAGAAAGTTGACCAATTTGTCAAGAACTTTAAATTTATACAATAGCCTAGAGAAGGCGACACGAGAGAAAAGAAGTGTAATGGATCCGTCATTTCCCGTTTGACGTTCCGTTCCCTGCGATTTTGTAGAAGTTTGGCTGTGAATGGTTTATTTGCAGATTCAGCGTCAGTTGTTGTGGGGTTATTTAGGCAATGCCACGTGACAACGTAGTTCGCTCTTCACACACACACACACACACACACACACACACACACACACACACACACACACACACACACACACACACACACACACACACGCACACGCACACGCACACGCACACGCACACGCACACGCACGCACGCACGCACACACGCACACACTCAGCGTACACACGCACACACACACACACTCAGCGTACACACGCACACACACACAAGAACTCAGCGTACACACGCAAAACTCCCCCACCCCACACACAGTTCGCACTTAATACTCTTACTTCTCTATGCAAATGTTAATGTTCGAAGGCAAAGGATACGGTTGAACCCACCCTGGTCATTTCCGATCCTCGACTGTAAGGCCACGATTCCCATGTGAGCGCAAAGCGTAGTTATCCTATACCGTTGTCTCTAAGTCCCTACGCTTGGTGCAGAGTCTGCACAGCAGAGGCTTTGCTTTAAATTTCCAATAGGTGCCCTCACATATAGGTGTCAGAGGCAAAGAGGCGGCATACAGTCTCGCCCATAAGACACTCTAAGGTACTTCCTTAAAAAAGTTCAAGATTAAAACTACTCTTCAGAGAAACAATACTCAACCATTTTAGTACAATAATAGCGTGTTGGCAGGCTAGTTGGGATTGCATAATTAGGGACAGCGCAAAGGACGGAACACAGAGACACAAGAAAGCACGAACACAAGGCGCCTTGTGTTTGTGCTTTCTTTTGTCTCTGTGTCCTGTCCTTGGCGTTGTTCTTTAAATAGACATTTAAGTACCCTGTGGAGTGCTCCACAAGCCATGTGTCGCCAAGAGACAGATTTTGGATTGGAAAACATTTATTTCGTCAAAATGCAGATTCAGACTACATCGAATTCGTACGGACGCTGATCTTCCTCAAGCGCAGCACACGCAGCTTTTTAACCTCCTGCTTCGGCTCTCATCACAGTTAATTGGGTCAAACTTCTGTCACTCATCGCGTCGACATCAACACCCACGCACCATTGCGACAGTGCTACTATCGTCTGCAACCGAACGCCAGGCTATTGAAGAGAAAGTCGACATAATACTCAATAACGGTGTGTTTCAGCCCTCAAGCAGCCCTTGAACATCATCTGTAGTGCTCATAATAAAGAAAGATGTATATGTCCGCTTCAGGGCCGATTACCGCCGGCTAATGACGTCTACCCTCTTCCGCACATAGACGACGCACTCAACTATACGCCGAGCTATTTTCTTCCCTAGATTTATGTCCCGAGTACTGATAGGTCCCGCCTGGAAGCGGCTGATCACCCCAAAACCGCCTTTGTATCCTTCGATCGGCGGCTTGTACGAATTTACAGTTATACCGTATGGCCTTTGCAATGCGCCTTCAACATTTGAGCGGATCATGTACACCATTTTGCGTGGCCTAAAGTGAAAGACATGCCTATGCTATATAGACGACATCGTCTCTTTTGCCTCGACTTTACATCCACCTCTACCGTCTGAAGCACGTTTTGACCGTCTGCTCTGATGTCGGATTGCAGCTGAATATGAAAAACAATTGGCTGTGGTTTAACTCTGGTTAAACATGGTAGAGCAGTGAGAACTAGATACCCCTGACAACGCTTAAATTTAGCTTGAAAGCAAGGCAAAGGGTTACGTCACGGATTGAACTTTATTTGTGTTTTATAGCAATGAAGACACTACGGTTGTCATTAAAATAGTGACACTTTGTGTTCACTATGACGATAGCATGGTATGAATCAGCAGTGTTTCGCTAAAGCTTTAAGTCTAGACGAATTTCCCAACGCGTCGTGGCAGGCGCGCCGCGTACACGAGCTGTGGACTATGATGCCACTCCGCGCATGCGCAAAGCTGACGGAGCTGTGCTTTATAAAAAGTACAGGCCTAATCGAAAGACTATGAGTTTGTTTTTATGTTAAGTGATATGACTGTGATGTGACGTGATGTGTCATGTCTGTGGTGTGACTGTACTAACCATCCCTCTCTCACAAATTTATATCCACTTACCCCCTTCCCCCAGTGCGGCGTAGCAAACTGGTTGTTGTTACAGGTTAACCTCCCTGCCTTTCCTCCTAATCTTCCTCATCTTTCTCCTCCTCCTGACGGAGAGGGGGTTCCACGCGTCAACGTGCAGCCACGCTGACCCTCTCGATACAAAATGTCATTTTGCCGCCAGCCAGCAAAGCATTCTAGATCACGTTGCCTCCAAAGAAGATATATCTCCAGATACAGCCAGACTTCATGCTGTAGCAGCCTTTCCCAGACCGACTTTACTTAAACATTTACGCAGGTTCTTCGGGCTGTGCTCATTACCTTCGTCTTTTTATTACAAAATTTTACTTCTATTGCTGCTCGCTTGACAGAACTTCTATCAGCTGTTCCGACCATCCGATGTGGTCGGCAACGTGCCACGATAAATTCAAAACTTTGCGCCGCATCCTCACAGCACCTTCTGTCCGGCGTCACTTCGACCTAACAGCGCCTACCAAGATCCACACGGACGCCAGTGGGGTTGGTCTCGGCGGAATGTTGGCTCAGCGGTAATCCCGTTATGCTGGATATGGGGTCGCGTTTGCTAGCTGTAAGCTCACGAAGGCTGAATCCAATTATTCTGTCACTGAAAAAGAGCGCTTAACCCTTAGTTTGGCTCTTACTAAATTCCACCCTTTCGAAGTAGTGACGGACCACCATGCGCTTTGCTGGCTTTCCTTGCCGAAAGACCGGTCCGGCATACTGGCAAGATGGGCTCTTCGCCTTCAGCGATATGATGTTCGTTTTGTTTACTGCTCCGGCTGCAAGCATTACGATTCCAATGCCCTTTCTCACTACGTCTTTTAGGCGTGATGGCGAGCCCTTGCCCTCACAATGATTCCTCGCCATCACTTCACATCAACGACATGCGGTCAGCTCAGCGGAAAGATACTTGGATCACGTATAAAAACGGGCTAGTTTGTCCCCTCGCTTCGTCCTGTCTGTAATTTTGCGCTGAAAAAATATGCACTATACTTAGATCATTTCTCGTTTTCCTCTCCGATCTTACGGCTGCTTCTCCATCATGTGCTCTCTGCCGCCATGCTTTCCACTTCGCCATTGGGGATCACCTCCTCTATCGCCGCAACTACAGCGCAGATGGCCGCAAGTGGTTGCTAGTTATTCCCCGGATGCTACGCTCGCATATCTGTGATTGCTTCCTCACTGACCCAAAACCTGGTCACGCGGGCGTCTTCAAGGAATGCACTTGTCTCCGGCTGCATTACTACAGGTGGGGCATGTACAGCTTCGTACTCAATTACGTTCGCTCATGCCTCACATGTCAACGTAGAAAGCGATCTCAACTTTCGTCTTGAGAGATGCAACCGTTACCCTGTCGACACGCCTTTCGACCGCGCCGGCATCGCTTTGTACGAACTGCTTCCCTACAATGCAGCCAGCAACCACTGGGCTATTGTAGCAGTTGTTCATCTGCAGAGGTATGCAGAGACCATCACCCTTCCATCTTCCACATCGTCAGAAGTAGCTTCCTTCATTTTGCAGTGATTTGTTATTCGCTGCGGTGCGCCTTGAGAGTTGCTGAGTGAGGAGGACGCATTTTGTAGCGAGTACTACAGTATGCTTGTTGTTGTAGTGGTTATTTTATTTTTTGTATACAAAAAAGGAGAAAATGTTTGCCAGCCCCGGTATCCGCTGATATCTGAAGCACCTGGACTGGGGCGGCGGAAATAAAAAGTTAGTGAGGAAGCGGTAGAGGAAATCAAAGAGATGAGCTTGTCAGCAGCGCATTTCGCCATGTGTACGACAGGCCAATAGTGCGCATGCGCAGGAACCGGAAAGCAGCAACAGAGAACGTTGGCAACAGTTGCTCTGAGCATGATATCAGAGCTCAAGGCCGCCGCTATCGTGCGCCGACTCCACTGCCGACGCAGCAGAGGCTCCCGAACAAAGAAAAGGTTGGTTTTGGTTTTGTGGGCTTTAACGTCCCAAAGCGACTCAGGCTATGAGACACGCTGTAGTGGAGGACACCTGAAATCTTGACCACCTGGGGTTCTGTAACGTGCACTGACGTCGCACAGCACATGGGCGCTTTGCTTTTCGCCTCCATCGAAAAGCGGCCGCCGAGGCCGGGATTCGATCCCGCGTCCTTAGGAACAGTAGTCGAGCGCCGTAACCACTGCGCCACCCGGCGTGGTGAACAAAGTAAAGAACGCCTTGTCAAGCGGACGCGCCAAGATGCAGAGTTCAATAATAATAATAATAATAATAATAATAATAATAATAATAATAATAATAATAATAATAATAATAATAATAATAATAATAATAATAATAATAATAATAATAATAATAATAATATAATAATAATAATAATAATAATACATTTGTTCACAGGAAAGGTAAGGCGCAGTATCTGTCCTCTGTGAACACCTGAACCGCGCGGTAATGGAGAGAGGAAGGTGGAAGAGAAAAGGGAGCCGTAGTGGAGGGCTACGGTGTATTTCCACCACCTGGGAATCTTTACCATGCACTGCTATCGGAGAGGACACGGACGTCACTCCGTCTCGCCTCCATCAAAACCCAACCGCCGGCAGAGCGTAAAAAGCGGGGCTTAGCAGCAGAAAATAGAGAATGAGCGTAAGAAGGCAGCAGCGGAGACGCCCGAACAAAGAGATGAATGGCTTGACAAACTGTGATGTCACACTGCCGAGCGTTAATAGACAGAGAATAGTCGACGAGATATGGCCTTTGGAAGGGCAGTAAACGGGAACCAACAGAAAAGGATGTGAAGGCCCGTCGTATGACAGGTCACTCCATTCGAGTTTCCGCAAGTGTATCTGCTACCCGGACATTAGAAGCATACTGCGTACAATCTGTTTGGACACATGTGGCGTGTGCGTGAGGCTGCTGGCACCAGAACTTGGCACCGGTGAATACTCCAACGCTTGAGACTTTGCGTTTGGAGACTCGGCCAATTTGAAATACTGTATAAGCAAAATTGAGCCCGCTGCATGCTACCCCATAGATCATCGGGCAGTTTTCATCTCTGTCAAGCAAAATTATTAAAAGATTCTGGTTTGGTTTGGTTTGTGGGTTTTAACGTCCCAAAGCGATTGAGGCTATGAGAGACGCCGTAGTGGAGGACTCCGGAAATTTCGACCACTTGGGGATCTTTAACGTGCGCTGACATCGCAAAGCACATGGACGCCTTGCTTTTCGCCTCCATCGAAACGCAGCCGCCGAGGTCGGGATCGAGCCTGGGTATTCCGGACAGTCGTCGGGCGTCTTACCACGGCAGCACCCCGGCGGGGCAATTAAAAGATGCGTATTCACAATGTCTGTAATTGCTGAACATAAATGACCACAACAATGTCTGCCAGGGAAACGTACCTCGCGTTACGTATATCCTGATATGGCTCAGATAAGCCACAGCTAATTCTCTTGCAACTAAACCGCGCCCTATAAGGGAAGGGGGAACGTGAAAGTGAAAACAAAGAGACAGAAAATGGTGCCCTGGTGAAGGGCTCTGGAATAATTTCGACTACCTGGACATCCTGCACCGATATCAATCAGCACATTCACCGTATTACCTACATAAAAATGCAGCCGATGATGGTAGGGTTGGAATCTGGGCACTCCGGTTCACTGGTCAAGCGGCTTTACTAACCGCGGCGGGGCGCATTTGCATTTCGCCTACACAGAAACACGGCCTCCACAATTTGGTCTAACCCGGGAAGCAAACTCCGATTCAAATTTCAAGTAGCTAGTAACTGAGCAACAGCAGCGGGCTACAGTTTACTTTCCCTGGTCATCTCGTGCTGCTCAGAGAAGGTGCGGCGCCGTGGGTGCGAATTATAATATTTGTAATAGCAGAAAGCTTGTTTGTATTAATGCTAGGTGGCCATAGCAAGGTTTTGCATTTGTATATATTTAGTGCGAAAAGGATGAAGCGTATTTATTTGAGCATCCCGGTTCATTGCTGAGGTGTTTAAGATATTTTTGTGAGAACATTTGAACCGAATTGTTACAATATGTTGTGTTTGCTATGAAAGCTTGTTTGAGCTGCAAGCGAGTGCAGTGATTTAAGAGCACTGTCAAATTGATTGATTGGCCGTAGGGTGCGAGTCAACTTTCAGGACTTGGTTAGCCCATTGTTCGCTTCGCTGACACTGACGAGAGACGTCTTCGAATACGCCTGTGCCAAACGTATTACTGGAGCTTTTGTTTCCTTGGACTAGCAAAGGCCGTCGACTGCTTAGAACATTACTTCTTCGCCGTGCTCAGCTCATTTGATTTTCCTGAAGAATTCGTTCAGCTCCTACCCGGCCTTCGTACAGATCTTAGCAGTGAACTAGTATTGTATGGCCAAATAGCCGTCAGCTTTCCGATTACGCGGGGAGTGCGTCAGGGGTTCCCGCTGTCGCCGGTACTCTTCATACTTTCGCTCGACCCGCTGAGGCGTAGGTAGGGTCGCCACTGACATGTGTATTCGAGGTTTTCCATCAGTAGGACAGATGACTGTCGTTGTATATGGATACGCGGGCGACATTTCACTCTTCGTGCGTGACAATGACAGCTTCATTGTTTTTTTGAACATCTTTTCAGAATACGCAGCTGTATCTGGAGCGCAGCTCAACCCGAAGAAAAGTAACGCACTCCACTTCGGTCAGTTCAGGGGCCCTTTAGCCGCCGCCGTACCGTTTTGGGACGCAGTGTGTGTACTTGGCGTGCTGTCTGAGCCAAGCGGAGTCTCCCCCCGGACATGGGACGTAGTTCTCTCGCGAGCCACGCACGCCCTTTCTGACGCAGCGCGTTTCAACCTCGCGCTCGATGCTAAAGTTAGCGTCGTCAAGACACGAGCGTGCGCTTTCACCTATTATGTGGCGCGTATCGCGACAATCACGCACGGTGTGGCGAACCGACTCGCGTCCCTTATAGGGACTTTTGTTTGGGATGGCAGGACAGCGCTAGTCGCCCTTCACATCCTTCCGAGGAGCAGCGGAGGCATTGGCCTGCCGTGCATCCTGACAGTGGCTCGAGTGCTCGCGTTAAGGCTGGTAGAGAGGCTATTAGCTGACGAGTCTTACCCTGGTCGCTCGCTCATACTATACTGGATGAGCACGGCGCGTCGTAAGCTTACACCCGAACAATACCTCGGTCCAAAGCCGGACAGATATCTGCCTTTTTACAGCGAGGTTTCCAATATAAAGTCTACTCTCGATGCCGACTTGTAAGATGTCAATGTAGGGGACCTACCAGCCATGCTCATCAGCGAATTAGTAGCCGTTCGCAGGCTTTCAGCTGATGAGCAACGAGAGACCTCTGTACCAAAATGACGAGCGTGGGCAGCTTGTCGGCTGGCAAATGAAGTACAAGATTTTGACTGGCTTAGGCGCTGGGGCGTCCTCCAAACGATACAGCGCCTTTCGAGATGGGGTATTGTACCCAATCACCAGTGTGCCAACTGCGGTGCTCCCGAGAGCCTCGCGCATGTTTTTTTTTCGAATGTGTAGTTGCGAGAACAATGTGGCGGCTGGCATATAGGATGTTTAACGTCCGCATGAACCCCGGCGTCAGGTGCAGGCGCTACCCTTTTGAACACCTCTAGTTTACTGTGGCTCTGTTTGTGTTGTGGCATCGCAAGTGCCTCGCTCAGGCGCGCCGAACTCCCGCCCGAGCAATATAGCCAGCCGTACAGATGCTGGTCCTCGTCATCTGGAGGTGTCTGTCTGGACAGTTAGAAACGAATCTGCGGCTCTGGCACACGCGCTTCAATGTTGTACGGGGGAGCGGACTTTACATGTATTTTGTTGTTTATTAGAACCCCCCCCCCCCCTTGTATTGTTTTTTCCTCTCTGGGGAATCATGTTTTTCAGTTTATTATATATATGTACCATACATTGTTTTGTATAGTGCTTTGGTCTGAGAGTAATGTGAGTTTTTGTATGTATGTATATAGCCAATAAATTCTCTTTACTGAACTAGGCAGTGTGCCTGCAGGTGTCACAACACGGTAAAGATACGCAAGGGGTCCGAATTTTGCCTTGCCGTAGACCTCCACTACGGCACCTCTTTTGAAGCGAAATGTCACTCGGAGGTTGCTGCCGCGCCATATTTGGCGGAAATAAATGTTCTTCCTCCGCCTCCTTCACTAGGCTAGTCAAAACCGGAGTGAGGGTGGCATCGTCGTCAGAAATAGCCACAGCTGTGCATGCGTGAACTCGCCGAGTGACGTCACAAGGAGAGGAGCAGGTGGTCAGAGCCGAGCTTCGCGTATGCCATATGCCGTGTGCTGTACGCCGTGACGTCACAGCAAAGGCCGAATCTTTCTCTCCTCATTAAAAAACGATTTAGTAGCCATCTGGGAATCTAACCTTCATTTCTTGGATCCACAGCCGAGCGCTTTACCGCTGTACCACACCGCGGGTCGTGAAGGTGGTCGAAATTACTCCGTAGACCTCCACTACAGCTCCTCTTTCTCTCTTTCCACTTTAACTCTCGCCTTCCTCCCTTCCCTTATGGCGCGGTTCGGGTGTCCACAGACACAAGTGTGAGAGATACTGCGCCTTTCCCTTCCTGTGAACCAATTATTATTATTATTATTATTACCGTGAGTATGATAGCGGGATTCCGCGCGTGACAGATACTGCGATTGGGGAGCAATTTGAAAGTACCAAAGACTAAAATAGTTTTCACTCAATTAGGGTGGCGTCAAGGATGTGACGTGACCATTCTGCCGTCAGCTATGAGGACATTGTAAGAACGAGTGAGCTCCAACGCCGCCGGGCGTCGCTTCTTCCCTTCCGCGAGTGGCAATTGCTGCGCCTTCCCTTTCCTGTACACGATTTATGGAACGCCGGTGAACTTAGACGCGCTCCATATGGAAGTCAAGGACAGTTTAGCTGCTGACGAACGGCGCAGAAATCAGGAGAAATTAACTTCTTCTGTTCCCGAGGTTAGGTTGGTTGGTTGGTTCATAGGAAGGGAAAGGCGCAGTGTCTGTCACACTTGCTCTGTGGACACCTGAACCGCGCCGTAAGGGAAGGGATGAAGGTGGGAGTGAAAGTGGAAAGAGAGAAAGGGGAGCCGTAGTGGAGGGCTACGGAGTAATTTCGACCACCTGGGGATCTTTAACGTGCGCTGACATCGCACAGCACACGGACGCCACTTCGTTTCGCCTCCATCGAAACGCAGCCGCCGTGGTCGGGTTCGAACCCGGGAACTCCGGCACAGTAGTCGGGCGTCTTACCACTGCACCACCCCGGCGGGGCAGTCACTGCATTTTGCTACGTATATCTAGGCATAGCTGAGCTAAGCCATGTTTATTTTTCTCACTTTCAGCTTTCTTTTCCTACATTCCCCTTACGGCGCCTGCCTAGAAAGTACTGGGCAGTATAGGTCAGGTGTCCATGGAATACGTGTGACAGATTGCTGTTCCTTTCCTTTGCTGTGAAGTAATTTTATTCAATAATGCAGTCAGCGCAGCTTCGGCCTGCGATATTCCTTAAAAAACAGTCACAGACGATTAAACACAAAAATGTTCTGTTTTATGCGTCCTGTGCAATGCGAAAAATCCTACCGCTATATTTGCGCTGCCTACATCCGTGACCAAAAATAGGCCATTGCGTTTTGAGCAGATATATTAAGTGCATTGTCTTCTAACTCAGTACAATGCATTTTTCATAGGCTTGATAAAAATGGTCGTATTCCTGACGAAACGATCGAAATTATGAGATTCACATTTTACGTTTATAGTTTCATTCACTGCAGTCGATTTCGTCATGAAGAGGGGATGTTAGTGAGGACGTAATGTATTAGAAGAATTGCATACCGTGCTCAAGCGCGCCTGATTTCTACTTGCGCGCATCGCTATACACTGGCGAATCTTGCAGACTCGGACGGCTCCATGCCCTGCACTTTTACATGCCCGATACCCAGACCAGTTTTCCTCATCATGCAGACTCTGCGGAAAACCAGGACACTTCATACACATCTTTCTTACATGCCCCACCTTTTCTCATCCCCCATCACCGAACTTAGCAGAGTCCTACTGAGAGTTTCTCATGAAGAGCACTTCAAGAACAACGGAAAATTATCTCCAGTGCTATGAGGAGGATTGGTTCTTCAAGGACTTTCTTTTACCTTATAAGGGTGTCTCCCACATAGTAAGGGAGCCCCCAATATCCATGAAGGGGGCTTCGCCCCCACTGTTTGTTCAATGGCAATAAAATGTTTCTACCACCACCACCAGCACGCTTTAGGGGTCCACCGGGAAATGAAAAAATTACCGACGATTACGTTACTTCCTAATGCGAAATTTGAGCGCAGCAAATAAACTGTTTCACCTTTTCGATAGATTGAGGCAAAGAAATCGAGCAACACATGTATGCGCCATCACAGAATTTTTTTTTATTTTTCACACGTATTCCTTTAACAAAGACTCCACTAACAGTTCTTGACAGTCATGAAGGAAGCTTTGTGGTCGGAGAAATAGACTATGTTCGACTTGGTACACCAATGCTTGATTCTCAAAGACGAGATCTATACAAGTGCCTCGCAAGGTTGTCACAGCCGTGGGACGCGTTACGAGCGAGAGGAACGGGATGTTCTCCCGCATAAGTATGAAGAAATTCCTGTTTGTCTTTATGTCAACATTAAAGTCCCCCACTACTAACATCGGTCTCTCCGCCGCCACCGATCTGGCTCTCTGATTGCCACCGCGCAGGGGTTGCATTGGAGGAGGAGCGAAGAAAGGAATTAAGTTCGAGCCGGGGCTTTGACAACCGGAGACTCGCAGGCAGAGGGGGGAGGGGGGCGGCGTGTACACCCAGCGGCAAACGATGGGGGCAGAAGCGCGCGCAGCAAGCGGACAACGCGATAAAGGGAGGAGGGAAGAGATAGCAGCGACTGACTGATGCTGCTGACGCCGATAGTGAGTCAACCCCAGCTGCGGAGTTGGTTTCAGGGACAACACCGCCGATGCCGACGCAAACAATATGATACCCTCGCTTCCGCAGCGCCAAGAACCAGGTCTAGCCGTGGGAAGGTGGTCACGTATTCGTCGACGTGACGGGGCCTACGTGAAATAACCGGCGCGTCGGCAAATGAAGAGCACCCTATCCGCCACACAGGAGCAGGGAGGGGGGGACCCTCCCCTCCTCTTTCTGCATGGCGGCGACGGTGTTCTATGCAGTCACGTTATCTTGACTCTATAGCGGCGTCAGCGGCATCCAGCGGTATCAGTCGGTCGCTGCTAGCGCTGGGGGGATGAAAGGGGGCGGAGCTGGTTACGAGGCCGACGACGACGCCGACGCGAAACCCAGGAACTGACGCCAAAGAGCTGCGCTCTAAAAGTTTGCATTTCTAATTTCGCTCGGCGACACCTCAGTGACGGGATCCTTGTTACTTTTAAAAGCGAAAGTTATTCATCCTTTCCATAGCTTCATCGCCGTGCGCGCGTTTCTCCTTGAACCAGAGATAAACTATGCAGTAGCTATGACATCACTCAGCCGCCGCTATTGGCGGTGGCGCTGCCACCAAACTGAGATAACCTTCCACTCGCCTCTACCTGGTCGTGTGACAAACATGGCGAGACGAAGAGGCGTCCATGGACTCTGCGATGTCAGCGCATGTACGGTGGCTAGATGGGTAGGTGTGCCGACCGGCAGGGCACAAAGCATAGTTCCGCGTGCCTCCGCTTCATGACGACGAAACTGGCGCTGCTGTTCTCCGCCCGGTGCTCACCGGCGGATCGTCTGCTACTTGTCGCAATCGCATCGCGCGTTTTGTTAACCTCATTTTTGTTTAAAAACATTACTTATTACTTGCGTTATCAGTGAAAATAGTAGCTGAAACTAAAACTTTTGCGGTCTGGCATTGAAACAATAAACAGACGACACTAGCTACCTGTTTTCTCGTCTGTTTGCTGTCTGTCATCGTCCACATGCAAGCGCCGTAGCGGAGCAGGCGCTGCGCTTTTTGTGAGAAGTGATCGGAATGAAGACCAAAAAGGACACAACTTGTTTCGCACCCTTCTGCAAATCCGGCTACAAGTAATCGAGAAAAGGACTGAAAGTCTCGCTGTTTTCGGCGCCGCGGGATCCCGAACTGTTCAAAAGGTGGGAGCTTGCTCTTCATCGTGCCGACAAGAGGTTGCAGCCACACTCCGTTGTGTGTGAGCGGCATTTTGACCAAGAGTGTATCGAACGGGATTACAAATATATGATAGAAGGCAACGTTGTTAGCCTCCCACGTTCTCACCCACGATTGACGAAAGATGCCGTGCCTTCTGCCCTGCCCGATGCTCCTGCTTACCTGTCAAGAAAGGTTACCGCAAAACGAAAGACGATGAATTCCACAGGCTGCCGCCCAACCAAGGCTGCCAGAAATTACAGCCACGACCTTGAGACAGTGCCGGACGATCCAGTACCTTAAAGCTCCAGTGAAGGTATCTCTACGCGTCTGTAACCGAAGTGTCACCTCGTCCGGTTGACATTGACGATCACTACCTGCATGGTATCCCACAGCGGCTGGACACATAACTCTATTGAAAATTCTGGCGCCTCTGCGTTCTCGACTTGCAGAAAAAGCGGACAGAGCATCGTTCTGGTGAAAGTAATACTCCTGGAGCACTGTGCGTCAAAACTGCGAGCCACCGTGTCCGTGCAAGGCGCCGTAACACAAAAGCTGGATTTGGAAACTCGTGAACAGGTTGGGGACCTTTTGGCTGACGTGGATGCCATGATTCCATGTCAGGGCATAAAATGCAATGACCAACTTGACACCGTCCTCGCGAAATCCAAGAATATAACAATCCACGGAAACACAACATTCAGCTCCAAATGCGTCGGTATCGCCACAAGTCAAGGAGACTCCTGTTTGCATTGCCGATACGCAAAAAAGTTGCTCCTAAATCAGCTGTCGTACAAAAGAACAAAGGACCGGAGATCGAGGGAGCGCGAAAGGAAGAGAAAGCTTGTAACCGCAAAGTTCAAGAGACTGAAGCGAAATATGTTTACTCTTGAGACAAAACTGGAAGAGATGAGGAGGAAGAACTCAAAACTAGAAAGCTGCGCGCTCATGTCAAGAATAGAAAATTTGCCAGTAAGACAACAGTCACAAGTCATGGCCTGTTCAAATGCTTCAAAGCGGAAAAACACGAAGGGTTTTAAGTGTTTTAAGTACCAGCGCGAGTGGCTGCTCGAATGCTTGATAATGCGGATGAGGAGCAAACGGCTTTATGAGCACCTGCGCAAGGAGAAGATCATGCTGCTGCCCGGCAGAACGTGTCTCCAACGGTACCTGCGCGTATTTCGAAGCGGATTCGGCTTCAACAAACGGGTGTTTGCTGCCTTAATTGAAGGAAAAATGCATATGCATGACGGAGCAGCAACGTCATGGCGGCATTATGACATCTCTCGAGGAGACCTTCAGTCACTGCTTCACAGTCACTGAACTGAGGCGAGAAAGTCTCGCAGACTTCGCCTCTTTTCTGCAGCTCAAACCTCCGCCTATGATCGGTTGTGAGGAGCATAAGATTTAGATCACTAACAGCGTCGTCAAGTTTTACTCTATCATGCGCCTCCACTTCTTGGTCAAGAGCAAGAACCTGGCCCGTGAAAACGCGCGAAAAAAAAGAAGACACCTGAAATTGAGACGCGTGCTTTGAACGCATAGGCATGATTTTGGGGTGTGTTACTTCACTGACTCAAAAACACTAATGTGTGCATGTCATTTATTGCACTTTCAAAAGTTCAGCTAGAAGATACCGTTTTGCAATACAAGCTTATGCACTCGTTTTATTTTATTTATTCGCAAGGTCTGCTTACGCCCATGCACACGCATAAATCAAAGCTGAGCACTGTGTTAATATATATTCGCGTTGCCTTGTGATGGCGTGGAACATTTAATGGAAAAAAAATTAAGAACGAGGAAGTGACATAACAGTGTTTGGAGTTGCTTGCCTGAAAAATCGGGAACGCAGCAAACACGCTGTACGTAAAAAAACAGCCTTAAACTCGGCTCCCCTGCCTTTGTAATATGTTTACATCCCTTCCCTATTCCCGTAAGACAGCTTGTTTGCAATAAACTCATTTGCACTTGGAAAAAAGTGAAGCGAGTCGCTTTCTGTCTAGCGTGGCGACGGCCGGAGGAAACGGTCATGAACCGGGCTTATTTGCACTTGGAAAAAAGTGAAGCGAGTCGCTTTCTGTCTAGCGTGGCGACGGCCGGAGAAAACGGTCATGAACCGGGCTTTCGCTGGTGGCGCCACTGCGGCGTCATGAAGAAAAGGCACGCGTTACCCCCGCCGGTCGGCACACCTACCCATCTAGACACCGTAGCGCATGTTAAAGATCCCCAGGTGGTTGAAATTCTTCCGTAGCCCTACACTACGGCTCCTCTTTCTCTCTTTCCACTTTCACTCCCACCTTCCTCCCTTCCCCTACGGCGCGGTTGAGGTGTCCACAAAAAGCAAGTGAGACAGTTACCGCGCTTTTCCCTTCCTATAAATCAACCAGTTAAGCACTGAACCGCAGTTACGCGAGCATCGTGGCGCCCGCTCTGTCTAGATAGCCTCCTCTGCCTCATAGTCGGTGCCAAAGGATCACACTAGCTCTCGACAATTTAACGGCAGCAGTCGTCGTGGATAATCCTGGCGAGACGCCTCGTGCACTGTCTGTGTCTTAGAGCTTGCAAAGAAGGCACCGAATCCGGTCATCTAGTGGACGTAGCTTACTTGAGGCTGTCGCACAGAGACGGAAGCGGGTCGAGAGAAGCATGCCTCAAAGACCTTAGCAGAACGTGAAGGCCGTCTAGCTAGAGTTCACAGTGACAATGCCGGGCTGGACGTCAGTCATTACCATCCAGCAACAACCAAGTCTCGCCAATTTTTACTATGCTAAACTTACAGGCTTTCAATTTGATAACGTTGCTTAGCGGGGTTAAACCTTTGATAATTTTCATTGCCTGCGACGTCTGTAGGTTTTGCAGTGTTCCACTAGATATTTAAAACATTGGGTAATCATGGAATATCCTAAAGAAGCCTCTGTTTCATAGTTCAGCATTACTGTGGTTTTCTGATTAAAGACTTCACAATCAGTTGCCTCTCACCGCCGTCTTAGGCTTTTCAATGCTACAACAATAATAGCTATGTTGGTGAGGTCAAAATGCTGGTGTGAAGGCTTTGGTGCCAGTTGAGGACATATGTGGCAGACACCGTGCCTTTTCCATTGCTGTTAACAAATGACAAATGACTAAGGCATTAGAAGGTTATGCAAAATATATAATGATTCGGTATAATGTTAATTATTAATAATAGTAATACTAAGAGTCTTTATATTAAAGTGCGCAAGAACAACCATATGGCTTTGGCACCACAGCACAAATAAGAATAAAAACCAGCGTTAAGCCTAGCATTAAGAAGCAAAGGAGGAACAAATAACATTTCAGATGGATTAGAGATAAAACGAGTAATTAAAACGATAGGAAGCTGTCTTGAAAAGCACGAAACAAAAAGGATCCATACAGGAAAAGAACTGTAGTCAAATACAATAGCGAAACACAATTGTTGAAAGTGATACAAAGCATCAGCTACGGACGCACAGTGCTAAAGTTAAAATAGCAGTAAAAACTTATAAAACAATTTTGACAGCGCAGAAAAAATTATGTAGGAAGAGAAATATAAGTAAAAACATAAACGATTTTAAACAATCACGAATATGTGATATTGTCGCGTAAACGGGGCCCCTCACAGTTGCGCCCGGGCAGCCTCAGAGTCCTGAAACAGCGTTAGAGCTCAATCTTGAAACTAGCGCACTTCGTTCTCTCACACCACAGCGCGTGTTCGTCGTCAGCGCATGCTGCATTACACCCCCCCCCCCCTCCCTCCCTCCTATTCGAGAAGCATCGGCCCTATGCTAAATTGAAGTGGGGGCAGAATAGTATAGTCACTGTTGTCTGGCATGAAAAGGCTTCAGCCCGACCACGTGGACCACTTCAGAATGCTTGGGACGTCGGGGTCCTTGTTCCTCATAAGGAACGACTTCATAGTCCAGATAACCAACACGTGGAAGAACGCGGTAAGGACCGAAATAGCGGTGCACAAGTTTTTCACTGAGTCCGCTTCGTCGAATAGGGTACCAAACCCAGACAAGGTCACCTGGAAGATAATCTTCAGTGCGCCGCCGCAGGTTGTAGCGTTCTGCATTTCGGCCTTGCTGCTGCTGAATTCGCACTCGGGCAAGTTGGCGGGCCTCTTCGGCACGCTGTAGGAAAGAAGCGACATCGCATTTAGAATTTCGTCTGTTGAGGCAGCATGGAGTCGAGCGCGGTCGTCACTTCTCGTCCGTAAACTAGGCTCAACGCAGTCATGTTGGTCGTTTCTTGAACGGCGGTATTATATGCAAATATTACGTAAGGTAATAATTCGTCCCACGTCTTGTGATCGACGTCCACATACATTGACAACATGTAGGCAATGGTCTTGTTCAGACGTTCCGTCAGGCCGTTTGTTTTGGGGATGGTATGCAGCTGTCCAGCGATGGTTGGCGCCAATAAGAATAAGGATATGCTGGATGAGCTGCTCCTCTGTCCGTAATCAGGACCTCTGGTGCTAAATGTATCAGGAGAATTTGAAGAACGAAAAATTTCGCAACTTTAAAGGCGATAGCACACGGAATAGCAGCGGTTTCCATGTAGCGGGTCAGGTAGTCAGTAGCTACTCTAATGCACCCATTCCCACAGGTGGAAGTAGGGAACGGTCCAAGCAAGTCCATCCCTATTAGCAAGAATGACGTGAATGGTAGTGTGATAGGCTTTAAAAGACCAGCTGGCTTTAGTGGATGAAGCTTTCGGCGCTGGGAGTCACGGCAAGTTCTCATATAATGTGTGACATAGCTTGACAAACGAGGCCAATAATACCGTGCTTTAATTCGGGATAGCGTCCGAGTGCCTCCCAGGTGACCGGATGTGGGCTCATTGTGACAGACTTGAAAAATTTTGTCCCCTAAGCTTGCTGGTACAACAAGTAGGTATTGGCGACTATTGGCAGTGCAATGTTTCTGGACGAGAATGCCGTCACATAAACACAGACAGGACAAAGTGCGACGTAAAGAATTAGGGATCATGCTACCAGCACCTTGAAGAAAGTCGATTATCTGGCGAAGATCGGGATTGTTGCGTTGACTATCGGCAAAGTTGGCTGAACTGATTGCATTCGGAACTGTGCGTCGTCATCACCACTTGCGTCCGAAGCTGGTTGCATTGGAGCATGAGACAGGCAGTCCGCGTCTAAATGCTTACGACCGGACATGTAGGTTACAGTGATGTCATACTCTTGAAGTTGTACCTTCATCCTGCGAGACGGGTAGAAGGGTCTTTGAAGGTTGTCAGCCAAGAAAGCCCGTAATGGTCGGCCACCCCTTTAAATGGTCTGCCGTACAGGTATGGTCGGAACTTCTAAATTGACCACACGATGGCGAGGCATTCATTCTCAGTGGCAAAGTAGTTTGCCTCGGCCTTAGACAAAGATCTACTAGCGTAGGCAATCACACGCTGTTGACTGGGCTGTATCTGTACTAGGACAGCGCCCAAACCGACATTGCTTGCATCGGTGTGCAGTTTGGTGTCTGCCGTATTATTGAAATGTGCTAGAACTGGGGGTGACTGCAGACGGCGTTGAAGCTCTTGAAATGCTTGCATTTGCTGTTCTCCCCTCGTGAACGGTATATCAGCCTTAGTAAAAAAAAACTGATTGATGTATAGGAAGGGAAAGGCGCGGTAACTCTCTCACTTGTTTTTTGCGGACACCTCAACCGCGCTGTAAGGGAAGAGAGGAAGATGGGAGTGAAAGTGGATACAGAGAAAGAGGAGCCGTAGTGGAGGGCTACGGAGTAATTTCGACCACCGGGGGATCTTTAACGTGCGCTGACATCGCACAGCACACGGACGCCTCTTCGTTTCGCCTCCATCGAAACGCAGTGGCTGAGGTCGCGTTCGAACCCGGGTACTCTGGCACAGTGATCGGGCGTCTTACCACTGCACCACCACGGCGGGGCTCATGCAGCTCTTAATAGGTTCGGTGCGGCAGCTGTCAATTATAGTCTGTCATAATATAAAGGTTGTTTGCTTGGCCGCTTGGTGCCAGAGCAGAGTTTTTGTATTTGTATATATTTAGTGCGAAATGAGTGAACAGTAATTATTTGAGCATGAGCGTTCATCATTTAGGTGTTTGAGGTATGTGTGTGGGAAGATTTGAACGAAAGTGTTCCCGCTTGTTGTGTTGGTTCAGAAAGCTTGTTCAGGCCGCAAGAGGTTTCAGTGGTTTAAGAACACGTTCACAATTTCTTAACGTCTTCTTTTTTTTAGTTTTTGGAGTTGAAATGAACTTTTCCTTTCTTCAGTTCTTTGAATCAATCAGCAGTGCTGTCGGCGCCGCAGCCGTGGCGCAGTGCTTACGATAATCGACTACTACACCGCAAAACTCGGGTTTGGACCGAGAAGTGTGCTGTAGGATATCAGGGCACGGTAACGATCCCCAGGTGGCACAAATTACGCCGTGGACCTCTACTAAAGTATATTTTACAGAGCAGCTCTTTGGCACCCCTTCCTGGGTTACTCGTCGTCGTCGGAGTCCTTTTTCGTAACTAGCTCCACTTTCGCGCCCACCCTGCTTCATTCCCTTACTGTGCGATTGAGGCGTCCACAGACACACGTGTGACAAACTGCGCCTTTCAATTCCTCTGAACCAATTATGAAAGGCACGCTTCACAGCTCAAGTGAAAGACATGACCACACATGATATACACTGCAAAGATAATTTATGAATAATGCGAGCGCCCACACCGAACTGCATAATATATGTAGTAACCAAGAATTCACA
Organism: Amblyomma maculatum; assembly: GCF_055883805.1. Classification (NCBI taxonomy): domain Eukaryota; kingdom Metazoa; phylum Arthropoda; class Arachnida; order Ixodida; family Ixodidae; genus Amblyomma; species Amblyomma maculatum. The sequence continues at coordinate 87,215,818 of NC_139351.1, read as the reverse complement.
CACTCACAGAGAAAAGCATAGGCCCACGCGCTCCTTTTCGCAACCTCAGGCTCCCTAACCGCAGCCTAATTGCTCTTTTCAAGTTTCTGTCATGAAAGTCTAGAACTCTTAATGGAGTGTTTCTTGAAGGAATATGTGTGAACAATAAAATATTAGAATTTAATTTGTACATACATGTCTTGCTGGAAATTTGTGCCTCAATCTATAGAAAAAGGTGAAACAGCTTATAAGTTGCGCTCAAATGTCGCATTAGGACGTAACGTAATCGTCAGCAATTTTTTTTTTTCACTTCGAGCTTTTTCTCCCACCTCATTCTTTTCCCTCACGACGCCTATCAGGTGTCCATGAAATATGAGTGACAGATACTGTTCCTTTCCTTTGCCTTGAACAAAGTATCAATAATTTATATATTCAGTGAAGATTAACCCTGCGGCAGCGTATTAAAAACATGCACAGACGGTTAAAACAGGCCGGGGTGGTGCCGTGGTAAGACGCCCGACAACTGTGCCGGACGGAGTACCCGGGTTCGAACCCGACCACGGTGGCTGCATTTCGATGGAGGCGAAACGAAGTGGCGTCCGTGTGCTGTGCGATGTCAGCGCATGTTAAAGATCCCCATGTGGTCCAAATTACTCCGTAGCCCTGCACAACGGCTCCTCTCTCTCTTTCCACTTTCATTCCCACCTTCCTCCCTTACGGCGCGGTCGGGTGTCCACAGAACAAGTGTGACAGTTACTGCGCCTTTCGCTTCCTGTGAACCAATTATTATTATTATTATTATTATTATTATTATTATTATTATTATTATTATTATTATTATTATTATTATTATTATTATTATTATTATTATTATTATTATTATTATTATTATTATTAAAACAGATACTTCGTTTTATGTTTTCGTTGAAATGCTGGAAACTCTACCGCTATTGTTTGCGCTGCCTTCATCCGTGATCAAAAATAGGCCTTTACTAATCGAGCCATTATAGTAAGTTCATTGTCTGGCAGCTAAATACAGTGCATTTCTCATCAGCTTGCAAAAAAGGCTCGTATTTCTAAAGAAACGGTCGAAGTTTGTGAATTTACATTTTTCGTTTATAGTCTCATTCACCGCAGTTGCTCTCGTCATGAACGAAATGTATTGGAAGAGAGTCATAGCGTGCTCAGGCGCTTCTGTATTCTGCTTTAGCGCGTCTCTATTTATCCGCACGGTTTAGGGGTACACGGACAGGAGGAGGAGGAGGAAGCTTTGTTATGGGGAAAGTGAAATTCTCTTCTTGAGAGGACGCTTCTTCTCAAGCCACTCCAACGATGGGAGTTGCTGGATGGCTTTGGACAACCTCCACCGTCCAGGTAGTGATGGCTTGTTGCCGGCCTGTATCAAAGCTGCTAAGCAATGCGGCCTCCCAGTGTTCCGAATTGGTAATCTGCAGGCCCTCCGGCGCTTGCGTGGTTTCTGATTTAAACATAATGTGCTCCAGATCTGCCCTCTGATCCCCGAAAAAGGAACATGAGGGGCTGTATTCGCCTGGATATCATTCTGTTAATTTCTATGGATTAAAACACGTATTTGTCTGGCGTTTTCTGAGTCGTGTTGTGAATTTTTGAGAGCAGTGTTGGGTTCTGGATATATCAGTCTGTTGTTTTTACGGCGTTTGTAATTACTCTGTACGTGGGGTCTCCCTCGCGAGCCGATCTTAGCTCGGAGTAACGCACCTCCCGGCTTACGAGGAATCCTGCGGCATACTGGCGCGCCGCCTTGTTTCCAGGATGATCCACGTATGCAGGGGCCCAGAAACTTTTGATCAAACTTGCATTTTTAGAGTGATCAAAAGCCTTCACATTTTCGGCTGCGGATGAATGAATTCTACCTTTTGCGAAATTTCGAGTGGTTGTTTTAGAGTCACCAAACTGAATTTATAGTTTGTTGTGACAATGCCCAGAGCTACAGCCGCCTTTTAGGCCTCCTAGGGGGTTCGCGCTTCGTTTATCGTTGGCAAGTTTTGAAAGCGATACGTGTGATCGACTAGTGCCAGTGCATAGGCTCTCTTATCCGAGTATTCTGCCGTGTCGACATGCGTCGTCTGTGGTAGATTAGAATAGGGTTTCTCTAGTCACTGGGCTCACATTCTGTAGCAGCATAGCGTAGCGGACAAGTTGGTATTGCATTTAAGGATGACGTAGCAGTACAGCTTCCCTCGGCCTTCGTTTAAGTTGGCTGTTACGTCCTTTTAAACACAACCTAATTTTCTGCGCATATATGCTTCACAAATTTGATGCTGTGGTACTTCCTTGATACCGCGACACATTATAATATTCGACGCTATCAGATTAAGTGAACGAGAAGCCTTGTCGGTTTAACGAAGTATTCGATTTTACGAAATATTTAACGACTCCGCCAACTTCGTTAAATCGAGTTTTAACTGTACGAGCTTCTTTCAGATGCATCCGAGATTCTCTTTTATTTGCTCCGTGAGACTAGCTCACTTTCATTATGGTGTTGTTTTATGACAGCCCCGTACAGGAATGATATTGTGTACCTGGAACTTTGGTGTTTCATAGAAAAATGGTCATGCATTCATGTGGCTGTGCCTCCTCAATTTCTGGTCGATTATACAATTCAAGTGTTCATCTGGGGAGGTGAAATAAAGTAATGTTCGCTCAGTGGTAATGCAATTGTCCCATTCACTACTCCGATGGCTCGACGCCACTGGCGTCACAGTTGCTGTGGCAACCCTCGAAGCACAATAATTTTTTTCTCGTCTCTGACGGTCATATGAGGGCTTTTGCATTGATAGATAAAAATTCACAGGGTGGTTTCGCGTGCGTAATGCGAATATTTGAACGTTAGCTATGCTGTGACAAAAAAGGTTTCGCACGTTTCACAGGAGAGCTATGACTCCTTTCCCAAACATTTCACCCTAAAGAGTCGAGCACCAGGCCGAGGGAAAGCTTGTACCCATTGAAAAGTCGGTGGGTACCCGGCGGCACCAGGGATTGAACTTGGTACCTCCTGTGAAACCTGATTTGTTTTTCTAAATACTGTCTTACTCCAGCCTGCTGTGATATGACCATGTTAACTTGTTTCAAAACAACGCTTGCAGCAATAGGTAGCCTGTACGCCAGTTTAGATAGGCCCAGTAGAATACTTATCGCCTTCCTCTTCATCCTACGTAACATCTTTCCGCTGTAGGCACCATTCGCTTTCATATTCCTCCTCATTTTATGGTAGCCCTTCTCTTGATTCTTCCCGTGTCAACCACAACTACATTCGTGTTCGTCGACTTCAGCCGCAACCACTTCCTTCTAGGGTAGCCAACACATTCTAGAGTAGGCACTAGCTTCTATGGTTACACCCATTTAAGCTCTTTCCGTGGCAGCCACCCTCAGGCTTCGCAGTCTTCCGCTTTCAGCGCAACCTCTTAAACTGCTAGCTCGATCGAGGTGCCATGGAAAGTGGCCATTGAGATATACTTCTTAAAGACTGCTTCACAGCAAGAACTTGAGAAACGGCACTTAAACGTAAATTGCAGAGATAAAAAAAATGTTTATTTAAAAATTGTTTATTGCCCGTTCAGTGTTAATTAGAGGCTTCTAGTGCACGGTTAATATCTATATGATATCCCGATGGTCAACGTCTTGGCAGCACTAAAGGGAGTGGAATAAAATTTAAAATTGATCTACGAGGAAAGCATTTTCGAAGGCAGTGTATTCAAAATCGAGAACATAGGCTCCCGAGATTTGCTTACCCTACAACTGCTTGGTCTAGCTGATCGTCAAGCTGGTATGAGGTAGGCAAAGTAGTAAAGGGCCGGGCAGAGAATATTCGTATATGTAGATTTCTACTGCATTTACACGGGCTCATGATAGCGCACGATGTTTCTTCTTTTTTTTTTTCACTAGACAATGAGATTGTTCTGTTTTTCAACCTCTGTTCAAGGGTATCAAACTATCATCACATAGCGTGATTCAGTCGTGTGAGCAGTCTGGTTTCGTTAACACGCCAAAACCTGTGGCCCACGTGTAAACGAAAAGATGTCAACGCAACGGCAAAGAGCGAGTAGCTTATCAGTATTATCAGTATAGTCTGCAAAACATATATACCCACATGCCTCCTGTTTACGTCCTCTTAGAGTTTTTCACAGCATAAAATATAGACGAAAGAGTCCAGCTGATTAGAACGACGCATTTGTCACTTTGCCGCGGCAATATGATGCTGGGCCCAGTCTGCAGGAGCGTATCATTTCCACATGGAGCTTGGCTTCTTTTTCGCCCCGAGATGATGGAGTGCCTCCGAAGTGGGAGTGTTTGCCGTCACTGGTTCTGGCGTCTGCACGTCTCTGACTGGATTGTCAGTAGGGGGCTCTTCATTTCGGTGGCTTGTTCTAGGGCATTCTTTCCCGCTTTTGTGCTTCGTGTTTGACGAGGATGACGCACTTTCCCACTTCCGTTGCAAGGCCTTATCGATCGCGCCGAATGATGGGGAAACATGCGGTTGCCTCCTTATCACTCGCTGCTTCCTCTTTTTTTCTGCGTCATTGTGTTTGGTGTACGCAGGCTTTGCGAAGGCGGCAAACGTCATTTAATAGAACGAGGTAAAAGGAACGTTACGGTTTGATATTATTATTTTGCGATTCACTGGTTATGAAACGGTACTGTGCCCTGTCAATATTACCCAGCGTTGTCACCTGCCTAATCTTATAAGGGAAATGTACCAAGAAAAATATTTCGAGTTTTGTTTGACATTCGGTGCTCAAGGCTGTCTACTTCTCGTTTTCTTAAGCGGAAGGCGTTCTGATTTTGTCCAAGCATTCATGTGGCTATGCCTTCTAAATTTCTGGGGAGCAATAGAATTCCAGTGTCTAACTGTGGATGAGAAAGAAAGTAATGTTCAATGAGTGGTAAGACTCCTGAGTCGCGACTAAAGTGAAAGTTTAGTGGAATGACTTAAATATACAGTAGTAGGAAATAAATTGAAGGGTTTCCGATTGGTAATTTTCGCACAGGTAAGTGAATAAAGATTGGGCTCTCGTACAGCAATGCAAAGACGCGCTGCTTTTAAATTGCTTCTTAGGTCATTAAATATGAACAATGAGATTTGAGAGAAAGAAACGTTGAGAACGTTAAATATTATAGCATAAAAGCGGAAATTCAGCGGGAACTTAACTTTTCTTTCCTTTAGTCCCCTCCCCTCTAACTTCATATCTTCACTTCACTTTATTTCCTTAAAAACCTCTCTCTGGAAGCATTACATGATCATGATCGAAGTGGCACCACACTGTAAAACAGCTACAGAAGCTTTTCTTATAGCATCTGGTAACAATTAGGACGACATACACATTACTGTTATGGAGTATTTCTATGTTAGGGTGAATAGCTGAAACCCTGTGACTTTTTACAAGTGCTGATATGGTCCTGTATAGCGGGTTTCTACCAGGGCAGCTCGTATTTAGGCATCTTTCCTATACAGCTATAGAGTTCAGGCGTTATAGAATGTTGTTTTAAGTCAGCATTACAAGAGAAGGTTTAAATCTGAACTAACATAAAGAAATCTTTTAAAATTTAAGGTACTTGGAACCAGAATGTGAGCGGCAAAGTGCATGTAGCGGAAAAGAGGAAAGCATTAAGAACGCTTAACGTCTTACTCTCCAAGCTCTCGTTTCTTCCGCAACATCCTTGACCTTTGACATCATGGTCAAATAAAGAAAGACGAGGACGGCACGTGATTTCGCCCTTTTATACTCTGCTCTCCTCAAATTCTCTGAGATTCATTGTGAATGTTTACGCCATTTCCAAGTTTTGTTCATCACGTAAGCCTTCGCACATATTCTATGCGTTGGTAAAAAGCTATTAAACTTGCAATGCCGTTTTCCTCGTAACCTCAAAATAAGTGACCCTACTTTTGAACTGACAAGACCTGTTCCTGTGTAGTTCGAAACATGACAAACCATATAAGAAGTGACTCCAAATTGGAAACGAAATGCACTGGACTCTCGCATGCAGCCGAATGGCGAAATAATATGTAGTTTGACATGTTCTATACCACCGCGTTCCAGTTTGGATTAAGGTTCTCCTGTGCTATTAGCGGGGCCGTCGCGTAAGCAGCGTCTTTTTTAGCGGTAGCCAAGGAGTGTTCAGCTTAATACATTCTTAACGGAAATACGAACTGCTGTGATCTAGACGGGGCCATTAGATTTCGAAAGAGGTTCTCTGAAAACTGGCTCGTCAAGAGCCCTGCGTTTTTGAGTTAATGAGCACCCTAATTGTCAACAAGTCACTGTCCTAAGCGAAGTTGATTCAAACGGCGCACCCAAGTCGTTTAGAGTACATCAAGCTGCAGCTCTACAGTACTTAATGGTCTTCGCAAAGGTTATATTCCTCCAAAGTACTTATATTTATAAAACCTCCTCATTCTTATCGGTACCCCCGTTCCCCCAACCCCACCCGGAGTTATTTGGAAATAAAGAAAGCATACTTTCTCTGCAGATTTCATATCCACTTTTGTCATGTAACTATGTGGGAGCTTAAGCAACTCATTTTACATAGTTTTGTTCTTATATTAAGATGTCAGAAAATAAAAGAAATGCAAAGAAGCGACGTTAAGTTTTAGGATTCCTTTGTTTGCATCTCGTTGCCACTGCACTGCCGAAGGCAGCAAGTCATGAACTTGATAAAATTCAACATTCTTCGAAAGCTCTCCATAAAAAAAAAAGTGACAAAGAATTTTCACAACGTTTCTATACTGTGTGAAACACATAAATGTCAGCTCTTCCACTAATGTCTTAACTCTGGCCTCTATTAACTACCTCTTGTAGATACAAGCGTTAGACGATGTTGGTAGGCTCTGAAAATACTGACACTGCTTTTGCACTAAAAAAGGCAGCGCCTTTAACAGGCCTGTTGCTTCGGTGGGGAGGTCTCCGGCATTGCCGTAATATTTGAGGTGTATTGTTTGCGGCCAGCGGGTGGCGTAAACCTATCCAGGAAAGCAGAAGCACAACAGAGCTAGAAATTCCAAGCAAACTGGATTAAAGTCCCTCTTTTGAACTGCACAACGTCACTCGCAATATCATCTTGTCTCTAGGAGGGAGAGGAAACGTCATAGTTTAAGAGAGTGACATTATATTCGATGCGACTCTGGTCACTATCAGGAAGCAATTTAATGTCGCGATAAGATACACATTTCCTGTAACCCGTCACGGAGGTTTGCAGTTGAATGCTTCCAACGTACTCTTCGCCAACTGTGTCAAATTATGAGCGCAGAATTGGAGACAACAGCGAATGTCAACCCTACACGTTGAAGTTATGGCAGAAAAGTTAGCTTTTCGCCCATACTGTCCACCATGTTGTCCACGAAAGACGAGCCTGTCTTTATTTATGTAAGGGTGAAAACACGGCATCCCTCGAAAATCAATTTGTATAATTTGTATTTTAATTTTCTATTATTTGTATTTTAATTTGTATTCTGACGGACAATAACGAAACACCTGAGTGTTGTACGACAAAGGCAGAGCCGGGAAACTATGAATGAAGTCAATCCTTAGTTCAGAAAAGGAGAAATATACTCAATACATTTGATAAGCCATATAAGTGATATTGGCGTGTGAGTCTCGGAACAGTGGCGTACAAATGCGATGATACAGTTTGTTTAAAAATTTTCAGTCGTAGCTCTTTCCTTTTAAAATTCAATAAACTATTTGTAGACTTGTCGTTTATGTTGTTTAGAATAAAATCCCATAACCTGCTGCGTAGTTTTCTGAAGCCGGTTTCACAAACCACGCTGTGACGCCACAATAACATTTCAGCATTAATATCTTATCGCACTTAAACACCAGAGTAAATTTAATGGATAGTCGGTGCAGTCATCCGGATGTCGCAGCTCAGCAAGTAGTTTTGATATACACAGCCATACGTCTATAGTACGGGGCGGGCACCGTAGGCCAGACCCGGAGTTGCAATGAAGACAAAGTGACCGGGAGTGCCTAGCTTGCGTTGCTAACGATTCAGAGCTGACCCATATTGCGGCGTGAAGGCGGCCCCGGCTGGGGGTACGTGCGGACAGGACTGCACTAACACCTCACATCTCGGTACACAAAAGCTGGAAAGTGAGCGGGTCTCGGGGCCTTCATCTTCAATGTAATAAACCTGGCATGACGACACCTTACGATGAAAGGTATGAGATTAATCACAATAAGATACACTAAGTAAATCGCCGTTCAGGTCAAAAGCGCTCCAGGAAAGGCAAGAATTGTCGTTCTCTACCGATAACCTTTGCATGAGATGTTGTTCTTGACCTTAATTCTCACACATCATAAGTTTGCACAATAATAATCCAAATGTCCACGAATCTGAGAATGGGACGCTTGTAGTGTTTTCTATTTATCTTCAGAAACGCACCCCAATCATTTTGAATGGCAGCTTTAGGTGCTTGACACGAGCGTACGTAGAAAAAAAAACAATAAATGAAAGAATTTGCAACGTATACCGAACATTAGACCGGTTACATCAACATTTTGATAAGGGCATCTTCCAATGTTTATCAGATGCCTCACAATTAAAAATAGTTTAAAGGAAAATCGAACCTAAACGAAAGGTGAGGCGCTATTGTTTTTTATCCAGAAGTGCCAAGCATCAATAATTTAGCTTTGTTTCTTAGCTCTGCTTAACGCTCCTTTTATCTTTACCCAACCACATTTATTCCCTAGTATAGCCGGCTCATAACGAGCCACATCTAAGTAAAAAGCTTTCCAGGTCAACACGTGGTTAAAATAAAGCTTACGATCACTTGTGACAACCCGCGTTCATTTATCCTAATGAACACTCAAGAGTGCAAATACCTTAGAATAATTTGAAGGGGTGCCATGGAGTGAAGCTCACGATTTGTATCCCTGGAAGCAGAAAAAGTAGCGTTTGTACAACAGCTGATATTGACTCATATAAACTTTCTTGTTTACTTTTGAAAGAGCGTGATTGCTGTTATTTATTTTGTTCTACTGATTGTTAGAATTTGAATATCTATTATTGAGCAGAGCTCACATTTTCCCACTTCCGGTCTTGTAGATCAATTTCCTCTGTCAATTGTTGCAAAACTGGAACATTACGTCAGCAGTGTTATCTGGGTCACATTGGTAACATTTCACTCAACAGAAGCAGAGGACAAAGCAAGGAGAAAAAAAATTTGTAGAGGCACTTATACGTGTTCTGTTGGCAGTGAGTTAACATTAGATTCTCCTGATATTATTACATCGAGTTTTTTGTTGTCTTTTTGTGGATATGCTTGCGTACTCTTACATATTTATCGGTACATAATCGGACATCTGATCGGGTCATGTAGCTGATGGTTCGAGCTGGGGCGCGCTCTGAAGGAAGCTACACTGAAGCTTACAATTTTCATTCCCGTATGGTTACTTTCTTCAAATAAAACTGATTTAATCTATTGACGTCGCTTTCTTTCAGCCAGTTGGAATTATCCGTCTCGTTCCGCAACATCCCTCAGCCAATGACCGAACCTATGGCTCACTTTATTTCTCGATCTGACTCCTGATGCTATTGTGTTTAAACGAGCATATAATGCAAAATTTGGGGTCACGTGGTGGTAACGGAGATCAAATCCAGCATATTGCGAACAGCCGGCTACTGCATTTTGATGGAATGAAGAAGCGTCCGTGTGCTGTGCGATGTCAGTGCACGTTAAATATCCCCATTCCGCAGAGCTCCACTACGGCTCCTATTTCTCTCTTTCCACTTTCACTCCCACCTTCATCCCTTCCCTTAAAGCGCGGTGCAGGGGTCCACAGAAACAAGTGAGCTAGATACTGCGTCTTTCCCTTCCTATGACCCAATAATTTATTATTTATATGTACTAGGTAGCATGGAGGCTACTTGGTTGCAACTGATTACCAATACAGCATATTGGAAAGATGAGAGTTGAGAAAGTTTTTATTCGTATATTGTGATTTGCTTGTAAAGAGCGCTCTGTTGCAATAACACAATTAGTCAGGTGAAGCAAAGTCTAAAGCTCACTAGTGAGCAATTTGAGAGTCAGAAGAATACTGCATGGAGCTCATTGACACTACGGTATCTTTGTTGAACAGAGGCTCTGGCGTTATTGAAGCAAAATTTAGGCTTCTTGAAAACTTTCCCGGCATTGCATCTTAAAAATTTTATATAGGTGGTAATTTTTCTTAAATGAATATGCTCGTTGTCCTTGCCACTAAGCGCCGTTCTCATTCTTAGAAGAGCTGGTTTAAAGGCGTCAACGAGCCTTTATATTTAGTATGACTGCTTCGATGGGCGGCATGTCGCTGCATATTCAACATCATCCTCGGAACAGTTTTAAAAACAAGATTTATTGGCACCTATTAAGAGTAGTACGCCACTATAGCAAATATTGCTCTCGGATACATCGCATCCTGTACTTTTGTCACAATAATAACAAAAGTATCTCGTCTGAAGTGCGCATCTGGCATGGGACAGATGTTGCAAGGAGATATTGTCTAAATACTAGGAGTCGGGCCTCTGGTATCAATTTACTTACCGCTCCGGAAAATCGGGTTGGCTCCAATGTGAACCAATCACCATTTGTTCTCTTTTGGTCCCACATTCTAGAAGAACCAAAGTCGCAGCCGGTAACTCAGCTCCTCTGAAGCAGCTGAGTTCCTCTTATTATTGTGAGGCACTTATGTTTGCCAAGAGTGATTGCGATGGATGTGGAAACTCGTTATGTATGAAGGACACAGCAGGCAGTACAATCCACAGGCCCAATATATACGTCCCAGCTAACCTGCACCAAGGGTGCAGGTTAGCTGGGACGTATATATTGTATATTTGAGGTAGGTCAGTGAAACCAATTGCATACAACTGCCAGCCTGTTTGCGCACTAAAGGCAATTTTTGTTTTGCATTTACTTAATTAACTAATTATGTTAATTTCTCTAGTTTATTGAATATCGACTTTAGACCAAACATGTGAATTTGAAAATTGTAGAGCACCTTCAGAAACCCCCATTCCATTAACTGCGATAAAGAAAGAGTCTCACGTGTATCTTTTTTTCCGGGCTGAGAAGAAAGCCCGCGAAATACAAATAATACCACGTGACTAGCGCATTTGTGCGCCGCGATTGTGGTGCTCTCAGTCGTGGTTTGAGCGAACGACAGAAGCTGCGGCCGTGACCCGATGGTCCCGTTGCAGCGGCAGGCAGAAATGTTGGCGATTGTTCGAGCGAGCTCGAGCTCGCCCGTCGCCACCGCGATTTTGGCCAGGCCTGCGCACCGCAGCAGCCTACATCACGTCAGGCGGATGGCGATAAAGACCCGGCAAATGAAGGTGCAGCGCTAACTTTAGTCGAGTCACATGATGTCATCTCGCCCCTTTACCTAAGCCTGTATGCGCAGATTCAGTGGCTGATACCTTATCGCTCATTCGTTTGTCGTGACGTTCGCTAAAGGGAGAGAAGGAAGCCTTGTTAGAATGTCGGTGATGCCGGCTCGCCGCTCTCGCTGCTACTGCACCGTCACGTGGGCCGGCTGTCTGACGCGTGCGAAGAAGCCATCGCAGGCATATCGGCCTGCCGCTTTAACGGGGCCAAGAAGACACGGCCGCAGCAAGATTTCGTTCGCTCAAATCACGACTGAGAGCACCACAATCGCGGCGCACAAATGCACTAGTCACGTGGTATTATTTGTATTTCGCGGGCTTTCTTTTGAGCCCGGAAAAAAAAGATACACGTGAGACTTTCTTTATCGCAATTAATGAAATCGGGTTTCTGAAGGTGCTCTACAACTTTCCAATTTACATGTCTGGTCTAAAGTCAATATTTAATAAATTAGATAAATGAACATAATTAGCTAATTAAGTAATTGCAAAACAAAAAATTGCCTGTAGTGCGCAAGGAGACTGGCAGTTGAATGCAATTGGTTTCACTAACCTACCTCAAATTTATTGTTTTGTACCCCTTTGTTCAAGTTAGCTGGGACACCCGGTATACTGTGTTGGCAATTCCCCCTCCAACAAAGAACCAGTATATAACCAACATAATACCAATATTGGCCGATGTTTTGTTCCGCCTGGGGAGGCAATAGGCAGGTAACGCAGAAGAATGACGTTCTTCCAAACGTGACGCTTTGGGGAAGAGCCCTGGGACACTGCGCAATATATAATGTGTATGAAACAAAAGTGTTCTGATGATTTCTACCTATTTTGCAGGCTCCGGGCTATCACAAGCAAGTTATGAAGACAAATGCATTTCCATCTGCACGCGGATTTGACATATCTATTTCGCTAGAGGGCCACATTTTTTCTGAAGTGGATTGCGCGAGCAGACAAATTTGGCGTTTCGTTCGAGCGAAACGCCTTATCGCGTGGTTCATTTTCCTCGATCTTGGCAGAGAGCGCAATCAACGACATCAGGAGTGGTATACGTTCGGAAACAGGGTGGAGGCGCAAAGGGCAATATTATTAGTGCTATGCTAGTAACACTGTTTGAAGTAAATGCGCGCTTTTATTGCAAATCCTTCACCTAGGCCGCAATTCTTGGACCTATATCGAGCCAGGTGAAAGCCGTTAATAGCGCCTGTTTGATGCAGTAAACAGAATAGTCTTCATTGCTTATGGCTCATCCTAATCATGTTGCCTAGCCCCAATGGCTGGGAGGTATCAGTTTTAACAAAATGAGAAACGAAGCGGGAAAAATTTTAGGATCTTTGCAAGAGGTTGGCCTGCTTTACGTACTGTACTAGGAGGACGCTTGCGGAATACCTTAGAAAGAGTGGATAGATGAGAAGAAATTGTATAAGGGAGGAAGTATTTCTATTGCTATAAAAGAGCTCAAATTGCTGCGAGGCAAAGGTTAGGGCGTACTAATTTTGTTGTCCATTTTGTCGTGGCCCCGTCTACTCACCGTTCTCTGTCAGCAAATATGCTCCGAACACTTATGTTTCTTCTTCCCCGAACTTTTGTATTCTCAATCAGTTGGAGAAAATTGCAATCGCATTGAAGATTCGAAAGAAAAAAAAATATTTATGGCTACCTATCTGAGTGTGTCTGCTTTACTGTGCGAAGAAGGTCAAGATGTTTTGCTGCCACCCAACCCACATCACAATAAGAAGTTATCACTTCGAGGCTACCTTGGGGCTGTAGATTCCTATATTTTATTATGTAGGATACATTCCGGAGCACGGGAAAAGGCCAACCCCACTTCGAGCAATAATCGACCCCACATCGCCGGAATCCGTTCTATACAAACTAGGGAGGTCCCGATCACGTCACATTCCAAGTTTAAGGCTGTGCAAGTCCCTTTCCGCTTCCTTTCGATCATCGTTACGGTTTTTTGCAAGCTTTCTTTCTCCAACCTTCTTCAAGAAACAGTTTGGTCAACTTACCCTTTTTGTTAATTGCCGAAAAAAGGAAGATATTCAGCTGAGTTATTATTGACTGGAAAGGCGCCAGCCACCTTATACTATCTAGAGCTATATGAAAACCCCTTTCGAAACTAGAGCACTTGCCGCGTGCTCCTACCCCGAAAATTTTCAGACCATAGAATATTGCTAGAAATATTGGTTTGATTTTATATTTCGTAGTCATGAGACGACTAAAGCGATTAATCCGACCTAAAAAAATATTAGAAAGGAAAGAAGAAAGGTTTGTTGGAGAGCCTGATCAACCAGCCTTGTCTTGTTCTCTTCGTTCCTGTGTCTCGTCTTTTGGCTGGTTTAAAATAAACTCAACCTATTGGATATCTAACTGTTCTTGTGGTTCTTTACATTGGACGAAATCTGTAATATAGAAGTACGTGTAGCGAATTCAGAAAGGTACAACGAATCGTAATGACAATAGGATGAAACCCCGTTCACTCTAGGCAGTGAAAAGGGAACAAAAGTGGCCAGTCACATCGCAGCCCCCCGTTCATGACTCGGCCGAGACGGGTCCACGGGGAGCGCATGACACAAGCCAAAGCTCATTCCTCGCTGATGCCCAGGCACGTTAATTTATGTGGTTCCGAAGGCAACGGCACGACCATGGTGGAGACAAAAACTTCTCCAATGCCGGCCTACTGTCAACATGTCGTTCCGCAAAGTGCTCTCTTGGGGAAATAAGGCGCTCTCGGTGGAGCAGAAACTCTCCTAAGAAATACACAAGAATGATTCTACGAGCCGAGTCTACACCCGAACCGGCATCGTACTGCAACGCCGGGCTCGCAGGATATATCTTGGCTAAGGGAAGAAGTAAGGCTGGCGAGATACTTAAGAGTAAACAGCAAGAAGATGCCGCATTCACAGCAGAAGGGAGAGAAAAGGCTTGAAGGGAAAGCCATGCGGTCTAGTAATTGCGTCCTTGAAATCTGCAATCTTTACACAATTTCCTTAGAGACTGATATGTGGGTATGTCAGGTTCCATTTATTTGTTCCTTTTTGAATTGTTAATGCCGACGAAAATGGGGTTTTTCTTGCCTTGGTTACAGTGTACTAGAAGTGCTACTTCGCATTAATTTCAAGCTCAGGTTACGCGGCTTGTTCTTTTTTTCTTTCTTCATTGCTGTCAGTTCTTTTCTTGCATGTTCCTGCTTAAGTTATTTCAACGCATACTGTGGTTTTTAGACATCATAGTTTGTTACGGCTGCCTGTCGGCCCGCCCTTCAAGCCCACTGCGGCTTTGGCAGGCCAATGATGGAGCGTTGTTAAAATGCTCTAATAAAGTTTATTAAATAAAAAAATAATATAATAATGTACGCCACCCAAAGCTCTCCTGATATGGAACGGAGCATAGTGCTAATTAACGGTTTTGTCGGCGAAACCTGCTTTGTCATGCAGAGAAGCTATCAATGCATCTGTAGAAAGCACAGGAGAACGAGAACCACTCGTAATTAATGCTAAATGTACGAGAGGACTGACGTCTACGATATTTTGCTCCTCTTTGAACCGATAATGAGTTATCTTAAGCATAGCACGCGCTCCCCCTCTCCTGCTGCCACCACAAGCCACTGTGCATGAGCATGGTATGCGATATTCCGGCGAGCGGCGCTCATAGCTGCCGTGTTGGTACCATTCGTGTAAGCACAATGGGAACAGACTTCAGCAAATGCGGCACGCTCGCTTCTGAAGGTCTGTATTGATTTAAATTATCAGTGACATGAAAATTTTGAACTCAGCCGCGAGAAAACAATGAAATTTCATTTCAAACTCACAACTGTGCAGAAATGTAGACAAAATTAGTAGCGGACCATATGAGACCAAAGAAAAAAAAACTGCTAAATAAATAAATGCTATTTAGCGCAAATTTGCATGAAATTCTCTCCTGGCTCCAATTCTATATCCAGGCAGCTGCCGATTTTCGAGTATCAAATCAGAACACATCCCACGAGTGTGTCCACTACCGGCTGCCTACGTTTGGCACGCTAACGAGAAGAAAAAAAATCAATAAAAAAGGCGCCGTCATAGGTTGTCAGTAACAGGCATGTCGATTTTAACAGTGTCTTAGGCACTTCTGCATTGTGCGAAAAACTGCCTTGCTAACCATGTTAGTATATTCGGGAATTAACCACTCGATAACTACTGGATAACCACTCGGTAATGTTGCGGGACCTCATTAGCACAATAAACGACCCGGTAACAAACCTTTGGATAGGATTTAGGCGAAGTTTTTTAGCCGCTAATATTTTATTATTCGTCTTAATAAAACGAGTGCGCCTTGAATTTACGAACGCACTTCATTAAGAAATAGTCGTGCTATTCAAGGTTATGAATTATTTCAATGGGCTGCTCAAAATAAAAGAACTTGTAGAGAAGAAATACTAACCGCGACGGAAATGGATAGCTGTTTCTTTTATTTTGACATGCATCTCATTTAGTCTTGGCTTTTGCGCTGACTCAGATGAATATAATTTACTAAACTACACAATCCTACAGATCCATGTTAATTAGACAAGGTCACAAAACGCGCATTAACTCATCAAAACCGGGAATGAGTGGGGGCGACGCTGTACGACTGCTTCTTGTTCGTGACAGCTGAAATACCTTACGTGCAATTGTCAGTATTTGTTTCGAAAACAGATCTTCATATGATATCACAAAACGTCATATATTAGAGGCATTATAAGCAAATGTACTATCACGTGTCAGACCACTCCATGGAATTATCTTCCGAAAGCGTAATATACGTACTAATGGACACGACGGTCAAGTGTATATTTTCCCTCCCCGCATATTCGACACGAACAAAACATCACTACTATTTGTGGACAGTTTCATGTCGGAATCGGGGAGCGCGGTACGATGGCCTGCTTTTTAGCCTGAGGAGACCAAGAGAACAACCCGAGGAAATTGATCAATTTGATTTTTTTTTAGATCCATGTAGCGGTGTCACAAATGAATAAATTATGGCCTTATGACAAACTAAAACGGCGATCCATCTGAAAACAGTAAGTAAGCTATGTAGTCCTCGCTAGAGAATCATATTTGTCTTTCAATTTTGAATACAAAATCTAAGAACAAATGTGCTAGTTCAATAAAAATATTGGTCCCAATCAATGATTCTGCAAATTTAGCAGTCGTATGTTGTTTTCGTTTATTAAACTGTCTTTTCGACGATAGTCGGAAGCGCAGCGGCTCGATGACTAAATATATTTTGCGCCGACTATGAATAGCTTTTCTTTGTTTTCCTTTACTCTTTAAAGCTTGAAATTTTAAAATTTATAAGCCTCGTAGCGGCCTCCGAATGTGAGTTGTACAGGAGGACTTACATTGTGCGCGTTGTATATTTTCGGGATGAAGCGGTTATTTCACTCAAATTGTCAATCCGCCTTTCTTATTTCTAATTTTATCAGTAGCAATATTATATAGATAAAAATGAAGCTTATAACTGCCAAATGTGTGAGTTTGTTTTAAACTGTCTTAATTGGTCATGTGGTTTGAAGTATCAAGCACCAAAAGAGCAGATATGAAAGGATATTGAGCTAGGCTATGCGCGTTGCACCGCCAGAAAATGATGCAGCTTGTTTTTTTTTTATGCATTAAATGCGAATTCGGTCTGTAAGTGGACTCTCCTTTGACACTGACAACCATAAAGTCTGGAATATATCAATGTCTCTTTGTATCAGATCCAAATATTTAATTAGATAGGTTTAGTTAATAATGAAGTGCTTATTAGCCTCAATATCCGTTTTATCAGCAAATAAATATAACTAAATAATGAACTCGTAATGTGATAGATGCAAAGTGAGCCAAGTTACTCCCACCAAAAAGAGAATACGGAGTATACTTTTGGTATCTGTAAGCAATAAAGGCGACATGAAGGTAATTGGCTAGAATTATTTGAAGAAATCCCAACCAAATGCCACCAGTAGGACCCATAGCTATCACCCACCAATTCGCATCCCGTGCTCTAGGAATTGAGACAAAATGACCATTTTGCATCCTCGACTTTCGTAGGTTTCGCACGGTAAGTGTGCCCTTAGTCAACGCCCTCAAGGATGTGTTGTATGCAATATACATATATGCAAAATAGATTGAACTGTCATCGTCATAACTCAGCCGTAGAGCACAGGACAGAAAGTTCAAGAGTCATGATTCCTCCGGACCATCCAAATTTCTCTAAGTACCTATTAAATAACTTTCGCAGCCACTATGTTATCTCGCTACGCACAGGCAAGGGCTCGGATTCAAAACCGCGGCGTTTTCGGTATAATTAACCTTGCACGGAGAAACGAAAGTCGCGTCTCTCTGCCTAATGAACTTTACTACGGACCTTACTCATGTTGAAGACGCCACATGATGTAATCACCTGAAAAAAAAAAAAAAAGATACTTCGTTATTATGTACTAGCATCACCTGCCAGTATGTAGAAAAGGCACAATTTGTCTTCTTTATTTGAAAGAAAGGTTCATGTCTGTTTTTAGTGCCTGAAAAATATCTCTTACGGCCAGTATAAAAGATCTCCACGAATAGGTACTTCTGGCAACATTCAGATAACCCAGCTCTAGCTGATACGGCTAGAATTGCATGGCACAGTACACTAAAAGGTCGCGTGGCAGATGATGTTCCCCCTTTTGTGCTGATATTTGCTTTCTGTGCTGAAGACTAACCTCTAATTTACGGGCACGTTTTTATCTCTATCTGCATCTGTGCAGTTCCAATAACAACGATTCTCAAAAATTTCAAATAGGTGCCTCGGCAAAGCAGCACTTAAAATAAACAAAAAATGAGAGCTGATCAAATGAAATAACTTGCAAACAATCAGAAAGCAACGGCATTTTTATCTCCACCTATTATTGCAAATGATGACTGCATTAACGAATTTTGACAAATGTACTTCATTTTATGTTTTGTAGTTGTTTTCTTTATTTCTCTTCATCGATTTTGTTGCTTATTTTCGTCTTTCTTTTACTTGCGCTGTTTTCGTTTTTTATCTCTCTTCATTTGGCGTTTAGTTTTTTAATTCACTTTTATTACTCACGGCTTTTATTATTAATTTTATCAGTAACTTACTTTCTCAGCAAGCACTTTTCAACTACAAAAACCACAGTTCTTTATTACTACTCATTTAACTATTTTCCCCTTATCATTCACACTTACTCGCCACTAATTTCCGCCGGCGGCCTTTGTCTCCATCATGTGCCTGTCAAGGTGGCGCATTATGGCGCATGCCCCGCAGAATCCTGTCTGCTCGATCCGTTGCTACCTTCAGTGGGCTTGTCGCATCGTGCCCTGTAATATACCGGGTTTATTCTCGGAAAGGGCTTACACCTGTACCACCAGCTTGCAGCACGGTCGTACCGCATGCCTTCCCCCTTGGGCTGTTCCCAGCCGCGCGCCCTATTGAATTGCTGTTGACGCCTCTTCATTCAAATACGATCTTGACATGCACTAGTTTTGCGCGTCGCACTACTGCATTTCTCTCTTTACTGTGCATTTCGCTCTATACCGAAAGCGCGAGCTTTCGGTGTAAACTCATACGGCCATCCCTGCGCATCTGCGGAGCCTCTTCGAACTCAAACCTCTCCCACGAAATATGGATCCCGAACACCACAAAAGCCGTCGCGCAGCCCATGCCTCATATTTTTCTAAGCAGTGCTCTACACGTCAGGATTTCACATGCACGGATGCTTTACGTAATCCGGACATTCCTCACATTTGCAATTCTGTGTTCACGGACATCCGCCGCTCAACGTTCAATTCCGCTTCCATCCAATGCACTAGCATCGCCGAGACCGAATGCTTGGCCATTACACTCGCTATTGCACACATCAGTCAGTTGCAGACTATGCAGACTCTCAAACAGCATACAGATATCTCCTGCGAGGCACCTTCCCACACTCATCTTCTAAAATATTATCTACTATACCTACCCCTCCCGATCCCATCACCATCACATGGGTACCTGGGCACGAGGACATCCTCGGAAATTAGCGCGCTCATGCGTTTGCCCGAGAACTAAGCTTCTGGGCGCCGGTGAATGGCCTCCCCAAACATTCATTATACACCCCCATCGAACCTCTTGACTACACTACAATTGTTCACTAATATCGTAGTTGCCGTGTCATGTACCCGCCACCACATCACATGCTTTCTCACATCGACAGCATGTACTGGCGACAACTCCAGACATTCGTTCCCATCTCCTCAATTTGCCCACATCTTTCACCCAACCCAGTCGGGAAAAACTACAGAAAATTTTCTGATGTCACGACAGAATTTCTGTGCGGTTTTTGACGGGAAACCTGTTGTGACAAGAGAACATTCTGTAGTAACATCAGAAATTGCTGTAGTTACAACAGAAAAGTGCTACAGAACTACAGAGCACAGAAATATACTAGAGAAATCTACAGAACTACAGAAAAGTACTACAAAACTACAGAAACATCTGATTGTTACGACAGAACTAGAGAATATTTTTTCGTATTTTTGACACAGTTTTATTTTTTTTTTTCGACTGGGAACGGACTTCCCACGATACTGCACCACATGCAACGCCACCCCACCCACCCTCTACCATTACTTATGGGAATGCCCACATCCCATTCGCATTCCTCCCGTCAGACACCCCACCCCCTCCTCCTGGGAGGCTGCCCTTCCAGCCACGCAAACCTGCAGATCAGTTGCAGCTGGTCTAGCGGGCTAAGCTAGAAGGAACAGCCAGAGGGCTCCTGGACTAAGAGGTCCTCCTGGAAGTGTTTACATTTTTTTATTTAAATAAAGTTTTTTCCTCCTCCTTGCTTTGGGTTCTAGAGACGACGAAGGAACAGCGGCAAGCGTACGCCTTTGGAGGCTTCAACCGGACACCAAACTGAGCTTTTACCAGGCTTCGCAATAAATATGATGTGCCATTAGCGACACCGGTGTCACATTCATACGGTGACGCTAACAGATAACGGGTTACGTTCACCGATGTGGAAGCCTCGTAATCCTTCGTTGCTTAACGCAAAAGCTCTTCACGAAAGCTTTTAAGCTGGTCATCACTTACATCTTCCAAGTGCTTCATGAATGCTACATGCTGGTTGCCATGTGTTAAACATAGAGGCGAAAAGCTAACAGGTACTTGTGTTTTGCCCGAGAATTATAGGAGCGTGACATTGGTGAGCTTAACGAGGCAAGCAGTGTACCTCATTCTTTGTTTAAGCGACTGAAATACAAAGTAGCTATTGGCAATGCAGTTCATAATCATACCGCAGTTCAGTAGATACACATGTTGGCTTGGCTAATCTGTGAGCTATAATGCGATTAATATTCGACCTGCGACAAGAACAGTCACCTGCAACTGCGAAACGGCACCATGATTTTAGATTTATTGGCTCGCATTGTTGTGCCCTCTACAGCGTGTTTTTTATGGGAGGCTGCTAGCCTGAATAACGGATAGACAGATGACCATCGAAGTGAGCGGCGCCTTTGAGTGTAATGGAGCAGCTGTCACTTCTACGCTCGTTGAATCAAATGCTTCCCTTAACTATACTCAGTTCAGTCACCACTTCTGAGGACGGCCTTCCAGACACTTTTATCTTGAAAATTATTAACATTATGTCGATTTTGTCATTTCTCGACTTAGTTATTTCGGTCACCCAAGGAATAATAATTTTCAGAAACGGTAGAACTGTGTTTCACGGTGTAATTATATAGACATTAGACTAAGTAATCAGCTAAAACTGCTGAGCAATGTAAGTATGTCGAGCATATCAATTATTCCGAGCTCTTTTTTAGAATGCAGTTTTTATGCTTTCCTCATGAGAGCTGGCAATGTATTTTGCTTATGCTAAAAAAAAAATACACGCGATAACCTGTAAGTTGCCAAGATATAATAAAAGAATATAACAAGACTGTTTTGTTTCTTCCTATCCTTTTGTCAATAACGTACGTAATTGCTTTTTAACCGCGCTGTTATTGTGACGAAATGCACAACAAACTATAGTCATTGTTTACGTAGTGTGTACTTTCACTTCCGGTAACACCCTGAAAAAAAACGAAAAAAAACGGAGGGAAAACCCATAAGTTATGCCGTAGCATTAAAATTTGACTTTTGTTCTTTCATTATATCTGACCGCTCAGCGCAGAAAGCTCCAAACAGTTGTACTCGATTTAATACTGCTACATGAGCATACTACAGTTTTCCCGCTGTCTTTGTGGCCGCTCTGCTGGAACCCTCTGCAGAAAAGGAAATTTTTTTATCCCACAGACGTTCATCAACACGCAAAAGGTGAAACCCTCTTTTGAACCGTAACAGGGATATTTGCCGCGGCGTATTCCATTAGGCTTTGAATGCAACCAGGAGAAGCCGGAAAAAAAGCACATCTGCCCCGAATGGCCGTGATAAAAGAATGAAGCCAGGAGATGCGAGCTTACGAAACATAAAGAGCAACAAAAGCTAGAGTGGTAGGCTTTAAATCGCATTAATGATGCTTCTGTACTGTTTTCTCTTTGAACTATTTATCCCCGTACAACTCTAATGCGAAAGCGCATGTTGAAACGGCTCTGAGCCTGCTTCCTCGTATGGGAATTTTCGATTTGTGCCCTGATTTTCAACCTATTTATTCGAGGTTTGCAATCGCATTGCAATGTGTGCGAAAAACGTTACACAAACACCGTAGCATCGTGTCCGACAGAAAAAGAGAATGGACGTGAGGAAAGATTAGGTTGGTTGCTTCGACATTCCCAGTGCGAACAGACGTGTCCTTCACATGTAAGAGGATTAGCCCTGCCGGGTTTGGAATAATAGATGGAAGGAATCCGCCACAGGGTTTCTGGTGTTGCGCGAAACGGATAGAAAAATTTTAAAATAAGAAATTTGGCCGCGCGGCTTAGTTCGAGCTTTGTTACAGAATTCAAAGATGCTGGTAATGTGAGGAACCTTAGGACGCTCCCCCATCTTCCATTCAGGCCGTGTGGATACCGCCAAATCCAGCAAACGCGCAGCATATTTATTTGTACTTCAGAGTCCGGAACCGCGGAAGGAAGACCGACATGCTTTTATCGGCTTGAAATTGTACGCACACATGTCCATTCTTCCCCAAACCCACTTACATCGCGCCGACAAAAATGTGCTCAAACGGATGAAAAGCAAAAAATTACAAGTGTTCAACGCTGCTGAACCAAATATTGAGCGAAAGCACTAGCTGCTAGTGACCGAGCGTTCTTCTTCTTCTCTTTTTCTTCTTCCTCAGTCCACATATAAAGCTCTGCTTTAACCAACCCATATGAACGTGCCCTAGTGGCC
Source organism: Amblyomma maculatum (assembly GCF_055883805.1). Lineage (NCBI taxonomy): Eukaryota > Metazoa > Arthropoda > Arachnida > Ixodida > Ixodidae > Amblyomma > Amblyomma maculatum. The sequence continues at coordinate 87,193,123 of NC_139351.1, read as the reverse complement.
TATAGGGGTAACGTGAATGCCAGGGTCCTAGCAGGCTGATTCTAACATAACCGTCCCATTGTGAAACGAGACCCAAATTGGCAGCTCCTACCAGCCCGTGTGTCACGTGGGGTGTGACGTCACAGCGTCACGTGGGTAAGACGTAACTGCGGCCGGGTCACGCGAAGGCTTGAAAGTGCGAGTAGTATTGCTTTCGCAATAAAATATCGAGTTACATACATCTCTCAGTTTATTACTGTTCATGTGCGAATCGGACAACCGGTAAACCAGAGTATCTCCATCTGAACGTCTCCTCTAGTATAGAGTGCTATGTGTTCGGTTATGAGGCACCGCTTAACTTATTTGAAGAGAAATTAAGAATGTAGCGCTGCGTTCACTTCGACTAGCACCGAGCGTACCATTATATTACGCGCTAGACTGAGAATAATGTGGTGCGTTTAAACTCCTTTTTAATGCAAGTGCCAATGTTTAAGGATACACATGGGTGTAGCAGCTGAGCTCTCAATGTGCGCAGTCTTATCGCAGCCACTAATGCTTACCGTGGCGATCGTAATTGGAGAGAGTGGGATTGAAAACGTAACCGGTAAATTGTACAGTATCTAATCCGTTAATGACACCCACGAGGGAAATATTAACCCGCATTCTTCCACTATGGCACCTTATCTCCGTATTACATAGTTTTCACTTCTTGTGTGTGCCTTATGTGCGGGGACTATAACTTCTCTTTTCGATTTTTGCAAAACACTTGCCAACCTGGCAGGTGTTGACATGAGAACCGTTGCAACTGCTATTTTTGCAAAACTAAGCACATGAGGTAGACGCTGATTGAAAAATGTCTGAATATACATACGGCGACTACGCCCTATCATCAACGATGCAAGCATTGATGTCCTTGAGTTCGCCCAAGGCGTTTCTTACTCACAGTCGCTTTTAACAATTGCTGTTTGTCGACAGAAACATGAAATATGGAGCTTCAATGATTTTTAATTACAATATGACTAATAATTGTGTGAGCTTCGATACTACGAGGCAAGCAATGCATTATATAGAAACATTTTAAATTAAAAACTGAAGAACCGAACCGACCCTATACCTCTTTTTGAATCCCAGTATCCACCGCAAGTCCACCTTGATCTTTTGCGTCTCCCTGCATAGCGGCTCGCTAAAAAAGGGAAAAATGTATGTCTCTTACTTTGGAAACTTGTTCGACGGCCGCCTAATCTTTTAGACTAAAAACGGCATCCAGCATCCCCGAATAGCACCATCATTATATATGACTCAGTTTGCAAATAAATGTCATTCAAGCACAAATTGCAAACATTTCTCCCAAACATATAACGTCAACGTTTACTATTTTGATGAAAGAATCGAAAAAGCTATCTGACAAGTTGAAAATGCGCATTCAAAATTCAAGTCTGTGCTTTGGACTCTGGAATAGTTTAGACAATTTCGTTTATGGCAGAAGAACAGAAACAACGACCTGCTGAACAGGAATGATGAGTACTGAAATCGGTAGCTCAGATGTAGATTATTTTAAAATGTTTGTGCAGCGATTGCATTCGGCAAGAAGAGGTGTTCAGCAACGCATATTTTGACAAATTGAATACAGGCATGCCATAGCACCAGCATAAAATTATCCCTGGGAATATGCTCACAAAGCTTAACAAGGCAGCACTGCTACCATACATATATGAAAAACGTAATCAAACTATACTATTGTTTTAAGAGTCGTAAAATTGAGCGTTACAGGTTGCCAACAAAGTAGTTGACAGTGCATTCATCTTCTTTTTGCGTTGCATGAGCTTCACCATAGTTCAGCTAGCCCGGCAGCCACGCAGACGTGCTATGGATGAACCTGTGTTCCACTAAAAGTCCTTTCAGGCGGGCGTCTCTGCATTTTTCACGTTACGGGCGTCCCGTCATTTTGTCGCCATGGCAGCGTCAGCGCAGCGGAGTCATTTGCCTTGGTTTTCCATGAAGTCGTCCTTGCGGAGACCGGCCCCGAGACTGTCTTCTAAGCGATGGCTTCAATATCGACTCTGACCGAGGTTTACTGTGTCCGCCACATGGGCGACCAGTCCCTCCAAGCCACAACAAATAACATAGCTCTCATGATTCTAATAGTTGACGCCGATTCCGTGGAGTGAGAAAAAAAAAGCATTTTTTGTTCAGTTTAGATTAGTTTTGCATTAGGCAAACTAATCTAACTAAACTGGCTTATGAGGTGAACGTGTGCCAGTGGCACTGGCTGTGAGAAGCTCCACTGTGAAAGGCTCCAACTAATTTTCACAGCCCCTGACTTCGTAAGAGGCAATGACATTGCTCAGGTCACGCGGCCGTCACGACCAACATCGAATCCGCGTCGTCGAGGTAGCAGTCATCCGTACGCTTAATCTGGGTCCACATAGGTTCCAGTTATAAAGGCAACTTTTTAAAAGTTTCGCTTATAAATGAAACTTTTCAAAAGTCCCACTTACAGCCGAAACATATGTGGAACCAGATTAAGAGTGTACTATCCAATGAGCCACCACGACTGGGCAGAAAAGAAGACATATTGAGCCACGGTTAATTTCAATTATTTTTACACAGGCACGTATATTTGGCACTTTAACACCGATAATCTTCGCACATCTATATATACATGTGTTGCTCTTTAGTTCTCTTGTGCGGCTTATTTTTTTCGTCGGAATGCACATCAGTCGAGGACATGATTTCAACGAGGGAGCCAAGTACTTCACGCGTAAAAAGCATGTTTCGTGGGAGGAAACAAATGTTCGCCGCAATGATATCTCGTAGGGGCGGGATCCCTCACCGGCCTCTCAAAAGTGAAGTTAATGAAAATGATCAGTCTCGTCCCAGAAGTCAGCCTTTGACAGTGCACGAAATAAATCAGTAGTGCCGTATTTCGGGCACAGTTTCCGCTTCCCAGTTCACTGTTAGTCGAGTCATCCTTCTGGTATTTTTCCACGAATAGGCCTATCCGTTTCGCCGTCAGATGCATGTGAGTACTACGGAGGTTTTGTGAATGAGGTTTTAGGAAATAATTTCCTATGGCTTTCAGTAGGACGTCACCAACAGACGGCACGATGCCGCTACAGACGACTCGCAGGGGGCTTCTGCTCTGCTCTACACGTCATCCTGTAGCGCAAGTGTTGCTAATTCTGAGCACTGTTGCGACACATCTTCCCGTCATCCAAGATAAGCGAAACCGCCTCCGGGTAGCCGAGTGCTTTATCGTGTTACGTTTGGATTTATTAGTTTGCCGAAGATGCTGGCTTTGTTTTAGCGTCGGCAAACGGTATCACACTAATTATCAGTCAGAGGTCATCGAATACTCTTTCGCATTGTACAGAAAGCAATATGTCTGAACGGGCTTTTATTCGCCATGCGTGGAGCAGCAAGCTTAGAACTGCTCTCTTAAGGCGAAAGCCTTTATTGCCTGATACTGTCTTTGAAAAAGTGTGTCCCGCTTTCGCGGCGGCTCTGATTGGCCGACACGGGATGACGTCATAGAGGTCTCGCCCAAACACAGTGCACCACCACAGTATGCGCTAATGAGTGCCTTATATGACCCTGTGCCAATCAATCATCAATAATCATTATTTACTAATTAATTACAATTGGCTGCTTAGGTAAATAATTACCTAAATAATTACCATTCGCAATTACTAATTATTCATTTACTTATTAGTGCTAGTTGCGTAGCAGAACACGGCACTCACTTTCGCCTTTCACTACTTTAGTCGCAATTTTTTCCTTCGCCCATTTCGTATCTCACGATTGAGGTGTACGCTCCTAAAGGTCAGCCCCTAAATTTCTAGCGCTTCTGTAGAAGGAGCTACACGAACGTGATTGTGGAAATAAAGTAAGGTAAAAACCACACATCAGGCTAGAAAATATCATAAAGCAATAAGAATTACCATGATCGATCGACTTGACGAGATATATTGGCTCTCTATAACGGGTGTCTGGATTTCCGCTGCCGCTAGCCGTTTGCTGCGTGAACACTCGGCTTTAAGATAAACTTAGCCTAGTTGTCATTTCATTATTTATCTTTTACACTGGTAAGACTAGGTCCTGAGAAGAAAGCAGTGTCGTCAATTATACCCTTCTACTGTCACTGGATAAATTCTATAATGCTGTATTCTTCGCTTTTGCTTTACTTGCACTTTATTTACATCCCCAAATGCTGTTCACATTCCTCGCATTCCGCTTGCTTATTGATTTGATGTAACAGCGAATATTCTACAAACAAAAATGCTTAACACTGCTTACGAAATGCCGTATGCCCCGACTTTTTTTGTTGATATTACACAACAAACGCGCGACCTCCGGGACGAGTCATGGTGCTTCCAGTGGCTTCACTTGCTTTTGTATCGGAAAGCATGGACGCGACATCCTTCCACGTAACAGAAATTGATTGTTGGCCATCGATTTTTTTATGGGAAGCATATTCTCTAATAACAGCTTTGCGCATTTGTGCTATTTCACCCACAGTGCCCAGAGTAGGGCATCTGCATTGATCTTTCGGCTTGCATTAATTAACGTTTAGTGTTCATTGGTTTAAAAATCCAACCGCGCCAATTTGTACACGTACTCTACATGAAGTACAAAATTAAAAAGTGTATGAGCCAACAGCGCTAGGGGTTCTACGTGCAGTCGCGCTACAGTACTACACGCCAATGCAGATAAACATCAATTTTATTCACGTGGCAGGGTATAAAACCAGGAACTAATATGCAAATGTAAAAGAGTACCTTCTTCTGGCTTTTTTGAGCTCTTCTTCCTTTCTTCTAGCTGCCAATTGAGGACTTCTGGCTCCGATTACAGCAGCGTAAACAAGCGGTGAGTGTCTTATTACGTTTTATGCACTAATAATATTATTTCATATCACAACCCACACAACACTGTTCTTCACTCTGCTGTTATGAGCACTGTCATCACCCCGCATCCCGCATAAAGCACATGCTTCGGTTCTTACATGCATGCCCTGCTGTCCGTGCGGCTTCACTCGACAAAGCGTAAGATGGCTTTGGGTTCGAAACGTTTTGCTTGTTGTTGTGGCTGTAGGAAGAAGGAGAAGAAAATGCACGGGCCTGCTACTGGCTCTGTAGCTGAGTCACCTCCGCTGCCTTGTACATGACAGAGGAGAAAATAGAAAAGAAAGAAAAGGAAGAGGGAGAGAAGGACGCGCGCCGCAACAACAGCCATCGTCCACCACCGGAACGGTGGCGGGTGCAATGACGGCCGACAACAGATAAAAATTCTGTAGCAGGCTAGCCCCTGCCGCAAGCGGTGGTGACCTGCCTGTTCCAGCCCCATCAGGGGCGTCGAAACCGCTCTACGCATATTTCTATTTTTTTTAATTTCTGAATTGTGGCAAACATAACATAGGTAACTAAGAGCATGGTTGTAGGCGAGGTTATAAAGACAAATGAAGCTCGATTCGCCTTATAGATCGCCGTTAGTCGTTTCAGAAAGCACCAGAAGCAGCAACGTGTCTTCATCAAAAAGAAATAAAGAGACAAACGTACAATTCTAATTCTTAGTCTTTCCATAGAGAAAGCTTTTTTGAAAGCGAAAACCGTCATCAGAACTAGGGGAACAAGCCTGAAAGCGAAGCGCAGGTTAGACAAAAATTGTAATGCTGAATATGATAGTGTAGAGTCCCGAATCTCTGTTTGAAGTAATTAACCTTGTGAGATAAGCCGCGGCTGAGGATTGCCCGCACGTGCTCTGCAAAATCTGGTTTGTGATATCTGATTAAAGCTGTGCAACAAGATGAAAAGAAAAGCATACAGTATTCTTAATTGCAATTGACGGCAATTCTTTTTCGCTCAAAACTCCGCTTCTTGATTGATGTAGAAATAGACGCATAGACTTTAACGAACCTTAACTGGGTTTTCTGTTTGAAATAGACTGACGTCTCCATGGTTGACCAAGTGCTTACACCATAAACACGGCCGAATATGAGATTAAAACAACTGCTGAGTGGCGCATATTGTTTTGCTATTTCTTTTTTTACTTTGTTTATCAGTCCAACTTGACGGCATGCATGTGTGGTAGTACGCTTCTATTGCCACGTTACTCAGTGCAGAGCACAAACGAAGAACGAAGCATTGCTGACGCTAGAAACAAAAATTCTGTATCATTTGTGCTAGGCACCTAAACGTTAGGCAAAAGCATCGATTTCTGTTTACCTAATGTTGGATGTGAATCTTGCGACATAATGCAGAATAAATTGTTCTCTCACTGTAAACATATCTCTTTTCTTGAAAGTAAAATTTTGCCAGAAGTGGACAAAGAAACAATAAAAAAATAATAAACAAGCTAAAATATTGTTTAGAAGCTGTTAATGTTTAGAAGAAGTATGAAGTCAGGGGTGAGACTTGAAAAATGTGAGAAAATTGCAATACTTTAAGCAAGACCATTTTACGATCAAATGTTTCTGCGAGGTGCTTGCATCCTGTATTACACACTGAGTGGTTTCTTTTACTTCTTAGAACTATGCAGAAATTGTTCATTTTAGAAACTGCTTGAACGAACAGACCGCCTTCTTGGAAAAAACATCTTATCGACTCTAGTTTTACGTCACGTCCGAAGCAACAGACGTGCAAATAACAATGTTCCACTTCAGTGAAGAATTCGTCCTTCCATGCATAATAGCCTTCCAATCTTCCTTTTGTGTACCCTTTTCGGTTCTTTATTTGCTCGAGCAAACATAGCTGGGCTGTTTTCGGACAAAAGCTGGTGGGCCGAAAGAAGCGAGCGATAGTAGATGCGGCGATTTTGTTCGACAATATTGAAGGCCTATAACGCGTACACAAGCGTCGATATTTCGTCATGTTTGCACTGCGTTTCGGCCCAATGGATTCGAGTCTTGCGTGTTCAATTATTACCTGTTTTCTTATGTGCCCTGCTGCTGATTTGGCGAATAAGTTTTTACTTCTTTATTCACCGATACTTTGAAATGTTGACGTTGTATACACTGTCGGAAAAGTTTCTGGTGGCGTTGATTGTATTACAACAACCGGAAACATTCATCAGATTCCAGAAAAAAAGTTTGGTCGGCCAGGATTAAGAACTATTTCACATTAAGTAATATACCGTAATTTTATTTGTCAGAAAAATGCTGTATATTCCGCAAGTAGTTATGGTGCATTCGCTCCTTGCAGACCGAAATGCTCATCTCATGCGGTACTGTTTCTTTTGCGCAATATTTCGTTCCGTATTATGTTTGATTTACCTGAACTTTGTGCTTCACTACCATGTAAGATATGCTGACAAGCAAACAAGTAATCATAAAATACTGTACTAATGACGCTAAAACAGCCACTATGTTTCGAAACGATGCCCGTTATTTCCCTACTATGGTTTAGCTAAGTCCAGGAACTGCATGGTTTCTGTCATCCAGCCGTAGATGGTGGCAGTGACTGAAACTTCTTTAGTCACCAGAGATACTGTTTTGTCGCGATGTCAGGAGTGATAAAGTAAGAAACGTAAACGTGCTCTTCGAGTACATGAGAAGATTAAACATACTGAACTAAACTACCCCGAAAGGAAGCCGAACAAAAATTCAAAGGGATCCTCTGTCTGAAAACCCAGAGCTATTGCGGAGGCCCGCCCGATGTGCCGAGTGCTCAGTGACCTAAGACATTTGCGGGTGGGCCTCAAGCAAGCTGCTGTATACTGTACCATAGTGTATATATTTATTTTATTTTGCCTACCCTTTTCTTTCTCCCTATCGCTCACGTCATTGATTTCCTCTATCCTTTCCTTGCTATCCCTTTATTTCCGCCGCCCCAGATCAGGCGCTTCAGATATCAGATAGCAGATACTGGGGCTGGAAAACATCTTTTCCTTCCTTTTGTATATAAAATAAATAACCACCACCACCATCATCTTCAATTCCGTTCTCATAATTTGCGGTCCTCATTCTTCGCCTGCCCATATCATAAACCTCGTATAACCATTGATGTGCCACACTACAGATTAACACCGCAGGATTAGGAAGAAAAAAAAAAGCAAAGAACATTTTTGGTGTATTCGTGCGAGCATTTGTCATGGGGTGAGTGCACCGCTATCTGAAGGTAATACATAATGTATTATTTTTTTCACAAGACCTCCATGTGCTTATTCTCCGGTGGCGACACTAGTACTTCGCTCACAAGAAGTGTGCCAAAATAATGGTTGCCTATTCTGGAGCCATCTCGACATGTATCGCAGAAACATAAGGTGTTTTTAAGGTATTAAGTGATACAAGCATTGAGTGTCATAAATGACGAATTACTCTTGTCTTTATTTACCCTGTACACATGGCGATGCATCCACACTATTCAGTATTCATTCGAAAACAAAACAAAAAAAAGTCTCGCTCGATTACGCAGTTAGGTCTCTGAGTGCTGTGAAAATGACACATCCCACAACCGCTTTGGCGTGCGCATTTGTTAGTGTTAACTGGCTGGCGTTCCTAAAAGGAATGAGCTGACAATTTATAACGCGATCAAACAACACTTTATTTTGAATAATACCACCTAATATTTAAACACTATTCTGTTTAAAGGTGCAGTGGCTCTCAAGGCAGGTAGATGTAAAACAAGGACGCTGTACTGAAAGAAAAAACGTCCATAGGAGGTACTAGCCTAGCAGACACTCGATAATGGGCTCTGCAATAATGAAGGAATTACGAAAGCTTGTCAATATGAACAACACCTATCAACGAAATAGATGAATAAAGTGCTCAGCTGATTTGGTGATATATAATGCGGGAGATATAAAGCTACGAAAAAGGATAAACTGCTTGAACTGATGGCAAGAAACACCAATACTATCCATTTAACGTACGAACATTTTATGTCCATAAACATTATCAAGGAGAGACGAGCATCAAGCTCTCATTTTCTTTGTTTTGATATAAACCATCCAGGTTTCGCGTAAACGTACCTAGGTACAGTGTAACACAATGTGAGCGTGATCACTTCATCACTAAACAGCTCAGAGAACAAACCGCTCGAACACAGTTCATTTGCATAATCGTAGCTAAAGGAATGATTACTGTATATTGTACCTCCATTCTTTTGTGCGGTCGAAGCGGCCGAGACGTAGCGAAATTTTTTTTATTGATTTTGCCGGAACGAACGCGATAACCTTTATGTCGCTCTAGGCTCTACTTTTTTCTTCCCTGTAAGTGGTATTATTTATATAGGTCACTTCAACTGCACCTTTTTCACAAGGCAGATTGGGAAAGCACACAATTTTCTATAATCAACTGGACAATGGGGCATTGAACTTTTGCCGTTTCTTCCATTGACTCTTCACGGCACATTTGAAAGTAGGGCATTAAAAACGGTTTTCAAAACAATGCAAATAGGTGGTCCAGAACTTGGCGCACTTACCACATTCTGCATTTGACCGTCATCTCGAACGAGCTACTGTGCCGTTCTCATGGATGCTAATCTGCGACGAGTACTGTGTCTGCATCTTTAGAAGGAAAACAAAATTTGGTAAGTTTGGTTTATCGCGTTTAGTGTCCGAAAGCAACTCATGCTATGAGAGACGCTGTAATGGTTTGCTCCAGAAATTTCGACCAACTGGGGTTTTTTAACGTGCACTGACATCGCACAGCAGACGAATGCCTAGCTTTTCGACGCCATCGAAAAGCGGCCGCCGTGGCCGGGACTCGATACGGCATCCTTGGGCACGGCAGTCTACTGCTACAGCACGGTTGGGCGGAAAATAAGATTTACAAGAATTTGCAAAGTGTTTCATCACTGCCTTTTTAAACAAGAACTCGCCGTTCACCGGCCTGATAATGAAAGTCAGTGCGAAGCGAACATTTAGTGTGCTCCAGAATCGCAGGGTATCCAGCATCATCATTAAACGCCAAGGAGCTTGAGAATAATAGCCCCTGGAATGAGCGCTGTAATGCGTTCAATTACCTTGGAATGGAGATGAGAATGGTGAAAACTTCCGGGACCTCCCCTTCCCTTCCTTCTCCGGTGTGTAACATTCGATGGTGGGAAGGGGGTGGGGGAGGGGGCACTTAAAGCTCCGCCTTCATGTCTATGACGCTTTTGGACTCCCTCCTCCCTTTGTGGATCTTTGTTCGCGTAAATGCACTTAGCAGTTCACTTATTCACTAATGGCGTAATTTGAGCCTCGATTATCTCGCACCTGCTGTTTAGGGTATAGTCGTAAGGTACCGAATTCTGGAAAAGACCACGAAAATATGCATAAACCTACTTAACCTACTTGTACAAAAATGCTCGCCTGGTCAAGGGGTACCACGCTTGCTCAGAACACAGGTGTCTTGGAGGGACGCCCACTTCGCACTCTCTAGAGCAGAGGGCTTACAGCACCGGGGCGTGAACAAAAGCGAAATATGCGAGCTGTTATGTCAACGTGTATTCTGTGTACCGCTTTTGATCTTAAAGGCGTGCTCATGGATGTTTCCTAGCATAAAACAGCGTGACAACTGTTTTATTGCAGAAATATTCGACAGATTTATTATTCAATAAAATGTTGTAATATTGTCAATTCTTATTGGCGATTCAAATTATCGTTAGTATAAAAATGTATCTTTGCTATCTAGTATTTTATGATCAGTCATAAGATCAGGATTTGGTGGGGCTCGAACTGTTTGTGCTTACCTCGTTTCTCGCCTTGCATGAACGTTTCCTGCTGCATTCATTTCCCGTCTGCTCTAAATTAATGTTAAATACTGTCATATTCAAGTGATATACTGGCGTGGTAGTGATTAGCCCGACAATTTAACGTTGGTTTCATCGGCACTGTGAGGGAAAAATCGCGGGCATACCTCTGGCAGGTGGTCGCTGTCAAGTGACATGGCCGCGCTCTGATTGGTCGGCAAGTTGTGTGACGTCACGAGACCACATGGCTTGGGTCCGTTGGCACGTGCTGCAAACTCGAGCTTCGCGTTGGAGATTATTCGGTGAGATCGGATGTAGTTAGAAACGCTGCACCTTGGCCACGCAGGCACGATCGCACGGAATGTGCAAATGGGACAGTGTATCTATGTTAACTGTCTTTCCTATTATGTGATAGCTTACTACTGTATATGCGCATGTGTAGAATAGCTGTGGTACAAAAATAGAAGATTAGTGAATAAAGCAAGTTGCCAAGTGCCTGTTGGTGATAGAGGAACTATAAGGGTAGCCGGAATACGGTAGTGTTTAAGCTCTCTTGAAACACTTGTTGAGATTTTGTGTCATGCGATTTATTTGTATGTGTCAAGATATCTTACTGCATATATTATAGGCACTAGACGCAGTATGAGGTTGAGGCAAGGTCATCAAGATTGCTCAAGTGGCAACTATTGTCTAGAAAGGTAATGCTTTCGGCTGTCGAAACAAACTATAGGTTGCCTGTTTCCAAGGTGTTTGCCCTGTTATCTGGCTTTGCGGTGGTTCCATGGACTCCGGGATGTCATATGCTGAGCGCTGTGCAGAAGAAAAGGAACCCAGCTCGAAGCCCGAGCATCTGTGCAAAGAATTCACTTTCAGAGATTATTCATGCGAAATAGAACTAAGTATGAATACGCGTCAAATGTGAAATAATGATTTTATTATGCAAATTGTAGTTCACATATAAGAATGTAGATGTAAGAATGGTAGGATTCATTGTATGCCTCACCCGGCCGAAAGAGATTTTATATTTATATTTACAACTTTCCCCGTCGAATCACAGAGACAGGAACGTAACGACACTCGGTTAATTCTTTCCTCGCGCATTTATATCCCTGCACTTAACTCAACGTGCCATCAGGGCAGGACTTCTTCACAGAGTTCATGACAACGTTATGCTTTTGTCAGCAAGAAAGGTTCTTAGCATTTTATGTATTCCACCAAAATTATTGCCCGGAGCACTGTTCTGTGCTTTTGAAAAATTACTTGAAGAGGGAAGTGAATATTACGGAGTGGCAATGCCGGTCTGCAGTGGATACATCAAATATTTGTAGATAGGGCTCTGACGACTCGTGAAGGACAACAAGCCATCAAAGATTATTATAAATCTGACCAGCCACTGTATGCCCCATCCTTCGGTGTTCTCAAGGCGGGATCAAAAGAGATAGTTCGCATGTGAAGTAGTGATAACACTTCGTTCGTGCAAACGACCATGGTGGAGATTTTGAGGTAAGCTTTGTAAAAGAGCACATTCAATCGATTATACTGTCACGAACTGCAGAAAGCAGTTCCTCAAAAAATGGGTGGTTGGAAGAAATTGCGGTCTAATAATATAATAAATACTATTTCCTATTGTGTGAAAAGTAAGAATGTCTTCTTTCAATATTATGCGTAAGTACGTTACTAGCACATTCTACCTTTTCGTTTACAACTGTGCAAGTTGTGTTAGAAAGGTCTTAATGAGTCATATCCTTTGTGCACCAGTTTCAAGGGCATATAAGCAATATTTATAGCAATACAGCCCAATACAACACTGGTATACTTGGACGGATGTATGGGGCACTCTTTGGTATTAGTTTTTTGTTCGTTAAAGGCGTCACCCAGAAGAAGATTACAGCGGGAGATTACAAATGTTGGCATATTTACAAGGACAAATCATTCATTTCAAGTATTGGAACATGTCCTTGAAGAAGGTATGAGCACTTCTTGACAGCTAACTGTTCTTATATGGTATAATTAGAATATACTAAATAAAATGACCAAGAAGACCAGGCCAGAAAGAATGCACATTGACATTTCAATGGTTTAGTTTGGTCTATGGGGTTAACGTTCCAAAGCGACTCAGGCTATGAGAGACGGCGTAGTGGAGGACTCCGGAAATTTCGACCACCCGGGGTTCTTTAACGTGCACTGACATCACACAGCGCACAGGCGCCTGGCGTTTCGCTAGCAACGAAAAGCTGCTGCCGAGGCCGGGATTCGATCTCGCAAACTTGGGAACTGCACTCGAGTGCCCTAATCACTGCGCCACCCCGGCAGAATAGATTTAAAAGGTGATCCAGTCACTTTAAATTGTTAGTTAGTGGTTTAATATATTACCATAGCTTTTCCCTTTATGGCCATTCTATGTTTACTGTAAAAGTCTGAAATCTGCTATCTAACTCTCAAGATGCATGCGTTGAGAGTCATTTAATGTTATTAATGTTATATTCGTTGGTTAACTGAACCCTGGGGGCTCAGTGATTACTTCTAACAACATTTTTATGTCCAGAGGTTTCTTTTCTTTATCTCTCTCTCTCTCTTTCAAAATTACACTGATAATGTGTTTCAATATGCAGGCAACACTTAAGGATGATGAGAAGCAAACTATATTTGTGCAAGGGAACAGCAAAGCTAGTACGAGGTTCTGCGAGTAATTCTGCGCATATAAAAACGAATAATTCTATTTTCCTTGAAGTAACATTATATTAGCGTGCATTGTCACCTAATTTGGTTGCACCTGCTACCAACTGCATTTTAGACTTAAGGTAAGGGTAAAACAATTACAAGGGTTCAACGCTGCTGAATCAAATATTGAGCGAAAGCATTGGCTGCGGTTGACCGAACGTTCTTCTTCTTCTCTTTTTCTTCTTCTTCAGCCCACATATGAAGCCCCGCTTTAAACAACCCGTATGAACGTGCTTTAGTGGCCTGTAGGAGTAACGTGAATGCCAGGGTTCTAGCAGGCTGATTCTAACATAACCATCTCATGTGAAGCGAGAGACCCAAATTGGCAGCTCCTGCCAGCCCACCATGACCATGAAAGGGACCTATCAAAGGTCACACCTAGAAATTTTTGATGGTTGACATACGGCATAGGAGTGCCAGCAACTTTCAGTACATAACGGGAGAGATCACGTCGTGAAAATGAAATTGCTGCGCACTTTTCTGGAGATATAACAAGACCTCGCTTGTTTAAAAATAATGCAATGCCAACTATTGCTTTTTGTAGCCGAGCATGCACAATGCGCCTGTTTCTTCCGGAGCACCATATGCAGATGTCATCTGCGTAGAGGGAGATTTGAACAGTAGGTGGCAAGGACCTGTCCAAACCAAGAAGAGATATATTGAAGAGGGTTGGACTTAAAATCCCTCCCCGAGGAACGCCACGAGACACATGATGTAAGGACGTGTCACCTTGATCCGTTGACATGTAAATGGTCCTATCCCGAAGATAGTCAGAAAGCCAGTTATACATTCGTCCAGCAATGCCAATTGAACGCAAGGCTGAATGAATCGCCTCGTGCGTGACATTATCAAATGCTCCTTTAACGTCAAGAAAAACAGCAATAATTAGAGACCGCTCAGCTTTGCTGCGCCTGACACAGTTGGCAAGAGCAATAACATTATCAATACTGCTTCGGCCTTTTCGGAAGCCAGACATTGATGGAGGGTAAATTCCCCTATTCGTCAAGTCCCAGGTAAGGCGTGAATGAACCATTTTTTCCATCAATTTCCCAACACCGCTTAGCAGTGCAATAGGACGATAAGCGTTTAGATCAATTGATGGCTTACCAGGTTTAAGAACGGGTATTACGCGCGCAGTCTTCCAGCTCTCTACAAGGCTGCCAGCTATCCAAGAGTTGTTATAGATGGTAAGCAGCTGAGTTTTGGCTTTTCTTCCAAGACGCGACAGCGAAGTGTAGCTAACATGGTCAGGCCCTGGGCAAGATCTTTTGTTGGTAACTGCTAGCGCAGCTTGAAGTTCTTCCATAGTGAACAGTTCGTCTAGGAAAGAAGTGTTGGGCGACGGGACAAAGGTGGGGAGCACATTTTGCAGTGAAGGAGCTGCTAATGGAGCAATCATCTTTGAACAGAAAGTCTCTGCTACATGAAGACAAGTAGTATTGGCATTTAGAGCCACGCACTCGAAAGGATGTAGTTGTGAAGGCTGACTTCTTAAGCTTCGCACAATCTCCACACTTTAGATAGTGGCTTTCTAGGATCTAAATTTGCACAAAAAGATGTCCATTTCCTTCTTTCTAGCTTGTCCAAATGGCGTTGAACGTGTTTTTGTGCTCGCCTAGAAGTCCGGATATCGTCTCTAGAAAGTGTCTTGCGCGCTCGTCTTTCTGCTCTGCGACGTATTGCTCGAAGTTTTTCATATTCGGCGTCAACAGCTGAGTACACCTTTGGCAGGTGGAGGACTCTCGTGTGCAATGTTTGAGCATGTGCTACTGCAGCAATGAAGGAGTCATAACTTAAGTTCGACAGATCCTGCTTTTCTACGGCATCAGCGAAAGCTTCCCAGTTTTGTGTAGCGAACTTTATGCCGCTGAGAGGCGAGAGAAAAGCCACAAACCTCAATATATGTAGGTAGGTGATCGCTGCCATGAGTCTCGATGTCCACAGACCAGGTTGTTGAAGCTGACAGATCAGCAGAGATCATGGAGATGTCAAGAGCACTGGACCGTGCTCCTTGATAGTAAGTTGCTTGGCCGTCGTTGAGAAATAATAAATTGTTGGAAAGTGCGAAGTCGAATAGCTGCCGGCCTCTGGCTGTCGATCTGACGCCTCCCCAAGCAGGATGATGTGCGTTGAAATCTCCCGTTATAATGTGTGGCACAGGGGTACTTCGCATGATATCTTGTAGGCGTTCAATATTGAAATTAGCACGAGGTGGTATGTAGGCAGCAATTACTGTAAACTGCATGTTCATGCACTTTAAAGTGGCTGCAACGTACTCATTATGTGGATCAGTTGGTATGGGATGCTGGATGAAGTTGACGTCTTTCCGGATAGCCAGAAGAACTTTACTGAGGTCTGTACCAGTTGTTGATTGCAGTACTGTGTAGCCTGAGAGACGGATTGTAGTATTAAGCCGAGATTCTGATATAGCAATTATAGGGAAACGATGCTTGAAGACGAAGTGTCGAAAGTCAGAGAGACGGGGGCGGAGGCTGCAGGCATTCCATTGAAAGATGGTGGCCTTATTTCGGATGGCTTGCACGCTGGGTGGAGCAGACGACTGATTGTCTGCTACCGCCATTGTGCCAGGAGAGGAGATATGAAATCAAGAATTGTAAGGATGGCTTTCGCCACCGGCGAGGAGAGTGGTATAAGAAAAGCACGAACAGCCTCAACAAGTGAGCACAGTTGGGAACTAGAAATGTCAGAGTTTCTGCGAATAGAGGTTTCGCATGAGCGGTTCCGGGATGCACTCCTCGAATGAGGCTGCTGTACAGTAATTTTTTGTGGGCTTGGTACAGATGGTTGTTGAACCTCTGATTGTTGTGGAAGAGGAGGAAATTCAACCACGTCATCAATTCTCGGATGACGAGCATCATCTTTCTGTGACTGTCCTTGTGATTTCTTTCCCGTCAATGGTTTTTTTCTGTGATGACTACTCCTGATTTGATTTTGGTCAATTAAAGCAGCTTTTGCTGACTTGTAGTCGGTATTGTTGGATATCTTGTACTTATAGATTAGTTTCTCCTTTTGGTAGGCAGTGCAGCTGGAAAACGTTGCCTCATGCTGCTTTCCGCAGTTGGGACAAATGGGGATGTCACTTGGGCACGTGGTACGGTCATGATTTCCCCCACAGCGTGGGCAGCGCAAGGCTAGTCGGCAAGCTGTAGTCACATGGCCGAAGCGCTGATATCTACCACATTGTCGTGGTTTTTGGATGTATTCATGCACACGGTATCTTGTATATCCAAGAATAACGTATTCTGGCGCAGATTCTGTCACAAATACAATGCGGATATTTTCGGAATTTCCCAGACGGCGCACCGATTTTATTGGAACTCTCTGTAATAGTGCCGAGTAGATATCTTCTTGAGAAAGATCCAGGGGCACACCCTTGATTACTTCTACGCCACAGTTGTTTGGTCGGGGCTCGTATGCTTGCACTGCAATTCCTGCTATTGATCGTATTTGTAAAAGGCGTTCAGTAGCGACCGCGGTTCGGGTGTCAACTGCCAGAAGATTAAGCCGCTCGTTGGGGCGAACTTGAAGGACGGCATCTGGACCCAGAGATTCAAATGCTTGCCTCATTGCCAGCGGATTAAAGCGAGTAATACGATATCCGGTATCTACTGGTTTTATGATTACTGTGAGGTTGCACTTGGGCGCTTTAGAAGCGTTAGTTGCGTCGACACTGAAATTCGACCGCCTCGAGCTGCGGCGACGCTTCGATGGCACTTGAATAAATTTGTCTGGCTCTTGAGCAGACTTCGCCGCAGCATCTATACAGGTAATGGCAGACGAAGTATCTGAGCTATCAGGAAAATCATCCTGACCTGTAGGCATCAGCCGATCCCAGCTTGCGGTGGAAGGACCAGATGCGTGTTGTAGATGAGCATCAGAGGGTGAGAGTCCTGAAGTACCTGGTGATGACAGGTGACCGCATGATACACAGGTTGGGATGACGGGTGATGATTGCAGAGCTGGCACAGTCTGCTGAGGTAGGCCTGACGCGATGCCAGAAGAACACTCAGGTGATGATCCAGGGTGCGGCATCGGTGGAGCCGCACCCGCCGCTGATAACA
Source organism: Amblyomma maculatum (assembly GCF_055883805.1). Lineage (NCBI taxonomy): Eukaryota > Metazoa > Arthropoda > Arachnida > Ixodida > Ixodidae > Amblyomma > Amblyomma maculatum. The sequence continues at coordinate 87,175,671 of NC_139351.1, read as the reverse complement.
TGTCAGGATCTTGCAGTATAGGCTATTTGGGATATATATATCGAGTATTAAATGGAAAATCAAACAGATTTCGCAGAGACGAGCAGGCAGCCTGACAGCTCCCTGACTTCTTCCAGCCCACCATATAAAGCCCCGCTTTAACCAAGCCGCATGAACATGCCTGACGTCACGTGTCACGTGAACACCAGCTGCGCCTCTAGCCCGCCACGCCGACCACTTTCGTGTCAAGTAGGGTGTGACGTCACGCGCTGTGCCGTGGCTACAACCGCGCTACGCCGACCGCTTGAGTTGGTAGCCCAGCTCTCACCCTAGTGTCACGTGGGGTGTGACGTCACAGCATCACGTGGGTGCGGCCGCGCCACGCTGAAGGCTCGAAACCTAGAGTACTATTGCTTTAGCAATTAAAAAAAAAACACGCAGGCATTCGACGACACATAACCTGAATCTTTAACCCATATATTTTTGCTATCCATGTGTCTTCCCTTGTGAGAGATCAATACGTATTGCTCTAACTACTGCTCTCAAATTTGCTTTCTGGAGATCTGTCGCAATCTTCGAAGTGTGAGCGCGCCTAGTTGGACGTGTGATAAAGTCACTACCTATAGCAACACGTGCGCACAATGCGTGATCACTCTACTTGCAATTAGTCTACTTATCCTCAGGCGTCCTGTTCAGTGAAATAAAATTTTTGCACGTGACAGCCGTGCCTCCTACTCTTCTTGTGACGTTCTTCTAACCCAATATAAAGCCATAGAGACCTTATTATATTTAAAGACAGTGCAATTTAGATGTGCTTCATTAGTCTGTTCGAGTAATTGTAATTCACCCCTTACGACCGCCACTTGCACTGCGAAGAAATGTGAATTACTGGATACGTTTGCTCTGGGCGTTCTCTGCCGCATAGATCCGCGCGCGCTCTTCCTTGGCCATCGTTCGCTTTTCTCCCTTCCTCCCTACTCCCCTGAGAAACCGGCCACGTGGCGCTCAGCACGGTCTCCTCATTTCTTCTCCAGCGACCGGGGACGCCGCATCGTCTCCGCGGGAAGCGGAGCGAGGCAGGACCTTCCTCGTGCGACCGGCTCATCGTACGCTCGTTAGACGTGTAAAAGGATACTAAGGGTAGTCCCACTTTCTCTCCTGTGTCGACCTCTTCGCATTTCGAGGCAGCGCACAGTGCACGAGTGTTTAAGATCAGGGAGAGTAAAATGCAACGAGCAACGCTGCTTCAAGGAACCCGTGAGAAGGAACCAAACCGATGCGGCTCTCACTTGCCGGAAACGAGGGTGCGCGTCTCAACTTTTCAGTAGTGGGAGATCCTACTTTCACTGCCTTTCCCCGTGATATGGGTTGTCCGTTCGGAGGTTGCGAAAGCCCTGATTTGAAGATGCAAGTTTTGTACAGGTGATGTGTGTGCCGAGAGTGCTCGTTTTGTGCTGCGCTTTGTTATCACAGCGACGTGGTGTCGTACTACAAAAAAGGCGGATTACGTTTCCGGACAAAAGAAGCTGAACGGCGCTCGATCCTCGCTGTCACTTTTAGGTGGGTCCAAATTTCTTTTTCTATCAGTTATTTTTCCGACTGAACTGTGTGAGTGTTGCAAAATTAAATGAATAGTTATCTGCGAGCGATGTATTTCGAATCGCAAAGCTGCCTTGCACGTTCCATTTCCTCCTTTTGGTTCTGTAGTAGGCCGCATTTTAGAAGTGGCACGTTTAATATTGCAATAAATATTAAACAAGTGTAAATTACGTGAAATGTATTTTGGCAGCATCATTTCAACCTTGCGGATAGCTAATTCTATCCCCTTGGAGAGTACTTTTGTCTTCATATTATGGTGAATGCTTCCTCACTTTCTACTTTCTCAAAGCAATAGAGCGAAATAATTGCACAACGAAACCCATACAGCGTTTTTGTAATAATTTGTGACAAGCAATATCTAGGTCAGATGTGCCTGGGCGAGCAATAAAAATGTGATATTTCGTATTCTGCGAGCTAGCATCATTGTGGTCACTATAAATGATTATTCTTTAGAAAAGCTGGGGAACGGGATGATGATACTCGCAAGGGAAAGAACATGTAACAACCTCCAGCAAAGCGAGAACGACGGAATTGAAACATGAAATCAGATATGAAAATAGACTGCAAAGAATCATACAGAAAGAGTTGGCGTAGTGGAGGGTGTTACTTTAAACCGCCCGTGATTCCTAAACGTGCAGTGAAGGGCTCTTAGTGATTTTGGCTAAATTGAAATATGCGTGCAATGAAGAAATAGTTACGTTCCTTCATGAATGAACGCATGCCTAAAATATTCTTGCCACCATTGCAGCCTTTATGTTTATCAGCTATATGTTGGCTTATACATTGGGCCATAAATACTTCATTCATGTTCGGTAAGATAGAATCGGAGACTTCTTGAGCAATATCATAGCACTTTCGAAGAAAGGAATGTGCAGCAGTCTGTGACAAAAAGGAATGAAAACAGTACGTACTTGGCTCGAATTTGCGCATTAGGGGATTTTTTGTCACCTTATTTCGCAAGAAGACACCGCTGCGCCACTTGTTCTATAGTTATCCGATAATGCTAAAAAAGTGGTTGACTGCACAATGTTGTCCCAAATTGAGTTCCAGTGTGTTTCAGTGTTCCAAAAAAAAAAACAGAAAAACAATAAGTTGTTAGATAATTTTTTATATAAAAAAGCACCGGATCATACTTGCATCCTAAAAAAAAAAGCAGAACTGCGAAAGTATGGTAACCGAACTCTGTTAACCTGACGCTGACTGAAGCATGTCATTCTTTGAGTGCCTCACTTTATCCACGTAATACAGACTTTTTACACCAATGATGTAAATTTTAAACTTTATATGCATTTTTAAGAAGTATAGAAACGCTAAAACGAAGACAAGGAGCGAAATGGTCACGGTTTGTGTCTTTGTGATGGCGCTTGTATAATACCTAAAAATGCACCAACTAGCAGAGCAAAAAGTTCTACTTGAGTGAATTTCAATGTATTCTCGTGGTGACTGGTGCCGCAATCTCGACGTATCAACAACGTGTCCCATCCCTTGGAAGCAGGCGCACCTCAACGCACTCCGCAGATAAAAATAGAGCGCACCCACGGTCCTGGTTGCGAGCGGCGACGCCGAACAATAAAAAGGAAAGAGTGTATTTGAGACGGTAGTGATCAGGAGCACAGCTATGGCACGCTACCTATCTGCATCGAAATGGAAAAGGAAGTGTGACAGGAAGACAAATGTTCAAGAGGCTTTCGTTCCCACCATTTTCCCCGTTTCGTTGTCTAAGCGTTCTTCATAATAATTATAAAAGAAAAATAATCCACCTTGCTTGAGAAGAGGCTCGCGTGCAGCCGTCTAATTATAGCGAGCCTGCAACTGGAGGAGAAAACTTTTTTTCTGCCAAGCGCCACATGCTGTTGCTACTTCTTTTTAAATTTTTTTTCTGCCTCCCCATCCCTGCCTGGGAACGCTAACACATGACTACGATATATTCAAATATGTCAAACGAGTACATGGAAAGATATTGAAGCGTTTAGCACGGAAAAGAGCAAGAGAGGCCTCATGCTAAGCAGGTGGTATTCACAGACTTCTTATTTAATTCTTTGGAACGCACAGCTTCTGATTATGTTACAGTTGGGGGAAGGGCAACAATACATGAGTGTACTTCGCAGGCCATAACGGGTGATCTCCTGCTGAGCGGCAGTCGAATTCCGCGCAAAATTCTCACAACCAAGACAATCAACATCATAGGGACAGAAAGAATACTAAGAGACGCATTAAATAGTGAACATTGAAAAAAGGACCACATATTACGCAAAATGTATAAAAAGCCATCACCGTAACCCATGGTTGTGAAAGACGCTGTTCAACAAATAAATTAAAATATTTGTAAGTCGTTATTTTTGTGCAGCATCTAGAGTAGTGCCAAAACATTTTGCTTCCAATCTGGCATTGATTTTGTTGTCAAATATGCGGCTAATTTGGGATGGGGAATCAAACCCACGATGTACATGTCAAGAATATACGGCCCAACGGTTTTTCTTCTAAGCCCCATAACGGGACTCGTATCACAACTCTGGCGTTCGTACTCTCGAAGATGACAAAACTCGCCTTCATTCTGCTTTAGCTTGCATTCATATTCCAGTATTGCTATCAGAAACCGCGTTACAGAGCTTAGAAGCGAAACCGTTGGGCTGTGTATTTTTGACAAAGACTGCATATCGTACCTGAGATATTTGTAGGTTTCCACTGAGAAGCGAAACAAGTACAGGCCCTTCCTTTTCTCTTTTGATTATCTGCAGAATGAAAATGCGTGTCAAACGTGCTGTCGCGTCTGCTCTTGAGGTGAAGCTGGAGTGTTCCCTTGATTTTAGATGCAAGTATGATATGATTGTTTGATAGCAAGTATCACTCAAAAATTACAAGGGACTTCAGCGACTAAAGTAGTGAAAAGCGAAAACCTGAGTTCCGCATTCTGCTACGCAACTGTCACTAATTAGTAAGTAATTATTCAACTACCCATTATTTATTACTTATTGAGCCACAACGTAGGTAAATAATTGATCAAGAATAAATAGGTAAATAATGAATTACTTATATATGTGCTAATTAGTGATTATTTATTCAATAATTAACAATTGATCATTTATTTACATATAGATATATAAGGCTCGTATTCAAGCATACTGAGAGGGTGCTCTGATTTGTCGAGATCTCTATGACATCATTCCGCCTCGGCCAATCAGAGCCGCCGCAAAAGCGGGACACATTTTGTCCAAGACAGCATAAGCCATTAAAGGCTTTTGCCTTAGTGTACTTCTCAGAGAAAACTAACATCCTGGATAGTTCTGTATGACATCATCGCACGCTTTGTAATGATTTACTCCTTCTGAGACATAATAGGAAGATTAATTATATATTTCTTTATACAAGAACACGATTCGAATTAATTTTATACGTGTTTTTTGTTCTCTATTGTCCAGTAGGCCCATATTGTATTAGTTTTGCTTCCCCTGGTTGCACCAAACAACCCACTCTATATTTTTGTATGCTGCACCTAATGCCAAATAACGGTAGTTCACAGTTCTTTCCCTCTCCGTGGCTGTCATTATTATTTCTCGGGACGTATATCTGGCCCAGCCACTTTCTAACGTATTGGAGAGAAATTGGAAAGCAAATTGAAGCGTACTGAATTTAATTTAGTTCGTCAGAACATGTGTACGAAGAATAAAACGTTAGAGATCACTGCGGCGACCCCCATGGGAGTAATGCGAAAGCATTGACGTTCCTTCACACTCGTCACCTCCCTTTGCTTTACTTTTTATTTTTTGTCTTCCTTTCATTTACTTGGGACTCTTTGTCTATCTCTGCTTTATTCGGGACTCTTTACCTCTCGAAAACATCGTTCAGTAAGGTGTCTCTTGCACTTTACCTCTGTATTCTTGTGTCGACGTGATTCAGGAGACTAGGACAGTGTTGGGGTGCTTTGGGAAGCTCGTTTCAAACGTTTTGCTTTGGCGATACGATTCATCTTGCCAGACTTCATGTAGAAATTGAAGACGCACCGTCTGAAAGTGCAGACGGCACATACGTACTGCAACGTATGACGTAATCGCAATTCACACAGCCGTAGACAGTAAGGCACGTACGCACGTAGACAGTAAGGCAACGACTGGCGCAATCAAAGCGGAGGCGACGCGATGGTATCACCAGTACCCTTTCCCAACGCGCCGCCGCCTTTACGCATCACGTCACGCGTTGCTAGGTTGCACCATGGCGTCACAGGCACCAGTCTTCATGGCAACCGCGTTGTAACGTCACCAGGAATACATCTCTTTTTTTTTTTACATTTTTTCGGCGAGTTTGGTCTTATTGTGTTTTTTGTTTTTGATACAAATTAATCACTTTGTAATCAACTTAACACTTTATTTGTCTACTTCGTGCTTTTATTGCGACAGTTTTGATGACTTACGCTTTGGCGTGATGTCACTATTGGTTTGCCATTTCCGCGCTATATACACGTCCGCGCTATTTCGACGTCTAATTGACCTTTGTACCCTCTAATTAACTACACTCATTTCGTCGACCACGCATCACTTTTTAAACCTCTAGCTCATATAAGCATTCTTTTTCTTCTATCTCTTGACTGAAGGACACAATCGCGCTGACAACTTCGTTCGTGGTGCCGAACATAGTCGCTCAACGTTTTCGCATTAAAAGTTCTGCCATAGGTCAGTTTAGGCAGCAAATTTTCTATTCCAAAGCGGAGAACAAGCCATCTATTACACTCCCATTCTCAGTTTCATAAAAAATATATATATAGCCGGGAGAATATTTAGAAATGCACGAACCATGTATGTGATATTGCTCATGTGCGTCGTCTCTGTGGTCACGACCAATGCAAAAAAAAAAAGGGAAGAAAGCAGACGATCTATTCTATTCATCGGTGCTTTCAGGCAGTGTGCTGGTTTTAATGCACAACGAATTAACATATCGTAAAGACCACACGGCGTGAGCCCGATGGATTTGCTTCCCTTTTAAGATCACTGTACTTTCTGTCTGGTTTTGGCTTTAACCACCTGTACAAAGGTTGACGCAAAATTGTAATTGCCAACTACAATAGGCAAAGAGCTAGAGTTTCGCTAGTTTTTATTTGCTTAAATTGTGACCAAAAAAATGCACTGTGCCTGCTATAGAAATCCATAATTTCTGCAGCTGCGTAAGAGTGGAAGAATGTTTCGTGCCTGCTTGCTTTCGCGCGACTGGTTAAATAACCTGGGTTTCACTAATTAAACCCGTCACTGATAAACAGTCGTGGCGCTCAATCAAGGAGCTTAGTGCGGGTGAAAACTAGCGTTATGTTATAACTGAATGTAATGCGTGTTTAATTTGCACTTACTTCTGTGCCTTTATTCTATTTTAGTATATAACGTTAGCGTATTAACAGTGTACCATACCGATATACCGTAAAAACTGCACAACTGGATCCCACCGAGTACTCTGCCGCTACGTCGCTGCCTCCGAACGCTTTTAAACCCCTACACGTACACTTCGCAGTTTGCGCGCGCGCAAAAAAAAAAAAAAAAAAAAAAAAAAAGAGCGCAAAAGACAATGATTCACGCTCCATGCCACGTAACGTTTTTAATCACCGACGAAAGGCGCGAACCTCACAATAAAAATTGGCGGTCTTCCGATTGAGCCTAGGGGTGGCGCAATCGAGAAGTTGCCGAACAGATCGTTTTCACCATGCATAGAAATTTATACAAAAAACACACAAACAAGTCTTTTCGCCTCATTCTAACGTAGGATGCAATGAGCGGCGCTTACGTCGGACTGTTGTCGCAATCTTGCTGTCTTCGTCGATTGACAGACACGACAAGCAAAGGCGGCCATATTCTGTCAAAGCCGAAGACAGTGCCATGGGTCGACGCCCAAGAAACTATTTTTGTTTGTTCTTATGCGTGCGCCGCGTTGTCATTCCCACGAGCTGAGGCTATTGCGACAGGGGTCTACTGAGAAGAAAAGCTGCTTCGTGCTGGAGTTATATCTAACCGTACATACAGCATACTACGTTGCAAAATTGCGGTAAGCTGCTTACGATGATGGAGAAACACGTTTGGCTAAGCCACTTCGCTGCGATGGTTATGACATCTTTATCGACATGCACCAGCAGCAGCGCTGAACATAAAAGCAGCAAAACATTCAACGATACGAAAGCATCAGTCAGTGGAGTGTTCTCTGTGCAGCTTTCGGTGAGTGTGCTGTGATAGCGCGGTAATGAGCAAGTCGGGACGTGCTTGCGGTAAGAGTTTAGCATGCAAGAGGCGTAGTTATCAGCAAAAAGAAAAGCGTGGCACGTTGTTTGCTTTCTTTTTTTTTTTGTATTTGCACTTCTAGGTTGCAGAGTGCATAATCAGGGTGCCACGCAAATCAGTAACAGAAAGCCAATAGTGATCTGCGCTTGAAGGTGTCCAAGCGCATCTACTACTTGAATTCCTGCACTGTCAGAGCACGGAGGCAGTGTTTAGTTGGCACTTCCCTTTTCCTCGAAGGTCCAGTATGGCTCTTCGAAACCATGCCGGCTGACGCCTTCATATTCGCTGAGAGAGAAAACTGTTTTATTTGTGTTTCTGCAGTTCAAATAAAGCCAAACAACTAAAAAAAAAAAGCAATACATAAGTGGAATGTTGCTCACGCTGTCACTCGAGACGAACATCCGAGACTTCTCATCCGCAAGATGTGACTTACTTAAATGTAAGCGCTTGGCCTGGATTATGCGAACATCGCTGATTACCCAAAACCCTCGTGCAAATTTAAGTTTGTCTGTGGCAACTCGAAACCCTGCCACGTCGTTCCCTTGTCTCCTACAACATGGAAAAGTAGTCCCAGGGTACATATTATACTTTCGGCACGTGGTTGTCTTTTCATCACCTTTCTTTTCAAGCGTCACCTCTCCAAAAAGGTCTGCAAAAGAACTTTAGACCTCTAACACGCTATAATGAAAAAGCATTTTTTTTTACATTCCGTTACTTTGTGAAGTCCTGAGTCATTCTACTTTGCATAATGAATATGAGTCATGATAACGTGTGTACGTTATGAATATGCGTAGTATCTGTACAAACTCTGCGCCTATATTACGCTAGTCTGTAGAGTTCTGGGTCATGCCCAGTGGTGTCACCTGCAAACTACTACCATCAAAGAAAGGCGTGCTATTGAGGAGGACCGTGATGTATACTGCGCTGCTTGGCAGGAGCAACGTCGATATACAGCCCCGCTTTAAGGAATGCATTATGTGTCTATGTGGCCTAGGTGTACAATGTCTGACTCGAGATCCAAGGGTCCTCCCGTGGATTTCATTCCCATGTTATATGTGCTGACCAAATTGTCAGCTCCAACAAATTCACCCATCACATGTGCTCTGTCGGTGTCACACAAAGTGCCGATCAATCAGTGAGCGGCGATATCACTAGCCAACTTCCACCTGCCACAGGCATGCTGGTTATTGAGGATACGTTGCTTCAAATAGATGGTGCAAATGTCTCGGTGCATTTGATCAACATGTTCCCCTGCCATATTAATGGCGTTGGCAGCTCCCTCGAACTCCTCAGTGCAATATGGTCTCTCAACTTCTCAAACACCGTCGATCTATCTGTGCCCGGGCATGCGAGCTAGCAACTGCCACTCGATGTCAGTGCACGTTAAAGAACCCCAGGTGGTCGAAATCTCCGGAGTCCTCCACTACGGCGTCTCTCGTAGCCTGAGTTGCTTTGGGACGTTAAACCCCACAAACCAAACCAAACCGAACTTGGAAGAGTTATACTAGTGAATGTCCTGACATGGACGCCAAACGCCCGATACTCGACGACGGAATGTGTGCTGATGGGTTAGATAAAATTTTCACTTTTATAACCGCTGACCAATTGCACATATACCAACTCACATCAGACTTAAAAAAATTGTTAACTATAGCATCCTAGCTCTTATATTTTCTTTGGTTTCAGCGAGAGTCGGCCGCTTTCGTATAAAGCCGCAAAATAGGGGTACAAAAGAAATGGGCCACATTTTTTGCTTGTAAGAAATGGGCCTTTTTTCTATGTTGGAACAAGTCCCAGCGGAAGTTATGCCGCTGAATCGAGTAAAACAGCGCTAGGGGAGACGAAACACGTGAACGACAGACACATGACACGTGTTTCGTCTCCCCTAGCGCTGTTTTACTTGATTCTTAAGCATGTACCAACCAGCCCGTATTTGCCCTTTTATGCAGCTGCTAGCTGTGAACGAACGTTTGTGTGTGGTCAGTACGCCCCGTTAGCATTACGGTGCTTTTAATAATAATTTTCTTTCTTGACCTGTTTTGGAAAGAATGTGAAAGGCCTATTCACTCCGCGTTTAGGGTTGAGACCACGGGTGCCATATTTAGATAAAGACGAAATGCAAAACCGTTTTTGGGTTACGTGATTTCGGCATACCTTAGAAACCCCAAGTGGACCACAATAGTACTACGGCCTCGGCTACCTTTATTGTATTGTTTGTTCTACGTCTCCCTAATTGGAGAAAAATAAACAACTACAATTCTTCCTTAACTTCCGTTCCAACATGCGTATTACTTTCGAAATACACTTACATTCATCACTCTCGAAAGCCGACAAAGGCGACAGTAGAGGTAGTCGCAGATGGGTTCCCAGGGGGGAGGGGGGATGAAACTTTGTCTAACAAATTAACAAGCCGTGCACTAGAATACAGGGAATACATGCACAGCCAGGCATCTTATATATTTATTCACCGTTGTCACAACCTCACCAAATTTGACTCTCGCACATGATTTCACTCATCTGCAGGTTGAGTCCATCGGCATTGTCAAGGTCGGAGTTAATGATCAAACGTAGTTACTGTCTACGTCGGAAATAAATTAGGACAAATGAAAGCTATTTATCGTATATACAAGCCCTTCATTTACATCCAGAGTAAAGCATTAAAACATGCATTGTACGCCATATGTAAAGAAATATTAAAAATAAAAGGAAAGGTTTGTAAAAATCTGCATTATCTTTTGCCCGATCTTTCGCAGCCACCAGGAGAAAACATTCTAAGCTGGCTTCGGACCTGTAATTTCTTGCGTAACCAAGGAGATGCCGAGTCTGCAATTCTTGACGCTAAGCTGGGGGACACAACGACCAAGACGACGCTCCAGTTCGCCGTTGCTGAACACTGTCGCAGATGGTTCTCGTTGAATCAAATTAGTCCCTGAAAAACTCTGCTTCGATTCTGGATGTGGAAAATAAGTCGTGTTCCTTTCTTTTGTTTTCATTCAATCATTGCTATTTAAGCAAACATTACAAGTTTCGGACCGCGCAGAAGTGATTTAATCCTCACATCGCGTTGGAAGCAGTTCGGGTCGCCAGTTTCCAAGGGGCTCCGCGCATTCACGGGTCGTTGAATGCGCGCGTGCCTTTAGGGCTCTACGAATGCGCGCAGCAGCGATGATTGCTTAAGTAATCTCTTTCCACCAGCAGTCGCCTTGCCTGATTCCGCGAAAAGATTTTGACGTGAATTGCATGAGTGTTGCATCTGAATTTTGGACAGACGAGCATAAAGGAAAGAGTAGTTGATAGGTGCAGTTTAAGCACGGCGTCACAGCAACGAGTTTACGAGTACTCTTGCAGTAGTATATTTTCTTTCCCTGCATTCATATAGCATCCCTTATAACAGAGTAATAACATAACTTATAATTACACTTTATGTTTGTGTGAATCTTTCGTGACTTATCGAAAAAGTTAAGAATAAAAAGGAAATATTCTAATAACCATGGTGTTAGCAATGATGGGCTTCAGCTAGATTAAAATGTGTATTTAAATTGGTAATTTGAATTTATACTATTTAACTAATAATTACATTACCATTCGGGTGGTGAGTGTCAATGCAAGTTCGAAGCCCCGGTCAAGGCGATAGCATATGAGTTCTTCAATGCGAAACAAGTCATTCTCTATAGCTGTACAGGGCTAAACAATTGATGATATCCCCCCCTCCCCCTCCCCCCCCCCCCAAAAAAAAAAGACCAAAAATGAAGACATTAGGGCCCAAAAAGCTGGTTGGAAACACGAACTCTAATTCTGACGTATTGCGATTAGTATGACGTCTAGGCCCAACTTTTAGCTTTGTTGAATAATGGCAGGCACTTTCTCTGGCTCCATTGCTCTAAATTATTCAGCATATAGATAGCGATCCCCAAGCGTTTCTTTCTTTCTTTCCAAAACGCGGTGAAGAAGAAGTGTAAGCAAGGCTTGGTTCAATAGTGCAGATAGATCGACTTCGGCTCTGTGTGCACTGCAATACGTTACCGTAGAACGCTACGTCGGCACCGTCCTTCCTTTTTATTTGATGCGGACAGTTTCGGTTTTGTGCGGGAAAAGAGAACCGCTGGATATTCTCCCGATGCAGAACTACGTCCCGAACAATGACTGCTTTGTATATAAAATGTTGAAATATCGACTGCGCCTTGCCTTCAAACTCGCCCGTTGGTACTAACTATCCGACGGCGTTAAATAAAAAGCTTTCTTGTCAGCTTCATCTACCCACCCCACTTCCACTGTAGGTCGCTAAGGGCTTTTTCTAAACAAAATTCTTCTTTCTGATTTGAACTCCGATATCTATGAAGTTTTGAATGTGTTCGCTGAAAGCATTGAAAAATTAGACAAAGGTTTAACCATGCTAAAAATAACCAAAGAGTAAGCAGCGGCACGTTTCGCTCAATCCGCCTCACTTCGTCTCTGGGACAACCTTTCTGCGAGCTATGTCTACTGGATGATCGGATACGGTCTGTCGTTTCCACAACTTCTGAGACGCAGACAGCTCACGAGACGTCTCGCCTTTATCATCCAAGACGACTGCTCTCGTTCGATTGTCGAAAGCTGTGTAGATCTATTGGCAGCAGCTAAGAGGCAGCGGATGATGTTTAGCCAAAGCCAAAGCCAAGTTTCCAGCATAGGTGTGTTTGAGTGAGGTCATGGTTGTCACGTGACCACGCCGAGGCGAGCCCGCGGTTACCTCGGTTTCAACGGTGGCGACAGCTGAGTGACGTCATAACTTCCACGTGGGTTCTCCTCGGTTCAAGGTCAAACACGAGCACACGATGGAGAAGCTGCAGAGGGGAGTAGTAAAAGACTTCGCTTTTAAAAAGTATTTGGCCAAAGTGAGAACATTGATTGATAACATATTTGAAAAGTGTTACCGATAAAGATGCAGTAGGAGGGCTTTTATACACTATAATAAACATATTTGAAAATTGTTACCGATAAAAATGCAGTAGGAGGGCTTTTAAACACTATAATAAAGAACGCTCTTATGCGCCCATCATGCCGACAAAGCGGCTGCCAGTAAAAGGTAGAATAAGAAGCCTGTACAGAAGAGAGTAAATATTGTGCCAAATTTAAACACGGCAAGCAGTTAAAAATTAGTAAAAATTAATTTTTAGACTTAAAGATCTATATAGTTCACTATTTTATCGCCCCTACATTGCAAAAGAAGACCACATCAAGAGAAAACTTAATATTTCTTCACTGCAGTCTTAGGCTCTCCCGACTTCGTTTCCACACCGACGCTGCAATGTTAGGCGATACATGGTGCTCCTTAAATAACCCTACCAGCTGCTGCCTCTAGTGGCAATTAACCCAAATGTTCCAGCTCCTATATTTTTTATCGTGCTCTCATTGCATCGCGCGTGTGAAAACCATCGCGTGGTTATTAGGGACTTATTAAGGAGTCGACCCTCGTTAACGCGTCTATCTCAGCCGCAGGTTACCGCCACTTCACAGGCGACCTTTGGACGCTAAAGTGGGACCGCAACTCCGCTGCTGTTCGGCTGTAGAGTTCCACGTGCTGAAATAAGACAACTAAGTTTGTAAATACCCGTTGTGCGCCAGTTGCCTCACTGTAGCCTAGAGGCGGGTGTCTCTAATTATGCGCGAAGCGTAGGGCGTGGCATATGCTACGTGCCAGGCGCATTAAGACGCCCACATGGCAACAGCTGAAGTCTGCGAGACGGAGAAACGTATACAGCACAAAGAGGCGTTGGGTTTCTGTAGTAAGAGAAGCGCTACATGATGAGTTTAACGGAATGCGACACAAATTTCGGCATTACTTCTCTTTCTAAAGAAGTGTTCAACAGAAAAATAGTGTGAAGTTCAATTCATATTTAGATCAAATACTTTTTTCAGTACGAATTGGGAGCTTTTGGCCGATGCAAGTTCGCATTTGTAAAGTATATTCCGATGAAAGTTTCTATGAAGAAAATGCGTCTGAGATTTAGATGCGAGCAATATGCTAATCATTTTGTCACGCCGCAATGCATCATGCGCACTATACCAATGAACCATGTGTCCCCTCGGGTGTGTATGTCGATTGGGTTCATGTGAGCATGCAGTGAGGCGATGTCACTTCTTGTGAACGACTCCATATGAACATAGCAGGCTTTTACATCTTTAAAAACGTGATATTTACAGCAACACTGGTGTGAACATTGACCAATAAATCATATCAAATAAGCTATTATGACGATGTTATTCATTAGAAGAGATGGCCACTGACGCCACCTGCACGTGGCAGTAGTGAATGAGTATATGGCGGTGTTTTAATACCAAGGAGCAACCTCCTTGTTTATTACGGTATACAGCGGTAGCTACAACCCATGCTCCCATTTCCAGTAGTTAGCCTAATAAACGTTCCGGCGCCCAAGTCTTTTCCTTTTCCTTTTCCTTTTCCGCATTGGCTTCTTCCTTCCGGTCCCTGCTTCTCGTTAACCTGAAAGAACTGCCTCTACTCGTTGGCTTGCTCACGTCAATCCGGATAGTGTCCTTATTATTGCACACTGATAGTTACGTGGTTCTTCGCCAATTAGAACTGGAGAATCTGTCTTCCGTTGCTTTTTCATCGTCAAGTATCCTTTCTTTTCGCTGATGATATCCGGTATGTGAAACGAAAAACATGCGAGCCCGTTATCTTCGAGAGTTGTTACTGATGCAGTTTTTGGGAAGACGGTGGGGAAACTATTATCGAAAATTCGGCCACCGTCAATGCGCTGAACGCTCCGAGTACGGGGGGAACCTTTGCAGGACGCTAACGTTTCCCTAACTCATACCAAAGGAGACATCAAGGGCTTCGATACGCTTGGCTGATCCACTTAGTTTCGGTCACCTGCAAGCTAATTTACTAACCCAGTAGTTAATGAACTCAGGAGACCGTCAGACTCCGATCAAACAAATTATCAGCAAGCAAGATCTAAATAATACTCGACAACTGCATGATATTATACTGTCTATTAGATGACACAGAAATTCGAACAATGTAAACGACACTTATATACACCCGTCATAGATAACGACAACGCATTTGATTCAGTAGAACCATGTGCAGTCATACATGCATGTGAAACGAGGGTGCAGCAATGCCATATATAAATACAGAAAAGTAACCACAACGGCTTTCAAGTTACCAAAGAATGCTCCGCAAATAAAGTAATAAATCCGAATAAGGAATGGATTGAGACAGGGAGGCACAATATGGCCAATGCCATTCAACCGGTATAAACAGGATGTATTCAGATACGGCATGCTAACAGTGAGTATACAGTTTAATGAAACATTTGTTAGTAATCCGAAATTGGCTGGTGACATAGTCTTACTTAGCAACTTGAGAGACAGATTGGAATAATTTACAAATTTCGCTGAGATGAAGAAAATAGTAGGTGAAAATTTTATATTCGAAAATCTGAAAATGATGTTTGACGGGTTAGGTAAAAAACAGCAATTTAGGACAGTTTGCAAGATGGCGGAAGTATTAAGGGAACACATCTACCAAAGACAGGTAGTTATCGAAGATTATAAGAACAGGATTGAAATAACCATAGCAACTAAATTGAAGCCGAATGCGTTTCCACGCCGCTCGATGGAAGCGCACTGGGTGCGGCCTGCGCTGCGTCGCGCCGCCGTCAATGGGCAAGCGCGTCCTTGGGGAGTTTACAGTCGCGCCCGCTATTTCTGCTGAGGGCGCCACTGTTCGGGGACACGTCGCCGCCGGGGTCGCCGGCTCTGAGCGCGCGGTTTGCTTCCTTTCTGGGCGCGTTCGCCTCGCGTCTGCGTGGTAAACGCAAACTTTTTTGTGTGCGCGTGTGCAAGCACGTTAACGTTGAGACTGGATGCGTTTGTTTTTTAAGGCGAAAGCGGTTCTAGGCTCATGGAGTGAACATCTATGCGCAGAAGCTTTGCCTGTTATCTGTGCGTCGCATCTGTGCACTGGTGTGCCAGTCGCAAAAGCGGACATGCAAGGAGGGAGATTAAGAATGAATATGATTGATGGTGATAAGCAATCAATAAAAGTTATAAATAGACATTGATAGAGGTAATGACTAATGCTAATGACTAATAATGGTTAATAATGACTAAAATGATTTGTAATGACCAGTATATCAAACTACGACATGTAATGACCGCAATTGATTAGAAGTTAGTAAAAGTGCTTAGCGATGTATGGTAATGACTATAATAGCTAGGCATGACTCATCATTACTGTTAATGACTACGAAATGACGAATATGTGAAACGATGACATGTAATGACAACTGCTGATTCTAAATGAGTAACCTGCTTAGTTATGAGTGATAAGGGCTACAATGACTACGCAGGCAGACTCTTCATGACTGAGAAACGACCAATATATCAAACGACGTCTTGAAATGACGAACTGTGGCAAACGATGAGAGTCAAATGATAGGAGAAGGGTAGGCTTTCGCCGTCCTGCGCTTAAGAGACATCTAAGAGACCCTCTAATTTTATCCACTGAGCTCGCTTCAGGCAGACAGCAGCGAGGAGTGGAAATTCACTCGCTTCCTCTGAAATGAAAGCGGCGCTGAGGTTAAAAAGTCCAGATGCTGAAGCATAATGCCCTGTCAGCTGCCATTGAATTAGCTACAAGGGACAGCAGATTGGACTTGTTGGTGATTAATTATCGGTTAACCGTGCAAACAACGTGACGGGAACACAGCAGAAGACGGCACAACCGAGCTAGTTGTGTCGTCCTCTTTTCCTGTGCTCCCGACACATTGTTTAACCTATTTAGTTACCAGGGAGCTGGCCAGTGAACTAAAATTTTTAACGATGTGTTGTGAAGCAGATGAACACGATTAGGTAGCACCAGAAGCTTTTCTCGCAGGTTACGTTGCGAGAACATATCAGAAAAAGCTACGAAGGTTTTTATATATATATATATATATATATATAAGCATGCAATGTGTTCTACATTTTACCGCGCTAGTCTGAGTGGCCTTGCAAGTAAAGGAGCCTGTGCATACAACATTTCTTTATACTGTTGAGACTGTTTGAGCCGATGCGATAAAATGAAAAGCCACGTTCCACAGAAAATCCAGCGCCCGCTATGTCGGTGGAAAGTCGGAAAAAAAAACCTATCTGGTAAGAGGCACTTTAGTTGGTGATATAGCCAGACACCTTTAATGCAATGAGAACACATGACATGTTGAATGTGGCAGGAGCTGCCAAACCAGAGAGAGTCAATAAGATGCAAGGGTGAAAGGGGAATTATTGAAAGCAGGACCCTTAGATCCCAAGTCAGGCACACTATACTCCTATAGGGCACGTTCGTACGGCTTCGGTAAAGAGGGGCTTTATATAGCTATGTGTAGGGTGCTATTTCATATAATGCGGTGGCTTAAGGTTGCATTCTAATGATATGCGACAGAGCCAGCAATTACGGGATACGGTGAATAAGCAGGTAGCAAAGTGCGGGCACTCTAACGAGGCTCCTCAAAGAGACTTAAGAACCCCAAGATTTGTTTATCCCTACCAGGTTGTTGCTTAATTTATACAATATTTGGTAATGGTTTTGAGGCGACATGTCAGTCGAGCAAGAGCCTGTTTCAGAAAATATAGTCAACTGGACCAGTTACAGGTTAATGAAAACCTTGGACAATGGAGGCTTGATGTACCCCGCAAAGGAAGTAATCAAGCTTTGTCAGCTTACGAGCGCCTTCATTAGCAGGATGATGAAGTCTGAAGAGGTCCGGTGAAGTAGCAAGCTGTGTCAACTTTTGGTTTAATCATTGCTTTCTCACGGTACACAGTACCTGCAGCTAATCTATAAAAACAATGATCGTGTCCAAGCTAAAGCGCTATGCAAGATATCGTTAAGTTGCTGCCCCCACTGATAGCGAGCTGGGCTGGAAATGTCAACTCAACAGTGGAGCGATGTTTATGGCTATGGCATAAACCTCTCTCAAGAAAGGTTTTCAGTCTGCGATTGGTAATTTTCTTCCTTTTTTTGTGTGGCCATTAAATAAGCGTACTCGGCTGCTGACTGAATCTCGGCTGAAGTTGCGCTCTGACGCGTGAACATTCTTGTGATCACAGCTAAGAGTTTCACAACAGCAACACTCGATGCGCGCTCTTCCATTGAAAATTACGAACCAGCAAAATTGTATGGGTTTGCGAGCAGCCAATAAAAAGAGTAATAAAAACTTTCGGCGCATATACGTAGCACCTTGAGGCAGACTGGTTCTATCAAGCGCGCTTACTTTGTCCGGTCATGCAAAATGCGGGAAGCCATGACGGATAGCGTTCTGGCATACAAAGTTTAATGTCTCCAACTAAGTAGAAGATCCCAGGTTATCATCTAGATTTAACCTAATAAACATCTTCATATTTCCACCGTAAAATTTGTCACAATGAGATAGAAAGGTTTGTTACATGTCGCATTTTCACAGAGGTTGCTCATAGTGGGACATTTTTTTATTGGATAGCGCTGGCAGCTTAGAACAGGTTGACATCAATTTGTGTATAAAAGCTGTATGCAGGAATGAGTAAATGGTATGAAAATGACACACGGAATTCGCGACATAGTTAATTAAATGGTTATTCATTAGGCTACCATGGCAGCTGAACAGCTTCGAATTGTTCAAAGCCGGGTCACATTTTAATGTGACGAACAACTGGATCCGAATGCAACATCATGGTAATGCGAGCTCTCCAATCGATTGAACCACCGTCACTATAAGTTTTTCGGGGTACACTCCAGTATACATCCTTGCCGAGCAAGTGCTAAGTGCTGACATGGTCACACTAGACATGACAGTATATACTTATTCTTGTTGCCAAATTGTGCGAAGCGGAGCTCTTATATCCTTAAAATAAAAGGCTTCTACCACACCGACGCCTCCCTCAAAGCGCAGCCAGGCGCTGCTCTCCGCGCGCGGCTGTCCCCGAACGGTGGCGCCGCGGCGGTGGCGACTGGAAGTAGGCGCCTCCCGCCGGTTTCGGGCGACGTAGCAGGCCGCACCTAGTGCGCTTCCATCGAGCGGCCGTGGCGTTTCACAAGCGCTCTCAGACAATGGATGATAAACAACATTTACAGCACGAAAAACGAAGACAGGCCTGTCTTCATTTTTCGCGCTGTACATAATGTTGTACATTCACCAACTCGCCCAGTTTTCGCTTCTGCTAAAATGAAGGATAGTTTAGCATTATCCCTGAAGAAAAATGCGTACTGCAAAATGGGTCGCAACCCTAATAACCAAATTGGCAGAGAGCTGAAGCCTAACGAAATGAATCCACCTTGACAACAACGCAGTGATCTGTAAAAACAAAACATGATGAGTGCAGCTTTATGGGTCGGGATGAAGACAGAGTTGGTCAGGAAAAAATGCAACATCATTTTCCGTATAAAGAAAACGTAGGCATTGGAGGATCAAATATTGCAGAGGCAACACAACCGACGGCAATTCGTGGTGACAGACGGCATGTCGAAAAAAGTCAGGCGTAGCAGAAGATGGTCACAAGGTTATATGGTCGGATTAGACGATGAAGTTTGGGTGGATAAAGTTTTCGCAGCTGCCACAGCACTATACTAATTAGGGGGATATGACAGAAGCCTTTGTCTTGGAGTGGGTGTAGAAGCTGATGATGGTTATAAAGTTTAGGTATAGACTACTTCGTATCGGACAGTGAATGTAAGGGAATTTTTTCTGTGTATCTATGGCGAAGAGAAGACTGGAGGTTTGTGAGAATTTTATTCCGACTTTGTAGCTCATGCTCTATTTCACTGCCTCGTCAGTTTCGGCCACAGCCCACTGAGAGGCATCGTCAGCAACGTTTACTTATTGCGATATGCATGCAGTGTGGTGCCGCTTCAGGTGTACCGTGGACTTTGTTACAAGCCAGCGCTAAGCATCGATACCGGCAGATACAATGCGAATGGCACTTTTAACCTAAAAAATTCCTTTACTGATATAAGAAAAATTCTCTGACGACCTCCGAATGTCGCGTCCGGTCCAACTGAGCAACAACTACGGCTGTCCAACTTTCTTCTTCTTTGCATATAATTGTTGCCTGTTATCGAACATTGAGAGTGTTCACCAGCGCCATCCTCATCCATAGTGGCTGACGTAGAACGTATAAGCAGAAATTTTAAACAGAAGTGCTATCGCAATAGGCGGACTGTGTTCTACGAAGGCGTGGTGGCGGCGGACCATATGAGGCGCTTTATACTTTGCGGCGAATCATCTTCAGATGCTGAAAACGACGATGGCCAAGCAACCTACGAGCAAGAAAGAAAAAAAACGCAAGGGTATGCTCTACAATCAGTGGAACTTAATATTGTTTTGCGCAGAACAAAAATTTCACACTCTTTTAATATCTGGCGGCAACAATCTCATCACAGATAAAAGCTCACCAAAGCATTTCACGAAAATCTCCGCTTTGGCTATTGAGCATTTTGTCATATATATATATATATATATATATATATATATATATATATATATATATATATATATATATATATATAATCTACAAAAAAGGCGATCTACAAAATTTCCTGCTTGCATTTACACTTTGTTCGTCAATACTAACTACAAGCAAGGTGCCCGTGTGGTGTGCGATGTCTGTACACGTTACAGAACCCCATGTGGTCGAAATTTCCGGAGTTCTCCACTACGGCGTCTCTCATAGTCTGAGTCGCTTTGGAATGTTAAACCCCACAAACCAACCAAACTAACCAATTTACCTAGTTTTTCTTTACTCATTACAGAACGTTTCTATGAGAAAACGTTCTTCAAGTTAGAGCGGTCGATTCTTAAAGGCTTCAAGTTGATTTCAGTTCGATAGGGCACGCGGTACTTTTTATAACCTTGGTTATATTTACTTACTTATTTTACCCTCAAGGCGTGATGCGTTACAGATGGGCGCAGTCGTTACAAAAACAAAAAGAAACAGCATACAAAATGCGCACACAATGCACTATCGCATAAAACGGAGTGTAAAATGCTATGTGTTGTTCTGTGCACTCAAACGCGTTTTTTGCGAGGGCGTCCAATATTGGTCCAGAATACTCGGTGAAAAAGGAGCCCTTTTAGCACTTCGTTATTATGACATGCTGAATTTTACGCGATATCATATAAGACGCAAAATTTAGATTTGTCCTCATTGGTGTTCGATGCCAGGCCCTCTGCATTACAGACGGGTACGCAACGCTTAGGAACTGAAGGGTCTCGTATTTTTCAGAATGATATTCATTACAATGACACTGTGTTTTTGTATACGAACTATATGTACACGCTATTAGGAAACCAGGGTCGTTGGTACAAAACGTGTTAGGGGAGCACCTTGTGAGCGAATTGTCGTGCATATGACTTGCTAAAGTGTTTTTAGGATTTATGGTGATGTTACAGCTTTAGTATTTTCAAATATAAAATAATTAAAACCAAAAAAACTGTAGAATATCATAGTATGAAAAGGTAGTGTAAAGGCTCTATCACGTGTACTCTTAAGGCGGAGTTGAAAAGCCCTACTAAGTTTTGTCTGCAAAGCTACAGTCGTAGCTTGGAGAGATCTTTAAAAGCTGGGAAGTATGCGTAAGGCTTGCAGGTGTATTGCTTTCGTTTTTGAAGGCATAGCAGTGCACATGAACGAAACATTTTTGAAAGCATAGCGGTATGCACACAAACGCTCTCATGACCCAGTACTGTCGTAGAATCAAATATTGAGTCATTTGAATGTCGGGAATGCAATCCCGGCTTCTTTAGCCGTTGGCTCATCAAAATACGGGTAGAAGTCTCTCGAACGGACCCATAAATTGGTACTCAGCATAAGTGAAACAGTCTAAGAAGCAGCGCCATGATAATTTATTAGGTCAAAGCATGTTCTGTCGCAACGTACTGCTAACGATCCTTTCCCAATATTGAACACAAACACTGTAAGGAAAAAAAAAACTTTTGTAGCTTTCTAAACTTCTATAGAAGCTGGTGCCACAAAGCGTTCCTGATTAAGAGATATTTCCGAACACAGGTAAAAAAAACAACAAAAGAAAAGAGAAAAAGCAAGATGAGAATTAACAATCGCGTCATGGCGAAGCAGCACATTCATTGTCAAAGCAACCGTTTGATATACCCATGCGTTCAAAATCCAGGAGAAGTTGTGCATTCAGAATTTGATGACCACCTTCTTCGACAGTGCCCCCGATGGGTGTGGGCGTTCGAAGTTCGCTTCTTCTGATGCCACCTAATTACATGAGGTGGTGGTATTGCTAATGTCTACATACGGATGTTCAAGCGGGAACGAAACGCCTTTTTTACGGCAGGAACGAAGACAAGAAAAAGAAGAGACGAATTGAGGAGGAATGAAGAAACAGCGAGATGAAGACAGAGGCGAAGAAACTAAAATCGAAGCCAAATATCTGAAGAAGCCCGGAGCTAGATAGAGGAAAAGAAATTGATTAAAGAAAGTGTAGGAAAAAAAATCTATGAAGCGGCTGGAGAGAATGCAGGTATGACTCAGCTCTCGCCTACTGTTTTTCTGCAGGCAGTTTCTGTTTCGCCTCAGCTGTCTGAGCGCTAGTCTTTCTGAAAAAGCTAGATCCATCATGCACCTAACTGAGGAATGTTTAAGAAATTAGGTACGCTTGCAGCGACTAACCCGCCTTCCAGGAAGAAATTGCAATGACAAACTATACTTCTAATCTAACATGACTTCATAATTTTATTATATGGATTTCTTTCACTTTCTTTGCCATGAAGTAAGCTGCTGCCCGCTTTTCCGCTTGTTTTTCTAGATCTTTCATCTCGTTGGACCTTGTTTTAGGCTCACTTTCTTTAAAAACCCAACTGTTTCGCGCATGCGGCAGGATTAGGAAAAAAACTGCTGTTAACCACCACCTTGCTCTACCTATACAAAGTTGTACAGCAACCACACTCTCCTGAATTCCTGCTACATCAATTACCAACGCTCTC